>NC_072822.1:27895000-29095000 GCF_027744805.1 Dunckerocampus dactyliophorus | reverse complement strand
ACTGTGTTCTTTATGTACTTTTATCCCAAAATGTCCTTGTTAGCAGCTTGCTAATCCATGGCAACAGGAAGCGAAAGTCAGCTCTGTCGCCCGTCTATGATGTCATCAGCGGTTGACTCTGTAGTTCTTTGCTAACTAACACAGTTACGCCACAAATCTCAAAAATGTTAACACAAAACACCTTTTTGTCGTTTTACAATTCTAGTTTCACATGCATAAAACAATGCTAAAAATGCATATAAATGATGAATGAAAGGGATAAACGTGATTGTTGCCAAAGACACGATGTGGCAGTGAGATCAACACGGACACCACCTTAGTTATTTCTTGAATTCAATACTTTCTTATCTTCTATAGCAAAATGGTGGCACTTGCAACTTTCCTTGGCTCCATTTTGGCTTATTTTGCAGCCCTGATCAAAAGAAAAGCAGAGACTCGAGGTGAGAAACACTACTCGAATTAAAAAAATAACTGCAAACTGGCAAAACATGAAGGTGGTGTCCTTGTTGAACTCGCTGCCACATCGTGTCTTTGTCAACCATCACATCTTCAGTGACGGCAAAAGTAACCTTAAATGTTCATCTATCCCTTTCATACATCATTTGTATGCATTTCAAATTGTTTTATGCATTTACAACTATAATTGTAAAATATAAAAAAAAAATGTTTTGAAGAAATGAATTGGATTAAAATTTTTTTTATGGAAAAAATGTATTTAGTTAGAGTACGTTTCGGTTAGAGTCGGACCTTGTGAAATGGATTCATGATGCTAACCAAGGTTCCATTATGAATTGTGCCTGTTATCATTAATGACCTGCGGGGAGTGATCACGTGTGTGCTTGTGCACGTGCCTTCCGATCGTGCCAAAGGAGGGGAAGTGAACCATGTTCCGACACGCATCTGTGCGCTCACACTAGCCAAACATTCCGTGTTTTAGATGTTAGGACCCAAGCACGGTTGCAGTTAGCAACTTAGCATATAGCATCCCTCTTCCTTGTTTGCTGAATGAGCTGAAATGAGCAAAATCGCCGAGGCACACTATGAAATCCTTTCGCAGCCTTCAGTTGAGAGTGTGTTCTCCATCAGTGCCCATGCCGTGAGTGAAAGGTAAGCTAACACTGTCATCCCATGTGGTGTGTCTGCAGGGAAGCTGGTCAGCGTCCCGCTGGAGCAGCTCCCTCTCTTGTTCAAAGCAGTCTTGCACTCCTGCAAATCAAGCCTGACCAGCTACAGGACTGGCCCGTCACCCTGTGTGACCGCCTCCTCTGGAAACTAGAGGCCTCCCTGACCCCAACCACCCCCACCCCCTACGGCGAGGGAATGGTCGCCCCTCTTGTGAATGTGACAAGCAGCTAGTTTGTTTTTTTCTTTTTATATTTATTACACGACAGAGCTGAATGTATGCTGATTTACACTGTGCACATGCTTCTGTACAAAACAAATGCTCATAGATGCATTGGTCTTTGGAGTTTACAAGTGTGTATCCAGTTTGCTCAATGCGTCAGTGTTGCCAATGTTAGAGCTAGACTTAAAAAAAAAAAAGAGTTTATTTTATTCAGATCGGGGCAGATAGACACATGTGACAAGTGTTTTGAGACTACCTCAGGAAGATGTTATTGCTATTTTTGTGGTGTTGATGAAGAGTCGCCCAGTCTAATACGAAATCCCAGTGGATGCCTCAGTCACAGTCTGAATGTTGACAAGAGTTCAATTCAAATCAAACATAGATCAAATGTGGTTTTATTCCGCGGAACATGTGAAATAGAGCTACTTTATCTGCATGGACTTTTTTGACATTCTGCTTATGGGAGGCGGTCGTGTCAAGGTAACATTCCACGAGTTAAGGTGACAGCTATTTGGATCTTTGTGATCTTCGGAAAAGGAGTATACGGGTATTTTTTACAATCGTAGACTGGGGATGTAAGGTTTTAATGCAAGGGTAAGGGAGGGTAGCTAGCTTTGCTGTTTGTTGTCTTGTTTTTGACCAAAGTGTTATGCAATGCTTTTTTTTTCAAATGCCCATCGATGGGCATGGAGCTGATAGCTCAACTAAAACAAAAAATCTTGTCGTTGAAGGATGAGGATAAGAAACGAATCAATCTGATGGACAGATGAACATGTTGCCAGATTTCCTTCGAAATGCTGCTGAACCTGCACACATTTTTACATTCAACAGGCGCGTTTTGGAGGGAAGCGACTAACTGATCAGTAGAGCTGCAACAATGAATCGATGATTAATCATCCAACACATGGACAACTATTTTGGTATTCGATTCATCGGGTTTTGATTTAAAAATGTAAATATCCTCTGATTTCAGCCTCTTAAATGTGAATATTTTTGTTTTGTTTTCGCCATCCATGAAAGCAGACCTATTATCTTTGTGTTTTAGGCAAAACAAGGTATTCACACACATCAGCTTTCATTTTGGAAAACAGCGATGGACCTCTTTTCTGATGTTGTGGACCAAACCACTGTTTGTGTTTACTTCAGATTGTTTTGGTCCGTCAAGGGCCTAACCAATTACTCGATTAATCGAAACAACAGGCTTCAGATTAATCGACTAAGAAAATAATAGTAAGTTGCAGCCCTAGTTGACAGAGTTTGCAGTTGTCAGGCTAAAGGGCAAAGACTTCCACAGACTGGGAGCCACGGACACAGAGGCTCGGGCACCTTTAGCTTTTAATTTTCTTGGCGGGACAGACAACAAAAGTTGATCAGATGACCGATTACTCGATCTATCTGAACAACAAGCTTCAGATTAATCGGCTAGGGAAATTATCGTTAGTTGCAGCCCTACTGATCAGCCAGTTCATATCAACTGTCATGACGACCCCTCCATGCCTATGGCCTCGTAAAGACATGGGGATGTCAGACTGTGGTCAGGTCCTACCAGGTCCAATCATGCTTTTGCACAGACCGAGAAGCAGATTTAGGTGAGACCTGACCCGAACTGTCTCAGGTAAAGTTGAATGTGACTAGCAAGTAATGTCCTGCCGCGTTTGCAGATAATCAGTCGAACCTGGCTAAGATTTCTACAAAGTGATGGATAGGTTTAGAGCGTTCTGGTGCTTGCTCTCTGTGACAAATATGCACATTGTTGGAGAATACGGTCTTTATTTTTGAAGTGACGAGATGATCGTGTCGAACCCCTTGAAGTATCATCTTTGATTACTCAAGTTTTTTGTTTTGTTTTTATCCGTTTCGTTATGTGCAAGCAGACAAAAATGCAGTCATTGCAACGACTCTCTTTTTTGCACACAACGGTGAGGTTCAGAGACCTCGGCCACTGCCCACCCGGTGTGTTCCTCTCTCAGGTCCCGACTGGCCTGGATGGAAACAGGGTAAAGTGAGTGTTATGTATTGCATTCAGGAGTTACTCAGAGACCGTGCTGAAGTGCTTGTTGTGTTAGTAGACGTAGGACAGGACATCGTAGGTCCGCTGTAGGGAAAAAAAAAAAAAAAAAAAAAGATTTGCGTGATCCTGCCCCCTTCATGCAGGTGAAAGTTTGGAAGCGAAACACGGACGAGAGTTGTTGAGTTTCTGATGAGCTCGGTGATAAGCAGTCGCAGTGCTCGAATACCTGCTTTTCATCGCGGTGTTTCTCTTTCAAACGCTCAGTTAGCCTGTTTTCATCTTTTGATTTTTAGACCTTTTCATGTACCTATGTAGTTTTTGTGAATGTTTTGGGTTTTTGTTATACTTCATGTATTCATTGTCTTTTTTTTTTTCTTGGCATGAGGATAAAGCCTCATTTCCCACATGTTTTAACCTTTGGTGGACTTGATTTAAAAGGCATTCCCGTTGTGCACGGCGAGTTATGAAGGGAGATGTGATGTCAGACACGTTTTTATGCGGCGATCCTGACATCTTGGAATCTTTTACGTAGTATTCGATACACCATGTTCAATGTTTCCTACTGGTATTAACCCATAAGAACCCACACCCAATTCTGCTTCAAGTAAAATGACACTTAGAACGCATTTCTGTTGACTAAACTAACCTGGCGTCGATGGCGTGGGACTTGTCACTGTTTCAGAGGAAGACATTTTGCCAAATGCTCGGCAAACATCCCGTGATGAGGGAAAAACAAACACGGCGCTTCAACACCTCAACCTTTATCAGCCACCTGAAACGGCAGCATCGCTAAGACGCCCAGGGCTTGTGCCTATGGCCGCGGCATTTGAAAAGTGCAAAAAAGTTTACCAGAGACGACTCGAAGGCTAAAACGATCTGTGATTTCATTGTGAAAAAGAGCCACGCTTTGTACTTTGGAGCCGCCACTATTTTTTATCTTTCGTTAATAGTAGCAAGAACAAATCTACAGGTACAGTTTGTCAAATCCAGCTTTGTAGTATGGACATAAATAAGTTATCAGGTATGAGTATTGGTCTTGAGAAGCAGGAAGTTATTGGTATCGGCTCTATACTCTGTTTCACTGGGCATTTATGGTAAATGTACAAATATACCAATTTTGTATTTTTCTGTTTTACGGTTTTGCTTGAGCAGCAAAGCTTCTGGTTCGCTGGGCAACACAACATCGGTATAATGCATCCTGTAGCCGGGAAAGTTAGGCCTTCAAAATAAAAGCACGGCAAATAAAAGGTGACAGTTGCGAGGGCATCCGGCAAACAGAGGCAAAACCATTCGTTGGATTTACTTGCTGTTGCTGAAAGGGAACGGCACACCACAGTCGGCAGTCGGGTCTTTCCACCAGCAAACAATTTGCCATATTTTCTGTAAATGTTTCCCTTATTTTCAAAAGCAAACGCTGACAGGCTTTCCATAGCAATTTGAAGGAGCCTGATACTGATACTGATTGATTCCTAGCTTGTTTATTGAAAAATTGGAGTAAGAAGAGTTTAATTGTAGTATTTGACACCCTATTAAAGTATTAACATTGTTAAATAGATTTCAAATTGGCTTTTTAACAGCAAACAATACACTTTTGAAAATGGGCTAGCTTACCTAATACATTGCAAGCACAAAGTTCTGTAGCACACCCATTCATCCATCCATCCATTTTCTATGCCGCTTCTGCTTATTAGGGTCGCGGGGGCATGCTGGAGCCTATCCCAGCTGACTTCGGGCGACTTCTATAGCGCACCTTTGGAACACATTTGACGTGTTGGGTTCTTATGGGTTCAGTTTCTTTCATTTTCTCCCCACAGGAGTCTCACACGAGTGCGGACTCAAGTTAGCCGAATAAATAAATAAATAAATAGAATTAGCAATCTCGGGGGTTGTTAAACAGGGGTGCCCATACATTTTGTGGAAAAATCAAAAATATTTTTTTCATTTTGGAAAACAAGCAAAAATTTCCGACTAATTCTCTCACATGACACCTTTTGCCTCTTCCCCTTTTTTTGGCACTATGCCTCGAGCCCATAAAAAAGAGCATAGTTAGACGACACACCCGCCATCCGGCTATCGTCGACTTAAGCAGGACGGCTGGCCAGGACACACAGTGGTGAATGAGGGAAAGATCCTTTCATATCCTGGCAATCAGCTTGAAAAACTCACCACAGCTACCTCACTGCCGTCTTCTCAGGAGTATTTGTCCATTTTGTTTCCCAACCACACAAAGGAAATGTCATTTGCAATGTACGTGCTGAAACTACCTCTGTCATCATTTCACTGACACTACAGTACATATCGCTGAATTGTTTGGGGTTTTTTGTTGTCTTATTTATTGGTTTCACGGTTTTCTCTTCGTTTGTCGCTAATGTCACGTCACCTCTCAGATTCCCGAAAGTGCTTCAAACAAAGTCAGCATGTTGCCTCGTGTACCTCTCTACCTCAGACTCGCTGCTGTATGTCTGTCAGCAGCTTGAAATTTCTCTGACCTTCGGCTGGAACACACCAAGTACTTTTTAATTTCTCCTTTCAGGCAGCAGGCATCCGCGCCCCCCCCCCCCCCCCCCCACCCCCACACCCGCATGCTTTTTCATTTCTTCCCCCCCCGCATGTGTTAATGTGACTCCAACATCAAGGGTGAAAGAATGAAAATGAGGAATTAGCCGGGGTGTAGCGGTACGCCACAATCACTGTTTAGTCCGTACTTCGGTGTTGAGGTTTATTTTGAATACCGTAAAACTGCTCAGCTTGAAAAATGCAAAATCCAAACTTCTGGCAGGTAAATGTCTAACAAATGAAAACTCCCATATAAATGTGGGAAAAAAGAGAAAATAACAAACGGTGGATCCTAGTGCTGCTGCGTCCACTAATTTGCATAAGCAAGTACTTCTTATTTACAGATGTTCATCAAACCGAACACCTCCCTCACGGTGCATCCAGAAATAACAAGTAGTACATGGGCTTCCCAGCATGCCTTACGGGATGTACATTAGTCATACAGCAATCCCTCGTTTATCGTGGTTAACTGGTCCTCCTTTATAAATCAAATATTTTAGTAGTTAGGGCATAGAAAAGCTGTTCACCACCTTCTAAATACGCATTTTAACATGATGAAAGCCCTCGAGACATGAAATATCTCCCCTAGAGTCACCTTTACACTCCTATGACCCAATATAGTCGACATAATCAGACAAAATAAGACTTGTGTGGTGCTGTAAATGTGCTCCAGTGCTGGGGAGCTGAGTGGGGGTTGGACAGGAAGTGACGTCAGGGGTTGAGAGTTGAGTTTTGGTTTGGCCTGGGTTACGGCCACAACAGGGCCCGCGTTAGGGATAAATTGTGCCTGAGATCAGAGCATACAAACCTGCAGTAAAAGCCTTGTCTGGTGCTTGTGTGTCTCACCCAACATTACCGTAGCGTTACTGAGACCTTGTGACCAGTGTAGAATGCTACCTATCAGCACAATGGGTCTTCTGAATGCCTTTATGCTTGAAAATGTTTTATTTAGGCAAAAAAACCATGTAAAATGTGCTTAATTATGCATATTGTTTGGATAATAATAGGCCGTATTCGACCATGAAACAGCATGATTTATTCATTCATATATTTTTGAAACACTGTGATAGAGTGAAGCTACGAACCTCCAAGCGCAAAGTGGCGAGGGATGACTGTCAAATAGAAGTGTTTTGCATGTACAGTATTAGTGTGTAAGCGTCTGTCCATGCCTGCATCGTCCGTGTGGTGAAGTTACATTGCGTGTGTGTTACTTGTTATTTTTGGTCGCACCGTGAGAGAGGGAGGCATTTGGTTTGGTGCACTCCTGTTGGTTTGCGTTTGTTTTCCCATAAAAAAAAAGAATGTTTTGATCAAAAATCTGCAAATGTGTTGGGTTGTGAATGCTGAATCGCATATAAGCAGGGATCGTAAGTATAATAGTTCACAACAGGGGTGTCAGAACTTTTATCACCGTATATTAGAGTACTGTCTGGTATGACATCTTATTCATAATGAGAAAAAGAAATCCCCGTGCCGCAGTTTGGACACCCCTGTTTTGCAGCGTTTCTTCTATTTCAGAAATGAAAACTCCTTCTGCAGTGCAGCATCAGTGGTTGCAGCTTGAGCCCCTGTTCATTATCAATGGATGAAGGTTTTCAAGCTCGGATTTCTCCTCGGCACTATCACGACGACGCCAAAGCCGACCTACGCTGTATTTGTTTCTTCCAGCCCTTTAAATGCGTACCGTGTAGGAAACCGAATGTTCCGTTGATTTCGAAAACATGTGACATGCAACATGCAACATGTGACTCCTCATCGTGACATGCCGGTGTTTTGTTTACTTCTTTTCTCCTCTACTTGTTTTTTTTTTTTTTTTTTTGATTGAGTTACATGATTTGCTGTTCACCAGTTTGCCACTGAAGGTAGCGACAGTGTTATCGTGGAGGCTGCTATCATATCCGATCAATTATCAATAACCACGGAATGTAACTGCAGTCGCGCTGACATCGCCTTGCGTCGACGTGCTTCCTCTGCGGTCGAGTGACCCTGTCACTGTGGCACGAGACCACGGACTCGTGCGGCGTTATCACTGGGTTTGGACTCACGCTGCCGCTTAACTTATTGATAAAGACATTTGCATGACATCGTCGTGAGATATCTGCGGATTGCTTAATTTATTGTGAATTGAATGCCGGTAAAGCTAAAGGTATCCCCTCCACTCTTCAACTTCAAGGTGTCATATTTTCTGTAAATGTAGTTTTCATGTTTGCTGCCTGTGTAATGTGTCCAACCTCGGTGATGTCACGCTATCGGAGCACAAGGTGAGGAGTACACATCTCAGGGAGTACATTGATTTATACACTGTTGTTTACTGTGAACAGACAAATGAAAGTGCGTCGTCTTTTTTCTCTTTGGGAATCTTGTCTGCTCTTGTTACTTTAACTACCTGTTAAGAATGTGATCCATTATGTGTTTCAAGCATGTTTAGAATGTGTTAGGAGATAAAATAAAAAAAAAACTAATAAATGTGAACGTTATGCAAGCGTACCCATGCGGTCCTTGATTGATTTACTTTTCAGTGTGTTCCATTTATTTTTGTCACACAACATGATAAAAGAAACTGATTAGATCAGGAGTGTCCAAAGTGCGGTAAGTGTGCAACCGATGTTGATTTAGGGACAGCGCTACACTGTAAGGAGCCAAGTACAGCGTCCCACGCCGACGCACGGCTCGCTCCTCCCCCTCCAAGCCCTCCTGCTAGGTAAAATGTATCCGCTCACCACTCATGAATGATAACTGTAAGCTGATCCATGGACACATGCAATGGGAGTCATATGTACATGGGAGTCACAGCACACAGCTACGGCGCGTTCAAGGGCCGCTGAACAAAGTGTGAAATGTCAACGCTTGATGAAAAAACATGATCAGTGAGGCATAAAGACAAACGTAAAAATTGTGGGCTTTTTCAGCAGTTGCACATGCATGCTGTATGCTTACCTGTATTATCACCCATTTGTAAATGATTACCGTTTATGGTGAATGAGATGCGTTTTCTGCAGGAAAAAAAATGCAACTTTTTTTCACAAAAATCCACAAATTTGCGGGGCTGTGAATGCTGAATCACAAATGTGCGACCATGAGAAGTTGCATTCAGTATTAATAAACCGAATATTTTTGTATTTAGAGCATGGAAAACCTATTTATGACTTTCTAAATATGGGTTTTAACATTATTAGAGCCCCTATAGTCACTTTTACACTCCTATTATTCTTTCTTTACATCACATTGCGCAGGCTACGGGATCATTGCAGGGACAAGACTCCTGCTGCTAGCTAACTACCTGTAGTTAGCCTCTGTAATTTACTTAATCTAAAATGATTCAAACAGTGGGGAAGAAGGACAAAGACGCCAAAAACTTACCACTTCCACATGGGATGAGAGGAGAACTCTGTATCCAGTCTCCATGCAGGGTGGAAGGTACCGGTATGTAATCTAACATCATGTGCCATAACATTACTGATGCCTGGTGACTATAATACTGCATATAACTTGTCTTTCAATGTTTCTTGACCAATGATAGGCCATAGTCAAACACGAAACAATCATAATTTCTTAATTAATTATGTTTAGAAAAACTGTGATATAGTGAGGGAGCGATATTTGAACCGTCATATAGAGAGGAATGACTGTATACCAAAAAAAGCAAGCCCTCCACTCACCGTGTTTTGAAGGCAGAGAAATGCTGAATCTGAGCCAACAACACCACCCAAAGTGTCAAAGGTGGCGGTAGAAACATCGTACTTTGCAGCTGCTTCTCTGCTGAGCGCATAGAAAGACTTCGCCACATTGAGGGGTCGATAAAGGAGGGGCCGTATATCATAGCATCTTGGATGACACCGAAAACACCGAAAATGGGTTTCAATGGGTCTTCCAGCATGAAAATGACCCAAAACGTACAGCCAAGATCAAGAAGAAAAGCAGGTGAGAACCCGAAAACATTTTTTCAAAAAGTCAAGCCCTCTAAAAAGGGACGTTTTCTATCATTTCTCCCCCGATGAGGGCGTGGGAGCTGAAGTCACCAGAAAAAATGAGATTTTGGGACAGGTCCAAATCTAAAAAACCCAATCAATTCTGGTGTATGTGAATAAAACATACTGACTACATTAGTCCTAACACGTAGAGTTGTGTAACGCCTCAAATGAACAACCCTGCAGGGTGCAGAAGAATTACATGAAAACATAAGTTTGATGATGATGATGACGTGCAATAAGGCTTTTTCATCTTGAAGATTCCAATATTCGTGTGCTTAATGGGAGGCGACTAATGCACTCACTATGCTAGAAAGCCCACAATTTTGCATGTTTATTTTCTTTATGCATCACGAATATTACAGGACCGCATGTCTTTTTCAGACGCTGCGGCCACTTTGCATGGCAGTCCTTGAACACACCGTAGTTGTGTGCTGCGTGACGCAGGTTGAGACTCGTGTATGACTTTCCCTGACGTGTATTTTCTGTTCTTCCTTTCACCTCGTCCGTGCTCACAAACGCTGTGTGCATTGAAGGCAGCGTGAATAATGTAGTTTGTTCTGTGCTGTTCTAGTGGGCATTTTTATTTGGTGCATAATCTCATGCTATTTGAGCTATCCATAACTCTTGTTAGGACTAAAACAGCAAAGATTTCTTACTCCAAAATAATCAATCATATAATCATAAAATGTTTTATTGTGAGTGTGTAAAGTTTAGGAACCACCGACGTATGCAAGACGATTAGAAAGAAATACTCTCTAATCATCATAGTAATACGTATGACTAAAATATTCCTACATTAAAAATTAGATGGCGTTGTTGCCACCAAAGCGGATCATAGTTGACGTGCATCAATGGAAATGACCAACTTGAATTCGCTTTGTTTTGATCAAGGCATTTAACGGGTTGACGGAGGCGTTCAGGGAAATTGGAACGACACACGCTGGTCTCTTTTGGCATGTGTTGTGGTTTGGGTTGTCTTCCGTTGCCCTGAAATGTTTTTTTGTTGAGCTTTTAGCTGGCGTTACGTGTACGTACGGCATGGGTTTATTGACACGAGTCGTGGAGGAATACAGATGCAACCCAGCTGCCCCTAGCGCCGCGGTCCTGTGCTTTCAAAAGGTTAACATCCATGTCGTGTTGGCAGTGATTGATGGTTGTCAGCAGACCTACATCATGCCTGCGGTGCACGCCAGTGGTCCAGGATGCATCACTCTTATTTCCTCAAGGTTGACAGATTGGCTTTTGACAGGCTATCCTATAAACCCCCACCCAACAAGCCTCTAATCAGATCAGGGCCAGTCAAGGCTGTGGATCCCCCTGAGAACAACAACACCCGTGACGGGCAGGGGGTGGGCGGTCCGAGACTGGATTTCGCACGTTAATATATTTAAGAGTGCAGGACCTGAGAACCACTATCAGCTGAGTGATAAGCATCGAGCGGGAGATACGACATGTTTATGAACTGTGATTATTTGTCTGGTGTGTCGGTTTCTGCGGTCTCACTTTGGCACACAGCAGTGCCAACTGCCTCGTTTGTGTTATCTGCGTGCGCCAAATGTTCAACATACTCTTTCTCTGCGATAAAACATGCTGATGAGTCGTACCATATAAAGTTATTAGACTTTTGCTAAATGAGTCGTGTTAGTGGGCCACTTCGACCACATTTAAATGTCACAGTAAAAACTAGGGCCGTCTTGGACTAAAGATTTTCATTGTCAAATCCGATCTGTTAGATTTTGTTTGCAGTTAACTAACAGTCAAGTGTTCTTTTTGTTGTTGTTGTTGTTTTTTTTCAGAGCAGAGCTAATGGCAATCCCGACAAATAAAAAGATATTTGCAACTTGTCCATCTCAAAGAAAACAGTTCAAACACTAAACAAAGTAGGTGTGCAACAACGGTACCTTAATTTATTTAAAAGTCGCTGCCGGCACACATCAGGAAGTGCACGAAACAGCAACGTGCCAAAACTCTGTTAGCATTCACAGCATTCCAAGCTAGCGCTCGCCTCAGCTCCTATGGACTGTGCCCCTTAAGTGGGTGAGTTTATCAATCACATTAGGCCGTTTTTGAATCAAAATAGACTATTTATAACAAAAACAAAGACATTCTGTGTAAAAATGTGTGCTCAGCAGCAGCCGTGGGCACCCCCCATGTCGTCAGAACGGTACAGTCTTGATCGCAGGACATTTTTATTTGATTCCAAAGCAAGACTGATAGTCAAATAAGACTCCGCCAAATCTAATCGTTGAATAGTCGACTATTCTAAGACCCCCCCCCAATAGAGACACACCTACTGCAACCTGCAACCATGAACAGGAGCCACATTACACCCTCACCCAAAACCTAACCTCTAACCCCTACTAACCAGCAAAAAGGGCATAAACTGGATGGACAAACAGATCCAGGAAGACGCTGGACAAACTGCTCTCCATCATGGACAACTCTATCAGACAATAGAAGGGCAGTGGAGCTCATTCTCCAACAGACTCTTCCAGTTCCGTTCCCACAGTAAACGCTACAGGACTTCATTTATTCCACACGCCATCCAGCGCTACAATACCTCACCTGCCTGTAAAAGACAAACGTGGCTCTGTGCTGCGGAACATTAGTTCAGCCTAACAGTCGTTTCCTCGTGTTAACAATGGAAGCTCTCTGTAGCAGCATGAGTGGGCATGTAAACCAGGGAGAACAGAGTTAAACCAGGAGTGTCCATCGGCATCCACTTCCGTATTATGTCCTGCGTGGTTTGGCCGCAATAATGGTGAGCAGAATCCAGAAACTATACATTAAAAACATGTCCTCGGCACACTGCTCAGGTATTAATTGCTCTAATAGACGGTCCAAAAGCAGTAGAGGAGCTACGGGATGGCCAGTGGTGGCCGTGGCCACCCCTGGTCACTCTATGGACCATCTAAACAATTCAGGTATCAGCTTATTGCCACCCCTATGTGAGTAATGGTCTCACCTTGGCCACCTCAATGAAAAATGCCTTACTCCGCCATTGTCACCAGACCACAGTGAGGTGCGTTCAGGGGCACTCTGAACATCAAAATAACGTTTTTATTATGCGTGTATGTGTGGTCTAAATAAACACTGAGAGTAGATGTATTTTCAGGAAATCCCTTAAAAATACATCTACTCTCAAAACAGTGAATTCAACTTATAAAATGACTTGGTGACTTTGAACGCAAACGCTCACGGCTCATAATAAGACGGTTAAAGTGTGAGTCAAATGTTCTGCTGCTATTAAAACAAACAACAACTATTGTTCGGCAAATAGAGTTTCAGACGTGTGCTATCTTTTAGCATGATTTACATTTCCAGTTCATTTGGAGCTGTTAATACGTACAAATATGTGAAATGATGTCCTGTCATTTATCTTTCTGTTCATAAAATACAGTAAAACCAATTTGCAAATGGCGATTAATTATGATTAATTCATTTGAAAACTGTGATTAATCCGATACGAAACAACCAACCCTAATATTAACTTGTGTTCACCTCACTGCAAATTTTGAGGCTTGATTGACTATCGATGCTATGCTAACGTAGCCAAACAAACAACTACGGTGTGTTCAAGGCCGAACGAAGTACTAAATCTCAACGTTTGAAAAAAAAAAAAAAAGAATTTCGTGAAGCATAAAGGCATAAACATGTGAAATGTGTGGGCTTTTTCCACAGTGGTACATGTATGCTGTACAATTTACCGGTATTATCATGCATCCATCCATCCATTTTTTTGTCCTCATTAGAGTCACGGGGGTATGCTAGAGCCTATCCCAGCTGGCGAGAGGCGGGGTACACCCTGGACTGGTCGCCAGCCAGTCACAGGGCACATATAGACAAACAACCATTCACACTCACATTCATACCTATGGACAATTTAGAGTCTCCAATTAACCTAACATGCATGTTTTTGGAATGTGGGAGGAAACCGGAGCACCCGGAAGAAAACCCACACACGCACGGGGAGAACATGCAAACTCCGCACAGAGATGCCCAAGCGGAGATTCGAACCCAGGTCTTCCCGATCCGTGTGGCCAACATGCTAACCACATTATCATGTCTTTATACATTATTACTTACTGTGAATGAGATGTGTTTTCTGCAAAAAATAAACACAAAACAGATTTTTTTTTTTAAGCAAAAATCAGAAAATTCGCAGGGCCGTAAATGTGCTGAATGGCGACTGTGCGGGGATCCGCTGCATTACAATATATCTGCACTGAATGGTAATAAACACATTTATTTGTTCAGCATCACAAAGTGGGAAAGGCTGTCAAGATTGTTTGTTATTGTTTCAAGGAAGGACCTTGTGTGGGTTTAGAAAAAATATATTGTGTGTTATGGAAAAACTTGTGACAGCAGATAAAAAAACTGGAGTTCAGCGGTTTGTTTAAAGAATAATTTGTACCTCCCCACCAAAATACAAGCTAGTGTGTCTTTGCATGATTCATATCTTGTATTTGCTGTGTTGCCTTGGAACCGTGAAGATTTAAATGCTGCACGCACTATTGGGTTATGCAGCTGATCCACTAAACAAGTATTCTTGATGTCCTTCCCCCATCATCTCCCACCACCCACAGTCGTGTAAACACTCCTTGGTTTGGTTTGGACCTACTGTGCTAACGTCAGCTGGGACATCTGTCAAGGACACGTTGGCGGTGCAGTCCGCCTCATCCCTTCCTCTTAAGCTTCTCTTGGCTGGTGTTTGCAAGAGAATGCAGTCCAGCACGCTCCAGAAGTGTGCCTTCACCAGGTGTGGTCCTCCTCCCCTCCGACACCCCCGCCTCTTCCGCTTCTCATCCCTCTCATCTCGTTCCCCTTGACCCTGACACGCTGTGACCTCGCCGCTGATAACCGGCCCACCATTCCTCACCCTCGCCAACTGACACACTTCCAGAGTGAAAAGACCTTGTTCCCTTACATTTCTATGATGCCTCTTCTGCCATTTTTCTGCTCTTTCTCCCCTTGACTCTCTCGGCCTGCTTCAGCTCACTTTTAATTGCCATCACATGATGTGTTACAGTACAAAAGTCCACTCCGCGTTACAATCAATAAACTCTCCACTTTTCTCAAAACTTTAAACACAAACATTTTAAATACGTTCATGTTCGCAAAACCCCTGCCTTTGCTTCCTGAACTCAATCTCCTCGAAATGAGATCCAAGCAACGTGTCCAGCACACACACACAACAAGTGAAAATGTGTTCACTGTAAAACAGGGGTGTCCAGACGATGTCAAGCAAGGGCGGCACACAGAAAAATGACAGCCTGTGGGGGCTACTTTGATGCATTTTTCACATTCATGGTTTTAAAACCAATCCAGTGTAGGTCAATGCAGTGGATCCCCGCACATTGGTAATGGTTTCATTTATTTCGAACATGCAGACAATTACAATTCACAATTCACAGTTCCACATGTCCGAAAAGGAGTAGGAAGAAGCAGAGCTTATTTAATCCTACCCCCTCTCCATATCACATCAATAGCTGATACATATGTTCACTTCCTGTATGCACTAATTCACTATTTACATTATTCTTCCATACAATCAAAGCAGTTATTATAATCGGCTTTTGTTTTGTTTTTTAAACAAAAAAAAACAAACATTCGCGTTTCAACATTGACGGTCCTAAAAATTTGTGAGTTTTGCTAAAAAAAAATTTAATTTTTTTTTCCAAAACACATCTCATTTACCCTAAGTCAGTGGTTCTCAATTACAATGGAACCTCGGTTAGCGCACACCCCAGCTAGCGTGGTTTTCAGTTAACATTGAAAATGTACAAAATTCTTGCCTCTGTTTGCGTACATTTTCCAGTTAGCAGCTTGACGTGTTGTTAATACGGCGTCAGCCCAGCTGTGCTCTTCATGTATTTTCATCACAAAACGTCCTCGTTAGCATCTTATTAGCTTGCTAATACTTGGAAACAGGAAGTGGAGGTCAGCTCGGTCACCGGCCTATTTGGTGGCAGAGATGTGCAAAACACACTAAACAAAAAAAAAAAGCAAAACAAATGACAATTACACCACCTGGAAGGGAAATGTACCAAATCCCAGAGTTCTAGGAAGTGATAACGTTTGGCCCAATCAGCTCCGGGGAGTTGGTACTTTCCTGTTCCGGTTAATGTTGTGCAAAACACGTTAACAAAAAGCAAAACAAACTACAATTACACTACCCAGACCACTCAAATCAGACAGGAAGTGGTAACATTTGGAGTTGTGTACAGTTGTACTACAGGAGTCCAACAAATATTTGAATGAGGCTACACTGCAAAAACAGCAATACATGAAAGAAGCCTATGATATTCAAATGAAACAACTTTTCTGATTTCAAGCAAAACATTCTGCCAATGGGGAAAGCAAAAGTTGCTTGGCTAGAAGTCTTATAACTACAATATTTTTCTGTCCTAAAATAAGTCCTAAAATAAGCAAGTTGTTCTTAATCACATAGCTAAATTTAAGTAAAATGTTCTTAACACTTCTTAACACATCTTATAAGATTCTTAAATTGAGACATTTACTTTTATTAGGCTACATTTAAGCAAAAAATGTCTTTGCATATTCTAGATGTAGGAGTACTATTCTATTTTTTTTTACAATATACTCCTGATCAAAATCTTAAGACCAGTTGAAAAATTGCTAGAATTAGCATTTTGCACATTTGGATCTTAATGAGGTTTTAAGTAGAGCTACAATATGCAAAAACAAGAAGGGGGAGTGAGACAAAAAGCATTTTGACAAAGTAATTTATTGAAAACAACAATAAAACTGAATTAGGTTGTTTACCAGCTGATCAAAAGTTTAAGACCACAGGCTCTAAAAGCCAAAATCTGGTCAAAATGTTCATTTTCTGTCAGGCATTCACACTGTCATGCCCTCCTGATGGCTAAAGCTAAGAAGCTTTCTCTTTTTGAACGTGGTCAGATTGTGGAGCTGCATAAGCAAGGCCTCTCGCAGCGTGCCATTGCTGCTGAGGTTGGGTGCAGTAAATCAGTCATTCTACATTTTTTGATTGGCTGTCCATCAAGACACAGGGCGGTCTTGGACCCACATTAAGGCCCTTACTGGTGCCAACTGCAGCACAATAACCATCAGACGGCATCTGCGGGAAAAGGGTTTAAAAAACAAAAAACAAATTCAAAGACCTCGTTTTCTTCAACGCCACAAAACTTCCCGTTTAGACTTTACCAGGGAGCATCAAACATGGGACATTGAAAGGTGGAAAAAAGTTTTATTCTCTGATGAGAAAAAATGTAACCTTGACGGTCCAGATGGCTTCCAACGTTACTGGCATGACAAGGAGATCCCACCTGAGATGTTTTCTACCCGGCACAGTGGAGGGGGGTCCATCATGGTCTGGGGTGCTTTTTCATTCAGTGGAACACCGTGCAGGGTCGTCAAACAGCGTCTGCTTACGTGCAGATGTTGCAGCGGGCATCCCTCATGACTGAGGGCCCTCGTCTGTGTGGTAGCAGCTGGGTTTTTCAACAGGACAACGCTGCAGTTCACAATGCTGGCTTGACCAAGGACTTCTTCAGGGAGAATAACATCACTCTTTTGGACCATCCTGCATGTTCCCCTCATTTAAATCCCATAGAGAACATTTGGGGATGGATGGCAAGGGAAGTTTATAAAAATGACCATCAGTTCCAGACAGTTGATGCCCTTGGTGAAGCCATCTTCACCACTTGGAGCAATGTTCCCACTAGCCTCCTGGAAACACGCGCATCAAGCATGCCCAAACACATTTTTGAAGTGATTAACAAGAACAGTAGAGCTACTCATTACTGAGTCCTACTGAGAACATTTTTTGTTCTGGTTTGGAGAGTTTTTTGTTATTTTTTGAGTGATGGTCTTAAACTTTTGATCAGCTGATAAACAGTCTATTTCAGTTTAATTGTTGTTTTCAATAAATTACTTTTTCAAAGTGCTTTTTGTCTCACTCCCCCTTCTTGTTTTTGCATATTGTAGCTCTACATAAAACCTCATTAAGATCCAAATGTGCAAAATGCAAATTCTCAACCAGTTGAAAGATCTTTTCAACTGGTCTTAAGATTTTGATCCGGAGTGTATTTCGAGTCGCCAATGAACCTATCATGCTTATGGAAGAAAGCCAGTCCACAGGGGAGCGTGAGTTCCACAGAGATGTGTTCCAACAGGGATTTGAACATACTAACCACTCGGCCACCGTGGAGCTAACAGCTTTCCTTGTTGGCATGTTAGTTATGTTGCTTACTTCTTTTCAACAAGCAGGAAGCAAATGATAGAAAGAGTGTAATTGTATCTAAGATCCACTTAATTCAGGAAAACCTATTGTCATAAAAACTATCAGAATTCTTGGGATGATTTGCATGTAAATTCACTAGTTTTTACATTTATAAACTAGATAAAAAAGAGAGTAATATTTTCTTGAATCAAGTTTAATACTTTTACACCTTTATTACATTTATTTTATGTGTGTGAGTCCTTAAATGTAGAAAGTGTTGTTGAAGAATAATCAAAATAAAGTTTTTAGTTTGTTATTAAAAAAATAGCAAGCTACATTTCTGGCAAAAAATATATTCATAAGAATTGGCTAGCTATACTTTCTTAATATAAGATTATTTTTCTCGAATAAAAATTGCAGTGTTGTTCCGAAATCAGCAAATCTTGAGATTTAGGTATATTTTCTGAGTGTGAGTTTGTTCTTAAATTTAGAAAGTTAGGTAAGCAGGTTTTGGTCTTAATTTAAGGCAAATATAGAATAATCTGTTGCTGAAGAATAATCAAAATGAACTTTTTAGCTTGTTATGAGAAAAAAGATTTCTATGGAGCTGGTAAGTTCATCGTGAGCTCTGTTGTTACTCTGCTTGCTACAGAAAGAGTTACTTTTTCCTCACAGACGTGTGAGCGAAACAATATTACGACATGGCTCAGCAATGTTGAAATTTTGCGACAGTGGTGCTAAAATCTCTATACACTAGGTCCCCATCTTACGTACATCCGACTTGCGAACATTCGCGGCTACGAACACAAGCCGACTGGTCTATATTTTATTTTATTTTGCCTTCTAGTCGCTCCATCAGTATTTATACTGCTACAGGCTTGACCAGTAGAGGGCACTGTGACACTGCTAATGGGACCATCAGGTCGAGTAAGACGCTGGGGAGAGAAAGCTAAATGGAAAGCTAAATTGTAGCTGTAATATGCAACCCGGACAGAGCGTGTGATTAAAGTTTATGAAGAGTTAATAGGCCTGCTTAATTCTACACCACCCACAGAACACTACCTCTTTTAGAAGAGTCTAACAACGACGACCATTTGTCCTTTTTCAATAACTCCTCCTCCAACTCCACCACAACGACGTATGCTCGACCACTCCTCTTGAAAGGTAAATAACATTTATCATTACGTATTATTATATCATTTTTATTATTGTTTTTTCATTAATTATCCTCGTTTAATATTACTACTGCATCCAAACTCATATTTACATACATACGCATATACTGTATATGTATACACGTACATGTAGTACCTATATCATTGGTAGTATTACCTTTTGTTCGACTTACAAACAAATCGACCTGCGAACGGTCATCTGGAACCAATTGTGTTTGTAAGTTGGGGACCTAGTGTATTGGCTTTCAATGTAGGGGAAAAAAACGATACCAATGTTGAATTTTGAATCTCACATTTATGTGCCAATATCAGGCTGATAATGATCAGTGGCCGATATTATCAGACGTCCTTAAAACATTCTGATTAGTTTTGGCAGAGACATGAAGACTGCTGTAAACGAGTCTAGAAGCACGGCACAGTGTCGGCATGGCTCATGCGGTAGAGTGGCCGAGCAACCTAAAGGTCGCTGGTTCGATCCTCCATCTGGCTGTATCCTTGGGCAAGATACTGAATCCCTTGTTGCTCCTAATGCTGTGTTATCAGTCGGTAAATGTGGTGTCAAAGTGCTTTGAGTACCTTGAAGGTAGAAAAGTGCTGTACAACTGAAAGTCTTGTCCGAGTCCACAAAGGGCAGGTCTAGAGTAACATTTACAAATGGATTTGAACAACTAGATGTGCTTTGTAGAGGCAGCATACTTTTGTATTGGACACGCCAAGGCATTTAAATGGTGTTATTTGTTTGAAAATTGTTGTATTTGGTATGTTGTCACATGTAGAGGCCAGCATATCTGAATGATTGACTATATAGAAATCAAAATAGCCCCTTTTCCACTGCAGGAACTTTTCTATTTACCTGGGATTTTGAAAAACCTTGTACCGTTTACACTAAAATTACCCAAACTTACTTTCCCCCGAAATGTTCCTAGTTACATTTAGGTCTTGCCCGGGAACTTTTGAGTGGCAGTCCGTGTACTGAGGAATGAGGATTTGCATCTACTGCAAACCTTCTTCGCAAATCACCACCTTATTGATGTTGAGGAGTTTCGGAGGTTTAGGTTTAGAAGTGTCCGAGTGATCCCAAGAGCTCCTGTATGTTGTCCAGGGCTATATACTCCTGCTAGGGTCTCCCAAGGCCAGCAGGTCGGAGGTGACCTGCCAGACAAAGAGTGATTCAGAAGACCCTTGAAAAAAGCTGAAAGGAAAGACCGCGCCTCACCCTGAAGCCAGACCTGAGGTGGGGGGCTGGGTTGGTTGTCGGGCCTTCACTCGTGCAGCCTGACTGGGCCCAGCCCGAAAAAGCCAGGCAAAATCTCCCCTGTAGTCCCGCGTAGGCAATGACAGTTTCGATCCAAACCCGTGTGGTTTTATGTTACAGGACTTCTGTGCTAACCACAGTTTGTCCATAAAAAACACCAGTCACAAAGTATTCACTATTTACAGTCAAACTTCATTTTTCAAACAGCATAATTTCTGTATGATTCGGTTTTCCACAAAAAATGTTCACCAAAATTTGGCCTCGGTTTTTCTACACTGTCTCCGTTGCCGTACAGTAATGCGCATAACAAACTGGTCCGTTTATCCTGCGCCGTATCATTCCGTAGAATTGTCTGCCCAAAAAAGCACCCTATGTGTTGCTGACCCGCTGTCTGTGCATTTATTGACTGCGACTGCGAAACAACCCACCGTGGAGCCAAAGGACCTAGCGAGTGCCAGCAATTTGATAAAGTTGAGAAACGTTCAAGGCTTGAATTCAAGAAAGAACCCTTCTCAATGTTAAATGTTAATTTATCCATTTCATTCCCCATTTATAATTTGTGCATGTAAAATATAATTGTTGTCTATAAAATGTATCTTTTGTTCATATTTTTGGGTATCTCAAATTGATAAATTAGATTTACGTGATGGTGATGTCCTATGGGCAAAATTGCGTCAGTTTTTGTCTGAACTTTTGGAGCAAATTAATAACTAAAACCGAAGCGCCACTCTATTTGCTTAAGTTAAAAAAACAGCAACGCAACATAGATTTCCATAGATCTTTTACGCAGGTGAAAACATTCTTTGTAATAAAAGATCCTGGGATTATGGTTATCACTGACATTCACATGACAACACATTCATTGTTGGGCCTACAGCTGCTCACAGATTTGATTAGCAAGGATTTAATTAATTCCACATTTTGTCACTATGTTTTGAAAGTTAATGTGTTCAGCGTTGCCTTTATCCTCTCATTCTCTTGTCTGGTAAAGGCTCCTTTTAAAATACTTAATTATCAACAAGCCTGCAGTAGCCTTGAGAGTGAATGGGATTTTGGCATAAATCTATACTTGAACATCTGGTGTCCGTGCAATAAAAAAGCCTCAACACCAGAATCGCGCCCTAACAAATTTCTATCAGGCATAAATGGTGATAAGCCTGGCAGGGAGAAGATTTTTTTTTTAATTGTTATGAAATGTATTGAAGTATTTGTAAGATCTCCTCCCAAATTTTGCGTGACAGTCAAGGACTTTTTTGTGGGAGTTGGATGTTTGGCACAGTTTGCAATGATAGTACGGCAAGCAGTCTACTACAGTATATTACCCTTCCTGTTTCAACAATGGAGAAATAAACATTGGCAAGTGCTGAAAGACCTCTTCATTGTTAGCAGACTTTGGGTGCATGGCTCAGACTTGTTCTCCCTATGCTTGTGTGAATTTTGGTACTCGGGTAGTGAAGTCTTCGCCAAGCCCCCGTGAGTCTGTGAAACTCAAGTCTTCTTCAAATGCCCATGAGTCAGTGAAACTCAAATCTTCGTCAAGCCCCCGTGAGTCTGTGAAACTCAAGTCTTTATCAAGCTACTGTGAGTCATTGAAACTCGAGTCGTCGTCAAGTACCCTTTAGTCTGTGAAACTCGAGTCTTTTTCAAATGCCCGTGAGTCAGTGAAACTCAAATCTTCGTCAAGCCCCCATGAGTATGTGAAACTCAAGTCTTTATCAACCTCCTGTGAGTCAGTGAAACTCGAGTCTTTGTCAAGCACCCGTGAGTCTGTGAAACTCAAGTCTTCTTCAAATGCCTGTGAGTCAGTAAAACTCAAGTCTTTATCAAGCTGCCGTGAGTCAGTGAAACTCGAGTCTTCGTCAAGCTACCGTGAGTCATTGAAACTCGAGTCGTCGTCAAGTACCCTTTAGTCTGTGAGACTCGAGTCTTTTTCAAATGCCTGTGAGTCAGTGAAACTCAAGTCTTCATCAAGCTCCCCTGAGTCAGTGAAACTCGAGTCTTCGTCAAGCACTCTTGAGTCTGTGAAACTGGAATCCTCTTCAAATGCCCGTGAGTCAGTGAAACTCCAGCCTTCATCATGCTCCCGTGAGTCAGTGAAACTCCAGTCTTTGATAAGCACCCATAAGTCTGTGAAACTCGAGTCGTCTTCAAATGTCCGGGAGTCAGTGAAACTCAAGTCTGTGTCAAATGTCTGTGAGTCTGTGAAACTCGAGTCTTTGTCAAGCACGCATGGGTCAGTGAAACTCGAGTCTTCCCGAGTACCAGTGAGTCAGTGAAACTTGAGTCTTTGCCAAGCACCTGTGAGTCTGTAAAACTCAAGTCTTTGTCAAGCACCCTTGAAGATGAAGGACTGCCACAGGACTAATACATTTACACCGCCTCTCGCTCAAAATCAGCTGGGTTTGAGTTAGCCAATGAATGAATGAATACTGAAGACTAGTAGCAAGGATATATGTTTGTTTCAGCTTCCGTCCAGCAGTTTCAATGGGATACAGTTGTCTCTCGCCACTTCGCGCTTCAGATTTTGCAGCTTCACTCCATTACGTTTTTTTAAATATATTAATTATTAAATTCTGTTGTTTCATGGTTAAATACGTCCAATTATTAGTAAAAAAAATGCATATTTAATATTTATTTTATTTAAATTAAAATTCTTTGACATACAGTGCAACGGATAGCGTCATTCATTTGTTCCAAAGGGTCTCTAACTGATACATACTCTAACCAAATACATTTTCCCATAAGAAATAATGGAAATCCAATTAATCTATTCCTGAATGTTAAAACACGTTTTTATAGGTTTACAATTTTGGTTTTAAATGCAGAAAACAACAAAAATACATAGAAAAGATAATGAACGGGATCATGCTAATTTATCCCTTTCATTAACGAACGTTTAAGGTTACTTTTACCTTCATTAAAGATGTGATTGTTGCCAAAGACACGATGTGGCAGCGAGCTCAACAAGGACACCACCTTCATGTTTTGCTATGTGGGTTATTTTGCAACTGTGATTATAAGAAAAGCTGAGACTTGTGGCGTAACTGTGTTAGTTTGCAAAGAACTACAGAGTCAACCTCTGATGACATCATAGACGGGGCGACGGCACTGACTTCCGGTGGTCATCCATGTCTTAGCAAGCTAATAGGATCCTAACAAGGTTATGTTGTGTTGGGTGACAACATACTGTACATTAGGACCACAGATAGACTCGTGTATTAATAACACAACAAAATGCGCGCTATGTTGTACTCTAACCAGAAATTGTAAGCAAACTGAGGTAAAATTTTTGCGTACATTTTTGAAAGAACATGCTAACCGGGGTTCCACTTTATTTGAAGGTTTTTCAACATATTTGTCATGTTCCGTGTTTGTCGCTGTGCTGCCGCCTATCTGCCATGTTGTTGCAGTGCAAGCTGTCCTGCTGAGGCGGAGCCACTGGTGCACACCTGCAAATAATCACTCACCTGGCCTTCTTATGCAGGGCGTCTGAACATATTGAACACATCGGTGCCAGATTGTTCCTTGCTCCTTGCCTGCATCTGAGTGTGTTGCCTCTGCATCTTGAGATCCATAACGCCGAATCGTGACAATATTAATGCATGAATTACTTCCCATGGTAGCTAATTACATTTACAAAGGAATATTTCCATTGCAAAATGTATTACTCTACAGTAATTGATTTGAATTGACTATATAATCAATTAAAAGTAGTACAGTCACACTTAAATGTTTCAGATCATCAAACAAATTTCAATATTAGTCAATGACAACACAACTGAACACAAATGCTGTTTTTAAATGAAACTTTTTTTACTAAGGGAGGAAAGAGTGATTGCCCCCCCCCCTCCCCCCCCCCAAAAAAAAAAACCTTAAAACATAACTGAGATTAATTGAGCTTTATCATTATGGAAAAGGTTATAAAGCCATTTCTAAAGCTTTGGGACTCCAGCGAACAACAGTGAGAGCCATTATCCACAAATGGCAAAAACATGGCCAACCAAAATGACCCCAAGAGCTCAGCAATGACTCATCCAAGAGGTCACCAAAGACCCCACAACAACACTTTTTGGAAGGTGTGTGTCCCATTACATCTGGCGTGAAAGTAACGCCACTTTTCAGAAAAAGAACATCATACCAAGAGTAAAATATGGTGGTGGTAGTGTGATGGTCTGGGTCTGACTGAAAGACTTGCTGTGATAAATGGAACCATGAATTCTGCTGTCTACCAACAAATCCTGAAGGAGAATGTCCGGCCATCTGTTTGTGACCTCAAGCTGAAACCAACTTGGGTTCTGCAGCAGGACAATGATCCAAAACACACCAGCAAGTCCACCTCTGAATGGCTGAAGATAAACAAAATAAAGAGTTTGGAGTGGCCTAGTCAAAGTCCTGAGCTGAATCCTATTGAGATGCTGTGCCATGACCTTAAAAAGGCGGTTCATGCTGGAAAACCCTCCATTGTGGCTGAATGACAACAATTCTCCAAAGATGAGTGGGCCAGAATTCCTCCACAGCGCTGTAAGAGACTTATTGCAAGTTATCGCAAACACTTGATTGCAGTTGTTGCTGCTAAGGGTGGCCCAACCAGTTATTAGGTTTAGGGGGCAATCACTATTTCACACACGGCCATGTAGGTTTGCATTTTTTTTCTCCATTAATAATAAAAAGTTTCATTTAGACACTGCATTTTGTGTTCAGTTGTGTTGTCATTGATGATGTGAAACATTTAAGTGTGACAAACATGCAAAAAAAAAAAGAAATCCAGAAGGGAGCAAACATTTTTTCACACCACTGTATTTATAATTACTTTTTAAAAGTAATTTTCCCAAAACTTGTGTTGTGGGGGCTAGAATTCTTGCTGCATCGTATGCTTGAGTCACTCAATTAAATACAAATTAGAGCTGGTAAACTTACAAAATAACAGGGGTTATCAGAAGATTATTTCCCCCACTTTCTACCAGCAGGGGGCATGAGTCAGACAAGCTTTGATTTATTACCCTGCTTGGTCCGTCCAGCTTACAGTGCAGCACAAATAAAAATCATTGATAAAACAATTCCCCCTGAATTAGAAACGCAGCTTGTGCGTTCTAAGTAGCAGAGAGATAGATTAGTGTATTTTTTTTTTTACCTTGTTCAATGACTGTAAGGAAAACCCCTGCTATGCCTGCTTTCTCTCCATGCTATCGTGGGGCATTCTACGTAATTTCCTTTCTCCAAGTGGTTTGTCATCTTTGAGGCCCTGTTTGGTCAAGGACAGACGCAACGACAGTGAATGCAGGCAGTGTAGCGCAATATTTCACCTTTATTCCAGTTCTTTCCACGCTTGCTATTGCTCTCTCTTGGTATACATTAACAAAGTACTTCAGTGATGCTAAGGTTATGACTGTGCATCAGAGGTGGAAGATATCTTCTCATAGGTGAGATCAGCGAGTCACACACAGTGTGCAGTTAAGGTAGTGTTTGTTATGAAGAAGAAATGTACTGACAACACTTGGAGTTATAGAAGAAGCACGTATGTATTGATATCCCGAAGTACCACTCACTTTATGTTAAAATCACACTAGCCCGCCAACTCTATGCAGACAAACTTACAAACAAAATGGAAGCAATAATATTCACTCCAGAAAGCAAATTCTGTAGAGATAGCATTGTATATATAGCTATATTGTGTATATATGTATATATATATACACTGTGTATGGTTTTTCAGCAATACTTGCTATATAGCTGATGTAGTAATGTCAATTACTACCTGTGTGCTAGTTCTTATCTTAGCCATCTGAGACGATGAAATACATTGTTTTTGGTGCCTACCTGTTTCCCAAGTATATTAGTGCGCGTGTGACTGTATAAACGAGAGGCATTGACTTAAATGTCTTTGTAGAAAGTCGCTTTATAAAAGTAAGTACATTTGTTTGTATTGACTTACAGCGCAGCCTCGCCACATCGAATACGGCGGTGACGTTGACGTAAGGCTCGACGCTCGATGCGGCGTCCACGTATGTGGGTTTTGACAACAGCGCTTCCTGTTTCCCAGCGTGCTTTGCTGTACTGTTGTTGTAAATGGCTGCTAAGTTGCATGTTGTGGGTTATTCTGCATTATTCGTTGGTAGTGGTGTTATCTACCTATTGCATTGCTGTGTGATGGTTTTTTAGCTCTTCCTTTGAAGACACCGTGAGTAAGAATGGTATGTGGAATGGTAACTCCCCCGCGATTTCTTTGCGTTTACTCTCCTTACTAAATAAAGAGTTAGTTCTTTCCCTCAGGTTTGTCAGCAGCACAGTATTAACTACGTGGTGCAGCAATATTGCAGGTGATAATGTTAAAGTTCTATTCCTACTTACAAAGTAGGAAAAAAGCGTTACCAATGTTGGCCGATATCATATTTTTATGCCAATATTGGACTGATATTTATCAAAGGTCATCACGTGGATCTTCTGAATGTCTTATATTTATATTTTACTTGATATTTGATTTCATATAACCACTTTCACGCTTGAAAATGCTTATATAGGAAAAAATATGTAAAATTTTGTTAAATATGCATTTTTTTTTTTTACTAATAATAGACTGTATTCCACAACAAAAGAGCATGATTTATTAATATACTTTTGGAAAACCTGATGGAGTGAAGCTGCAAACTTCAAAGCATTAAGTGGTGAGGGATAGCCTGGCTGTTTTGAATGAGCTGAATGTTTTGACATAGAATGGTTCGAATCATTTGAGAAATGTGGAAGTTGTAAGAATTTTTCAAATCAAAGGGCATTTGTGTTGATGAAATCTGGGATTTTGGGTAAAGTGGGGATTTTTGGGACGTGGGCAACTGCTCGTCCGAATGTTCTGAATGTTACAATGGCTTGAATCAATTGAACAATGTGACGTATTCACTCATTTTCAATGTGAATGTTGGACTGGGTTGATGTGGATGTTGATATGTCATTGAGTGTTTTAAAAAAGGGGGCGGAGAGGAGAGTTGGCGGGGTGGTTGGTATACAATAAAGAAAAAATATGATGAAGTCAAAACATGAGCCTGGCCTTATCCCTACCCCTTTATTTATTGTACAAATATATCTCTGAGACAGAGACAGAGCTTGTCTGACGCTGGAGCTCCACTGACCTGTAGCCACAGCACACTCGCAAAACAAAATCATGCTAGAGACAAACAGCAGATAGGCCATTTTTCTTGGCCCGAGTGATGGGGACCCCCTCCTCTTATTTTCTCCCATTAGCCGAGGGTACACATTTAGACTAATTGAGGACCTTGCCGTGACTCCGGGAGGTCAGGGGTGAGACAGATTGCTAGATATACTTCTCTCCCTCGTTCCGTCTTTGCAACTTCTGCTGAGCAAACAGTCTGGCGGCAACTTTCTTAAGAGGCAGGCCCATCCCGACTGTGGGCGGGATATGAGACGTCTTCAATATTGAAATCATGTCGTCAGGTCTATCTGTTATTATGCGTTGTGTGAACTATGCGTCCTCCTCACCAGAAGAACCTCAACTAAAAGCTCAACCCAAACCATTTTTAGAAAAAAACAAAACAAACAAGTCAAACCGCAAGCACTTCAATGGGCAAAAGTCCAAATTAAGTCAAGTCAGAGACCAGCATATGTCATGAATAATTTCATGAGAAGACACTCCAGCGGATGCCCGCATATTCACGACTCAGCATTCACACCTGATAATAAAATCATAAAATAGTACAGTAATCCCTCGCCACTTCGGGCTTGGAATTCTAATACAGTTTTACAAAAATAAATGAATCATGAATCATTCTGTTTTGTGGTTGAATATGGCCTATTATTAGCCAAAAATGTGCATATTAAAGCAAATTTTACATATTTTTTGCCTAATTAAGCATTTTCAAGCTATATGAAGTAAAATCAAAATATTAGGCATTCCAAAGACTCATTCAAAGACATTATGATGATATGTAGTATTCTCCACTGGTCACTAGGTGTCAGTAATGTTACTGTAATGTTTGGCGAGACACACAAACACCGGACTCGATCTCTGGATCAACAGGCTTTTAATTGCAGCTTCGAATGATCTCACAACAGGCACAATCATCCCTAACACCTACTGTTGTGGCTGTAACCCACACCAAGCTAAAACTCAACTCTGAATCCCCGACGTCAATTCCTCCCCTAGCATCGGAACCCACTGACAGCAACACACACAAGCATGAGTCTTATTTATGTCTTATTTACTCTTATTATGTCTACTATATTGGGCAATAAGAGTGTAAAGGTGCCTATAGGGGTGCTATTTCATGCCTAGAGGGCTCTAATAATGTTTAAAAAAATATTTAGAAGCTTATAAACAGTTTTTATCCTCTCATTACAAAAATCTTCAATGTATAAATAAGGAATCCTACTTGGTGGAAATTCACTTATAGTGGCCAAGTGTGGAACCAATTAACCACAAGAAACAAGAGATGTATGTATGTATTGTTCCATACTATTTTCTGTACTTTAAATGTGTTTAATAACTGCGAGGCATATTGAAGAGAGAAGGGCCTTCATCAATTGGCTCAGCTGTTTTCGTTTTTTTGCCAGCGTGTGATTGGCCGTCCCCGCTGTCACTCCATGAGCGCCTGGCTCTGCACGCCAGTGGGTTAGCAATAGCTCGTGTTCATCTGCCACTGTAAGTTGTTAACATGTTGGACTTTTGTTCTGCCTGGGACACACCAGCTAAACTGATTTGAATTTCATTTAACAATATATTTAACGTAACATTTCAGTCTGTGTGCTCGTCCAAATTGTGCGCTCTTTGACACAAACCCCCGCCTCTGAAATCAAAATTTCATCCATGGAGTCAATGGAACTTGTTGCTGGAGTTGACTTATTTTGTAATCGTGTGCAGTCGAATGGAATAATTTCATGATTTAAAAAAAATATATATATTGTCACATTATGTTACATTGTTGGAGGTATATATTAAATTGTTTACAAATGTGTTGATGTCTAAAATCATTCAATGATCCTGAAAAATGTAAAATTTAGAGATGTCAGCGAAACTCGTCCAATATTTACTTGGTATTGGATCAATACCAACATTTGTGGTATCAACCACCTCTAATAAACAAAAATAAACATACATGTAAATCTGTCATTAAAGAACAGTCAAGTTGACCTTTTAAAAAGTGGTTGTTTATTTAAGTAGCCTTAGGTCAACATAAAATAATATAGATGAGGATGATAAACATAAAGTGCCTTCACTGCGCTTCTAGCAGCCTGTTTTGGAAAACAACACAACACGTTTAAGCTGGCTCTCTAACAACTAGTTGACAATACTCAACCAACAAAATATGTTTTGTCGAATAAAATCGAATCAAAATTAAAATGTCACACCGTGGAGCGATGCTGTCCGTGTCGCGTGAATAGTGCCTGCAAATCGGGCCGTCACTTCCTGTTTATATTGGCGCCTCACAGAACCAACCAATCCCACAGCGTCTTCTTGGTCTTCCTTGGATTGATTGGCGAGCGGCATCAGAGTGTTTGTCACAGCCATTGGCTGCCGAAAAGAAACGAACAGCAACGAGTCGTAACAATGTACACTGGGAAGGTATAGGAGCAAAAGTCTTTTTTTTTTTTAAATATAGTAAAGTCAAAGTAAAAGTCTGCACAAACAGATATAGTAAAGTAAAACAATTATTGAGGCATTTTCATTACTCAAATAAATGACACCGATTGTGATGACTGTGACTACTGAATCTTCCTTTCTCATACATGTTTTGTTATTTTCCATATGCAATTTAAGAGTCCCCGAAATATGTTAACAGGGTCGGTTGTTGAGGACCTTCAGCTTTGTCCATGCTTCCACTGTCCACACAATGACCCTCAGCAGCCAACAGATTCTCAGCAGCAGCACTTCCTGCCCCTCAACAATAGATATCTGCACCCTTTCAAAAGGCCCTGTCACCCTCATGATTTATATCAAGCTCATTCAAATATTATTGAGATATATATGTTCACACGGAAGAAACGTGGATTTTTCAAGCTATAATTTATCCTTCATTTTTATGATTTAATAAGTCATTGCTTAGCCTATTTCCTGCACATTATACATTGAGTCTGTCTGCTTTTATTTATTTGTTCATTTAATAATCTCTTTATTGTAATGTAATTTATGTTATTATTATTTTAATTATTTGTATTATTTATTTGTATTTTGGTTACTTTAAAAAATATTTTGATTTAATCTTCTTAACACTTTTTATTTATTTATTTTTGTTATTGTGGTTTAAACACTCAATTATAAATGAATGCGCCACGTACATTGAATTTCATTTTTGCGTTTAATGTGAACGTACAGTATGGAGGCGACACCAGGGGTGTCCAAAGTGTAGCCTGGGGGCCCTTTCGCAGACCGCAGCTTGATTTTTATTGGCGCCAGGGGAATATTCTACATACATACAATGAAATATACGACACAACGAAGGAGGATTAGCGCGAATCAACTGTTTGAACAAGATATCGCATACTAAACAATAATTATTGAAATATATTTAACAGCTTTGCATGTCTTGACCTATAAGGATTGTTTCATTTTAAAAAATCTGCCGTACCCCACACATTTAAATACATGCATGTTGTATGTACAGGCTATATGTTTTATTATGTATATTTATATATATTTTAATCCATCAAATGTTTGCTGTATATATGTTTGTGTGTGTCTGTATTTATGATATGGAACACACTCATTTGTCATTGCCATTTTATATTTTCAGTTTATGAATAGTCACAGTCGGGGTCTAATAAAATTTGAATTGGTTGTTAAGAAATAGACGCGAAACAAATACAAAAAAACATAAGACTTTTCATGCATACGTCAATTCTGTCCAGGCATTTTTTTCAGTCGGCAGCCAGGCGTCGGTCACATGACTCTCCGCGCGCCAATAGCAGCCAAGCAGCCCAAGTTTGCGATAAGAACAAGGCAGTAAAGAGCGAGGAGGCTGAGGGAGTTTCACTCTTTTAGCCCTCCGGTGCTCATCAACACGCTGCAGCAAGCAATCTTTCTTTTGGACGGATTTTTTTTACTGCTCTTCGTGGTCCTTAGCAGCACATGCAAGGCTGCAGCAACCTCTACACCTCCAATTTCATATTTAGACAATCATCACTGACCGGCTGCTCTTCAGATGCTGGGAGACAAGGCTCACGGTAGGACTGTCTGCTTTTTTTTTTTTTTTTTTTTTTTTTTTTTCCAGGAATCATCACATATTTTATTGCCACATCTTAATTCTGCTCATTAAGGACGGCGATGACTGCACTGGTTGCTTCCAAAACTAATAAATGAGTCAAAAATGAGACATATTCATGCCAAAAAACATAAATGATTATGATAAAAATAGCTACTATTAATAATACGACTTCGAATAAACATTGGGCTTTTTAGGAAGTCATAAATCCATCTCAGTCAACCTGTTGCTGTATGTAATTGAAAGGCATGAGTTATTATTATTATTATTATTGTTATTATAGGCTATTTTTTATGTATAGGCTATACATTTTTTTGTTGTATACATTTTTAAATTTGTAATTGATTAGATTTCTAATTCATTTTTATTTATTTTTGAATGTAATTTGCATAAGCTCAAATAAATTCTATACTTAATTGTGCAAATTACATCCAAGTGTAATATATTTAAAAATGCACTATAGAAAAATAAAGTCACAAAAATGCATGGTTTATTTGGGATTACATTTTTCATGCATGATATTTTGACAAAAGGCATCATTAAAATCATTTGCATTGCGTATTTTGTAGCGATAAATGCATTTCTGCACCACCGTTGAGTAATTAATAATCATCCGTATTGCTTGTTTTAATACAGTACAGTACAATCAATCAAACGCGCGCATTTGTCACTCCTGACCTAAACACGCGCACTTTAACTGCGATGTCGCACTCGTCCTTGATATTGTGCACTCACGCTCAGGATGTCCTTGGCGTGCGTGTGTGTTTATGTATGTATGTACGTGTGTGTGTGTGTGTGTGTGTGTGCGCGCGCGTGCAGGTGTTACTCTGAAGGTTATGGAATACACATATGATGATGACCTGGAAGAGTTGTGTCCTGTGTGTGGAGACAAAGTGTCCGGGTATCACTATGGGCTTCTCACCTGCGAGAGCTGCAAGGTAATATATATAAAAATATATATATATACATATATATGTAATAATATGTTGATAAAATAGCATGATAATAATAAAAAACATGTTTTTCCTGCCGTTTAAACATTGTAATAGAAAAATAATTACAATTAGAAAATAATTTTGCTAATAAAATGTTGCGTTTCAGGGCTTCTTCAAAAGAACAGTGCAGAACAACAAGAGGTACGCCTGCGCTGAAAACCAGGAGTGCAAAATCGACAAGACCCAGCGGAAGCGATGTCCTTTCTGCCGCTTCCAAAAATGTCTCAACGTAGGGATGCGACTCGAAGGTACACTTTACTATTTATTTCCTTTATTTTTTATTTTTACTCATCACTGGGCGTAGAAATCAACACTTTCACGTCATTGAATTGTTTTTTTTTATTGACGTGTATTGGAAACATTTAGGAGTGGTTGTCATGTGACAGTCACGTGACTACCTCAGGCTATGGCTTCTAAATGGCAGTGCCATTTCCAAAAGCTTATTTTTTGGCCATTAAAGCTCATTTTACAGCCATTTTATTATTGTAATGCTTGAACAGGCTGCCAACTGATATTGCTCTATTGATGCAATCAATTAATAGAAAACAAGCTAAGAAAATATCCAATTAATTAGCCTTAAAAATTGGCTGACGTGATTTTTTATTATATAAATATAATCACATAATAATAAGTCAATTATTTTTTTCATTAACAAAACCCTTTAGCATGATCTAGTAGTATTTTAGGCCATTTAAGAAGCATTAAAAGTGTATACAGTATATTTTTTTTTTTGGCGGTTGATTCTTATGAAAATGAGACTTTATGCTCATGTAGCGTCTCCTCGTGTTTTTTCGCGACTCAGACCAAATGAAGGTACTGAATAAAAAAGGCTTGATTTGTTGGCTGCAGCTCCATCAGCACTTCCTATTCTCATATGATATGGGATCCTGCCCGGACAGCATGCAAGAAAGCACCTGTTTCTTTCTTCCTGAGCTAGAAAAGGATACATTCTGGGACTTGCTGATAAACGCGCGGAGACTCCCATGTTTTAAATCAAAAGCTCTATTTAGACTAGAAAAAGGAGTGAAGACGGTGGGGAATCTCCTCAGCCCTAAAAAAGGAAGCAAAAATGATCCCTTGTGTGTTGATCATTGCCAATGTCTGATTTGAGGATTTTTCCAAGTCGTAAAAATGATATTTTTGGGGATTTGTTGAATTGAGATGAGTGTTTTTTTGGTTTGTTTTGACAGCTGTGCGCGCCGATCGCATGCGTGGGGGGAGGAACAAATTCGGGCCCATGTACAAGAGGGACCGGGCCTTGAAGCAGCAGAAGAAGGCTTTGATTCGATCCAACGGCTTCAAGCTGGAGACGGCGGCTCCTCCGTCCGCCTCTCCTCTGCACGCCGACTACGGCTTCACCGGCACCCTGCACAGCATGCCCACCCTCCCCAAAAACATCCTACCCTCTACCCCCGGCTCCATCACCCCCACGGACTACGAGGCCAACCTCTATGGCCCCCCATCCTTGTCCTTGCAGCCCCACGTGTCTCTTGGCAGTGAGTACCAGTACCCCGCCTTCCCCAGCAGGGCCATCAAGGCGGAGTGTCCCGACTACACCAGCTCTCCCGAGTCTCTACCGGGCTACGCCTACCCGGACATGTACCCCTCGGCCTCGCCGCAGCCCCCCAGTCTACCCCCGTTGGTGGCGGAGATGCTGCGTTGCGACCCAGACGAGCTGGTGGTCCAGAACAAAATCGTGGCTCATCTGCAGCAGGAGCAGAGCGGCCGAGGCCGCCTGGATAAGCCCGGCGCCTTCAGCCTCATGTGTCGGATGGCGGACCAGACCCTCTTCTCTATCGTGGAGTGGGCTCGCAGCTGCAGCTTCTTCAAGGAGCTCAGGGTGAGTGTCTTGCATGCATGCATGCGCTGTTGCCAAAGGACGTGCAAAAATAATAGTCTTTTGCATCACGAAAACCCAAATCTCATTTCAAAAGACTTCGTGCGACAATTGGAACCATATTTAAAAAAAAACATATACCAGGGGTGTCCAAAGTGTTATCCGGGGGCCTTCTGTCCCTTTGCATATTTTTAAAATACAATAAAACACCAATAAAAAAAAGTTGAAATGTTGATACAAATAATCTGATAATAATCTTACTACCTTTGTCATCTATTACACACCTACAACCTTTTTAAATAACTTCTTAACCTGAATTCATTTCAAACAAAAAGTACTAAAACTACCCAAATTGCGCCCCCCCCCCACGTCCTTTGATTTTTTCCAGACACAATCACTAACAAACAATATAATAGTAACTATTAGTATTAAAATGTGTCAGCTTTAATATCAAATGTTAATCAGTGCGAGCCATGGCTCCACTAAAATGTATCACAGCGAGTCACAGTAATATATCAGAACATTGATTGCATCCTCCAAAAAGGGGAACCGCAACTTCACTTGGGGAGAAATAAAATTCAGGCACAAAAATGCATATTTAAAAAAGGAATAGGCATAAACCTTTGTGAATTTGCATGTCTCATGATTTAGCGTATCATTCCATCTGTGGACTGAGGCCACACCAAAGACATGCCACAGTGACATTTTTGTCGCTTTACATAATAAATTTAAAAAAATGAAAGCATTCCTTCATGCGATTTACTGTACGCAAAATACAATACGTCAAAATAAAGCTCTGCTTCTCTTATGAATGAGCTGTTGATGTGCTTTGCTATTCCTAATAGTTAATTCCTATTATGTAGGCTGTCAAAGTGTGGACACAAAAATTCACCCATTATACGACTATAAAAATATAGCCTGTTACATTTTTTTAACATGACTATGTAAAATAAATAATACTAGAATATAAATATATATTTTTTCTTTTATATTAGGGCTGTCAATCGATTAATCATGATTAATCACATTTTGTCCATAGTTAACTTATAATTAATCACAATTAATCACACAGAGAAAGAAGTTTTTATCTATAATAAGTAGGGATCTAGACGATTCGATACGGATCTAGATACGTGGGTTAAGATATGATTAAAAAAGCGATATATTTTTAAAACTTTGATACAATACAATTTGATACGCTGTACAAATGATACGAATCGATTCGATGTGATTCAACGGTGGTAAAATAAGTATTTTCAAATGTGTAAAATGTGTAAAAGAGCACATCATATCCCCAAAGCAAGCATTCAGGTGCAATGACAAAAAAAACAACAAAAAAAAAAACACAGAAAAAAATAAAATAATTTGTAAATAACTACATAAAATGTTATGGAATGAGATATCAATTTTGGAACTTTGGGCCATTATTTTATTCAGAAAATAATATACAGTTAGAAAATCCACAGTTTTTGCATGTTAATGCGAGGAGAGACTTGTCCCACTTTGTTCGACGGTCATTGAACGCACCATCTAACTTTCTCCCATGCTGCACAGATAGACTGCTATACTGTATTTTTCCCGTTTTTCTTTCACCTCATATTTGGTCCCAAATGCTGATACTATGTGGGAATGCATAAAGGTAAGATTTTGATGATCTTAATGTGCGCGGCACCTCTCTGAAAAACTAACTCCAGGCTTGTACTGGTGGATGGTGGCTCTGTATTCATTTCGTGCATTTAATTTGATATTGTTCCTGTCATAGTTTTACACAATACATAATAACTAAGATAAATTTGATTGCTATGCTGTACGTATGTTTTGCTGATGTGTTGAAATTCCTTCCCAGTGACTAGCTAGCGCGCTGCTTATGCTAGCGCTGCTATTGCTATTTTGATCCATTCTCATCTTCCGTCATGGCCACATTGACACAATCTCCCAAATAGCTGTCCTCAGCTATGTCTTCTGGTAACTAGAAGCTTGTAACCCAAACTTTAGCTCGCAGTTCAAAGCAAAAAATCAGCCGAGAGACGGCTCGCATCTAAAAAACACTCGTTGGGACACTTGTATGCCAAGGTACCACTGTATAAAGGAAAATAAAAAAAATACAGGCAGTTCTCCAGTACCTTCTCGCCTCTGTCTGGCAAGTGGACTTACTCTGTGACAACTCAGCCCACAGCAACAGGAGATCCAAATAACTTTGGTCTTTGGTCTACAAATATATGGCATTCAGAAGACGCATTCAATGATGATGCGATAATGTGTAGTATCCTGGACTGGTCACTAGGTGTCACTAGGTAATGTTACTGTAATGCTGGGTGAGACACAAAAGCACCAGACTTGATCGCCAGAACGACAGGCTTTTATTGCAGGTTTGATTGATCTCACAAAAAGCACAATAATCCCTAACATGGCAAGCTAAAACTCAACTCTGAACCCCTGACGTCACTTCCTGTCTGCATCCACTCAGGTCCCCTAGCAACGGAACACATTTACAGCAACACCACACGAGCATGAGTATTATTTATGTCTTATTTGTCTTATTTTCTGTTATTATGTCAACTATATTGGGTAATAGGAGTGTAAAGGTGAATATAGGGGTGTTATTTCAAGTAAACAAACATATTTAAAAGGTGGTAAACAGGTTTTCTTTGCTCTCACTATGAACATATACCATTAATAAATAAGGAATCCTTGATCACGTTCAGGTCTGCAACCAGTTAAAGCTCATAAATGAGAAAATTGTAGAGATGCGTGTATAAATCAGAGTGCATAAAGGCCTGTTTGCCATGTCTTGTTTCACATTTAGTCTATCGTGCCTTCATAAACATGGAGACCAAAACAAAAAAAACCATTTAGTTCCTATTTTCTCAGGAGACTTCTCTGCAGAAAGAGGAGCATTGAAAGCCTGTGAATATTCTCATTCATCCAGTTCTTTGTATTCTCAGGACATTCAATCGATCCCAACTGGACTGTTCAGATTGTCTTAGACGATGTTTCGGCTTTCATCCGAGCAGGCTTCATCAGCTTCATCATCATCTTTGAGCATGAACTGATGAAGCCTGCTCGGATGAAAGGCAAAAAGTCTTCTAAGACAACCTGAACAGTCCAGTTGGGATCGACTGGGACCGAAAGAGACCTTAACGCTGTTGCCAAATCCACTCCATGAAATACTCATTCATTTATAACTTTTATTTCATGTGTTTTTGCTGGATTGTAATGATTTCACAGTGCAGGCAAATGAAAGTCGATGAAGAAGTCAATGCTGCAGCCCCAACTGCACGAGGGACAAAACACACTTCTGACAACCGTTGCTTCCAAACAGTGTTGACCAATTACGGTGCGAAAACATTTTTGATGACCTCATTGTTGGAAATCAACTGACTGATGTTAATATGCACATCAGGCCAATAGGTGATGCACTTTGTATAGAAGCTTTATCATGTTAATCAAAATAAATCAGTTGTTATGGTAATGCTTTAGTTTTTTTCAAACAGGCTCAACAAATTGATCGTATTTTATAACCAGCTTCTAATTACATTGAAGTTCATCACTTGCACAATTCAACATGTCCGAAAAGGAGTAGCCAGAAGCAGAGTTGGTCTAATCCTCATCTCCGTGTTTTAGCAAATACTGATCGTTCACTTCCTGTATTTAACATGGACCAGGTTATTTTGAACACCTATTTTTTTCATTTCATTTTTAAAATAATAATTTTGTTTCTTACAATAATTTGGGTTTTTAGCAATGATCTTATGTGTTTATAATATTTTTACATTTTTCATTTTACATATATTTTTTTACATTACATTTATATATAAGTTTATATATAAGCATTAGTACAAATCAAGGACTTACAGTACATTACAATTATATATAAGTTTTATACATAAGTTCTTACGCAATAAAATTAAATAAAGGAGTTGCATTACACACACACACACACACATATATATATATATATATATATATATATATGTGTGTGTGTATGCAGTATATATATATTTACAAATGTTTGTACAGAAGCGATTCAGTAGTAAAATAAAATTCAATAAAATTCAATAAAATAAAGGATTTTCATTACATTTATATATAGGTTTGTACACAACTCATTCTGTCATAAAATAAAATAGAGTAAAAAAATTTGGTCTAACCACAAAGTTTATTCATTATTTAAAAAATGGCCGGTGGAAGCGTGAAGAAGAGCACGGTACAGCCCTGCCTCGCTACATTACAGTTTGAACTGTCCCTCATTCTATCACGTTTTTTCAAAAATTAATGAATGAATTAATTAATTGCCGCTGTTTTGTTACCAGTTATATGTAGTATTCTGGTCACTAGGCATCAGTGATGTACGCTGATGAGACATGAGATTACACCAAATTACCGTCACACTGCATGGAGTCAGCCCTGGAATGTCCGACATGACATAGTGAAAAAAAGTTCTCCTCCCACTCCTTGTGGTAGGTTTTTGACTACTTACTTTGTCCTTCTTCCGCACTCAATTTGAAACCCTTTCTTAAGTATAGAAGGAACAAATTGGAGGCTAACTAATTAGCTTGGTAGCATACAATGTTTAAAGGGGCGGCCATCTCTTGCAGTGATCCCGTAGCCTGCGCATTACAGTTGAGCAATGTGGTGCAAACAAAGCAAAATAAGAGTGTAAAGGTGACTAAAGGGGTGTTATTTCATGTCTAGAAGGGTATAATAATGGTAGAAAGTGTATTTAGAAAGTCATAAACAGGTTTTCTATGCTCTAACTACGAAAATATTATTAACATTGAGTCCTATTTTGTGGAAATCCACAAGTCTGGAACCAATTAACCGACTATATGCAAATTGTGCATCTTGCTTATTACCAAAGCAGCTTGCCGACTAATCACCTTAATGCTATACATATGTTATGTTTCAACCTTAACGCGTCGCAGCGAGTACGGAGCCAACATTAGCGAGCAAGGCAAGATACGTAAGCCGTGTCTGGAAAATGAAACATCTGGCCGGAGAAATGTTTTGAAGGCATTGAAAGTGCTTGAGTGTGTAAAGGGTTTTTAAGGTTTAAAGGTTGCATATAGCCATGCTTAGTTGAAGCATTGTGGACGCTTGAAATCCTATCCTACTTTGCTTTCCCCTCATGGAAAATGTAACCATTTTGACTGAATTTTATGTGCGCATAAAGCTGATTCAGTCGTTGACCACAATCTTTTTGAGTAAAAAAAAAATCATTGCTGATTGTGTCTGGTATTGCCGTTCCATGAAAATGTGATTAATTGTGATTAATTAATCACAAATTCATTACTTAGCCGCTAATTCATTAGATTTAAAAAAAACAACTTTCCACTGCATTTACTGTGCTACGTTCAAAGATTGTCGAATAAAGTGCGGAATCTCAATGCTTGACGGCAAAATATTATCGGTGGATTATACAGACATAAACTTAAATATTGTAGTGGTTTTACCTGTATTAGCATGTATTATAATTATCATTACCTACTTATGGTCAATGAGATTTGTTTTCTGTAGAAAAAAAACTGAAAATCTTTGAAAAAAAAAATTTGTGACCAAAAATCAGCCAATTTGCAGGGTCGCAAATGCTGAATTGTGAGTACAGTATGCAGGGATACACTGTACAGTATTATTGTTTTCTACGGATTACATCGATTACTTTTTAGTTAGATGTCCTTTAATAATAATAATTCATAATATTCACTCCAGTATTGCGCTGTTTTGACTATTTAGTAAGGGTAGGGTATACTGCAAATTTTGGTATCCGTCCCATACCAAGTCAGAGCAGGTCTGGTATTTCTAATAAGAATACTACAACATGCAACAATTCAACATGCTTTTGACAGGAAATTTTTTCAAGAGCGTTGAACAATTTTGTGATTTTGCCTTAAATTTGTTGATCATAAGTAAAACTCAGGACAAAGATTTCAGGCCAACAAAAATAATATTTTTATCCACAATCTGTGAATAATTTACCAATACAGTAATCTATTGTTTATTGCGGTTAATTGGTTCCAGACCCGACCGTGATAAGTGAATTTTTTTTATAAAAAGAATATTTTGGTAGTGAGAGCATAGAACACCTGTTTACGACCTTCTAAATACAGTTTGTATCATGATCAGAGCCCTCTAGACATGAAATAACACCCCTATAGTCCCCTATACCTTTACCTATTACCCTATATAACAGACAGAATATGAGAAAATAAGACATGTGCGACATAAATACAACTCGTGCTCGAACAGGAAGTGAAGTCCGTGGTTCAGAGTTGAGTTTCAGCTTGCCGTGGGTTACGGCTTCAGCAGTAGCCCGTGTTAGGGTTTATTGCGCTTGTTGTGAGATCATTCAAACCTGCAATAAAAGCCAGTTGGTCCGGCGATCAAGTCTGGTGCTTGTGTGTCTCACTCAACATTACAGTAACATTACTGACACCTAGTGACCAGTGTAGAATACTACATATCATCACAACATCTTCTGGACGTCTTATGTTTGTATTTTACTTCATTTAGCTATTCATTCAAATGAATGAATAAATGACTTCATTTAGCCATGTTTATGCTTGCAAAGCTCCATTTAGACAAAAAATATATAATTTTTTTTGTTGTTGCTAATAATAGTCCGTATTCAAGCACGAAACAATAATTTAATATATTTTTGACAAACCCTGACGGAGGGAAGCAACAAAATTCAAACACGAAGTGCCAAGCGATTACTTTTTACTACATTTTATCACATGCAATTGGTTGAGGAAATCCAAAATTAAATTTGCTTTCATTTTTGACCCAATGCTTCTTTGAACTTTGTAAACTACTTTGTAAACTATATAACAATTAATAATATATATATAATATATCTAATAATATTAACAATGTAGTCACATCAACCGAACCACAGAGTAGTATCGATCCGATACTGATGCTACCCTTGGTGTCAATCCTATAGATATTTGGATCCACCGTCTACCCCTATGATTTAGGTCAGGGGTGGTCAAAGTCATTTTACAAGAATAAAGGCAAAATATTAAGAGAAAAAAGTTGTCATCTAACGAGAAAAAGTTGTCATTTTACGAGAATGCATTTTTAATATCCTGAGGAAAAATAATTTCATTTAAGTAACATAAAGTAGAAATATTCAAGAAAAAAATATTTTTTTTTAAGTCATAATATAATGACAAACAAACCATGAATAAAGTTGTCATTTTTGGGAAATTTGGTTGAGCAATAAGTTATAATGTGACAAGAATAAAGTCAAAATATAGTTAGAAGAAGTCAAAATTAAGAGAAGAAAATTGAAGAAGAAGAAAGGTGAAATATTGGAAACCTCCCCCAAAAAACAGCCAAAAATTGTAAAAAAGCAAAGACCAGAGTTCATACTAATAATGTTTTGAGTATGTGGCCCTCACTGGAAAAAGACCGGACACCCCTGATTTAGGACCACTGTAGTGATGACTTGTAACAGGGTGGCATGGCTCAGGTGGTTGGTGGGTGGTTCGATCCTCCGTCCTCCCGTGACAAAGCTGAAGCATCCCAACAGTGTCGGAGTACGTTAAAGGTTGAAAAGTGCTAGCCATTTACCATTTCATAGAAACAGAGGAGAAATTAACCTCCTTCCCATTAAAACACAATAATACCATTTGGAAATGCAAGTAATAATTACATTTTTTCTTAATCTGTGTTCCTTTTCAGTCGTCCACATTATTGTACATGCAGGCAGGTGTGCATGAAAGAAAGTATTTCTTGTGAAAATCCAGCTGATATACTGTGCGGCCATTCAGCAGCTAGCATGCACAGTGAAGACAAAGCTGTGCAGACAGAGCTGTTTCCCGCTGCTGGATAATTACATTCCATGCACTCGATAACAGGGGAATGTCAGCCTTCCACCGCGCCTCGGCTCGCCACTCGGCTACATTGTTGTTAAATTGTGCACTATTGATTGCCGCAGTTCCTCAATGGTGGCCTTTGTCATGTCTTGGCTTTGACCTTCCATTCACCTGTTGAACACGGCAGATGTTGTAGATGAAGCGTACATAGTCGACAGCATCACGGTTCTGCGTGGATACAGTCAGATGGAGAGCGTGAGGTCTGAGAAATCAAATGAAACTGGGCCCATAAGAAGCCAGAGCCATGTCTGTGTAAAAGAAAATCAAGGTGGACATACCGCAGACCAAGTACACCACACAAAACAGCGAGTAATTGAGACACACATAAAAATGTCTATTTTGACCAACATGAGGTCATCAAGCTCATGTCCTCCCTCACTCACGGCACAACTAAATATAACACAACATTCGAGTTCCGTCTGTGAAGCCTGGATTATGCTCTAGTGTACGCCACACCGGCTCTCTCCTCCCCCCGCTAACCCTCTTACGCTGTGTGACGCGCACCTCCAAAAACATCTAACCTTGTAAATGCTGTCACCTCCGTGAACGCCTTCTCAACATTTGCAAAAAAAAAAAAAGACTGTTGTCACACCTTAGCAAGCTAAATTGTCGATGAGAGTCAGAGTTGCTGGCAGAGAGCTGACATCATGTCAACACTGGGCTATGAAAGCAAATGCTGATATGAATAACTCATAATAACACAAAGCTTTGTATTCCATGTAACATTTTTCCAACATGTACGTATATATGTAGATATTCAAATATTTTTGAAATATCTAAAACTAGATGAAGCAATTTCAGTCGAAATGCTGAATGCTGAAATATCCTAGAAATGTGTTGAAATTTCCTCACCGACTTGGGATCGAACAAGCAACCATCCGGTTGTAATGTGCAAATGCAAAAGAAATTTACACCAAAAGTTCAACCAATTGAATTTCCACCATTTAACTTGTTTTTAGCAGAGTAAAAATGGTGACATTTGAAATGTTGGAAAGTAAAAATGCAGGCTGAATGTTGACATGTGTGAATAAGTAGAACGATTAGAGCGGGATCGAGGTGCGAACCAGCAACCATCGAGTTGGGGAACAACCAGTCTACCTCTAGATGAAGCTGAATATTACAATAATGTGAAATGTAAAATGATCTTCCACCATTCGGGGGCACCAAATAAATAAGAGTACATTTACCGTTGTACCCTTGTGAGTGGTGAACGTGCAGAAACCCTGCACCAGAACCAGTATTTGGACAATACCAATGGACGTCAGACGATCCGTTCTATTGTTTTCAGACATCAAGTGGCATCTATGGCAAGAACGGGGAGCTTTCTGTCAGAAATATTTACATCATGGCTGCTGCTTCTTGAAAAAAAAAACATCACCCCAGCAGCGAAAGGTGAAACTTCGGTGTGCAAACACACTGAGCATTCATCCTTCAACCAGCGCATTTGCTCCGTATTCATGTTGGAGAAGGTTTTCAGCGCTTGCAGCTGGGAGTCCAACTCCTCTTGGAGAGGAAGCACAGGAGGTCGCTGAGACCTCTTACTTCCTTAACCCCTTCCTTTATCACGTCAAGCCCAGACCCCCACCACAGCACCGTTCCAGATGGGTGCGTCTCCTCGCTCACTGATATATTGTTTGATCCAGATGGACAATCATTCTGTCAGCTCCATGTCAGATGAATGTGTGTCTCAGCCTATTGAGCGATGCGGCTGCGGAATTACTGACTGCCGTGTCCTTCACTTCACAGACAATAATGCACCCATCCCCCAACGAGCCACTGATTAATTCCAAGACGTGTCAATACAGCAGTAGAGCAGTAGTACCGTTTGTCTTCTCATCTTGTTTTTATGGTCCGCTCATCTTCCAGTTGATCTTTGTGGTCAAATACCTCGCTGTGACTTAGCCAGCTGGCGTGGCAGTGGACGCTTGTATGGCTTTACTGGATGTGTGGCGTCATCGAGAGGGAATTAAAAACTGCAGAGTATATCACGTGAAGTTATGTTATGTTGCAGATAGAGAAAAATGAAGATTCCCAGAGGATAAAGTAACAAGTATTTAGCGTGGTATCCCCTCATCCTAAAACTGTCTCTCTTATAGTGCTGTTACTGTACTCACCCTTTTATGTGTCCTATTTCTACTACTATTGCTTTACTATGTCAAAATGAATTAATAACTCAAACCCTGGGCCATTTCCCTCGAGAAAGACATCCAAAATGTAACTTTCTCTGCATCTAAGAGCTGCATGGATGATGTTGGTATCAAGTAAAGGGAGATTTTAGTGGTTACCGGCAATGTCAGGAGTAACAGTGTTTTTTACACCGTTATTGTTTTCCTGTACAGTACAGTAATCCCTTGCCACTTAGCGCTTTGAATTTTACAGCTTCACTCTATCACAGTTTTTCAAAAATATACAAATTAATAAATCATGCTGTTTTGTGGTTGGATACGGCCTATTATTGGTTCATGGATGCGCTTATTTAAGTCAATTTTAATGATATTTTGCCTAAATGAAGCATTTTCAGGTATAAACATGGCTAAATGAAGTAAAATACAACTATAAGGCATTCAGAAGACGCATTCAAAGACATTGTGATGATCTGTAGTATTCTACACTGGTCACTAGGTGTCAGTAATGTGAGACACACAAGCACCAGACATGATCGCTGGAACAACAGGCTTTTATTGCAGGTTTGAATGATCTCAAAACAGACACAATAATGTATAACACGGGCAACCGTTGGGGCGGTAACCCACGGCAAACTAAAATGACATCCCGTCCTGTCCGCCACCCCACTCAGCTCCCCTAGCAAGGATCACATTTACAGCAACACACACGGGAACAAGTCTTATTTATGTCTTATTTTCTCTTATTATGTCTACTATATTGGGTAATAGAAGTGTAAAGGTGACTCGAAAATAATGAACATATGCTGGCTTCAGACTTGATCGCTGCCCATTTAAGTTATTGTGGTTACATTTAGCTGACATTCTTGTTTCGTCTGTGAGCAATAATAGCAGAATAGAAGCAACCAAGCAGCACCGGGGTTCTGCGGTTTTGAAAGGTGAAAGCCAAAAAGCTAGTGGTGGCCTAATACGTTTGCACAGTACTGTACTATACAGAACAACAGAAAACTCAGACAGAGTGTGGACTAATACTTGGCTGCTCTTTCTTGTCTTTGTGGTGTTTCCTGGAGGTGGGAGATCAAATGAAACTGCTGCACAACTGCTGGTCAGAACTTCTGGTCCTGGATCACATTTTCAGACAAGTGCAACATGGAAAGGGAGACAGTATCCTGCTGGTAACTGGCCAAGAGGTAACAGCTCCCCCACACAGCACACTATCAAAGATTGTTCTTTTTCCTATCCTGCACAGACTACATGTTTGATATTTTGCATTCAAACAAAACGCATCTTTACCTTTTCACAAAAATATATGTGAAATATATGTAGTGCCTCCCAGCAGACACCAATGAATAGAGCATTCTTTGAGGATGAGCACATCTGGAGGTCAGGTTGACCCACCACACATATACAGTAGCTGGAAAACTCAAGAATTACAGTCAAAACTCCTTGTTGCAGGCCTGTACTAATTAATTTGGGCCATCATCCAACGTCAACATCGAATGCTGTGTCAGGTTTTGCACACTCAAACCCTTCCTCGGAAAATAACTCACTTAAATGCAATACAGGAATCCCTCTTAAATTAATTGGTTCCAGATCCGATCCTGATGAGTGAATTTCCGTAGGATTTGTAGGATTCTTTATTTATAAACCAAATATTTTCACAGTTCGAGCATAGAAAACCTGTTTAGAACCTTCTAAGTACAATTTTTAACATTATTAGAGCCCTCTCGACATGAAATAACACCTCTGTAGTCACATTTACACTCCTATTATAGTAGACATAATAACAAAAAATAAGACATATAAGACATAAATAAGACGTGCGCTTTTGTGCAAACCTGCAATAAAAGCCTGTTTTTCGGCAATCAAGTCTGGTGCTTGTGTGTCTCTCAACATTACAGTAACATTACTGACACCTACAGCGTAGAATACTACATATGACAACGTCTTCTTAAGCCTCGTTTATCACGGTTAATTGGTTCCAGAACTGACAGTCATAAGTGAAATTCCACAAAGTAGGATTCAATATTAATAAATTGAATATTTTCATAGTTAGAACATGAAAATACTGTTTATGACCGTCAAAATCAAATTTTCACCATTATTAGATCCCTACAGACACGAAATAACACCCCAATAGTCACCTTTACACTCCTATTATTCTTTGTTTACACCGCGCAACTGTGTTGCGCAGGCTACGGGATCACTGCAGCGACACAAGAGACGGCTTCCGCTGTAAACATAACTCATTAGCCTCCAATTTATTCATTCTAATCTTAAAAAAGGGTTTCAAACGGAGTGGGGAAGAAGGACAAAGTAAGAAGCCAAAAACGTACCACATCCACACGGAATGGGAGAACTTTTTTTCACTCTATCATGTCGGACATGCCATGGCTGACTCCATGCAGTGTGACAGTAATTTTTGTAAAGTCATGTCTCATCAGTGTAACATTACTGATGCCTAGCGACCAGAATACTACATATAATGTCTGTCAATATTTTTTGATTAGTAATAGTCCATAGCCAACCACGAAACAGCGATCAGTTACTAATTAACTAATTTTAGAAAAAAGGCGATAGAGGGAGGGTGTGATGTTTGAACATGTTTGATGCAGCGAGGAGTGTAATTGTCTTTGTATTTTACTTCATTTAGCCATTTTTATGCTTGAAAATGCTTAATTTAGGCAAAAAAACAATTTGCTTAAATATGCATGTTTTTGGACGAATAATAGGCCATCTTAATCGCACAGGGGGCCAAAACTCAAAGCCGACTATAGGTTGCAGGCCGAACAAGACAACCACCGCCAATTAATGTAGCACACTTACTGTATATACATACTGCATACTGTATACTGTATATGCATCATCACACACAGATGATCGTCTGACCAATCATTATCGGGCTGATACTAGCATAAAAACGTGATATCGGGATCCTTTTTTATCTCTACAATAAAGGCCGATACAGAGCTTTTAGCTCCATCCATCCATCCATCCATCCATCCATCTTTCTACCGCTTATCCAAGATCGGGTCGTGGGGGCAGCAGCCTAAACAGGGAGGCCCAGACTTTCCTCTCCCTGGCCACTTCTTCCAGCTCCTCCCGGAGGATCCCGAGGCGTTCCCAGGCCAGTTGAGAGACATAGTCTCTCCAACGTGTCCTGGGTCTTCCCCGAGGCCTTCTACCGGTCGGACTTGCCCTGAACACCTCCCCAGGGAGGCTTCCGGGAGGCATCCTGACCAGATGCCCAAGCCACCTCATCTGACAGTCTGAATTACCCCATACTCCCGGAGTACTTCCTACAGAATTCTTTGAGGAACACGGTTGAATGCCTTCTCCAAGTCCACAAAACACATGTAGACTGGTTGGGCAAACTCCCATGCACCCTCAAGGACCCTGCTGAGTGTGTAGAGCTGGTCCACAGTTCCACGACCAGGATGAAAACCACACTGCTCCTCCTGAATCCGAGATTCAACTATCTGGCGGATCCTCCTCTCCAGAACCCCTTAGTAGATCTTACCAGGGAGGCTGAGGAGTGTGGTTCCACGATAGTTGGAACACACCGTTCGGCCCCCCTTCTTAAAAAGGGGGACCACCAGTGAATCATCTACTCAGAGATGAGTGTGGAGTAGCCAACAAAACAACTGTACTCATTTAAGAGCATTGTTACTTTACAACAATTTTGCTCAAGAAAAAGTGTGTGATATGTGATGTTACACCTATCGGTATCGGAATCGGAAATTGAGGGTTGGACCATATCGGCATATCGGTTTTCAGCAACAAAGCCAATATCGGACATCCCTAAAAAATAGTATTTAGTATGGTCGGAGTTTGAGAAAATGTCACCTTAGCACTGCCAAATAAATAAGTAAGCAGCTTACATAGCTTTTATCCTGGTTCCGCTGTGCTGGAACATACCAACATACAATGTGGTTGCTTTTTCATGCTGGGACAAAATGTGCATGCGCTGGTGAATGTGTTTTTATGTGGACATACTTCTTTTTCAGCTTCACACTTTTTTTTTTTTTACATCACAGTGGGGGCAATGTGCATTTTTGAAAATGTCCGTGTTTGTGTCCGTTCATTCTTGCTGGAAACGTCTACTTTCCAAGGCCGTATACGTGTCCTGACTGCTGATTGGATGAGCCAGGAAAAGGAAGTGGAAGACCGCTGTGGACGTATTACTATGGTTTTGGTGTTGACTTGAAAAGTGATTGATTGACCACCTTCTCGTCATTCTCTCAACGTCAGGGCAAAAGCTACAATATTTTATATCAACACAAAAACATCACGATGTGTAACCCGGAAGAGGTTGCAGCTGTGGAATGGGCGCATCATGCGTTTCCCAGCATGCTTTGTTGTAGTTTAAATGATCATTTTTGTCTTGAAACTGACAGAATGACTTTAATCCGCAGGTCATCATAAGCACGTGGCTTGATAAGGTCTGCTATGGCCCTACTTTCCAAACAACTCTGATGAAAAAAGGACGTGGAGAGCCTTGAGTTTGACACGTGCTCTGTCTTGACTACTTACTAGGATTCAAACGGTTTCTTCCTTAAATCAGCTGTTTCTGCAGTTCCTCCACATGTTACATGTCAACATGCAAACAGGCACAAATGCAACAAACTGCAATACTTGAAAGTAAAGGGTGAGAAACACCCAAATGTCCAATAAAAAGTATCACCTTTTTGTAACATGAAGCTCCCTCTTCGTCATACAGGCTTGCACTCCTTAGGTAAGCATAAACAAACCCCCACTCTGCATTGTATCAAAGCCTTGTCTTCTCTGAGCTGCTGTTGGTCACAACCGCTTGGTTCGGTCAGCCCCGTGCACCAGCGTGGGGGAGGTGGATATACATGTACCTGTATTCTTGCTAGCGCATCTTGCAGGGTTAAAGTGATGGCATAGAAGATGTTGATATTGAGGTGTGTTGTTTAATAAACACTGTAGAGAAAAACACGCACCTGGCCCAGCTCATACTCTTTCCAATGTGCAACATTCCCAGATTTAATCAGCCGCTCGTGTTTTGCAGGTTGAGATGTCTGCTATTCTCTCACAAGGCGAGGCGATGCTTACAAGTTTGGTGCAAAGAGGACAGGAGCTGGCGGGGAGGTTGCGGGTCGTGCAAGTGGACCGCAGGGAGATTGCCTGCCTGAAATTCCTCCTCCTATTCAACCCTAGTGAGTTAACACTTCAAATACTCAAGTCTTTAATCATGCTGTCATTCGAGCTTAATAATAGTAATGATGATATTAATCAAACACATGCAGACCCATATGTGAGCAAACTAATAGTGCATATAAAAAGGTTTGTGTACAACACCATTCAGCAGTTTCGCAAAACGTCTTATGCAAGGAACAGTCATTCTTTGTTGGTTGGGTTAAATAGATGGATCTATGCTTGATAGATGGATAAATAAATACATGGATAAGATGATAAATAGATGGATGAATGGATAGATCAGGGGTGTCGAAAGTCCGGCCTGCAGCTGTTTTTTAGTTGGCCTGCAGCACATTCTAAAAATATAATTTATCAAAAACAAAAATGGAAAAATCAGCAATAATTTGACAAGAATGTAGTCAAAATATTATGAGAAAAAAGTTGTAAGGAGAAAAAGTAGTAATATTATGAGGAAAAATACCATCATTTTAGTAGAAAAATATTGAAATATTACACAAAAAAGGCCTTAGTTTTTTAAAAGCCGTAATATTATGAAAAAAGAACTAAAATTTGGGCACATTAGGTTGGGGCAAAATTTCTAATGTTATGAGTATTAAGTCAAAAATATTATGGGAATAAAGTCATAATTATGACAAAAAAATACAAGAAGAAATTTGAAATAGTTGGAAAATGTACAAAAAAACCCCAACAGTTGTAGAAATGGAAAAAACATTGTATGAGAATAAAGTCAGAATTTTAAGAAAAAAACATTCTAAAAGGAAAAAACGTCACACTTTTATGAGAATAAACGTATATTGAAGAAAACATTTTTTTTTCTTAACAAAAAGTCATAATATTATGAGAAACAGACAAAACAAAATAAAGTTGTAATTTTCAGCGATCATTTAAGAAGAAAGTTGAAATATTATTTGGAAAATTAAAAAAAAAAAAAACAGCAAAAAGTCTGAAAAAAAGGATGAATACATTTTTTGCAAACCGGCCAAACTGCCACTCAAGTTCGCTCGACTACAGTTACAAATCTAAACAAATAAAAATGGAGCAATTCCACACTTTTTTGTTATTGTTATGTAACGTTATTTGTCAGCTTTCTAAACAAATGTTATTTGTTTATATGAATACGTTTTTAATGCTTCAGATGCTTGATAATACAACTTCCTAAGTTCTGTCCCTGTGTTCACTGCCTGCCCTTTCCGCTCCGATTACCCCTTTGTGAGCGGCAGTGACACAGGAGGGAGAGCAGGTCGTCCAGAAACCGGACGTTTGGTGGTTTGATCCCCACTTCCTCCATCCCAGTCACTGTTGTTGTGAATTGTTGTTCACCCACCTTACCTCCAGCGCCTACACCGGTGTGTGAATCTGTGCCTGTAGGCTACCACCACCAGTGTGTGACTGACTGTGACTGCTATGGGTACTTTCCAAAAAAAAAGGCGCTATATAAATCAAATCCATTATCCATCCATCCATTTTTCCTCATTAGGGTCGCGGGGGCATGCTGGAGCCTATCCCAGCTGACTTCGGGCGACAGGCGGGGTACACCCTGGACTGGTCGCCAGCCAATGGCAGGGCACATATAGACAAACAACCATTCACACTCACATTCATACCTATGGACAATTTAGAGTCACCAATTAACCTCACCTGCATGTTTTTGGAATGTGGGAGGAAGCCGGAGTACCCGGAGAAAACCCGCGCACACACGGGGAGAACATGCAAACTACACACAGAAATGCCCAGGGGAGAATCGAACCCAGGTCTTCCCGATCTCCAAGCTGTTACTGTGTTGGCCAACGTGCTAACCACTAGACCACCGTGCGGCCCCAAATCCATTATTATTATTATTATTATTATTATTATTATTATTATTATTATTTAAATACCCCCAATGACCATTCAGGGGTCACATGATCTTCCTAAATTCAGGCTAAAATGTCTATCCCGTTACTGTCCACCCTGTTGCCGTTTTGCACAGGGAGGGCGTGGACTCAACAGGGTGGACTTCAGAAGGAGATGATGAAATATTTCCAGCATTTATTGCTAGTTTTTCTCTATTTCTGTATTTTTTCTTTATACATTAGGTTAATATACATCCTTCAAAGGGACTAATTAAAACAACATGCACGTTTTTGTCAGGGAATGGTACGTTACCTGCAGCAGAAAAGGCGCTACAGGGCGCGGTGTCGTGCAGGCCCTGAAAAACGGGCAAAATCCCTAAATAAGGAGAAAGGGAGGTTGGAGAAGGGAGAAAATATTGGGCGATGCTGCATTGTTCATTTTGATGATGAACCTTACCCAGGAATCATCTTGAACATTGAAGGTGATACTACAGTGAAATGTATTACTTGGATTATGTTTTACAAGAGAGACACTGGCTGGTCCAAGGATGAGCAGGTTGTGTGCCTCATGAGAGCACCACAACCTCTAAACAAAAGGGATTGGAAGCTCATAGAAAAGCAAAGAGGTTAAAGGGATAGTTCGGATTTTTTGCCATGAAGTTGTATGACTTCCCCTTCAGCAGTGGAGGACATCTAATGTGATTTACCCCCCCAATTGGTCCCGTGAGTCCAGTTCTGGTCGGAGATCCGTGACGAGGAGCGTAGTTCCGCTTAGTTGCTGGGGCCATTTAAGTAACGGCTTCTCAAAACAGTATGCGTTCAACAGAGTAATACATTTGCATCATAAAAATGCCTCCTCAGACCTCACAAAATGCTCAGCGTTATACTTTGTCTCCCGCCGGGTCGCACGGTCGCCTATGCATTCATGTGTATGCTCGCGGTAATGTCACTCTTCTTCCATGTGCATGTGTTCCACAGCGGAAGAAGAAGCAAGCGTCACAGGCAAATATAACGTCGAGCGCTTTGTGAGGTCTGATTTTTTTGAGGAGGCAGTTTTGTGATGCAAATGTGTTACTCTTTTGAACACATATTGTTTTGAGAAGCCACACTCTTTACTTAAATGGCCCCAGCAACTAAGCGGAACTACGTTCCTCGTCACGGCTCTCCAATTGTGGCGGGGGGGTCACTGTTGATGTACTACACAGCTGATGGGGATGTCCTACAACCGCATGTCAAAAAATCAGAACTATAAAAGTATAACTAACTCCCTTTGACGCATTATTTCTACAGTCAAATTAGAAGATGAATGTTTCAGGGTGCGAGTGGAATGAAGTAAATGAACGGTCCTGTCTTTTCCTTCAATGCATTGAAAGGTATGTTTATATCATGAAATATGTCCACCCTGTTACTGCTTTTCCACCCTGTTACCCTTGTTTTTTTTCACATTAGTTCCATGCACTGTAATGATATGTTCACTGTCTTCGTGGTTATTAACAAGGTGAATGAATTGAACGACTCAGATCAGTAAAAAACAGAGCACATGTCCATTCAGTGTTGTTTTTATTGCAAATGACGTTTTGAATCTACATTTTGCTTTAAAATTAAACTTGTTTTTTTTCTAATATAATGGGGATCGATTGATATTATAAAAAAAATACTTTTAAGGCTGAAATAAGGGACATTTCAGGTCTTCAAACATGTAAAAAGGCACAAAGTCTGCGCTTTAAGAACACATATGACTAAAGATGAAAATGTCCCATAAAAAGGTGGACATTTGAACACTATTTGTCATAGTTATTGGAATTCCATATCCTGAGCTTGACATATATATTTTTCTTGTTGTTTAATAAACCCTCATTCAGATAATTAAGATATTGCCAAGCAAAGTCACAATGCTGAAACGGCACCAAATTGCATTAATGACCCGTATGGATGGATAATGGATGGATGAAGTGATGGGTAGATGATAGCTGGACGGATAGATGAATGGATAGATGCTAAATGGATGGATGGATGGATGCAGCCAGCCAGTGTGCTGTACATAAGGTTTGAAGTGTCTTCACTTCTGACCTTTTACCTCCAATGAATTGACTTAATTAAAATCCTGGGCTTCAGAAAAGCCAATATTAACAAAGACAACCTCTTCCATTGTCCTCTAATGGCATTCAAAAGAAGAGTAATGGCTCTATCATTTTGTGGAAGAGCTGACATTCATGTAGCGGCTTGCACAGATGGAGAGAGCATAGATGCGGTGCGCCCAGATTCCCAGAAGTGTGTTGTTTAGCGCTGGCAAGACGGTAACAAAGAGCTTTTGAAAGGGGAGAGCACTTGCCATCGGCGGAAAATATTTGCTGTCTTTGCCGGCAGCTTCTTTGCACACGCTCTCCTTTCGCTCATCCTGAAGAGTCAGGTTTGTCAGGGGTAATTTAATTGCCCTTACGTACTTTGAAAAGATGATTCATAACACTGATTCAAAACATTTAATTACCGTCTGAATGGATGCTACAAGATGGGCTCAGCTGTCCAAGGGAGGGCTCACAAAAGCAGGAATTGGTGTTTTAAAAAGATATACTCCGATCCTCACTGTCACAACAAGCACATTTCTGTTGTCGCTTAGCCCTCTTTTTCTCTTGCAGATGTGAAGCTGCTGGAGAACCAGGCGTTTGTGGAGGGCGTTCAGGAGCAGGTGAACGGAGCTCTGCTGGAGTACACCCTGACCACCTACCCTCAATACCACGAGAAGTTTAGCCAGCTGGTAGTGCGCTTGCCGGAGCTCCGCTCCCTCAGCATGCAGGCGGAGGACTACTTGTGCTACATGCACCTGAGCGGGGAGGTGCCCTGCAACAACCTGCTGATCGAGATGCTGCACGCCAAGAAAGCGTGTGTGTGAGGCAGGATGCGCGTGTGTCTCGGTAAGGATGTTTGTGACGTCTGAAATGACAAAGTCAGGCTCGTATTTGTGAGAGCGTTTGAGTTACAAAGCAGGACAAAGAGGTTCTTTTGAGTTTTAGAAAAGCCCCATTTGTGGTCATTTTAAGCCGAAATGTCCCATTTGTGTATACATACTGTGTATATATGCAGCATCCTTGAATTGGCTAACATAAATACAGGGTACCGATACTGATACCGATACTCATACCGCTTTTTTAGCTTGAACGTCTTCAGAATCGAATGATTTGTTGATAATAATTAGAATAGAAGGCAGGATAAACATTTTAGGCAAACAAACAAACAAAAATGATCAACAATCTTATTTGTGAACAATCTAACAATATAATAGATTATATAACAATAAAAAAGGAGCATCCATTCATCTTAAATGCCACTTATCCTCACTAGGGTCACGGGGGTATGCTGGAGCCTATCCCAGCTCATTTTAAGCAAGAGGCGGGGTACACCCTGGACTGGTCACCAGCCAATGGCAGGGCACATATAGACAAACAACCAATCACACTCACATTCATACCTATGGACAATTTAGAGTCTCCAATTAACCTAACATGCATGTTTTTGGAATGTGGGAGGAAACCGGAGTACCCGGAGAAAACATGCAAACACAGATGCCCGACGAAAATTTGAACCCAGGTCTTCCACATCTCCTGACTGTGTGGTTAGCCAACATGCTAACCACTAGGCCACCGTGCGGCCGGCAAAGGAACGTCGCGCTTTCAATTTCACGGCTTCACTCTCTCACGGTTTTTCAAAATATATGAATTAATAAATCATGCTGTTTCGTGGTTGAAAAAAAATATGGATATTGAAGCACATTTTTCGCTTAAATGAAGCATTCTCCAACGTAAACGTGGCTGAATGAAGTAAAATACAAATATAAGGCATTTAGAAGACTCATTCAAATACGTAGTATTCTACACTGGTCACTAGGTGTCAGTAATGTTCCTTTAATGTCGGGTGAGACACACAAGCACCAGACTGGATTGACGGAACGACAGGCTGTGATTGAAGGTTTAGGTAACAAGCGCAATAATTGCTAACACGGGCTACTGTTGCGGCCGTAACCCACGATAAGCTAAAACTCAACTCTGAACCCCCAACGTCACGTGATGTCCGGCACCCCCACTCAGCTCCTCTAGCACCGGAACACATTTCGTATTATTTATTTCTTGTTTTCTCTTCCTGTGTCTACTATATTGGGTGATAGGAGTTGATTATGGGGGTGTTATTTCATGTGTAGAGTGCTCTGATAATGTTAAAAAACATATTTAGAAGGTTGTAAACAGGCTTTCTATGCTCTAACTTTGAAAGCATTTCATTTATAAATAAGGAATCCTACTTCACGGAAATCCCAAAATCAGGGGCAGGTCTGGAACCAACTAACCACGATAAACGAGGGATTACTGGATTTTCTTTTATTACATACATTTTTTTTTTTTTTCAAGAATAGATAAGACAGTTCCAGCCTGATGAAGCCTTCTCGGATCTTGTAAGACAAACTGAACAGTCTAGTAGCGATCCATTCAATGCCCGGAGAATATTCTGGTGCCGATTCTATCGATATTTGCTTTGATTCGCCCACCCCCAGCTAACGTATAAAGTCCAGTCATCACCACGTATACATGTACACAACATAAAGTTGCTACTGTCTTTAAGACATTTTGCTATACAAACTTGCAAGTTGCGCCGAGTGTCATAAAAAAATGTGTTTTGAGGTCGTTTCCATCGATGCTTTACTTGATCATTTGTACGGGCAAAACCAGCTTCTTTCATTTTTGAAGGTACGGCAGATCCCCGCTTATTTCAGGGTTACGTTCCAAGTCTACCCGCGGCTGGCGAAAAACCGCAACTAATTGGTTCACCCAGAAAAAGGTTTATTTTTGACACACGGCTCGCTCCTCCCCCTCCAAACCCTTCTGCTAGCTTGATGTTGACCTTCCCCTGCGACTCCATTCCCATTGTTTACTTGGGACACAGTCCTGGTTTAAGCCCTAAATATGCCTCACACACTTTAAACACATTTCAAGTATAAAACTACTCGCCACTAATGATTGGTGCTGTCAAATGATCCATGAACACATGGAATCGGGGTAACTGTGTCGCCTTTGGCCTGGTCTAGTAAAGCATTACCATCTTGTACGAACTGCTCTTCACCTCACTGCAAGTTTTGAGGGCGGATTGACTGTCGAAGCGAGTGCTAACGCAGCCAAACAAACTTTTGAATCACACGCAACAAAGGTGCGTTCAAGGACCGCCAAATAAACAACGCTTGACGAAAAAGCATAACCAGTGAAATAAACTGTGGGCTTTCTAACGGTGGTGCATGTATGCTGTGTATTTAACCTTTATGACAGGGGTAGGGAACCTATGGCTCGGGAGCCAGATGTGGCTCTTTAGATGACTGCATCTGGCTCTCAGACATTTCTTAACACCATAAAATGTGTTTTATTTTAATTTGTTTTCCTGACATTTTAAAGTAAAAGATTACAGAAATCAGTGTTAAAAATAGCATTTAAAATATGCATTCTAATGCATTTTAATCCATTTGATTTTGTAGCGCAATGCCAGCTGTCCTTTCCATGTTTTCCGTGTCAGACACCAAAACTTGATTATTATTGGGGTCGTCCCTCCTTTAATCAAATAGTCAGCTAGCTAATTGTGCAGAGACAACCCTTTTGACGAAAAAGGGAAAGAAAGATACGGAGTAGCGCACAAAACCATGCAGCAGCAGAAGTTGCATTAATAGTAAAAAGTAATGTATTTATTATTGGTTAGCTTCAATATAACATTTTTATTAAAAAGAATAAATTCAGAGACTTATATTCTAAAATTGTTGGTCTTCCATAAATATACACACATTTGGTTGTATTCGGTGATATGGCTCTCACGGAAATACATTTTTAAATATGTGGCTTTCATGGCTCTCTTTGCCAAAAAGGTTCCCGACCCCTGCTTTATGATTACGTATTTATAAATGATTGCCAGCTTATGGTGAATGTCTTGTCAGCAGAAGAAACTGCCTATTTTTGGAGAAAACTATTTTAAAAATCATTTTTTGCAGTCTGCAAATTTGCAGGGTTGCGAATGCTGAATCTGGAATATGAAACCAACCAATATTACAATTCCTTTCCTTACGTCCACCTAAGCACTCCATACAACAGTATTTAAGCCTTTAAGGATGTCTGTCACGGGCATCAAACACGAAAACGGCCTTGATTCAAAATTGGCAACAGTGTTTGGAAAATGTGCTATATTTTGGTCCGTACAGGAATATTGTGTGCACGCAAGCGTAGTGATCCTTCTCATGACAAATGTGAACTATTTTGACAAAGCTTTACTTTAAAAAAAGCTGTGCAGAGGGAGCGGATGCTTAACTGTGTGATAGGATGGGACTCCTGCTGTGGAAACGTCTTACAAACAATTTGCAAGATCAAGTGTGCACTTCTACCACAGATTTTATAACTTCCTTTTCAGGAACTCAGTGTTGGATCAGTTTTTCTTTGATTAAAAATCAAAATATCGCAGTTTTGTAATACCACGATAGTGTTCTGAGGTGATGATTATTGTTAGCTAGTAAGGACATTCTTGTCAAATGTTATAGCTTAGTTTAAACCTGCTTAGATGTTAATACTGTACATCGATATGTAACTACACAGCTCTGGCACTGCCAGTTCATAAAAGAGATGTGTTTTGCACTTAAAGAGTTGGACTTTAGATCTTATCATTGGAGTCGGACAGACAAAATGCCCAAGTTTTAACATTTTTGTTTTTCTAGAGCGGTTTAATTGGATTTGTGTTATTTCTTATGGGAAAAAATGATTTTTTTTAAGAATACAGTTAGAGTCGGACCTTCTGGAACAGATCTGTGACGCTAACCAAGGTTCTAAATCATGTTCAGTTCCAACTCGTTGCCTCCAATGAAGCTGTGGAAACATCTACAAGGATGAAAATTCTGCTTCATGACAAAGGCTGTGAATACTTTCTTAGTTTTTTATTTTAAATAAATTTGCAAACATAAACAAATCCGGTGTCCTTACGGCGGTGTTGTGTGTAGCTTTTTGATGAAGAAAACTGATTTGAATCCGGAATAGCCCTGAAACATGACAAAGTCTGCAAATACATTTTAATTTTGTTCTAAAAGCGGAGTGTACACTATGAAGATTGTACATTGCGACTATTTTTGGTACCGTACTGTTTTATATGGAGCCAGTATTCGTCAACAGGCTTGTCACATAAAAAAGCCACGAATGTCAGCAGTGCGGCACGACGCTGCTTCAAGGCTGTTTCCTCCATCTGATGACACAAATTCAATGAACCGCTAATGAATTCTTCAATTCATGCCACCGCACTGCAAAACAGTTGCATGCTTTGGGCTTTAATGCAAATGGAGAATCTGAAGAGGGTCGATTTCTGCCAGCTCCTTCGTATGCACACACGCCGAGACGCTCTTTGAACTTTTATAACGTCGTCTAAGGGTAGCATTAATATTGATAGTATTAACAACAGGCTTGAACATGGACAGCCCATTTCAAAAATGCATACTTTTACTGTGCTTTTTTTTTTTTTTTTTTTTTTACACAAACATTGCTGTTTTGGTGCTTCAAACACCGAACTTTCGGAAAACTCCAGCCAGGGTGATGATTTTCAAAAACGTAGCTTCTGAGCTTGTGTTGCGTTGATTTCTCTTCGGGATTACTTACTCTGCGTGCTGAATTTCATGGCTTCACTCTATCTTGGATTTTCAAAAATATACTCATAAATCGTGCTGTTTCATGTCCGATTAGCAGTCAGAATTATTAGTAGTAGTAAAAAAAAAGCGTATTTAAGCAAATTTCATGTATTTTTGGACTAAAATAATGGCTAAATGCAGTAAAATACGAATATAAGGCATTCAGAAGATGCATTCAAAGACGTGATGATATGTAGTATTCTACACTGGTCACCAGGTGTCAGTAATGTTACTGTAATGTTGGGTGAGACACACAAGCACCAGACTTGATTGCTTTTATTGCAGGTTTGAGTGATCCCACAACAGGCACAGTAATTCCTAACACGGACTACCGTTGAGTTTATAACTAAAGCTGAGCTAAAATTAATCCTGAACGCCCAACGTCACTTCCTGTCTGCCCCCTCACTCAGCCCCCCAGCACCGGGACACATTTACAGCAACACGTACGAACGCGAGTCTTATTCATGTCTTATATGTCTTCTTTTCTTTTATTATGTCTGCTACATTGTTAAAATATAATAATATAATAATGTTAAAATGTTTATTTAGAAGGTCATAAACAGGTTTTCTATGCTCAAACTACAAAAATATTTATAAATAAGGAATGCTACTTCCAGGAAATTCACTTATCACAGTTGGGTCTGGAACCAATTAACCGCGATTAACAAGGGATGTACAGTGTTCCCTCGTTTATCGCGGGGGATAGGTTCGCAAAATAGCCCGCAATAAGTGAAATAGTAGTCAGTAGTCGACTTTATTGTTTTACAATTACAAAAACTGACTGCGCCTCTTCGTCTTGGCCCCGTTGGGCTGTAGCGTTTTTGTATCCTTGTTAAAACATACTGCGCCCGTCGTTGTATTTCCTGAGCTTCTTCTGTTTCTTCTATTGTTTACAGTATTGGCGCTTAGCAAGCAGCCCACATTTGGTAGCCATGACCACAACAACAGACGGCACAAAGGAGATTGATTGACACTGGTCTACAGCCAATCAGGATGCAGAAGACAATGGGCGGTGCAGACAGAAGAGAGAGAATAGAGAGAGAGCACAGAAATACAACACTCAACTTCCCACAGTGCAGTTCTTCTTAAAGGGCCAGGCTCAGCGTTCATACACTGTAAAATGATAAAATAAAGCACTAAAGTTGCACAAAAAAAGACAAAAGAGTCCGCGAAAGGTGAACCGCGATGGAGGGAGGGGACACTGAACTAGTATAACACGCATGGGAGATTTAAAAAAGAAAAACATTCACTGGCAAGCCTCCTGTATTCGAACTTTCTTGGCAGAATGTCAGGATTTTCCCTTACTTTTCTCATAATAACCTTATTTTCAAATGTTGACAGGTATGATTTATGTTGTTTCTTGGATCCATGTAAAAAATGAGCACTGAATTTAAAGATGATGTGTACGGCGATGTGCTGTCGTCCCTCGTTTATCAGCGGTTAATCGGTTCCAGACCCGACCGTGTTAAATGAATTTCCGGGACAAAGGATTCATTGTTAATAAATGGAATATTTTCATAGTTAGAGCATAGAAAACCTTTTTATGACTTTCTAAATATGGTTTGAACATTATTAGAGCCCTCTAAACATGAAATAACTCACCGATATTCATCTTTCTTGTTTACGCCACATTGCAACTCTTATGCTGCAGGGACTCGAGACGGCCGCAAGTAGCAAGCTGGCGAGCTAATCAGTTAAATTTGTTTCTTCTAAACTTAAGAAGCCCGAATGCTACCACTTCCGCACGTGTTGGGAGGAGAGACTCGATGGCTTCTTGCGGTGTTAAGTAGGGGTGTCACGCGACACACGAGCTTGGATCTACGAGAACAAGGCGAGACGCAGTTTTAACTTTACTTTTAAGAACAGTGCAGTGACAAAATATATCAAATAAATGACAATATATTGCAATCTGCTAATATAATTTCTATTATGTTACACTCTTCTGGACTCTGTGTGTGTGTGTGTGTGTGTGTGTGTGTGTGTGTGTGTGTGTGTGTGTATGCTCCATCCACCCAGACAAAGAGACCGTATGACGGACAAAAGGGCTCACTCTGTTGATCTACGGAGCAAACGGGCCACCTGCCTGTTTGGAGGCAAGAGAAGATGAAAACAGGCACGCATGCACATGAGGCCGGCAAAATGATCAAGTTCATTTTCATTTCTTTTGTGATTCATTTGTTAATTTATTATCACCCCAGGCCTAGTGGTAATGTAAGGTATTACTGACGCCTACTGACCACTTGTATTTCAATATGTTTTGACTAATAACCGACCATAGCCTACCACGAAACAGCGATCATTTATTCATCAATTCATTTCTGAAAAAAACAATACAGCGAGGGAGCGATAATCGAACCGGGATATTGCGACTGTACTAATATCTCACTATATTGAGGAACAGAGTGGCATTATAACACACACAAGTGAGCTGTGGTTGCATTTCCCAGCTTCTAATCGGCCAAAATGCGCATAAAAACCCAACAAACTTTACTGCTGTGGATGGGGTGAGGGAAATGTTCATTTTTGAAGATATCTGTGGACGTAGGTGAAGGCCTATTGCCATTAATGCCGAAATATTCGCTGGTGTATCATATGTTTGTCCCTCGCCATGTCTTTCTCATTACACTACTTGTGTATTGAACAGCGATGACAATACTTCTTGTAACATTGTGCCCTAAATAACGCGGTGTGAGAAATGTCAAGATATCGTAGACAATCACTCAGTCTGCCTTAACAAACACACAAACACACACACCCACATGCACACACCTGGATGTCCCTGCTGAGACGGTTGTGTGTTACACGGTGTATATTTATGTTGTGATGTGACATTTGACAATTGACTGAAACTCGAAAAAGCTCTTTGTTCAGGTCACTCTGCTACTGTTGTTGATATTGCTTTGTTTATTTGCCCTTTACCTGTTCTTTTGTTTCGTTTTTTTCCTTGTGGGTTGACAAGTCTGTCCCGACTGACGTGCTTTTTCTTGCCAAAAGAGACAGTGACCCAGGCATTTTGTTTTGTTGCAATATTTTATTGTAATAGTATCACACCAATAAAAGTTGCTGAAATAAAGCTGCACCGGCATGTTGGCTGTCTTACTTTCAACGGCAGCCATGATGGTGTACAACGCCTTTTTTACTGTGGCTGTTGCTTTGCCTTGTCTGACTTACAAAACATTAAAAAAAACATGATTTTATGCTGGTTTTAGAAAGTAATCAACTGAGCTGGCATTTACGCTCACATTTTTGGTGGAGGAGTCATTCTAGGACAGAGGTGTCAAACCAACGGCCGGGGTCCATTTGTGCTCCGTGGCTTGTTTTTTCTTGGTCTAAAAATACAGAATAAATTGCATGGGGTTCACCTGATGTTAGAAATCACATTGAAGGTATTCCAGTTGAGTAAGTAAAAACAAAATCTCGAAAATATGCAAATGTATCCTTTAAAATACAAAAAAAATCAACAATAAAAACAGAAAAAGGCGAGAAAAACTCGGTACAAGAAATAATAATAATAGAAGCGGCTTTAGCCACCTATAACACACACACACACACACACACAAAATTAGCATAGCTATGTTGAATTAGCCTTTTTAGAAAATGAGAAATATCACAATGGACCCCCCACGTCAACGTTTGGACGCCCCTGTTCTAAATGAATCTATCGCCTCCTCTAAAATTGACAAATGTTCAGCAAAAAAAAGACACTGAAAGATAAATACAATTTTACTCCACAAATGTCAAACAATCATGAAAGTACTTGAACATGAAAACCACCAGCACAATTTGGATTGTATGAGGACTTAAAAGACCGGCTGGGGCTGTGTCGACTGGAATACTTCTGTCAGGGCACGTCACTGTGTACACTGTGTACACTGTGTACTCTGTGTACACTGTGTACACTGTGTACTGGCGGTATGAATTTTGACAGTGTAGTGTGGTCGGGGAGGCGGGGGAAACCACCCACACCTTCATCAGGGGACGCATAATAAAATATGATACACAGAACTATAATAGTATAATAAAAAACTGCAGAAAATGCCACATTTTCCAGGGATCGATTTTCAGATTTTTTTCCAGAGCCTGACGTTTCGCAAAATCTCATATTTCAGGGGCTTCAGCTGAAATACCACGTATGAACGATGACTGATGAATGATAATGAATGACGGTCTAGCCTTTAGCCTGGTCGTCAGGCTAGCACGACAATCGTGCCGTGCCGTCCATTTTATGCTGTATTATCGGTATTTTATCATGTATTTAGAAATTATTGCCAATTTAGGGTGAATGAGACGTGTTTTCCTAAAGAAAAACTGCACTTTTTTTTTCAATTTTGCCCATCAATACCACAGTTCTCATGTGAAAACAGATAAAAAGAGACAGCTCATTACTGCACGTAATGGGACACACCTATACCACCTACAAGGGGCGCTAAAGCACCTCCAAAAACCTCCTTTATGGTTTTAGATACATGCTGTGAGCACGTACAAACGCCTACACCACTTAACTTTTCCAAACCCAAAAATAAAAACACAGCAGCAGTGACGGCAGGTCCAATATGCGCTAGTAACTTAGTTTGATCGGTGCAACAATATTAATAATAAAAATAATAACAATGTCGCTGTAGCTTGGTTAATATGCATGTCACTTTTTGTGTGCCGCTTTTTGGAGTCTTTTTCAGAAGCCTTTTTAGGCTGAATATGCGTGGCCCATTACATGCAGTCTCTTTTTTATCTGTTTTTCTATATTTAGAACCACAGAAAACAGAAAGACGTATGTGTTCATGCCTCACATAAGGGTTATGGATGATGGGCGAAATTGAAAAAAGTGCAGTTTTCCTTTAAAAAAAAAAAACTGTTTTTGTTGACAAAAACGAAAACTTATTTCTAATTTTTTTTTTTACCAACAATTTGCAAATTTGCGGGTGAATGCTACCAACAATCTGCAAATTTGCTGAATCGCAAATGTGCGGAGATCCACTGTACTCCATTGCACATTTGCAGGAAATGACTTGACTTAAAATGTGAATTGTAACCACTTGAGTTGGTCCCTCCCTCGTCCACTCCGTAGCCAAAGTGAGGGTGGAGAATGTCCAGCACTGTGAGTGCAACATCCGCGTACGGACGGCACTCTGCATTTTGGTACTTGTCAGCACGAACGCATTGATGAGTGAATGCTGATCTTCTGAAGGTTTGCGTGTATAAAAACACGCGCAAAATTGATACTAAGAGATTTACTAAGAGGGTCTGTCATGTGACCAAAATAACACCAAATAATATGCAGAACATATGCAGAATATATGCAGATTATCAGAACACACAAAGTATTGAGATGAGGAGATGCAAAGTAATCATTTCAAACCCGAAATGTAATTTATCAAATCTGAAACCTGTTTGTGGTCTGTGTTTTAGCACATTTGGAGGCTCAATTTAGCGCTCCTTATTTGGGATCTTAGTAGCTCAGGCCCCTACTGCCATCATTTCCGGTCCAGTAATGGTTTTTCGCACACTCAAGAACTAAGTACACAGTGTACACAGTATACTTATTTAAAGTGTACTGACACTTTGAGACTCATAAGTTAAAACAAAGAGCACACTTTATAGACATTTTTTACATCGGTAACTAAAACACTGCTAGGTCAGACGATTTATGTACGTGACAACCTTTAGACAAGACGGACAGGTTCATGTCAGGTCATGAACGATGCCACACAACATTTAACAACCTGAATAACAGAGATAGGCTTGGTAGAGACGGGATGCAGCACACAGTGATTTGTCAAGTGTAAAAACGCTTTTTTTCTCTTGTCAACATTTACACTTACGCATGCATGGACAAAAAAATCCAAGGTTATTCAATAAACTACTTCCTAATGACAAATCCTGGCACGCCTGGCTTTTATATACACTTCCCAACAAGACATTACAGATGGTTTAACGACGGTGGATATTAATTAAAAAGAAAAAAAGACTAATTCCTGCACAGTATGCATGTAAAATACAGACACAATTCACCCATGAGAACACTTTAAATGTGTACAAAGTGTGCTGTGCAAATTTCTGCTTGACTTGAACTCATTAAGTCCTATTACCCACTATGATAGGCATTATAACAGAAAATAAGACAGAAATAAGACATAATATCGACTCACATGTTAGCATTGGGAGACGTTCCTTGTTGTTACTTTTTTACTTCCTGTCCTGTACAGTAGGTGGCGTTTGTCTCATCAATGGGATGTAATGACCTTTAAGGTCAATGACCATTAAGGTCATTACATTACATTACATTTCTTGTACGTCACTTAGGGACTTACTGAGTTCCAAGACAAACACAAAGCTGTATAGGGCACTTTTTTAACACATTTAAAGTGTTTGTTGGCTTTCTATTTATATCAAAATGAATCTTTTAATCATCTTTTCAGTATCAGTTAAATCCAGTGACATGCGGTGAGGTTCATGGCTGGTGAGGCAATGACTCCTTTGGAGTGTTTTTAAAATGTTAATACAAATGACTCATTAAAAGAATAACAAGAAAAAGAACAATAATTCACTTTGATTAATTTTTAAATATTCTTAGTCCCATTCTCAACTGAAAAATGTTTGTGTTCTTACCTATTATTTGTACATAAAGTACATGCACCCTATCCTTCTCTGGGTAAAGTTACGGTACTTTGTTGTAAAACTTTGATCACCTCCTGGTGAGCTTGAATATATAATCATCCATCATTTCATTTCAGTTCATTCAGCAGAGGATTCAAATATAAGCCAAAAAGAGGCACTGACGGCAGCCCCATCTTTGGTTTCTGCCATGTATTTGATCAGGAAATGTGCAAATGTATCCATTTTTAATAAAACGTCAAAACCAATTGGAATGATACAGAAAATACATTCATAATACAGTTTAATGGAGGCTCTGCCTCACCTAGCTTCCCTGACTGCACATCACTGGTGAAATTCTATTTCTTAAAAGTATGAAAAATGTTCTTGTTCTGTGCTGATTTCACATATTTAACCTTGCTTAGATTTCTACTTTTTGTAGCACACACTAAAGACACAGACCGACAAAAATGACAGCAAAGAGCACGCAGAAATGACAAATATATGAGAAATGTAGTGTCTCTCTGCTCTGTCCTGCGTGTAAGATGTCTTTTCCACACTATTTTGTCGGGAAAAAACACCATCTTATATTCTGGTCAATATGATAATAATGCTTTTCATGATTTCTGACACTCTTTACTGGAACATTAAACATAACGTGTCCATTTCTGTATTTTATGCCATTAAAGCAGGGGTGCCCAAACGTCTCCCAGCCAGGGTACAGCTACAAGGTAGATCATTTGATCATTTTTGTACATTAAGATGCTAAAACCAATCCAAAAAACCTGCCATTTTGTGGTTATAAACTCCATAAGTAGGACGTTTATGGACAGGAAATCATCTCGCTGCACCGAAAGCCGCCAATTGCTAATTTCAACTTGTGTGTGTATGCTCTGATACAGCTTGACAGACTCCTGATCAAAATTTTAAGACCAGCTGAGAAATGGCAAGAATTTACATTTTGCACTGTTGGATCGAAGTAGAGCTTCAAAATGCAAAAAGAAAAAATGGGAGTAGGACAAAAATATTTTTTAGTAAGCAATTTATTGCAAACAAGCATGAAAGTGAAATAGGGTTGTTGATCAGATGATCAAAAGTTTAAGACCACAGCCTGTGGAATCAAAGAAATGTGGATTCTATGTCATTTTCTGTCAGGTATTCATATTGTCATGATCTCTTCACGGCAGAGGCGAAAAGTTTTTCTCTTTGAACGCGGTCGGATTGCTGAGCGGCATAAACAAGGTCTTTCGCAGCATTGCTGCTGAGTTTGGACGTAGTATGACAGTCACTTGAAACTTCTTCAAAGAACAAAAAGGTCAAGTGGTAGACCCAAAATAATGTCAAAATGTCAAAATGACCCGGAGCCAAAGGATCTAATTGGCTGTCCATCAAAACATGGGACCATCCTTGGCCCCAATGAAGGTTGTTACTGGTGCTGAGTGCAGTACAATAACCATCAGATGGCATCTGCGAGAGAAGAAAAGAAGAAAAGAAGAAAAAAAACATCTCCAAAGGCCTTGTCTCATTTAAGGCCACAAAATTGCCCGTTTGGAATTTGCACAAGAGCACCAAACATGGGACACTGAAAGGTGGAAAAAAGTTTTATTCTCTGATGAGAAAAAATTGTAACCTTGACGGTCCTGATGGCTTCCAACGTTACTGGCATGACAAAGAAGATCCCACCTGAGATGTTTTCCACACGGCACAGTGGAGGGGGCACCGTCATGGTCTGGGGTGCTTCAGGTTGTGAAGGGGCGTCAAACGGCAGCTGCCTATATGGAAATGTTGCAGGGGACATCCCTCATGACTGAAGGCCCTCGTCTGTGTGGTAATGACTGGCTTTGTTCAACAGGACACACAATGCCAAAGCTCTTCTTCCAGAGGAATAACCTCACTTTTTTGGACCATTCTGCGTGTTCCCCTGATCCAAATCCAAATGAGAACATTTGGGGATGGATGGCAAGGGAAGTTTACAAAAATGGACTTCAGTTCCAGACATTGGATACCCTCCGAGAAGCCATCTTCACCACCTGGAGCAACATTCCCACTAGCCTCCTGGAAACACTGGCATCAAGCATAAACCTATTTCTGAGGTGACAAGAATGGCGCTGCAACTCATTACTGAGTCCGTTTTTGAAAATGGTATTACTATTTTAGGTGGGTTTTGGTTTTTTTTGAGCTACTGTCTTAAACTTTTGATCAGCTGATGAACAGCCTATTTTGCGTTCATGGTTGTTTACAATAAATTGCTTACTCCAAATGTTTTTGTCTCACTCCCATTTCTTCTTTTTGCATTTTGAAGCTCTACTTAGAGCCTCCGTAAGATCCAACAGTGACACAACCTCTGCAACTACTGCATAGGTCCTGTGTTTTAGGTGACAAAGCAAATTAATGTAATAAGCGATCTTCATTTTCTTTTTATAACGAAAAACGAGCTTCCAGGCCGCACTTTGGACACTCCTGCAGTAAAAGCCATATGATCACAAAATCGGAGTAATTATTTACTTTATATGTGTAATATGCATGACGGTGTGAAGGTGTGGCTTTATGCGTATCCAAACAGCAACAGTGGAAGCAAAGGTTCAACAATTCTTCATTGTGAGGTTCATCTCCACCAGCGGTATGTGTGAGTGTTTGTGTGTGTTTGTGTTTGTGTTTGTGTGCACTCCCAACTGTGTGATCCGGTGTGATGCGAGAGCACAAAACACTGGGCATCAGGATGGACTCCATTTGCAATTCAGCAACCTGTGGCGAAACACAGAGAAGGTCATTAGCTGTGGCCACATTAGAACATGATGTTTTCCTATTGCAAGCTTGCAAGTGTGTTTGCATACAAAAGACAAATTAAGAAGGGAGGCCAAGTGAAAGGAGGAGTGAGAGCGAGAGCAGGTGTTGGAGTGGTTAATGGCTAATGCTGTGAATAGCCAGACACGACCATTGCTGATAAAGGGAATGAACTTCTTCTTTGTCTCATCAGTCGACAATGCACACCCACGAGCACTCCAACGTCATCCAGCAGACGTTCTTCACAGACGCTTAAGACGTTGAATGAAGCAATTTCAAACTTTGTTCTTGCCGCTGATGGGCAAATCGCTGCTATTGAATGTGACTTAACTCCATGCACCATCTGTTGCTGCAAATTCAGATCACCAAAATACACGCTGACACTTTTCACACGAGCCCTTTTGTCATTGTTTCATTTTTCATATTCCCTATTAGTATTTTCACACGACAAGCCACAAAGAAAAAGAACACATGAAGACATTTCAAAATGAATGTTACATTACAGTTTTTCTCCAATGGTTCGGCTCATTTCTTGAAACCTAAATTACATTTTCAAAACTGTAAGATCATTTGGCCAAACGGTCTTACACGGTCTGTATTTTACCAAAATAAACTTGGATGGTTCAGCACAACACCATGGTTCACCTGCAAAAGCTCATGCCTCTCCCAAATAAATTTCTTTCCAATATAAATTGTGAGTGACCCCAAAATGCATCGTCTCTTTGGCATTATGCAAGCACTGCAAGTCAAAATGTTTGGATGTCTTGTCAGTATGGCAGAGGACCATTGACATATCCCTTGTGTCCCTTGTGTCCACCTTTCAGTTTTAGCCCAGTCCTTCATTCACAATGGTAACTGTGCTCATTTTTTGTCAAGCTAATACAATTAAATGTATAAAACTGAAAAAAGAATGCATGTTCGATTTTACGTTAACAATTGCATCCAAGGTTTGACATCACACATTGCACTCATACTGCCAAGGAAATTGGAGCTATTTTTATTCACAAATGACATCCATACATAGGAGTAATAAGACCATGTGTTTAGTATGACATACTGTATACATTGTATAAACACATAAACCAAAAATAGGGAAATGATGTAACCTCCAGTACTGTAAATAAAGCCTGTCTGTCACAGATTCTCATCCACATCACAGTGCAAGTTCTAGTTTCACCTGACTGTCACAAATAATCAATGTATCCATTCTTCCAAGACATTCATATATGGTATTACAGTACATCACAGACTAATCACAGACTAAATTTGATACTTTGGCAGACTATTGTGCATGTGATGACTTATACAATGAAATGGTGCCGACATGTTTTGGAGAGAACAACCATTAGACCTGAGAATCCACAATCAGTTGAGGTCAACAAGATCTATTCAGTTGGAAATGGTGCCTAAGGTAGGTTAACTGTGCTAACTGTAGCCACCTGTACTTAATCATTTGCAAAGATGTACCTACACATTGAGACATGTACTAAGACATTTGCAATTTGATTAAATGAATGAGAAATTCAATTCTGTTGCAAACAATTGCCAGGTTTGAGAATGTCATTTCAAGGAATGTACCAAACCAATGGAGAAAAAACTGTAATACACACTGCAGACCTTCCAACCTTGAAGAAACACTGGGGTATTTTATATATAAAGTGCCCTCCACAAGTATTGAAACAGTGAGGTCAATTCCTTTCTTTTTGTCTAGACTGAAAACATTTGGGTTTGACTTCAAATGATGAATATGACAACAGAAAGCGACAGTTCAGCTTTTATTTTCAGGTATTTACATTTGGATTGGATGCACAACTTAGAAGATAGCACCTCTCATGTGAGCAAAAGTATTGGAACATGTGACGGGTGTGGTTTGTTGCCCACATGTGTCCTTTTGCAGTATTACATTATTATTCAATTACAGTTTTTCTCCACTGGTTTGGTTCATTTCTTGAAACAGAAATTTGATTCTCAAAACTCTAAGATCATTTGGCCAAACAGTCTTACAGTTCAGCTTAGCTCATTTGCAAAAGCTCATATCTCTCCCAAAACTGTTCATTCATGCTTCAAAGCTAATTCATTTCCCATATGACTAGTCAGTGCCACCAAAAGCAAATTGCTTTGGCTCATTTCCTGAAACAGACCAGACTCTCTCAACACTCATGGTTCTTTTACCAAAATAAACTTTGATGGTTCAGCACAACACCAAATATCTCCTTGAAATATGTCCTCCTCTCATTCTTAGCCCAGTCCTTCATTCACAGTGGTTACTGTACTGATTTTTTTGTCTAGCTAATATAACACAATTGTGTATAAAACTGAAAAAAAATGGATTATAGATTTTACGGAAACAAAAGCATCCAAGGTTTGACATCACACACTGCATTCATACAGCGCGGGAAATTGTAACTGAGTAATAAGGAAATGTGGTCAGTATGACATATTGTTATATAAACACATAAACAAAAAACAAGGGAAATTATGTAGTCTACTGTGTTACAAATAAAGCTAGAGTGTCACAACTGACACTTCTTCCATGGTCGCTGTCCTCGCCCTCCTGGGCGTCCTTACACTGTCTGGTCACAGATTCTCATCCACATCACAGCGCAAGCTCTAGTTTCACCTTGTCAAATAATCAATTTATCCAATGTTCCAAGAGATTCATATATGGTAACCATGGTATTACAGTATATTGCAGACTCATTTTGACAATTGAACAAACTATTGTGCATGTGATGACTTATACAATTAAATGATGCCGACATGTTTTGTAAAGAACAACCATGAGACTTGAGAAACGCCAGTTCTAAACTCATCACACAGCAACTCAACACTCAAAAGGTAGCTAGGAGTTATACAATACAATTACCAATACAAGTTTCAAATATTATTTTTTATTTATTTTTATTATATTAACGTTTTCTCATAATGCATTGCGTCCAAGCAAAGCCTTCATTGGTGCCTGCCGGGGTGCTGCAATGATGTCAGCCTCTCTCTGGGCTCTGAGCTCCTCTGTCTCCCTCTGGTGGACAGAGGTAGCATTGCAGTTCCACAAAATGCATTATGGGAAAATGTTAAAATCACTATATCACTATATCCTCTTCATAGAAGACTTCATGAACAAAAGTACAATGGCTACACCAGAAGATGCAAACCACTCATTAGCAAGAAGAATAGGAAGGCCAGGAGAAGAAAAGTTGTATGGACTGATGAATTTTTGATTTTCTAGTCTAATATATTATTGTTGTTTTTTTTACCACTGACTTATTTTTAGGATTGAAATTTTTTCCATTGTCGATCAGGGTGACATGATGAGATTTGGATTTACATGACTCAGTTTTCACAAAAAACTGACATTGTTTATTACTATTATTTGACAGTATATGCGACAATAAATAATGAAAGGGAATAAACATTGTACCTGATTGCTTAAATGCTGTGAGCTGGACCACCTGTTTCATGCAAAAAAAGAGAAGAAGAGACAGCATATAACCAGCACATTCATAATACAATGCAAATACAGGAGAACCCCATCAGCATACGCCCTGGTTAGCGGGTTTTTCGATTAACGTCAAAATTTAGGTCAAAATTTTGCCTCGGTTTGAGTACATTTTCTGGTTAGCGTACAATATGGCGCACGTCTTGCCGTTTTACTAATGCATTGCGTGAGTCCAACCGTGTTCCTAATGTATTTTTATGAGTGAAGTAAAAAAATTGAGAGATTAATGAATTCTGACCTGTAGTTAATTTATCTAATTAATCTTTTTTTACCTAAAAATTGCTCAACTGCCTCACCATGAGGCATTTAAATTAATTTATTGCGGCAGATGAAAATATTGATCTATTTTAAAAAGTGGCTTTTTAAGGGAGTGCAGAATTATTAGGCAAGTTGTATTTTTGAGGATTCATTTTATTATAGAACAACAACCATGTTCTGAATGAACCCAAAAGACTCATTAATATGAAAGCTGAATATTTTTGGAAGTTGGAGTGGGGCTTTTTTAGTTTTAGCTATTTTAGAAGGATATCTGTGTGTGCAGACGACTATTAGTGTGCATAATTATTAGGCAACTTAACAAAAATAAATATATACCCATTTCAATTATTTATTTTCACCAGGGAAACCAATATAACAGCTCAACATTCACAAATGTACATTTCTGACATTCAAAAACAAAACAAAAACAAATCAGTGACCAATATAGCCACCTTTCTTTGCAAGGACACTCAAAAGCCTACCATCCATGGATTCTGTCAGTGTTTTGATCTGTTCAAGATCAGCATTGCGTGCAGCAGCAACCACAGCCTCCCAGACACTGATCAGAGAGGTGTACTGTTTTCCCTCCTTGTAAATCTCACATTTGATGAGGGACCACAGGTTCTCTATGGGGTTCAGATCAGGTGAACAAGGAGGCCAGGTCATTAGTTTTTCTTGTTTTAGACCCTTTCTTGCCAGCCACGCTGTGGAGTACTTGGATGCGTGTGATGGAGCATTGTCCTGCATGACAATCATGTATTTCTTGAAGGATGCGGACTTCTTCCTGTACCACTGCTTGAAGAAGGTGTCTTCCAGAAACTGGCAGTAGGACTGGGAGTTGAGCTTGATTCCATCCTCAACCCGAAAATGCCCCACAAGCTCATCTTTGATGACACCAGCCCATACCAGTACCTCACCTCCACCTTGCTGGCGTCTGAGTCGGACTGGAGCTCTCTGCCCTTTACCGATCCATCAAGACTCACTCTCATTTCATCAGTCCATAAAACCTTAGAAAAATCAGTGTAGAGATATTTCTTGGCCCAGTCTTGACGTTTCAGCTTGTGTCTTGTTCAGTGGTGGTCGTTTTTCAGCCATTCTTACCTTGGCCATGTCTGTAAGTATTGCACACCTTGTGCTTTTGGGCACGCCAGTGATGTTGCAGCTCTGAAATATGGCAAAACTGGTGGCAAGTGGCATCTTGGCAGCTGCATGCTTGGCTTTTCTCAGTTCATGGGCAGTTATTTTGCCCCTTGGTTTTTCCACACGCTTCTTGCGACCCTGTTGACTATTTTGAATGAAACGCTTGATTGTTCGATGATCACGCTTCAGAAGCTTGGCGATTTTAAGAGTGCTGCATCCCTCTGCAAGATATCTCACTATTTTTGACTTTTCGGAGCCTGTCAAGTCCCTCTTCTGACCCATTTTGCCAAAGGAAAGGAAGTTGCCTATATTAATGCATCTTTTGGGTTCAATAAGAACATGGTTGTTGTTCTATAATAAAATTAATCCTCAAAAATACAACTTGCTTAATAATTCTACACTCCCTGTATAAGTCATTTATTGTTTTTAAAAGATGTGGCCCAAGTGCCGCCTGCAACCTTTAGTTTCCACCACCAGGGGGGATTATTGCTGTATTCTTTCACCAAATAACTAAACAATACAAATACAATTGTTCTTTTCGCCGTGGTACATCTTGCTGATTTAGGTGGTCACCGTAGTCCTGCACGGTTGGACGCAGTTTGCAACACCTCTGTTAACCCCTCGTCTTCCCACATGCTGATGGACCTGCAGCTCCTTGCTATCCACTTGGCAAGAACATTCAGCTTGTCGGTCGCAGACTTGCTCATACGTGGGGTGTTCGAGTTTAGCTACAAGCTTTGCTATGGCTGTGATCAAAAGATGAAAAGAAAAGCAAAGCCTTGAAGTGAAAAACTATATTAAATTCAAGAAACAACTCATGGCAAAACACGAAGGTTGATCTTGCTGCCACATCGTGTCTTTGGCAACAATCACGTCTTCAGAGAAGGTAAGAGTAACCTTAATATATATATATATATATATATATATATATATATATATATATATATATATATATGTATGTATATACACACACATACACACACACACACACACACACACACATATATATATTGCTTATATATTTCTTACTTGGTTCCCTGACGTGGGCTTGAATGCAAAACCCACAAAGCCCTCTTTTCTGAAACTCTCTGAAAGACAGTAAAAAAGTTTATTCAGTCACACTCCGATTTGGGCTATTTCATACTGGAAACATCAAGGTTACAATGATAAGATTTCAGGCTGGTAAAATGGTTCCATTATGTCTGCATCAGCGGTTGTGCTTTGGGTCACACGTGAGGGAGAATGAGGAAGCGAACCTACCATTTTTGATAACCAGCGAAGTACAGATGGAACTGGGGGGTCCGGAGGTCTCGCTGGTCTCAGGGCTGGAGGGAGTCGGTGGACTACGGTCCCAGGATGTTTTCGGAGCTCTTTGAGATGGTGTGAAGGTTGTTGGCTGGGAACAGTTCTGTCGCAATAGTGGCATGAAACAATAAGAAGAGTGAAGTAATGGAGCCGTTAAAGTGCAGTTAAAGTTTGGCCGTGTCAGGGATGGACAAAATGAATGGTGCCACCATGAGGCAGCACCAGAGACCCATCGACTCCACTCATAGCCACCCTCCAGGGTCCTAAAGGTTCTGTGACATTTGGTAGAAGTGTATGGGAATGAAAGCTAATGATTAAAATTAGGCAAGCATGCCGGAAGGAGGGAGCCACCATCCCTCCACTGTAGCAGACCTCCAACGTCCTAAAGCTATAAGGGGTGTAACACAATGGGGTGGGAAGAGTGGGGAGCCCACACACTCCCTACAGTGACAACCCACCCCATGCAGGAGGGAAGAAGAAGACACCCACCACAACCCAGGATACCATCAGGCACCCCAGGGCAGAGCCCACCCACCCTAGAGAGGCCATCGGATCCACCGCCCAAGGTAGCGGAAGACAGCCCCTGCCCCCGAGCCTCTCATATAAAAATCAAAAACAGTAAAGCAAATGAGGGTAAAGTAAAAATAAACCCATCATCTCCTCACTCACCCACCCAGAGCAAGTGCTTGCTTTTGAATCACTTACTGTGAAAGATAAGGCCTTTCTCTTTTCTTTGATCCTCTTTATGGCATTCCTCACCTAAATGATAAACGCTGTTTTAAATCACAGGCTGGCAACACTTCAAGTACATCTGATATTCTGTTGCCGTGACTGACATTGATAGGAACTGAATGTCACCTTACCTCACTGTTGTAAACAGCATAAACCAAGAAAATATACAGGCCCTGTGGAAAACACATACACACGTTAAGCAAACACATTTAGACATTTTCCACTGATTATGGATCTGACTATGGATCTGGCCCTGCGACTGGCTGGTGACCAGTCCAGTGTGTACCCCGCCTCTCGCCCAAAGTCAACTGGGATAGGCTCCAGCATACCCCCACAACCCTAATGAGGATAAGCGGCATAGAAAGTGGATGGATGGATGGATACTATGGATCTGCTGCAAGTACATTCGTAGTACAGTGCTCCATTCTCACTGCGGTTTCAGCACATAATGTGTGCAAGATATGAGTAAATTGTGTGAGCTGAGGTCAGGTTACTTTAAATGTCTTTGCAGTACAATCATCTTGCTATGGGCTGCCTTCGCTGCACAGTAGCTGCGCATGAAAGCTTCTGGGTCAAAGTGTGCACGTTCTTCCTGTGTTGGACCTTTCTCTTTTTCACTGGGGTTATTTACATATCTATTATATCTTATAAAGATAACACGAAGAAACATATGTCTCATCTAATGAATGCAGCCTACCAAGGTCATACTCCCCAGCACACTGCTCTGCGGCATTCAGGCTTTACACCTTCCCCTCGTTATGCAACGTTTACTACAACTGGATATTTCTATTGCATAATGGTTTCTTCACAACAGTCTTTTATTATCATTTTGTAGCTTGTTTCCTGGCTGCGCTGCTTCCAGTAGTGTATGTTAAATTGTTTTATCCAATCAGATTTCTGCTTCGGCTGAATGTGTTGCCATGTCAGTGTAATTTGCCCAGGGCCTTCAGAATCAGGAGTGCAGACCCATGTCACATACACACCTTTAGCAATGCTTTTTTTTGCAGATTTCAGATTCGCCTGTCAGGCTCACAGTGCCATCAGCAGTTTTCCGTCCTCAGATTGGTTGATCACAGCAAAGCTGTTCAACAAGCCAAGTTACACCCACAATGGGTGACTGAGGAGGAAAACGTTACATCTCTGGTGAACTGATGTGTTTTTGGTCACGCTCTTACACAAATATTGCCACCACACATCGCCCCCATCCCCCAATGCCTGCTTCTTATTTTTCTACCCTTTCCCCTGTTTCTCCTTGGGTTTGCGTGTGATGCATTAAAATAATATACTTTAGTATGTGTGTGGGGTGTTTATTTTTGCATTCATCTTGGTGTGTAAGCGTTTATTTCGCCAACCGCATAGTCCGTGTGGTGCAGTTACACGCCATAAAGCCATAATCCAGCCATAATCTAATGGCCATAATGAACACAAGCACCAAAATACAAGTTAAGTGAGTCATTCTTTAGCTTTTCCTCTCCTGTTACGCCTCCTCAAGACTGAAACTGGCATGCTTTACCAAAGATTTTGTTTCAGTAATTACAACCTTATTGTTATTGTCACTATTCATATCGTGACCTACTTCACCATGATCTTGGCCTATGACCCTTTTTTGGGCCAATAAAAACACATTTAAATAAATAAATAAGTAAAAATAGACAGCATCATCCTCCTACCGACACGGGGATGAACTTCTACTGTCTCGCTATGCGCGCTGTGCTGGACACATGCAGTAAATCTAAATTAACAAGCAGCTCTCTGCGGGTCACCCAGGGGCTAGCTGCTTTTGATTAATTAAAGATTTGAGAGGAGGGTGGAAAGAGCAAAGAGGAGCACAGATTGAGAAAGATTGTGTGGAGGGAATAAGCCTTCCTTAAAATATCCTGTAGAAATAAAACAGAGACGACTGAGGGGAAGGAAATGGCTGCTATTATATCAGGGGAGGAGAGCTGGAGGTACAGTAGATGTGGTATGACCTGACTGGAGTCTCCCACACACGTGCACACACATGCATTGCATAAACACATTATTGCAGTGACGCACCATCCTCAGAGGATGTTATCAGCTTCAAATTGTAATTCTACATCAAATTTTGCGGCTTCACTCAATCACGGTTTTTCAAAAATATATTAATGAATAAATCATGCTGTTTTGTGGTTGAATATGTCCTATTTTAAGTAAAAAATATGCATATTTAAGCAAATGTGTCAATTAAGCATGTTCAAGCATAAACATGGCTAAATGAAGTAAAATACAAATGTAAGCCATTCAGAGGACGCATCCAAAGATGTGATGATATGTAGTATTCTACACTGGTCACTAGGTCAGTAATGTTACTGTAATTTAGGGTGAGACACACAATACCAGACTAGATCGCCGGAAGAAAAGGCATAAAGGCATAAAAAATTAGCTGAAGTTTAAAAAGACACTGGTTGGCTGCACATTCAAATCCAATGTTATTATGATTTATCTAACGATATATTGTCAAAATATGCACTACTTCTTCCACCTACTTCTTGATCTGGAACGTCAAAGTACACCCTGTTTATGCTTCCGAATGCAGGTTGCAGGTTTGAATGAGCTCAGGCACAAAAATCTTTAACATGGACTACTGTTGAGGCCGTAACCCACGGCAAGCTAAAACTCAACTCTGAATCTCTGACGTCTCTGGGTCTTCCCGTAGGCCTCCTAGTGGTCAGACTTGCCCTGAACACCACCCCAAGGAGACGTACGGAGAGCATCCTAACTAGATGCCCAAGCCACCTCATCTGGCTCACCTCAATGCAGAGGGACAGTGACTCAAGTCCGAGTTTGTTTGGATGACACAGTGCTCCTCACCCTATCTCTACCCTATCCCCACCCTACGAAGAAAACTTATTTTGGCCGCTTGCACCAGCAACCTTGTCCTTTAGGTCACTACCTAAAGTTCATGACGATAGATGAGGGTAGGAACATAGATCAACTGGTAAATTGAGGGCTTTGCTTTCTGCTCAGCTCCCTCTTCTCCACAACGGACCGATGCAGAGTCTACATCACTGCAATCTGCCTGTCAATCTCACGTTCAATCCTTCCCTCACTCGTGAACAAGACCCAGAGGTACTTAAACTCTTCCACTGGGGGCAGGCTCTCACTCCTGACCCAGAAATGGCACTCAACCCTTTTCCGGGCATGGACCATGTGCTCGGACTTGGAGGTGCCGATAAACCACAAAATGCACAGCATAATAACACAGCATAGAGTGATGCATACGAGGTGTGTCACAATAGTTCCAGGACTGGTGTCACACAAGACATATTTCAAATCCAAACTACAAAATAAAAGTTTTCTTCTTCACAAACACCCTCCCTCGGAGTCTAACACACTTTCCCAGCCTTCATGCACTTGATTTTCCCCTGCTCCGTCACCATCTTGTGTTGTCCACATCTTCAAAACGGGTCCACTTTAGGAAAAAAAAATCACACATCGCCAGGTTGGTTGCCGTGCTCCAGCACGACAATGTTCTTCTCTGAATGGCATTGTGACGAAACAGCCCCAAGTTATTCTGCCACAACTTTCGCCTCTACTAAGCAAACGCAGCAGGATCTCTTCGTAGATGTGCAAGTTGAACGTCTGGCCCAGCGGCAGGAACTCTCAGTGGATGATGTCCCTCACAGCGAAGAATTTGATCAGCATCAACAGTCCTGGAACTTTTCTGACACACTATGTACATGTATGATGTAACCATGTGACGTTAGCGAGTGACTGTAGTTATCATAGGTCATTACTGGAAGAAAATCTGTCTGAACTCCGCATTTGCCTCCGGAGTTTTGAACTACTTTGCAGCCTGACCACAGATCTTGACTACAAGGACACGATTGTTTGCTGACACCTTCGGCTCTGTCTGAAACTCTGTCTCATATGAGGTACAGAGTCATTGAAATAAATGAGTCACGATTGCCGCTAGCAAGCTCAACTGAGTGTGATGAACGGGTGAACGTCAATGCGATTGCTTGACTGAAGGCACGCGTGCAAACTGCGAAATCTACATCAAGTTAAACAGACGACCGGAGGAAGCCAAAGAGCTTGTTGTCCAAGACATCAAGAAACTGGACTAACATTAAAGAGCCCATCATCTCGAATACAAGGAAAACAAAAGACAAAACACACAAACATGAATGACGCAGCAACACTACAACACCGCTTACAATCCAATACTGCTTGCTGAAAAAGAAAATCTGGATTTGAAAACTTTACATTAGATTTAAAAATAATACAGCAGCTAGATTAAATCTGACAGTAAATCACCAATTATTATTCCGTTGGAAACAAATAAACCATGGCCAAGGTGAAAATAAATGGATTGTATGTATGTATTATTATTATTAAATAAAATAAACATTGTCCAAAATTGATATTTCTATTTCAACATAGTTATTTGAAACATTTTTTTAAAATCCTAAAATTTTATTGAAAAAACACATGTGACTTGATGATTTTTCTCTTACGTCAGAATGTTTTTTTTCCAGATATAAATAATAATAAATGTAATAAATCAATGTACACTGTAGAGTATTTGGAAATTTATCTGGGAAGATGATGATCAATGCACAGACTGTAGGCCAAAACAAAACATGAAAAAAAGGTAGAAATGAATGAAACTTTGCTTACCTGGAAGGCATTGAGAGCAGTGAAGATATAAGCAATTACAATAGATAGGTGAACCAGTACGCCACACAGCCAGGTCAGACCCAGCACAGGCAGCAGGATGAGAACTGGTCGAGTCACAGCCCTGCAAAGTAGCACATGATAAATGCTACAAAACTAAAATGAGGTCAATACCCAGTACAGTACCACCCACAAATGATGAAAAACTAGTAAGCAGACAAGAGGCCCATAAGATGTCTATTTTTGACATTAACCAAGCCTGGGCTGTGTCTATGGCACGACTATTCATAACATCAATTTGCTCGAGAAAGTGCTCTCCATCTATTCATTCATTTTCTATACCGCTTGCCTTCACTCGGGTCGCGGGTATGCTGGAGCCTGTCCAAGCTGTCTTTAGGTGAGGGACGGGGTACACCCTGGAATGGAAAGCGCTGTCTACTTGCAATGAATTAGCCTGACATTTACACCCATACTCACACGGCTCACACCAACAGGAGGTCATCAACACAAACACCTCCCTCACTCACGGTGCAATCAAAAATAACACATGTGGAACACACTGTACCTGCACCACACCAATGGTGCAAGTATGGAAATAAATGCTGACACAGAAGTATAGTATATACTCCTCATTTAAATTTTAAGACCGGTTGAAAAATTGCAAGAATTTACATTTTGCAATGTTGGAGCTTTAGGAGGTTCTAAGCAGAGCTTACAAAAAGAAGAAATGGGAGTGACACAATTTTTTTTAGGTGTAAGCAATTTATTGCAAACAACCATTAAACTGAACTAGGCTGTTCATCAGCTGATCAAAGTTTAAGAGCATAGCTCAAAAACACCCCCCCTAAAAATAGATATAAAATGTTCAAAAAACGACTCAGTAATAAGTAGCTGCGGCAATCTTTTTAATCACCTTAAAAATTGGTTTGGGCATGCTTGATGCCAGTGTTTCCAGGAGACTAGTGGGCATGTTGCTGCAGGGGTTGAAGATGACTTCACTGTCTGGAACTGATGTCTATTTTTGTAAGCTTCCCTTGCCTCCACCCACAAATGTTCTCAATTGGATTTAGATCATGGGAACATGCAGGATGGTCCAAAAGAGTGAGGTTACTCCTTTGGAAGAAGTCCTTGTCAGGCGGGCATTGTGAACTGCATTGCATTGCATTGTGCTGTTGAATAAGCCAGTCATTACCACACAGATGAGGGCCTTCAGTCATGAGGGATGCCCACTGCAACATCGCCACATAGCCAGCTGCCGTTTGACACCCCTGCACAACCTGAAGCTCCATTGTCCATTGAAGGAAAAAGCACCCCAGATCATGATGGCGCATGATTGCCTTCGAAACATCATCGTAGCGATGCTGACGTTTCAGGTGGCTCATAGGTTAAAGAAGTCCCACACGGTTGACGCCATGATTGTTTTCCAAGTGAGCTCAGGGGAGGTGTGCATGTCACAGAAAAAAAATGTTTGATTTGCTCACCTAAGCCCAGTAAGACACATCACAGTATGAGTAATCTCGCCTCATTGGATATTTTTTTTTAAATAATCGGTAAGCATAGCTATTTTTAATGTTATCTGATTTATCCGTATGATGTCATAATTCCTCATATCGGCCCAAAAATCCTTATTCAAAGACACCCTACATGCAAAACAATATTTATTTTGTACTAATTTATAACCCGCAAGGTATGCTGGGTAACTTCCAGTTGGTACCAGTGTACGCGTGGGCTTATCTTTTTAATAAAGAATCTGCAAATTTGCAGGGATCCACTGTGCTTGTGTGGATCATTTTTGTTTTGTTAGCAGTTTTACACATTTCATTTGAAATGTTTCTATTTGAACATTTTCTTCTAAAAACCTCTTCAAGCCGTCATCAAACATCCCTGTTTAATAACATCCCTGAGGATTTGGTTTGTAGTCACTCCTTCAGTAATTGGGGTGCTGATACATCCCCTGTTGTGCGATAAGGCAAAAACGCTCCCATTTGTTGACGCCACTATTGTTGCAACAGTGCTGCACCTGGGGAAGAGATTTTCGACTGTGATGTATCTGCAAGGACAAAGCCTGAACTCACCTTTTTCTCTTTTATGTTCAAAATGTGTTTCCATCTCTGGAGTGCAAAAAAAAAAAAGACTTTAGTGCTGGCATCAACTTTCAGCCTGTTTGTAAAGGAATGAAGCGGTGAGAGTGGGGATGGCGTTGTGGCATGTGGCATGTTGAGTTTGAAGGTTATTCACCAAAATGAGAAGAATATAGTTTCTCTTCAGCTATTAAACTTAACATTATGTCTAGGGCAAAAATAGCGTGTTAACGGTGGTAACGAATTTCTTTCATTAATTACATGACATTTTTTATCCATTAACGTATACGCATCATGGCAAGCCACAGTCGACGACAGACGGAGTCAAAGTGTAGCCTCCCCACAGAGTCACACACAGTCTGATGCTCTTTTATAACTTATTCTGACCTGAACACATCAACAGAAGTGCAATTCCAACACCATATATGGATCTCCAACTCACAACAAACACGTCTGGAGTGTGTTCATCCTGGGAACAACCCTTCTTCATTGTCACTATGTGAGGGTGAAATGCATTCATTCAAAGATTTATGATTCAAAGTGTTTATTGTCATGTGCACAGTAAAGAAACACGTTTGCTTGTACAATGAAATTCTTACTTTGCTGTCCACTCGGAATACCAGCATAAAAAAAGTAGTATAAGAAGAGGAAAAAATAGTGTCAAAATATATAAGACAAGACAAGTAAAATAAACAAGAGAAATATTAAGGCATACAAATAGCATATACAAATGAAAGAGCTGTGTGCTGTGCAAAAAGAGAGTATTTCAAGTATTCAAGTTAAAGGGTCTGTACTGTAATGTTCTGATCAGCTGTTTAAGAGTCTGACGGCAGTGGGATAGAATGTGGACACTCCGAACATGACAATGTCGTTATTATGCGTGAATGTGAGAAAAACAGTAAGTGGATATTCTTATATCTCTTAATGCAAAAGAACAATTTTCTGTATGCTTGGAAGTCCCAGAAAATACACTCAAATCATGTGAATTCACCTTGAATGATGTAGTGTCTTTGAATGCAACCCCTCATTGCTCATAAGAACGTGGTTAAAGAGTGATTCAATACTATTAAAGAAACTAGTGGTCGGTAAACAGATTTTCAGGCGTGTGCTGTGTTTTAGCTTGATTCAATTTTTTTTAATTAAAAGTTCATTTGAAGCTGTTAATACATACAAATATATATAAGCCTATAACTCTGCCCTGTCATTTATCTTTCTTTCAATAAAATACTGTATAAATTAGCATCATGATTAATTCATTTTAAATCCGTGATTAATCTGATTAAAATTTGTAACTCATTTGACAGCCCTAATTATGTATAATAAAAAAATGTATCCAACTCTCCGGAGAAAATATTTTAGATGATGTTTGTGAGGTCCTAATGTTGGACAACAAGCGGCCGAAATGAGTTTCCTCCGTAGGGTGGCTGGGCTATCCCTTAGAGATAAGGCACAGTCATCCGGGGGAAACTCGGACTAGAGCAGCTGCTCCTAGACCCCTCTCTGGGGAGGTGTTCAGGGCACATTCGACTGGTAGGAGGCCTCTGGGAAGACCCAGGAGACTGTGCCTCTCAACTGGCCTGGGAACCCCTCAGGAGGAGCTGGACGAAGTAGCCGGGGAGAGGGACGCCTGAGCTTCCCTGCTTAGGCTGCTGCCCCAGTGACTTATCTTTCAGATAAGTGAAAGAAGATGGAAGGATGGATAAATAAACTGTTTCATTGTGGTCTACAAATTAAACTTTAAAGAGTGGACAGTTAGAGCTGTAACCTTGCTCACGTTATTGTAATCTTCAGCAACTGGTACAATCATCATTAACCACTGTTATGGGTCTCCCTTAAACTGTTCCCCCTGCAACCTGTGTTAACTAGGACCCTTTACACTACAATCCTATTGTAATAAATGCTACCTTCCTCACCTTCATTACCACACTTCTGGCACTTGCAACGTTTTTTTAAATCAAAAAGCACAGACTGTCTGAAAGCCTACTCGTGTAACACTCCAAAATACTGTGCGTTTGATCGCTTCATCAACGAAGGGTGCATAGCGCTTCTTAGAAGGAAGAACGGAGACAGAGGTGAGTTCATTGTTGCGTGTGCGTTCTATGAACAAATAAAGCACACACATGCACACATAATAAAGTTGATTAAAGGATTCCCTGGCCGGAATCTGTCCCAACTCTATAAGAACCACAATCTATTCTCCACAGAAACTGAGTCACCAACATCTTCAATGATGGTAAAAGTTACCTTAAATATTCATTTAGCCCTTTCATTCATCATGTATATTTATTTATATGCATTTTGCATTGTTTTCTACATGTAAAACTATAATTGTAAAACTATGAAAACATGTCTTGTTTTCCCATTTTGGGCTTTTTGGAATGGATTAATTGGATTTACATTATTTGTTATAGGAAAAATGGATTTGGTTAGGGTACAAGTCGACCGAGTCAGACCTGGATCTGGAACAGATTAATGACACTAACTAAGGTTCGACTGTATATTCATTCTATTCCGGTATAGTACTAAGGTGACACATGCAGCAACAACTTGCTGGTGTGCTGAACAACATGGCAATTTTTGATCATTCTGATTTTACAAGTGCTGAAGAAAGTCATTTGATATAAATGCTTGCTTGCCTGCCAGAAATGCATCACATGCAGCATCCTATATCTTACATTTGTGGAAAAAGCATGACAAAACTGCAACAAAATCACAAGCTATTGTAACCATAGTAACCAGTTGCTGCTATGCTTCTGCAACCGGCAAAGTAATATACAGTTGACGCACATAGTTGTAACGAGGTGACAAAAAGCTAAGACACTAGACACTAGACACACTAGATAAGACACTTGATACTATGTTTAGTGTGTCCAAAACGACATGTTGTCCACGATATACATTGTTGCACCAGGTGACATTACGCAGTCATTTCTTTCTTTTTTCCTTTTAATGCCTTTTTTTTAATCATTATTAGAGTCCTCTAGACATGAAATAGCACCCCTCTAGTCACCTTTACACTCTTAATACTCATTTGTCCTGAAAGGGGTACCAGGGAGGGTGCCGTCACTTCGAGGGGCATGATGCACAGACTATAGTGATTTGAAGCAACAGCCATATAAAATACTGCAAACACAGGGAATAAACAAGAAAAACAGTACTTTATTTGTGTCTGTTCGTGTAGAAAACGCAATCTGATGTAAATTTCAGTCTGTTTGCGCATTGCCATTTTGTGACATGCAAAAGTGGGTCACAAAGACGATGAAATAAAGAATGCAAAACGTTGGAACTTGCGTTCTCCTTTACTTCAGAACTACCACTAATTGTTTAAATACCGTGCTACTCTATTTAACAGTCTGACTCATGGTGTCATCTTACAAACACTGACCTCATCACACAGCAACTTAACACTCGCAGTGTACCTAAGAAATACACAAACAAGTACCAATTCGAGTTTAAAATAAATATATATTTTTAAGCTTTCCCATAAAGCAGTGGATCTGAGCAAAGCAGTCCCTGGTGCTTGCAATGATGTCAGCCTACTTCTGGGCTCCTCTGGCTCCGTCTGGTGGACAGAGGCAACATTGCAGCGCCATCCATCCATCTATTTTCTATGCCACTTGTCCTCCAATGAAATGCTTTACTCAGACGGAATGCATTATGGGAAAACTTTAAAATATATATTTTGTCATTTTAAACACATATTGGTAAATGTTTGTATATGTATTAGGTAGGGCCGCACGGTGGACGAGTGGTTAGCCACACAGTCAGGAGTCAGGAGATTGGGAAGATCTGGGTTCGAATCTCCATTAGGCATCTCTGTGTGGAGTTTGCATGTTTTCCCCGTGCGTGCATTGGTTTTCTCCCACATTCCAAAAACATGCATGTTAGGTTAATTGGCAACTCTAAATTGTCCATAGGTATGAATGTGAGTGTGAATGATTGATGTCTATATGTGCCCTGTGATTGGCTGGCGACCAGTCGAGGGTGTAGCCCGCCTCTCGCCCGAAGTCAACTGGGATAGGCTCCAGCATGCCTGCGACCCTAATGAGTACAAGCGGCATAGAAAATGGAGGATGGATGGCTGTATTAGGTATACCTTTTGAGTATTAAGTTCTTGTGTGATGGGTTTAGTTACAATGACAGCATGACTGTTATCTTGAGTAATGACCTGCAATTTTCAATGGGTTGACAAGCTCGTTGTGAGTTTTTTCATAGCTCATGATTGGCCTGTCAAATAAAGAGCTGCCTGGTCCTCACGGACGTGCGCGCCAAAATATGCCATTTTATGACGTGGACATATGCGGCTTATAGTCCAGTGCGGCTTATACACCGGAATTTACGATACTTTGACTAAACTCCAACAAAACTTTATGCATCTTTTATGTAACCAGTGTAGTCTGCACACAATGCAACTAAAATTTTATTAAGGAAGACTATATGCAAATGAGCTGACATCTGGCTACGTACAATGCGAACTTCAGAGAATTTGCTATTTCTGGAGTTCTTTTTTGTCAATAACGAAAGTGACACTGATTCAAAATCAAAAATATTGAGTAACGTCCATGATTCACATTACAATCCGGTTTTCTACTTATCTAGGTTTTGTAATGAATGCACTTTTGGGAACTATTGTTGTACATCCTGTTTCCGCAGAAGGTGAAGTGTGCTACTTAGTGATTTACAATGCTTCGAAGAACACAGTGTTCAGTGTGAAATATACATTCCCATTACATCATGTCCTGGTCAGCACACCACCACCGAATATGGTAAAAAAAACTAACTAACTAACTACAAAAAAACAATTCACAGAAAATGCCTCAACATCAAAATGTAGTAAATAAAGTGCACAATATCATTTTCCCATTACTGTTTATGTGGATGCAAAGAAAAACGAAAGAGACACTTAATTGTTAATCATAACTGTTAAAATTGTGTTTTTTCAAAACCTTTGACCAAAAACTCATTTATTTACTCATACCATGTGCAAATCAAGCATTTATCAAAACGTAATAACAACAAGTAAATAGAAGAGCATTATTTTACGTACATGTTATAACTGAGATTTCAGTAAACAGTGCCCTGTCGCCATGAAATGCACCCAAATGTGATATTTTTCTGCATTTTTCTGCATGTTTTCTGCATGTTTTCATAAACTGAACAAGTGATGCTTTATTTCAGTATGCAAATTGGTTAGAAAATAACAACTTTAATTTTTGCTTGCTATGTCACGTTTTTGGTTCCCCTGTATGACCCATGCATATGTGTGTTAGTGTGTGTGTGTGTGTGTGTGTATACACACTTTTGTGTCTCATGGTGCAACAAAGTGTGAAATGTCAACACTTGAGAAAAAAATATGATCAATTTAGCATAAAGACATAAACATTTACAAATTGCGCTAAAAATAAAAATTGTATATGAGTTTGTTTTCACGAAAAATGTGCAAATTCGCAGGGTTGTTAATTCTGAAATAAAAGTACACGGGCATCCACTGCACCAACTTTTGGGGGTGATATTCAGAATTTCAAGTCTATCTAACACTCTATGGTTTCATTTGGAATAAAATACAAAGCACAAGCAGCACAGTACAGTATGGAGTAGAAGAGTCCTACTTTTTTACATGATCGTATGAATCATACACTTTCTAGCGTTAAGTGTTATACACAAAGAGTGTGTTGTATTGGGGCCAGGTGAAGGTTAAGCTGATAAGACCGAACAGCTCCCACACAAGACTCCCAAACCACAGCTCCTATCTCGCCACTCTATGTTGACCACAGTTTGCTAGAGCAACAAGAAAACATCAATATTGTGTGCGAGGGCTGGCTCTCGGCTTGCGGAAAGACATTCTCTTATAATAGTGCACAGAAAAGTAGTAACATAAGAGAAACACACATTTCATTGTATCTTACCAGGTGAGGTCAAAGGTCTGCATTTTCGATGCTGAGCGTGGACTGAGCATCTTCGCACGGCGGCGAGCACTGGAAACAGTCACCATGACAACCCGGCACAGGACAACTGAATTGACCTGCAAGTGGAGGACAACAGCTCAGCCCTGCCTCAAAAAAGAAGGCGACAGCTCCAGTTGGCCTCGCTTCATGAATAAGTTCTACTCATGCACAAGCTCTCATACAGTAAGTTTTGACCAGAGAGTCTCCTCCAAATGCAACTATCGAAATAAAAAAGAGCCTTCCAGCGATATACATGTCATTACAATCATCCGAGGGACTGAATACCAGCAGCTACGAGATGACGAGGGTTTGTTTACAAAAGTGTGACAGGACTGGCGAAGCAAGCTTTCTGCAAAAAAGACAAACAAAAACAGAAAATGTGTATTTCATTGGACAATATTTCGCAACTGCAGTAAAACACAGCTGATTCACGCAGAGACGAAAATCATCTCAATGCCAGTAAGTAGTAAAGCGTAAATAAAGTAGGTAGTTTACTGTATGTTTACTGGACCACACATCGCTGTACCTCGCTGAAGCTCAACAGTTCAACTTCATTGAAATATGAAAAACACTATTGAATGCTGATTTCAAACAATATCAATAGGAAATATTACCTTATTTATTTACTCAGTGGTGTGCAGTCAGGGCCAGCAAAGCCCTCTCTGCTGGCCTAAACAATATCAGTAGCACTGACCACATTTACAGCTTAAATAGTAGTATTTGTCCCATAAAAGTATTCATTCATTCATTTTCACGCACGGGGAGAACATGCACAGATAAAAAGAAAATAAAATGATCCTACTGGGGTCGCGGGGGTATGTGGGAGCCTATCCCTGGTGACTTCGGGCGAGAGGCGGGGTACACCCTGGACTGGTCACCAGTCAATCGCAGTTGAGGCTTATTTTTTTACCAGTTAATGTCTTTTGATAAACATGTCGAATCTCTAATTTTGTCTCTCACTTGAGCTCCAGATGATAGTATTTGCTTTTGTTTCCACTAGACAAAATTATTGCAATGCCTTGCTTTCCTGTCTGAGTAAAACCATACAAGAGACCTACAAGACCGAAGACCTACAGGATTCTGCTGAAAATACTGCTCACTGCAGACCATAAATGGCAGGTACCTGCATAAATCCTGGATTTACTTCAACTGCGTGTTCTCTGTCGGGCTCTGAGGTCGCCTAATGAACTTTTGTTCTTTTGCCACAACTAACGATTATTTTCTTAATCAAATAATCTGAAGCTTGTTGTTTCAATTAATCCAGTGATCGGTGAGGCCCTCGACAGATCAAATCAATATGAAGCACGCGCAAACAGTTAGTGGTTTGGTCCGAAACATATCAGAAAAGTGGCAAAAATGTCCATCACTGTTTTCCAAAGTCAAAGCTTATGTATGTGCCAAAAGCACAAAGATAATAGGTCTGCTTTCATGAATGGACAAAGGAAATGTAAAAAATAAATCACATCTGAGAGGCTGTAATCAGAGAATATTTACATTTTTAAATCAAAAAACCACTAATCCAATGCCAAAATATTGTCGATTAGTTGGATAATCGATACATCATTAAATGTTGGAGCTCTAGTGTCAACCATTCTCCATTTTTACCGAGAAACTGTCTGATTTTGCACTTCTTTTTTGGGGCCTTCTGATTTGATTAGTTTCTTGTATTTTTCCTATATTTCAACTTGTAGGGGAAAAAAAAGCCCTCTCCAGTTCTGCCGGAGCAGCATAGCTTCCGGTCTCCTCGGCAACACTTAGGGAACATCTTCCGAACACGTCCACACTTAGGCCTTCAAAATAAGAGAAGTAGACCAGTAAAAAGGTCCCCGGAAACCCCCCCGCTCCAAAAGAAATTGCCAGTGGAAGACAATAATTTTCCCTTATTTAATTATTTTTAATTTTTTTAATTTTTTAAAATTTTAAAAATTAAACAAAAATAATAATTTTTACATTTTTATTTTTTTTTATTTTTTTTTTCCCCTTATTTTTTAATACTGTCCGATATTATCAGACAAGCCTAAATTTTTCCCTCATTTTCTTTTATTTTCCTTTAATTATGGGCTCAGGTTCCACCCACCACCACCCCTTTCTCTCCCCTATAAAAAATATTTTCTTGATTCATGGATGAGGGGGAAGCTACAAAAAATTCTGGCGGATTATTATTTTCCTAATTTTCCGGAGAAAATATCCCTTATTTTCAAATGCAAATGTTGACAGATATGAACCTGTGTCCATGTTTTTAAAAATCTGCTAATAACCCTTCAGACAAGCTTTTCATTGTTTATATTCACGGATTATACTGCATTTTCACACATTTATTGTCCTCTCGTTGTATTTTATTGTATGTTAATTATTTTGGATGTTGATTTGAAACTGTGAAGCACTTAAAATCTCACTTATGTCAATGTCACACAACAAAATTGGCCCACTTTATTTCACATACCAAATGAAAGCATAAAAAACACGTATAAAGTTCGGCTTTAAAAGGGATTACATACCGCCAAGACAAATACTACAGGTCCAACAAAAGACCAGATGGTGCCCGTCTTCAGATTGAGCCAGCAGTGGCCGTCGGCCTTGTACTCGTTCACTGTCAGTGCCAGTGTTACCACAACTATTACAATGGGTAGTCCTGCAAAACAATTCAATAAAAGCAAATTAAGTGTGGTTGTGGTGCTGGCTAAAAGACGCAACATGTTTAAGACGTATTTATGGAACAGTGACTGCTTTCATATCTGATGATTAGAATATTTAGTCTCCAAGCCTATTTAGTCTAATAGGGAACACTGGGCACATCTGCATGGGGGGCGAGAGGAAACATCACGGTATTGTTTATTGCTTATTCACACTCTGTTCTCAGCGCAACACAAAGTTCTCAACCTAACACATAAGAACAGAATTGGAGACATGAACATGGACAACATGGCACCTGCATCAAGACTTTTCACATAATACAGTGCAACCGGTTTATCATGTCCTGGTCCACCATGTTCCTCTTATTCATAAAAAGCCAACATTGACCGCTTGTGTCGACATAACACTTGAGATTTGAAGTAAGTCCAGTTATGTCGACGTGTGTTGTCGTATTGAGTGGGGGAAAGGTACTCACAGATGAAGGCAAAAGTTCTACGTCGTCTGAAAATTATTTTTCAAAATCTGCCAGAAAAGCAGCTCACGTCAATGTCCCACCACTCCTGGCACCGACATCCACCCACACGCTCCTCTAAATAAGCATCATCAACATCGCAGCAAGTTCCCCATCAGCTGCCAGAGACAAAATTCTTGCACTCTTCCTTCTTAATGTCCTAGGCCAAATCATTTTGGAGAAGAAAATGTAGACTCCGGTTGCACAAAATCTTTAAAGATGCTACAAATGCGTCAATAGATGCCATGTTTCCTTCCATAAACATATTCACACGCCAGTGCGTGTTTAGGTTCATGGCTGGTGAGGCACTGGCTCCTTTGTTTTTTTTAATGTTAATACTAGGGTGTCTGAGAATATTAGACTATTTGACAAAATGTCATGTGATCAAGATTGTAGCATTACAACTACATGGGGTACCCACGGCTGTTGCTGAGCATACATTTTTACATAAAATGTCTTTATTTTTGTTATAAATGTCTTATTTTGATACATATTCAGCCTCATTTTGTTAATAAAGAATTGAAAATGACGTGTGTTTAACAGAAGACCTACACTTAAGATGGCCGTGCGTACACACAGCGAAGCCCAGCATGTCTTCCAGATTTGCAGTGTTGTACTTATTATTTTGCTCATATCGGGTCTGGTTTAACATCTTACACTCAACAAGATACTTTGGATATTGGATTTTGCAGCGCCAAAGTTTTTATCACCAATTTTCGACTCAAACCCGATGATCTCCAGAGTACTGGAATCTACACACACCACCCATCAAGGTGGAAGTGCTCTCAAGCGGCGTCAAGAACATAAACAAAGGTGAGGAAGGTACAGAGGAACACGAGCTAAGCTCATGATAACACTGCGCAGACTTCTACTTACCGAGCTTTTTCCTCGCTAATGTCTTTTGTGAATGAGTTACGACGCTACATCACCCACAGTAAGAGACTTCTGGACTGAAACTTCAAGATTTTAAACAGTGGCCGGACAATGTTACTGAGCTAGCCGACCGCCACACCCTTCGGGCTGATAGAACAGTGGCTGAAACCTGCAAATTCAGTGGTGGAGGACTGTGCATACATGTGAACGGCTGTCTGCTTTCTGTGTCACTAAATAAATGAAGGTACTGTTGTAGCACACCTACAACGTTCATTTGTTTATCTGAGTGTTTTCGCCTTTTTCTTTGAGGTGAAAAAAGTCGAACATCAGATCTGTTTATTTGTAGGGATCGCCATTGCCTCCTAAAAAAAAAAACATGATTCAACTATTAGTCGACTAAGGAATCAGATTCGACGATGGAAGTCAAAGACAGCCCGAGTTAATACAGTTTGCTCATTAAGAGGATAACAAGGAAACCAAGACAATAATTCACTTTGGTTAAAACGTTTTTCAAATTGTTTTCATATACTTCTTAGTTGCATTTGTTTAAAAAAAAATATGTTGCATTTGACTTGTTTGTAAATCTAGCTTTAGCTGGCACTTCCATTTGTGTATGTCAATAAAGTTGGAGAAAAATAACGCTCACGCGACACACGTGACGTCGTGTTTTGCACGCATGCATGTCACCTACCGAACGCATCGTGTGTCATTCCACACAAATAAAGTACATTTTTGGGGGGAATGTGAACAAATACATGCAAAGAGTGGATTTGAACAAAAAAGTCATACCAAGCAGTGTGAATGTGGCCTTTTCTAACTACAGTTTGATTTAATTTTTATTCGAGGAAGGACTTGTTTAGATTGTCTAATCAAAACTACTTGAAAAATGGGTTTAGCACTGACAAAAAAAACAAAGCAAAACCTTGTGTGAGATTGCATTGCTGGTGTATAGCCAGTGTGGGAACACATGAAGCAGCATAGATTTACCCCAGCCAATGACGTAGTACAGTTTCATTCTGCGGTCCTCACTGATATTGACAGACACGACTTTGCTCCACAGTAGCAAACCTTCAACCAGCATCCAGGAAAACGAGGCCATGAAGAAGAGATGGAGCAGTGCAGTCACAACAAAGCATGCGGCCTGCAAAAAATCCAAGTGGACAAAAATAATGGTTGTTTTACTCCGAGTACTGAGCAGAAGAATAAGCATTACTATAGTAATACTGCCAAGTATTTTTATTGTAGCTTAGTTGTTATATTCATCTGATACCGTACTGTACAAGCCGGCTGTTTTTCTAATAGCATGGTAAATGGGCTTTTACTTGTGTTGTGTTGCGCTTTGCTAACTTCAAGTACGCTAGCCGACTAGCCGACAATGTTCCGAAAACACTGTAAATTAATTAAATTAAAGATTAAAAATGCTGCAGCCACATAAACGCTGAAGGATCACAAACTAATGCAAAAATAAATGCTGCAAATGCCAAAAAACACGCACAAACTCCGAAAACATACATGAAGAGAAATGCTGCAAGTTCACATAACTAAAGTAAGCAAGGCTACCATCATTGATCATCCAGAGGGAAAAGTCAGGCCCATGTTGGCCTTTCAAAGCCATGATGTGCATGTTTGCTTCAGTTGGACACTTGATGTCTCTATCGGCTCACCTTTCCCCCTCCCCCATTGCAACCAAACAGGTGTTCGTGCTTTGATGGACTGACAGCAAGCTTTTTTCCATCAATAAGAAGGCTCCTGTTTACTTTCACTTTGAAAGCGGCTGCCTTTGTCTTATTATCATGTTCTGTCTGACGCTTTCTCGTGTGCATGCTGACTTATTTGTCAGCAAACTGTATTCTGAGTATTCTTCTTACTTGCCCCACATTTTGTTACAGTATCAACATGGATTCTAACCTCATTGGCAGACGCCCAGTCACTGCACATCAACAGCAGTTCAGCAACTCCGAGAGCAAAAATCAGGTTCTTATGGACAGTGGTACGGTCCGATTTAGGAACCCTATGCAAGGAAAAACACACATACATGGGTAACATGATTAGTGTTTGAAAATTGACTGATGATTATTTACAGGCTTGATTATTTTGTTTGTCTCATACAAAGAGAGCCAAAAAACATTCCATTAGCCAAAAACGGGTTTTAATTCATAGGTGTCGGAATTAAGCCAGGGGTGTCCAAAGCAGGGCATAAACACTTATTGATATATATATCTATATATACATATATATATCTATATATATTTCGTCGTGCTGGCCACGTTCAACAAATTTCCCAAAAGTTTCAGAGCCCATGCGTGTGGTAACACATACATGTAAGGCTTGCTTCATTTATGTTTTATATGTCTTATTTTCTCTTATTGTGTCTACTATACTGGTAATAGGAGTGTAAAGGTGATTATCGGGGTGTTATTTCATTTCTAGAGGGTTCACATAGTGTTAAAACCCATATTTAAAAATTTTTGTATGCTCTAATGTATGTTGGGGCAGCCCTCCCCTCACTGCAAGACATTTATAAATCTAGAGTCCTACGAAGAACACACAACCTCATCAAGGACAGTACACATCCACAACACTCATTATTCACACTCCTACCGTCAGGCAGACGCTACAGGAGTTTGAAGTCCAGGACCACAAGGCTGACAAACAGCTTTTACCCACAGGCCATCAGGCTCCTCAACGAAGCACTCGCACACGCCGCACGCAACACACGCACACACTCATAGCACTTTATTTATTTATTTGTATTATTTATTTGTATTAATGTCTCTTCTGTTGTTGTTGCTTAATTTATTGGTATTTATGTTTATGTGTTTATGTTTCTTATGTTCTTATTCTTTCATTTGTTTTCTTTCTTTTCTTGGGAGAATGAACAGAATAAGATTTTCATTGCATAGTATAACTGCTGTTGTACTATGCACATGACAATAAAACTCTCTTGAATCTTGAATCTCTTGAATCTTAACTACGAAAATATTCTATTTATAAATAAGGAATTCGGCTTTGTGAAAATTCACTTGTCTGGAACCAATTAACCGGGATAAACAAGGGCATACGTTATACTAATTTGCTTTGTCACCTATAACACAAAGCTGAGATGTGGATTTTTTTTTTCAGCTAGCTTAGCATATATTGACCTACACTGAGTTGGTTTAAGCGTCTTTAATGGAGAAAATATATCAAAATGCCCCCCACATTCTTTAATTTTTTTATGTGGTGGACAAAGTTTGGACATCCATCCACTTTGAATGAATAATTATTAAAAGACTGGCTACCATTTCATATTTGACACGTAACACATAACGACAGTATTGACTTGTAATGAAAACTCTAATTGAACATCCAGCAGTAATGTTCAGGATTTTCAGAAAATATTTCTCAGGTGCTCTTCAACAAATCAATGTTTTTTTTTCTTGATGTGAGTCTGGTAGGTTTTTTTAAAAAATGCTTTTCAACCTCTGTGATTTAAAGGGTGCACTCTGTGATGTTTGTGACTCACCCCACAACAATGAAAAGGATGAAGGTGAAGAGGAGGCCACACAGAGACACTCCACAGCCAATGAACGTCAGCACCTGCAGAGCTTTTTTGTTTTCTGGGCTTGGCTGAAACACACACACACACACACACACACACACACACATGCACGCGCACACACGAACGCCCACACATACACACAAAGCATGAGCTGTAAATAGCAGCACACACTGTGGAAGAAAGTCTGTGTAACTACCTGATCTTCGTAGACTTGTAGTAGCAATGCAAAATTGGTGGTGTGGTTGCAGTAGCACACAGTGTAGTCATATTGTTTGGAAACAACCTTGCACCCTTTGGTATTCCACCACCCGCCAGCCTCTGGACTAGATAGACACACATAGCACACATTTATCTGCATTCATGGGAAAGTACTCAAATATCTTGACATTGTTTTTAGATTGCCGGTAACCTTTGGTAGAAATCTAAAAATTCCAAATATCTCTTACGTAAGGGTAAAATCCCAGAAGGCGCACACTGGCTCGTACACAGCCCCAGCAGAGTTCTATGACATAGATTCCACATAGAGATAAATGTGTGGATGGAAAGAATAACTGTGAATATTTCCGAAAGAAAGTGTTCTCACCTGTACTTTGTGATGGAGCTGAAAGCGGACCGCAGTGCTGACGGGTTGATCGTCTCCCAGCACAGTGGTGGATATGACAGAGGAGCCCAGGATGGTACCCAAATACCTAAAGGGCACACATTCGTCTGTGAACGATGAACACCACCCACAAAAAGAGTAGCCAAGTTAAAAATTCACAGGGAAATATTTACAGTGGGACCCCGCCAATTCACTTTTGGCAGATTTTGGGTTAAAAAAAAGTTTTTTTTAATAAAACCCCCCAATAAATAGGCCGTTCTTTTTTTTTTTTTTCAGAAAACACATCTCATTCACCATAAGTCGGTAGTAATTTATAAATAATCTATATACACATATCACTGTTGGAAAGCCCACAATTTTTTCATGTTTATTTATTTTTGCTTCACTGATAATTAGGGATGCAACAGTACACGGTAAAAGCGCGCACTGTGCACTGTTCGTATGTGAGTGTGTGTGCGCATGTAACGGATGCCAGCCTGTGAGGCTGCGCAAGTGTACGTTGGTAGAGCTGTGCTGAACACGCGGTCGACAGTACAGGCTTTTGGCCGTGTGGTCACCGCTCTCGTCTCCCATTGCAAAGGTCCTGTGTTCGGGCCCCGGTGCGGGCAGTGCGGGTTACATTGGTGCTGTGACCCGGATGGGAGTGAGGTTGGAGGGAGTGAGTGTAACAGATGCCAGCCTGTGAGGCTGCGCAAGTGTACGTTGGTAAACCTCACTCCCTCTACCTTGAGAGCTGCGCGGTAGACAGTCGGGGCTTTTGGCTGTGTGGTCAGCACTCTCGTCTCCCATTGCAAAGGTCCTGTGTTCGAGCCCAGGTGTGGGCAGCGTGAAGCAGGACGGGTTACACGCACACGTATCCAGGTTGGCGAAAAGCCCTCCCAACGATGTAATGCCCCATTTCCCACACTGTACATATTTTGAGCGAGGGACAGTCTGCCGAAAAGCGGTCAAAAAGGCATTCGGCGACAGAGTATATATTGGAGACTATCTGCGACAACAGCCGCATGGCCCTGGCCGTCTGTGTCGACGATGCGGTGGGGAGATCACCTCAGTTACAAGCCCGCGGCGCCCCATGCTTCCTGGCCCCAACGTAGAGGTTCGGTGCACCCAAGATGAAAGCAGCGTGCTGCCATTGTTCAGTATAGATGAGAACAGTGCTGCACTCTGCAACTATTATCTCAGCGCTTCAGGTGAGGAGCATTGCTAAAAATAAAGTAATCATCACCCTGTTCAAACGCTTACTGTTGCACTTGCACCTTCCTAAAAAGAAACACTGTAAACCAGGGGCGTCCAAAGCTTATTTAGCTTATCATACAATATACTGAACTACATTTGGATTGCTTTTAGCATCTTTAATGTAAACATCAAAGTTCTTCAGTTTTTCTGTATGCTATATCAATATTTGTATTTCTATTTGAGAATTGTATTTATTGGAGAATTACCTGCCAGTAGATTGCACTTTCATTTTCATGCTTTATTTTAAGAATCATTTCATAATAATCAATACTAAAGAGAGAATTGTAGGAGAAAAAAAGGCACAAAAATGGGCCGAAACAATAGCCCAAATACCGAGGTACAGACCGTACCGTGGGTTACCTCGACCGTTGCATCCCTATTGATAATGTTTATCCCTCAAGCGTTGAGGTTTCGCCCTTTGCTTGGTGGCCCGTGAACGCACCATGGATGTGTGCTGAATGTTTGTTTGGCGACGGAAGCGCTTCAGACAATCTGTCCTCAAATCATTTATTAGTGATGAGTAGCTACTGTATACATTTAATATTTTAAATGCGTTTAATACGTGTGTGAGGCATATTTAGGGATTAAACCTGGATTGTGTAACGAGCAAACAATGGCAATTGAAGAGAGAAAGGGATGGTTCTGGAGCTGAATTTGATCGAATAACTACAACACCTATTGTCATTGATGATGATGATTCAAATGATGATCCAAAATCTGAGGAGAATAGAGGAGAATTTAGGGCGTATCAATTACTCGAGGTTTTTCGCCATTCACTGGTGGTCCCGGAACCCCCCAGAATCAGGGCTCTACTGTATTATTTACTGTAAACAATACCTCTGGCTTCCATCGGTGACAGTAGGGACCATGCTGATGTTTTCTTCAGGATTGAAAAGAGGCCGCAAAGAACCATACCAGGTGTTGACTAAGGTGAGTTTATGGAATCCTGTACAGAGATTAAAGAGAAAAGCTTTCTACAGGTTGTACCAGACTAATAAATGAAATCGCATAGAGAGCGTGTTAATTTAGGATCATTTATTTTTCAAGGTGAATTGTTGTTGCAAAACCCAACAATGTGCCTTCTGCTGCACTTCACGGCAAGACCTTGGCGGGAGAAAAGGATGAATGCATACTACACATTCCCCAGTCAAGGCATTCATTTGCAAGACTGAATATGACTCCTTTGCAAAAAGAGTGACTTGTGTTGTGACAAATAAGTCTGAATATGCAATTGACTTAAGTGAGTGAAGATTGGTGAACGAAAATGATTAGTGCTTCGAGTGGGTCTCCTACCGTTATTATGGAGATCCTGTATTTTCTGATAAGGGACTGAAATGCAGTCTGGATTGGAGTGTTTCTCACTCTCAGGTCCACAGAAACTTGATCCCTTGGTTGGTTCCCACAGCCGCTGCTGCTGCACTGCTAATTCTGAACGTAACGAAAAAGCACATTCAAGTTAGACTTAAATGCAAATGCAGTTCCTACAAGCCTCCGTAAAAGACCATGTGAAAACCATGCGATCTCTCCAAAGCAAAGATGGTCATGAAAAATGTCTGTGGAAATCTAACAAATTAAAGTGACATGGATATGATATATCACAAAAAGGAGGTATCACTATTCAGGAATAACATTATTAGAGCTCTCTAGACATGAAATAACACCGCTATAGTCACCTTTACTCTCCTATTACCCAATATAGCAGACATAATAAGAGCAAATAAGACATAATTTACACTCACACATGTTAGCATTGGGAAAGTTCCTTCTTATTGGTCTTTTTTTACTTCAAGCTTTTCCAAAACAACATGGCGCTTCTACCGTCTGCAGTCCCCCATATTAACCATGGAAAATTAGGCAGAAGGGGCTGCAATATTCTATATCAATAATCAGATATTGACTTCAATCAAAATATCAGGCAAAAAATACATAAAATGTGCTTAAATGTGCCTATTTTTTCCTAATGATAGGCCATATTCAACCCCAAAACAGCATGATTTATTTATTAATAATTTTTTTAAAAACGTGATCGAGTGAAGCCACACAATTCGGAGAGAGGGATTAGTGTACCATTTTGCTCCACGTTTTTGTCCACCTCAAATAAGCTGAACATACCTGCACTATCATGGATCATCCAGGAGGAAAAGTCAGGCCTGTGTTGGCATTTCAAAGCCATGATGTGTGGCTTTTGTGAGATTTGGCCACTAGATGACACTGTTGGTTTACATATCCCCACACTCCCTCTGCAACCAAACGGCTTTCCATGCTGTTATTGATCCATGATGAGCATTTTAATTGCAAGATGGTGTCATGTTTCATTGGCAGTTTTGAGAGCAACACCGAAAGCACTTACAAATGAGAAGTAACGTGACAACACAATCACAAAATCATCTTGAACATTATTGGTTATCATTATGCTTTTACTTTGCCAATTTTCTCAATTTAAGGACTCATATGCAATTTGAAGTCTGCACTTTGGACGTGAGTTGAAAAAATTGCAGTTGCAAACCAAATGCAAATATGCGTGTGTGATGTGTGTGACACTCACTGATGTTGGGGCTTTGAAACGTCACGTGATCACTCTCTGCCATCAAGCGGGGGCTCAAGCTGGTCACCATCCGGTCAATACTCTTGACCACATCCATGGGGCCATTCACCACCTAAAAGACATAGAACACTGGCACATCAGCAACCTTTATGCACTCTTCTGCTCCGCTAACAAGGTACATAGAAAGTCTGTATAACTACAGCAAAAAGAAGGATGGCCTCTCAGCTGCTGTCTCACAATGTCTGTCGGTTGGTGAATGAGATGTGAGAAAAAAAAAACGGCCTATTTTTAGGAGAAAATAAATAAATAATGCTTTGACCAAAAATCCACAAATTGTGAATATGCGGAGATCCACTCGACTGCATGTTTCAACAAAGATATGCTTTCGGCAAAGAGATTTTCAGGCTTGTGTGCTGTTTTTTAGCTTGACTTAAATCTCAAGTTCATTTGGAGTTGTTAAAACAAATACAGTCATCTCTACAAATACAGTAATGACAGTTAATCGGTTCCAGACCCCGTCCATGTTTGAGTGAACTTCCGTGAAGTACGATTCCTTATTTATAAATGGAGCATAGAAAACTCTTTATGACCTTCCACATACAATTTTTACATTATTAGAGCCTTCTAGACATGAAATAACGCCCCTATCGTCCCCTTTACACTCCTATCACATAAATAAGACGTGTGCTTATGTGTCTTGCTGTGAATGAATTCCAGTGTGTCCAGTGGGGGCGGACAGGAATCGATATCGTGGGTTCAAAGTTGAGTTTTAGCTTGGTGCGAGTTATGGCCGCAACAGTAGCCCGTGTTAGGAATTATTGTGCCTGTTATGAGAGCTGCAATGTAAGCCTGTTGTTCCAGCGATCAAGTCTGGTGTTTGTGTGTCTCACCCAACATTAATATAACATTACTGACACCTAGTGACCAGTGTAGAATACTACACATCATCACAGCATCTTTGAATGTGTCTTTTGCATGCCTAATTTTGTATTTTACTTAATTTAGCCATTTTTATGCTTGAAAATGCTTCATTTAAGCACAAAATAGTAATATTAGCTTAAATATGCATATTTTGTTACTTATAATATCTACCGTGGAACCTCGGTTAGCGTCCTCCCCGGCATGTTTTTCGGTACACTGCGTAAGTCCAACTGGGTTCTTGTTGTAATTTTTATCACAAACGTCCTTGCTAGCACCCTTAGCTTGCTAACAAAATGGCAACTGGAGCCGGATGCCTGTCATCAGCGGCAAATGAAAGGGATATATGAAAATTTAAGGTAATTTTACCTTCATTGAAGACTTAACTGTTCCCAAAGACACAATGTGGCAGCCAGTCACCATCTTCCTGTTTCGTGATGAGTGTGTATGCTGTATATGTATTCCGCTGCTAGGGGAGCTGAGTAGGGGCCCGGACAGGAAGTGATGTCGGGGGTTTTAGCTTGGCGTGGGTTGCGGCAGCAACAGTAGCCCGTGTTAGGGATTATTGGGCCTGTTATGAGACCATCATCATGTTATGAGATCATTCAAACCTGCAATAAAAGCCTGTTGTTCCGGCGATCAAGTCTGGTGCTTGTGTGTCTCACCCAACATTACAGTAACATTACTGATATGTAAAATACTTCATATTACAATATGTTTGAATGCGTCTTATAAATGCCTTATAGTTGTATTTTACTTAATTTTGCCATTTTTATGCTTGAAAATGCTTGCACTTAGGCATTTCTTCTTTTTGCATTTTCAAGCTGTACTTAGAAGATCGTTAAGATCCAACAGTGCAAAATGTAAATTCTTGCAATTTTTCGACTGGTCTTAACAATTTGATCAGGAGTGTATATATAATCCTGTCCTGTTAATTATCTTTCCTTAAATTACAATAAAAATGGGCATATTGCAGACATAGTTGCAAATTTGTGATTAATCATGATTAATTAATTCAGAAAGTGATTAATCTGATTAAAAATGTTAATCATTTGACAGCCCTAATTTCTCATTTCAATTCAAAATTTGATAAATGCTAAATTTAAATCCATCCATTTTCTATTCTACTTACCATCACTAGTGTCGCGGGTATGCTGGAGCCTATCCCAGTTGACTTTGGGCGAGAGGCGGGGTACACCCTGGACTGGTTGCCAGCCAATCGTAGGGCACATATAGACAAACAACCATTCACACTCACATTCATACCTATGGACAATTTAGAGTCGCCAATTAACCTAACATGCATGTTTTTGGAATGTGGGAAGAAACCGGAGTACCCGGAGAAAACCCACACACGCACGGGGAGAACATGCAAACTCCACAGAGAGATGCCCAAAACGGAGATTCGAACCCAGATTTTCCCAATCTCCTGACTGTGTGGCCAACATGCTAACCGCTAGGCCACAGTGCGGATACATGTAAACATGTAACATGTACTGTACATTTAATTTTGTTAGTTGTGGAAAGCGGATGAAAGAACGGCTGCGAAGAAAGGATCTTTTGTCCTCTGCCGAAGCTTTGAAGGTAAGTGGCCCCTCTGACTCTTTCTCTTCTGTTTTTATTGATTTTGACAAAGCCACAAATTAGCTTTTGCAAAAACATGGGAGCGATAATGATGAAGTTAACAAAACTACAACACATAAAGAGACCGATTTTTCACAGAAATGGCCCCTCAAATATCCAGTGTATTTCACAGTTTAGCGTATCTTGAAGTATTTGCTTTCTGTATATGTCCCCCGGCAGAACAAGTTTGGAGACCCCTGTGACACACTCATGCAAGAAGAAATAAAAATGGAAGCATATACTTGTCATAATTGCAAAAATTGTCTCGGTCAGCTTAAGAATGACTGTAGTAACAGTTCAGCCAAAGAACACTCACTCACTAATCATAATGATTTTTCCATGGTCTGTTTTGCAACCCATCCTTTTATGCACAGTGTTTCTGAAAAGTACACCTTGGATGGAGGGGCAGGGGCAGTGTGGCAGGGAGGTGGTTGGAGGAAGAGCACTGCAACAGTTTTCTAAGAGATGCTCATCCATTGAGTGTGGGCTGAGACGACCTTGGAGTGTTGAGAGCCCGGAGAGGGACGTGAGGCAAGCGGTAATTCAAACACAACACTCGCCATGAGGAGCCCTCCATATGCATCCAGACACTGCAATCCAGAGTGACATTAAAACAAGACGCCATGTATGCGTTTGTGAACAAGATTACCGTATCCTTCTCTGTTTAGAACCTTCTGTCAAACAAAAGCTGAGTTTCTGTGTGGAGACTTTGTCGTTTCCAGTGAAGAAAGGAAGAAATGTTTCAATTTGAATGTGATAAAGCAATTGATGGCCTGTTCACCTGTCCCTGACTACAGTACAGCAGCACATCAACCTATGAATGAAAGCATATTGCCCTCTAGTGGTTACAACCGGAAATACATGAATTGGCTGCTGTTCACCAAGTGCTCAATGATTTGCTATCTGAAAAAGTAGCCGTGATGATGGCATTTTAAAATGTTCTTCATCTAAATGAGGGATGGTGGGGAAAAAGGCACTGGAAATGCCAGATAAACCTTACATGAAAGATATGGTGAGTATGAATTATCAGTAGTAGACGGGGAAAAAGGTTGAAAACCACCAAAACTAATATATGAATAAATAACTGATTTGGTATTAGGGTGTGTATGTTTTTTCTCACTGATGAATGGTGACAGTGGCAGATAGGGAAAACTACATCCTGCTCGCCACATGAGATGCTACAAAGAGAGCCAAGCGTGCTGCAAGGCAAAGAGGAGATAAGAATGTGCAAAGCAGTCAGTGTCTGCTACCTCTTTGATGGCTTGCCACTTGAAGGCATTGTCCTGGCTGATGACGCTGTCGGCCACACTGATGAAGTGCTGGCTGAGCTCCTGGACGCTCTCCTCGCTGTGGTTGGCCCCGTCGGTCGGCTGGAGAGGGACATCAGCAGCCAGTGACAGCAGCTGGATGAGAGAAACCATGTCCTCTGGCTGCAGTCCTTCCTGCCTTGTGTCCTGAAGAGCCTGGACGGACACGTCGAGCAGGGCCGAGGCTTCACCGAGGCTGCTCAGTCCTGATGGCTGCTGGCCCAGGACCGCCTGGGAGTGTAGAGAGGACTGCAGTCATTTCTGTTTTGGCAATTTCATACCAATAATGCTGTATCTGTAACCGCATGAATAAGACTGACTTTGTATGACAGTCCTCTAGAGATGTGTGTGTCATTAATGAGTCATTCAAAACATGTCGGTTTTTGACTCATTTGGGGATGCACAGGTATTAGTCTCTGTTAACTTGTTCACTTACTCACCCCTGTAACCGCTAGCTAAATGAAAAAAGGAAACCAAGTAACATCAACGTCATTAATTGTGCAACTGTTACTCCAACATCTGGTCCTTGCCTCAGATCAACTCTCCTTTCCCCTTCCTGCCCGAGCTGCATCACAACGAATGATGCACCCCCTCACCATGCGAGTTTCACTGACTTACGGGTGCTCGACAAAGACTCGAATTTCACTGACTCACGAGATGGCGTAAACCGGGGTTTCACTGACTCCGGGGTGCTCGACAAAGAAAGACTCGAGTTTCATTGACTAGTCGGGTTGATGCAAACTCAAAAGTAATTGACTCACGGGCGCTCGATGAAGACTCGAGTTTCAGTGACTCGCAGAGTTGACGCAAACTCGAGTTTCACTGACTCACGGGTGCTAGGCGAAGACGTGAATTTCACTAACACAATGGTTTACAAAAACTCAAGTTTCACCGACTCATGGGTTGACGCACACTTGCATTTCACTGGCTCACAGGCGCTCGGCATTGACTCGAGTTACACTGGCTTCCTGGTGCTCGGTGAAGACTTGAGTTTCACTGACTCATGAGTTGACAACAACTCGGGTTTCTCAAACTCATGGGTGCTCGACGAGGACTTGGGTTTAACTGACTCATGAGTGCAAGTGGTTGCGCCTGTGTGACTTCCTACGCGTACTTTGTAACAAGTGAATTGAATACCCAATTCACGTCAGTGCGCGACTCAAGTCAGTAAAAGAAATTGAGTTTCCCATCACTACTGTCATCAGCCAGGTATGTTATTTGGACACGAACAGAACCTTTTGAATTCCGATGACGCAGGATGGTAAAAATACAAAACATGTTTTTTTTTAGGTTTATACTCTTTCCAGTTCTCAAAAGTACAGGGGCTGACAGGGACGAATGCGTACCAGAGTCCAAACACTCCAATAATGATCCAACAATCATAAAACACATGCAACTGGAAAATGCTGCAAATTAAAAATGCTGCAAATCACATAAAAGCTGCAGGATCAAAAACATATGTAAAATAAAAATGCTGAAAAAAACAAAAACACACACAAAACCAACTGCATGAGATAAATGCTGCAAGTTCAGGGAAAAAAGGGGAAATTAGCCAGGTTAGCAGGGGATGCAGACCTGAGGGATGCCCGTCTAGAGTGGAATGCTCAGAAGAAAGTTGGAGTAGTGAAAAGGTACATTTTTCTTCATGTTTTTGGTAAACACACTCAGTTGCTTAGAATACTATAAAATATTACATCCTAAGTTTTCAAAGACAAATATCCCTTATGTCTGTGGAAAAGAATAATAATAGTAATAAATAATAATTATGAAAATAACATGTTCGGGTTGTCTACCTGGCTGTTGTTGGAAAGCTTCATCAGATGATTCATAAATGCAGTGGGCTGAGAGCTCTGGGAGTCACTGATCTGCTTCATCTTCAGGTAACGCTCTGGGCCAAAAACAACATGAACGATATTAAAACTGCTTTACCAGTGCAATAATGTGTGGCACAAATTTGATTTCATATTTGTAACATTTTTTCTGAAGCACTGCAATCATGCTGGCCATCATCTTCCAGCCGTGTCTGACCACTTTGCCCAGATGATAAAATAAAATAAATTAAATACAGTGGAACCTTGGTTAGCGTCATTCATTCGTCCCAGAAGGTCCGATTCCAACTGAAACGGACGCTAACCAATTAATTGTTACCATAAGAAATCATGCAAATCCAATTAATCCATTCCAGAAAGCCAAAAATGTTAACACAAAACATGTTTATAGTTTTATAATTAGAGTTTTACATACATAAAAAAATGCATAAAATTAGGGCGGCAGTCTTAGCAGGGAAGCCCAGACTCAAATTAGATCACTATAATGTATGAAATAATGTATGAAACCCCCCGGCCCCCGGTCCGCGGGAGATTTGTGGGAACACAAGCTGGTCCGTGGGTCAAAAAAGGTTGGGATACAGCTCATTCCCAACCCGGAGGGAGAAATTCACCCTTTAATAACTGAGAACCATGTCCTCGGATTCTCATTCCAGAAGCTTCACAGTCAGATGCTAACCGCCCCAGTAAACGCTGAAGGTCACAGCACGATATTGTATAAATACAATCAATTCATAAATAGTTTATAAACAGTAACATTATAAAATAAAAAAAGCCAATTCTATACAAGTGGCATTCATACAGTACAATGACAATGACAAAGGCGCAATGACAAAAAACCCCACTTAATAATAAAATTAATCAAATAAATATAATAATAATAATAATATAATAATAATCAAAGTAAAGGGATATCAATTTTGGAAATTGCGGCCATTATTTCATTCAAATATATAATATACAAATATAGTAATATACAATAATGTACAGTTTTTTAAATGTCTAATGCAAGCGATGACTTGTCCCACATTGTTCAACGGTCCTTGAACGCACCATCTAACTTTCTCCCTCGCTGCACAGATAGACTACTATACTGTATTTTTCCACTTTTTCTTTCACCTCATATTTGGACCCAAATGGTGACCGCATGTGGAAATGCATAATAGTAAGATTTAATGACATTATTGAGTGTTCATGCACATATACACTATGTGCCGTGCACCTCTCTGAAAAATAAACTCCAGGCTCGTACAGGTGGATGGTGGGTCTGTATTCATTTAGTAATTTGATTTAATTTGATGTTGTCAAATGTGTTATGTTTTACACAATATATAATAAATAAGATAAATTAGATCTCGATATGTGCTATATGTTGAAAGTCTTTCCCTGTGCCTAGTGCATTTGCTAATGCTAGTGCTATTTATGTCAATTCTCGTCTTCACTCATGGTCACATTGACACAAGACCCCAAATAGCTGTGACAGCCTAGCCTCCTTATTCACTTCCATATTAGATGTAACTGGGTTCTCCCAGGTGGTGGATGAACCTACCCTCTGTCATAATCACACACTTGATCTGGTCATGACATACGCCATTGATGTTAAACACTTGACAGTATTTCCACAAAATCCTGTTCTGTCTGACCATTTTCTAATTACATTTGAATTCCAAATAGCTAACTACACACCAGTAGACAAAACCGTATTTACCAGATGGCTATCAGAAAACAGTGTTAATAAATTCAAAGATGTCATCGCCCCCTCCCCAATTCACTGCCCTTCATTAACCTAATAAACAATACTAACACTAGTCAAACACAGAATGATAAACTCAAAGACACCACAATCTCCGTCCTACCAGAAACTCTCAACTCAGCCGCCCCTTAAAAAGAGGAACCCAAATAAATCTGCCCTATCGTACAATTCGCATACCCATGAGCTGAAACGTAAAACACAAAAATTAGAGAGGAAATGGTATTCCCCCCACTCACACGAAAATCGTTCAGCCAGGAAAGAGAGCCTTAAAAATGATAGAAAGGCCATGTGTGTGATGCCAGAACAGCTTACTACTCATCTTTAATTGAACAAAACAAAAATAAGCACAAATTCCTCATCAGCACTGTGGCTAGGTTAACAAAGTGTCCCAGCACCATCAACCCCTCCATCCCTACCACTCTTAACAGTGATGATTTCATGTCAATTTTTGACAGTAAAATTGCCACTAGACACCAAATGAACCACCTCCCCCCATCCCTCCAACATGGTGACCATTGTATTTGTATTTGTATTTGTACTTTATTTATCCCACAGCGGGGAAATTCACTTGTTACAGCAGCAAGCAAGCTACGCAAGGAAGAGGAAATGATGATGACTGCAATACACTTAAACTGTTTTTACTCCATCAACTCTTCTGAACTAGCCTTTACAATTTCCTCCTCAAATTCCTCAACTTGCAAGTTCGATCCCATCCCTTCTCACTTGTTCAAAGATACTACCCTACTTGTCAACACAGCTCTTCTCAAGATAATCCATATGTCGCTAGTGACATGCTATATACTACAATCATTCAAAGTGGCTGTAGTCAAACCGCTTCTTAAAAAAACCTAACCTTGATCCACATGTCTTAGCTAACTACAGACCAATATCCAACCTTCAACCTCCAAGATCCTAGAAAAAGCAGTTGCCAGTCAGTTACACCATTTCCTTCAAAACAATAATCTACTTGAGGTCAGGATTTAGGATGCACCACAGTACAGAAACAGCACTCGTGAAAATTACAAACGACCTCCAACAAAGGCCTCATTTCAGTGTTAGTTTTATTAGACCTTCCAGAAGCATTTGACACAATTGATCACCAAATCCTAATACAAAGATTAAAACACACCCTTGGCAATAAAGGAACTGCATTAAAATAGTTTCAGCCCTATTTGTCAGATCGCCTGCAGTTTGTATCCATTAGTAATAAAGAATCCAGACACGTGAAGGTCAGTCATGGCATCCCACAGGGTTCTGTGCTAGGACATGTATTGTTCAGCCTTTATACAGTATGTTCCCCTTAGGCAATATCATTAGAAAACACTCTATTAACTTCTACTGCTATGCAGATGACACACAACTGTACTTATCAATGAAACCTAACCAAACTAGTCAGCTGTCCAAACTCCAGGCGTGTCGTAACGACATAAAGAGATGGATGACCTCGAAACCTTTACTATTACACTCAGATAAGACTGAAATCATAGACCTTGGTTCCCAGCACCTCAGAGACAAGATTGCAAATGATATTACTGCCTTAGATGGTTTTGCACTCACCCCCCACAATATATAGTCAGAAACCTTGGTCTTCGATCAGGACCTTTCCTTTAGTTCCCAAATATGACAAGGGTCAAGAACAGCATTTTTCCATTTATGGAACATAAAGAAAATCAGAAAATTCCTGCCAACTACCAGATGCAGAAAAACGTGTTCATGCTTTTGGGACCTCCAGGTTGGATTATTGTAACTCTCTGTTAATAGGTTGGTCTAAGAAATCTTTAAAGACCCTTCAGTTAGTCCAAAATCTTGCCGCAAAAATCTTAACCTGAACCAGAAGAAGAGATCATATCTCACCTGTATTAGCCTCACTGCAGGGGTTATCTGTCAAATTTAGAATTGAGTTTAAAATTCTCCTTCTCAAATATAAAGCACTACATAGTCAGGCACCAGTGCATCTTAAAGAGCTCCTAGAACCCTATCGACCCAGGCAAACACTGCGCTCCCAGAATTTACTTGCCACTCCTAGAATTTTAAGAAGTAGAATGGGAGGTAGAGCATTTAGTTATCAAGCTCCTCCGTTATGTAACCATCTCCCCTACTCAATCCGGAGCGCAGACGTCCTCTCTCTATTTAGAAGTCAACTCAAAACCTACCTCTTTTTTATGATACACTGATAGGTATCAGAGACACTCCTCTATGTTCCTTGGACTAAGACTAAGACTTCTGGCTTGATCTACCATCTACCCCTTTATTTTTATATCTTAACCCAACTGGTTGAGACAGATGGCCGCCCCATAGAGCCTGGGTTCTGTTCAAGGTTTCTTCCCCAGAGGGAGTTTTTCCTTGGCTCCGTCGCCAAGTGCTTGGTCATGCGGGGTTTGAGTTGGTTCTCTGTTTTCATTTATGAATGTGACCTTCATGTAAAGTTCCATGAGATAACTGTTATTGTGTTTTGGCGCTATATAAATAAATTGAATTGAATTGAATTGAATAAAATTGAAATACCCTTTTCTATGTCCATTTCTGCTCAGTATTTGTTTCTGCTTGTGGCGCAACATCCACCGCTGTGTTTCCCCAAACTACGGTGTGGGCCGAGGGTGAAACAGAATGTGCGCATGTTAATTGCACGTAAAAAAAAATGCTGGAGTACATATTATTCACTTCCTGTATTCCATATGTGATTTTTAATACATAGAATAATGATAAGATAATGTAACAATATGATGATATAATTATTATGATTTCTTAACGATTAATACAAAAATCAATATAATAATAAATACGTCATAATAAATAGAACAAGCATAACAGAACAATAAATATAATAATCAGTATAGTACTAAATAAATAAAATAAAGACAAACATAATAAAGCAAGTCCAAGACTCTTCTGCCTTGTATTTAGCAAACATCAACTGCTTGTATTGTTTTTTGAATTCGCTCATCTTGGTGCATTGTTTGAGTTCCTTACTCAATCCCTTCCATAATTGAATTCCGCATACTGAAATGCTGTGGGTTGTTAGCGTTCTCGTGTGTGAGTGTTTCAAGATTTGTTTTTTCCTAAGATCATATTTCTCCTCTCTTATAGAGAAGTATTGTATGACATTTTCGGGTAGCTAGTTATTGTTAACGTTATGCATTATTTTAGCGGTTTGAAATGTACCAAATCAGCAAATTTTAATATTTATGATTTTAAAAATGAAGGATTTGTATGTTCTCAACAATCTTTTTTGCAGTACATTTAGTGAGTAAAGGTTGCTTTTATAATTATCACCCCATATCGCCACACAATACATTAGATATGGTAATACCAGAGAACAGTAAAGAGTGTGGAGTGATTTTTGATCAAGAACAAATTTTGCATTATTCAATATTGAAGTATGTCTCACCACCTTTTGTTGTATATTTTTGATGTGAGATTTCCAGCTCATTTCTTCATCTATTATGATCCCCAGAAATGTATTTTCATTCATCCTTTCAATGTCCACTTCGTCTATTTGTATTTGTATGTGTCCTTTCTTCTATTACCAAATAGCATTATTTTAGTTTTACTTAAGTTCAAGGATAATCTGTTTTTATCAAACACTGTCTTTAATATGACCATTTCATCCTTGACCTTTTTAATTAGTTCTTCCATGCTTTCCCCAGAACAAAAGAGATTGGTATCATCCGCAAATAATACCAACTTTAAGTCATTTGTCACTTTACAAATGTCATTGTTATACAAATTGAACAGTCTTGGTCCCAATATTGACCCCTGGGGTACTCCACACGTAATATCTAAACTTGCAGATGTGTATTGTCCCATTTTTAACCCAATCGTTATACATTCTAGGATGTTGTCAATAACAAATGACATATTCGTCACCATTTTGTAGTTCAGATGTTTGTTCACGTACACAGCCACACCTCCTCCACTTGAATTGTTCCGGTTTATACAGGTCATTTCATATCCTTCCAGCTCAAAGTCCATACCGTTGTTTGCATTAATCAAAATTTCTGAGATTGCAATTACTTTGAAGGGTTCCTTGAATTGGTTCAACTATAGTTTAATGTTGTTAAAGTTTGCATACATGCCTCTGCTGTTTATGTGGATAGTTGACAACTTATTGCCGATATTAAGATTACTGTTGTATTGCTCCTCCGTATAATAGCAACAGTCATTTGTGATGTGGGAAAAAAAGTTTGTGTCTGGATCTATGTCTTTTTCCAAATCCATTTGTTTGTGATCTGGGAAACAAAAGGTGTCCAGTTGTAGAGCTTCTTGTAGCATATTAAGGACGTTGTTGGAGCTGTTTTCCTTTTCCATTCCTTTCAGTCTTTATTTAGATCCTTGATGTTTTTGACAACAAGAACTCTGGCCCCTGGTCCTCCATTTAATTTGATGAAGATTTTGCAATTTGAACTCCAACTACCTCGGATCCTTACTTGCTTCCTCAGATCACGGGCTTTCTTGGCGATTTCAGCATTGCGCTTTGTCAGGTGGTCATTCATGTAGACGTTTGTCAGCTTCTTTCCTTGTTTCAGCAGTGCAGTCTTGAATTTCCTGTTAGTGAACTTGACGATGATGACGGGTGTAATGCTGTTCCTGCCATACAGTGGGATACAAGTATCAATAGATTGGATGTCTACATCCAACTCCTTAGATTGCAAAAAAGTGACAACTTGTTGTTCCGTTGAAGTGACATCCATTTCGTCTGGTTCGTCCTTATTCCCAACTGCCCTGGCATAGGACCTGGGTTTGATCCGAAGCCCCATCCCAACCATCATTAATTTGTGTGTTCTGATCCATATCATCTATGGTGATTTTGAGTTGCTCAATTATTTTGTCTTTTTGTCTTTTCGATGTGAGGAGCTGTCGGATGCTTGACCTCGGTATGCAGAGACAGACGCAGGAGCGTACAAATAAAAGTCTTTAGATATGCACGTGCAGGTACTCACAGTTGTACAGGAACAAACAACAACAAGGCGACAGAGGGAAAGACTCTGTGAAACAACATAAGTGGCAGTCTAGGGCAGTAGCAACAGGTAAGACAACCTTTTAAATGATAGCACAGGCAAGTAGAGCAGAGGCAATGAACCAGCGCCGCTGGGCTTTTAAACCCCACTAATTGCAATCGCTGCCAGCTGCGCAGCAAACACCTGGAGTGACGCGGCTGCAGCTTCCTCCCAGCAGGAAGTGCAGCACACCAAAGTAAGAGCGCAGGACAGGAAGTGCTCGTTCATGTCATGCGGAACATGACACAATATCTTTCTTGAGAGTTGCTCTCAGTGCTGTATTACTTTCCTGTAATTCTTTGTTCTCCACTCTCAGACTTTGAACTTCATCCGTCCAGTTCTGGACCTTCTGCGTTAAGCAGCCAATGTTTTGTTGCATGAGATCCAGCATCTTTAACTTCTGCATTAAGGAGCCCATGCTTTGTTGCATGGAGCCGATGTTTTGTTGCATGGGATCCAGAATCTTTACCTCCTCCTCTATATGCTCAAGTTTCAGTAGAATTTGCACTAGGGTATCTTCCTGCTTTCCCGCCATCTCTTGCAACTTCTTTGACACTTTCCCTTTTTGTGAATCAGCATGATTAGTCAGTTGACGCTTCAAATAGGCTAGATGCTCTTCGTCAGGTATCGTTGGTGGGGGGCGGGTACAAAACCCAAACCGGAGTGCTTCGACCTGAACTGCTCGAGCCACCATCAGATATGCTTCTTTTCTCTTTTATCTTTGGCGTTATTGCGGTTGCTAAGCAACACCGTCTTGCCGTGTTGTCGATTAGCCGTTAGCTTGTTTTCCACTGCCTTTGTTGTTTAATATTCATTGTAACAGTCAGTCACAGTAACAGAGTCCGGCTTCATGAGCAGCCGCCGATTCAAAGCCGCGGCGAGCCTGATAGCTTGCCTATAAGGGTTGTCGGCTCCTACTATTCATTTTTTTGGTGGTCCGAATTAAGGCAGAGATGTCAGCGCTCACGTCTAGAGTTGTAATCACAAGCTATGGTCAGGAATAATCACAAAAAGTTTAAAACTCCGGTAATAAAAAACTGAGCTCTTTTCGTGAGTGTCCTTTCCGTACAACAGGAAGTGACGTATGGAGCCAAAGAAAATGAAGCCAAAGAAAGTTGCAAGTACCAGCATTTTGATTAAGAAAAAGGGTGAGAAACACGTGAATTTAAGAAATAAATCATGACGAAACAGAAAAATGGTGTGTGGCTGCCACATCGAGTCTTTGGGAACAGTTACGTCTTCAGTGAAGGTAAAAGTAACCTTAAATGTTCATTTATCCCTTTCATTTGCCATTTATATGCAGTTACAATTGTTTTATGCATGTAAAACTATAAAAACATGTTTTGTGTTAACATTTTTGAAAGTCAACCTCTGATGACATCGTAGACAAGCAACGTACAGTAGCTAACTGTGCTAAAAGTGTCAGACGTTAACCGAGGTTCCACTGCAGATTAAATTATTAGTCCAAAAATGCATATTTAAGCTAATTATACTATTTTTTGCATTTTCAAGCATAAAAATGACTAAATGAAGTAAAATACTAATGTTGGGTGAGTCACACAAGCACCAAACTTGATCACCGAAACATCAGGCTTTGATTGCAGGTTGAATGATCTCATAACAGGCACAGTAATTCCTAACATGGGCTACTGTTTGCGGCCGTAACACACGGTAGGTTAAACTCAACTCTGAACCCCCGACATCATTTCCTGTTCGCCCCCTAACATGGGAACACATTTATAGCAACACACACAAGCACTCTTAATTATGTCCTATTTTCTAATAACCTACTATACTACTACAACCTGTTATATTGGGTAATATGAGTGTAAAGGTGACCACAGGGGTATTATTTCATGTCTAGAGGGCTCTAATAATGTTAAAAAAACCTATTTAGAAGGTCATAAGCAGTATTTGTATGTTAGTTAGGTTAGGTCTGGAACTGCGATAAACAAGGGATTACTGTATTGGCAAACTGATGGTTCATGGTTTGCCAACCCAGTTTACCTGTGAAATTGTCATATGATCAAAGAAAGACTTACCTCTGCTACTCATGCAGATGAAGGGAAGTGGCTCAGAACAGTCTGTCAACCCCATCAGAAGGTGCTGGTCTGACTGGCTCTGCAGCGTTATGCAGCCTTGCAGTTCCATCTGCTGGTGCTTTGCTGCTCACAAGCAGTCCGACAGAAAAGAAAAATGAATTTCCAACAAAAAGTAGGGGGAAAAGCAGTGACAGGAGTCAATAGAAGTACTGTATTCACAAATGTCAATAATGCTGTGAGTTGCAATAATGCAGCTACTGGAAATCATGCTCAGTTAAGGATTTGATGCACTACTCATCACTGTCTTGGCATGTAGATATGCAAAGATGTTATATACTGTATATTGAACAGAAAAAAAAACAGCCCGCCTGTGGAATATAATATTTTCACTTTTGCAAACCTCCATTTTCAAAAGGTTGGACTCTTGACACAGACTCAGTCACATGGCAACCACTCCAAAATGTTTCCTATATGTCTCTTAGGGATTGATGAGTTCAAGTCAAGCACAAAACTGTAGCTGACTTCTTATGAGTTAAAACAATTGCATTTTTTTTAATGATGGCATTTGCTTCACAGTACATTGATAGCCTTCAACGGCATTACCAAAACAACCTTTGATCCGAACACAGGAGTTCCTTGCTTTTGTGACAAAAATCCACCCATCAATGAGCACGTCTGTGTTTTCACAATTTCATAGCTATTCCATGCGCCAGTCATCATTAAGCTTGGCCATAATTGCCCCAAGCTAGGTGTACTAGAAGAGAGGCCGGTACTTTTTTACACACACAATTTCACCACAACAAACAGTGTAAGCGCTTGTCTGTCAGCAATGTTTTGGTAGCACAATATGGGTCATGAATTCTTGCTGACTGAATCTACCATCAAGAATATGTGTCATGTTTCAGTGTCTGTCGCTCTGCTGCGCTCTCTCCGCTATGTGTTGCAGTACACTCTGACCTGATTACGCTGATGAGGCGCACCTGCAGCCAATTACCTACACCTTTATCAGACGCTGCCAGACAAGGAAGCAGCGCCAGTTATGTGGCTTCGTGCTACTGCTACTGCTACTGCTACTGCTACTGCTACTGCTACTGCTACTGCTACTGCTACTGCTACTGCTACTGCTACTGCTACTGCTACTGCTACTGCTACTGCTACTGCTCCTGCTCCTGCTCCTGCTCCTGCTCCTGCTCCTGCTCCTGCTCCTGCTCCTGCTCCTGCTACTGCTCCTGCTCCTGCTACTGCTACTGCTACCCCTCTGGGTTGCTAACTGGTCCACCCTTGCTCCTTGTACTCCTTTGATCTCAGCTAAGTATTTGTACTGCTACCTTTTGTACCGCAGATATTTTTTGTGAGCTCTAGCCTTTTTCCTGCTTCCCCGTTTTGCAGTGTTTTCAGTTTTTTTTCCTTGGCAGTTGCCCTGAGTATTTTTGTTACATTTTTGCACCTTTTGTTGTATGTTTTGTACCACTACCATTTTGGTAATAAACCTTTTTTCACTGTACACTTTGGTCTCTGCTCTGCATATTGGAATCCAGAACGCCGCAACGTGACAATATGCCTCATATACACATGTGATGAAAATTTCATATTTGCAACTAGTCTATCACATTTGTTTACCAAGCTTGCAGTAATCCCTCGTTTATCGCGGTTAATTGGTTCTACATCCAAACGTGATAAGTGAATTTCCACCACATAGGATTACTTATTTATAAATGAAATATTTTTGTAGTTAGAGCATAGAAAACCTGTTTGCTACCTTTTTAAGTATTTATTTATTTTTTTTAACATTTGAGGCCTCTAGACATGAAATAACACCCCTAAAGTCACCTTTACGCTCCCATAGTACACATAGTTAAAGAAAATAAAACATAAAAGACATAAATAAAACATGTGCTCGTCTGTGTTGCTGTAAATGTGTTCCGGTGCTAGGGGACGGTGAGTGGGGACTGTCAAGAGTTCAGCATTGAGTTTTAGCTTGGCGTGGGTTACTGCAGCAACGGTAGCCCATGCTCCGGTGGGCAGTGTGGCGCTTGTGTGTCTCATTACAGTAACATTACTAGTAGACACCTAGTGCCCAGTGTAGAATACTACATATCATCTTCATATCAACGTCTTTGAATGTGTCTTCTGAATGCCTTACAATTGTGTTTTACTTCATTTAGTCATTTTTATGCTTGAAAATGCTTCATTTAGACAAAAAACACAAAATGTGTAAATATGCTAAATAGGAGTGTCACAGGATACTCACTTCACGAGATGAGGCGATACGCGAGATTGGGTTTACGATAATGAGACAAGATGAGATTTTAGCATTACTTAAAAAAAAGGAAAATGAAAAATATAAAAAAAATATATGAAACTACTAATATAATTTTAACTACGTTACACTCTTCTGCACTCTGTGTGTATGCTAGTGGCCCCGCCTTCACCCACCAAGAGAAAGAGACTGTATGACAAAAAAGCTCACTCTGTTCATGATGTTGTTCCATTGAACAAACATGGCAAGGTGCTGAGACCAATGCACAAAGTAATGCACAAGCAACCCTGAAAAGGCACACCTGTGGAGTGATGACCATTTCAGGTGACCACCTCATGAAGCTCATTGAGAGAGCACCAAGGGTTCGCAGAGCTATCAAAAAAGCTACTTTGAGCAATCTAAAATATAAGACATATTTAGAGTTATTTCACACTTTTTGTGAAGTACATAATTCCACATGTGTTCATTCATAGTTTTGATGCCTTCAGTGAGAATCTAGTCATGAAAATAAAGAAAACTCATTGAATGAGAAGGTGTGCCAAACCTTGGGCCTATACTGTAGATTTTATACTTTAAATGTGTTTAATAAGTGTGTGTGAGAGGCATATTTAGGCCTTAAACCCAGATTGTGTTGCAAGTGAACAATGAATTGAAGAGAGAAGTGGAGTGTTCTGCAACCGAATCTAATCTATTATTCACTACAGCCACATTTATTGCAAATGTTAATCAGAAATCAGAGGAGAATGTCAACGTCAAGCTAGCAAGAGTGTTTGGAGGGGGAATGAGTCGTGGGTTAAAAATAGACATCTTTATGGGCATATCAATTACTTGCAGTTCATCCTCACTTGCTGGTGGTGCCGGAAGAGAACCCCCACAAAAAGCAGGGATCTACTGTACAGCAATGAGCAAATTAACAGCAAAGTGTAATATGCCTAAGCATGAGGGCAGCGTAAAATCCCTCGATAGAGGGACATTCAATTATGGAAAAAAATGTGCAATTAAAGGCATTTTAAATTCAGTTTTACATATGAAGAAACAAGTACAGGCATTCAGTATACTGTACTGTACTATAAAGGTGCATTTGCACAATATCACGTCTTATCAAAGCATCTTCCTGCTGGAAAATTGAATTTTTTTTTGAGACAGCGCCCTCTGCTGGATTCATAGCTGCAGAAGTCTTTTTTTTTTGCCCTGCAGATAGCGACATCAAATCACTTTCTATTTAAGTTACCATTAAAAAAAATATTTACTGTATTTACAACTTCAAGCAGAGAAAAGAAATCCGCAGATATGAGGGAGCGCAAATGTAGAACCTTGTGTAGATTTGAAAAAAAAAAAAAACATTGGAAGTACACTTGCTCATAAAATGAAAGCACGTGCACAGATAACAGCCCAGTTGAGAGACATACTCTCTCCAACGTGTCCTGGGTCTTCCCCGAGGCCTCCTACCAGTCGGACGTGCCCTGAACACCTCCCCAGGGAAGTGTCTGAGAGGCATCCTGACCAGATGCCTGAGCCATCTCAACTGGATCCTCTCAATGCGGAGGAGCAGCGGCAGTAGTCCGAGTAGTCCGAGTGTTACCTCTAAGGGAGAGCCCAGCCACCCTACAGAGAAAACTCATTTTGGTTGCTTGTGCCCACAATCTTATCCTTTTGGTCACTACCCAAAGCTCATGACCATAGGTGAGGGTAGGAATGTAGATCAACCGGTAAATTGAAAGCTTTGCCATTCGGCTCAGCTCCCTCTTCACCACAACTGACCAATGCAGAGTCTACATCACTGCAGATGCCACACCAATCCTCCTGTGTTCATCCTTCATACATGAAGAAAACCCAGAGGTAATTAAACTCCTCCACTTGGGGCAGGATCTCATCCCCGACCCGAAGATGGCTCTCCACCCTTTTCCGAGCGAGATCCAGGGACTCGGACTTTGAGGTGCTGATTCTCATCCGAGCCGCTTCACACTCGACTGAGAACTGATCCAGTGAGAGTTGAAGGTCACAGCTTGATGAAGCCAGCAGGACCAAAGCATCTGCAAAAAACAGACACCCAATCCTGCAGCCAACAAACTGGAACCCCTCAACGCCCTGGCTGCGCCTAGAAAGTCTGTCCATAAAAGTAATGAACAGAATCAGTGACAAAGGATAGCCATGGCGGAGTCCAACCCTCACTGCAAACGGGTCAGAATTATTGCCGGCAATGTGAACTAAACTCTTACACCGGTCATACAGGCAACAAACAGGCTTAATTAAGTGGTTGGTACCCCATATTTCTGGAGTAATCGCCACAGAATTCCTTGAATTCCTTCAAATGCAAATCCACAAAACACATGTAGACTGGTTGGGCACAATAACGCACAATAACGACCCTGCCAAGAGTGTACAGTTGGTCCACAGTTCCACGACTAGGACAAAAACCACACTGCTCCTCCTGAATCTGAGATTCAAATATCCTGTGGATCCTCCTCTCCAGAACCCCTGAGTAGACCAGGAAGGCAGAGACGTGCAATTAATTACGTCCAAACAGTCTCTGTGAGAACTTCATAAGCAGAACGTTTCGTGAAAGAGACCTAATGTAGTTTTTAGCTCCTGGGGGCGTAAATTTGAATGTAGTACTGCCCGAAATCAATTTCTGTCATTTGGGATAACACTATGTAGGAACGATGTATGTAATGTGCACAGTACATTGTCACGAAACACTCAGTTCACAAGACGAGACAATACATAAGATTTGGTCCGTGAGAATGAGACAGGATGAGATTTTAACTTTACTTTTAAGAAAAGTACAATGAAGAAATATTAAAAGGTATATAATATATGGCAATCTACTAATATCATTTCTAATTGTTACACTCTTGTGCACTCTGCGTATGACCCGCATCCAGGGCTCAATCCATTCATGCCGTTGTTCTATGGAACAAATGTGCCAAGGTGCTGAAACCAATACACACATTGAATTCTCTTCCCATCTGTTTGGAGGTGGGAGGCGAGGAAAACAGACACGCCTGCGCATGGCAATGTATTGGAGCTGGCAAAACTATTGAGTTCATTTTCATTTATTGTGTGATTAATTAATTTATTATCGACCCAGGCCAAGTTAACCACGAGAAATCTTGTCACATTTTAATCTTGCGAGACTTTGTGAACCCCTTAGTACACAGTATACTGTATATACTGCTCAAAAAAATGAGAGGAACACTTCGAAAACACATCAGATCTAAACTGTGGGAAAAATGATCTTGAATATCAATCAATCAATCAATCAAAGTTTATTTATATAGCGCTTTACAATAGCCCACGGGCTCCCAAAGTGCTTCACAATAAGACAAAACATAAGAACACAGCATAAAACATAAACACAAAGTAAACACAGAATAAAAACTCTATAAGAAAATGGAGGAAAAGGCTTCTTGAGACGTCATCTGTACTTCTGTGAAGAAGGTGTCGGACGTTTCGCTCCTCATCCGAAGAGCTTCGTCAGCAAACTAATAAGTGCTGGTAGCCTAGGCCTTAAATACAGTAAGAGTGGGCGGAATTGGCCAAATGCCAACACCCTCCTCCTATTGGTTCGTTACACTAAGCCTGGGCGGAGTAGTAGTATAATCCTATCCTGTTACTAACACCTCCATATAAAAGGGAAGTGTCGCTCCCTGAATTGGGTATGAACGACTCTGATACTGGCTTGTTAGCATCTATTGTTCTGGCTCGGCCCTGCCTTCACCTCATTTGCTAGACTAAGAGCTGTGGGTTTTGGTCTCAGTAACCTGCTGAACACAGGGTCCAAATTAAACCTCAAACCACCATTCCGATTCAATGATGGGTTCTGTTGTTTGACAAAAATAGCTTCCTTTACTCCTCTTTCAAACCATCTGTTTTCTTTGGCCAAAATCTTTACCTCGCTGTCCTGAAAAGAGTGATTGGTAGCTTTCAGGTGTAGATGTACTGCTGATTGAGGACCACTAGCATTGTCCCTGCGATGTTGATAAAGCCTTTTTTGGAGCATTTGCTTAGTTTCCCCAATGTAGTGCTCTTTGCATTCCTCATCTTTACAGTGGATGGAATAGACCACATTGCTCTGTTTCTGGTTTGGAGCCTTGTCTTTAGGATGCACTAATTTTTGTCTCAGGGTATTTACTGGTTTGAAATAGGTAGGAATTTTGTGTTGCCATAAGATCCTCTGGAGTTTTTCGGAGACCCCCGCTACATAAGGGACTACCACTCCTCTCCTTTTTGCTTCTGTGGGCTTTTGGGTTTCTTTCCCTACTCTCTTCTTTTGACATTTGTTAAAAGCCCACCGTGGGTACCCACAGGTTGAGAGCGCTCTCTGGACATGTTGTGTCTCCTTTTTCTTTCCCTCAGCACTAGTTGGTATTTGCGAAACGTCCGACACCTTCTTCACAGAAGTACAGATGACGTCTCAAGAAGCCTTTTCCTCGATGGACAACTCCTGTACGACTGAGAGCCTACACAGACGCATTGCTACCATCTATAAGAAAATGCTTCAGTGCTGCAGAGTGCTAAAAGCCTTTAAAAGTACATAAAATGGGAGTCAACAAGAACTAAAAATGCATAAAATACAAGACCGCCCTAGTCGGTGTTGAACGCCTGTCTAAAAAAATGAGTTTTCAATTTCGATTTAAAAAGGCCGACTTCAGTAGTGGTGCGAATGTCAGTGGGCAGTTTGTTCCACAGTCTGGGAGCAGCGACGGAGAAACAGCGTTCGCCCCACTGTTTGTATTTTGCCCGTGGGACTTCTAACAGAAGCTGTCCCGAGGAACGGAGGGCCCTGCCGTGATTGCGGATAGTTAAAAGCTCCGACAAATACGACAGAGCAAGGCCGTTAATGGCATTAAAAACAAATACTAAAATTTTAAAATCGATTCTAAAACGAACTGGAAGCCAGTGGAGTGATGACAGCACCGGGGTGATGTGCTCACGTCTGGGCGTGTTTGTTAAAAACCGGGCAGCAGCGTTCTGGACCAACTGCAGACGCGAAATTGAGGTCTGGCTCAGGCCAACGTAAAGTGCGTTGCAGTAGTCCAGTCTTGTGCTGATGAAAGCATGGATCGCTTTCTCAAGATCCTGCTGACCTAAAAAAGGCTTCACTTTAGCCAGAAGACGGAGCTGAAAGAAGCTCGTCCTAATGACAGAGCTAATCTGTTTGTCGAATTTAAGTCCACTATCAAATATGACCCCAAGATTTTTGACATCAGGTTTAAAAAAGGGGGCCAGAGAGACGAAATTCGCTGCAACAGTGTGCAATGTTGGTGACATACCAAATAAAATACACTCTGTTTTGCTGTCATTTAAATGTAGAAAGTTCTGATCCAGCCACTGCTTTACGTCAGTAATACAATTGAGCAGCCTAGTGGGAGCAGTATTGTCAGTGGGTCTAATAGGCAGATATATCTGCAGGTCGTCAGCATAGAGATGAAAAGACAAATTATGTCTTTCCAAAATTGAACCCAGGGGTAATAAATACAGAGAAAACAGAACAGGGCCAAGGATGGATCCCTGTGGCACCCCGCACAAGAGGGACGCATGGGAGGAGCAGAGGTCACCGATCATAACGGAGAAGCTCCTATTAGCCAGGTATGACCTAAACCACCGGAGAGCAATGCCTTGGATACCGACACAGCGCTCCAGGCGGGATACAAGGACTGCATGGTCAACTGTATCAAAGGCCGCTGTGAGCTCCAGCAGCACCAACACAGCAGGATTCCCAGCATCAACAGACAGGGCAATGTCATTGTGCACCTTTAACAGCGCCGACTCAGTGCTATGTCGGGATCTAAAACCAGACTGGAATTTATCAAGAACAGAGTTCATCTCTAGGAAAGTTTGTAACTGAGTAAAAACAACTTTTTCTAAAACCTTTGAAAGAAAGGGCAAGTGTGAGACAGGCCTAAAATTGGACAGCACAGAGGGGTCGAGATGAGGTTTTTTTAGGAGGGGTCTAACCACAGCATGTTTGAAGGCAGCTGGGACAGATCCTAAGTTAAGACAGGTGTTTATAAAAACAAGTAAACTTGACCCAACAGAATTAAAAACCTCTTTTAAAAACTTGGCTGGGATGACATCTAGGGGACAGTTAGTGGGTTTCATGCCACTAACCACCTTGGTAAGAGACACCAGAGAAATGGTCTCAAACCGCTCAAAGACGGCAGTCTGTGCAGGAGGACCATGTACATCCTCAGAAGACATCCCTGAGCTGCTGATGTTCTTCCTGATAGATGCCACTTTGTCAGAGAACAATGAGACAAACTCTTCACATGTTGTAGTGGTGGCATCAGACAGAATAGTGGGGCGTGGGTTAATAACAGAGTCAATGGTTTTAAATAAGAGTCTTGGTTGGTGAGAGTTGTTGGTTATAATTGAGGACAGATATTTGGACTTGGCCTCCTTCAGGGCTCTCTGATAGGTGGCCAATCTGTCCCTCAACCAACCCAGGGAAACATGCAATCTGTCTTTTTTCCACAGCCGTTCAGCCTGTCTACATTGTTGTCTGAGCAGCCGGGTGTGGTCATTCAACCAGGGATCAGACTTGGTTTTAGTGTTTTTTTGCCGAAAAGGGGCAGCAGAGTCCAGAATCTCAGTACATGTACATGAATATCTTTCCTGATAATAAGTGGGTGATGTATTAGTAACAAAATGATGCCACATATTTTGATAGAAATGAAAATGATCACCCTATAGAGGGGGGAAATCAAAGACACCCCAAAAATGAAAGTGAAAAAATGATGTAGCAGACTGGTCCATTTTGCTAAAATGTCATTGTAGCAACTCAAAATGATTCTCTTGAATGTGGCCCCCACTTGCTTGTACGCATGCCTGACAACGTCGGGGCATGCTCCTAATGAGACTACGGATGGTGTCCTGGGGGATCTCCTCCACTACTACGCTCACCACTAACTCTTCCTTCTTGTCACTTATTAGTCTTTATTCCTTTGTGAGTACATTGCCAGTACTCACCCACTCACATATCCAACTATGCTCTGTTCTGTTTCATTTGTCAGTGCTATGTCTAATCACAACCACTCTTACTCTTCCTTTTTATGAGTTCATTGTCATTACCCACCTATTATCAAACTATGTTTTGTTTTGTCTGTTTCATATTATTTATTAGGATTGTCAAAAGAAGTAGTTACGGTAACAAGAAATCTGACTAAATTTGAAACTTGACTATTTTTTCTACTATTTATCACATTATTACATCATCGCATTCATTTTCAATGTGTTCAACTATAAGAGTGTATTTGGAATACAGGAAGTGAACAAATGTATTGCAATTGATGGAAAACAGATCAATTAAATTAAGTAGGATTAAATAAGCGTTGCTTCTTCCTACTCCTTTTGGACATGTGGAACTGTGAATTGTAATATGTAATGTCTTGCAATGTAACTTGTATGCATATTCAAATAAATTAAAACATTACCATTACCATAATTGCAAAACTGGTTTGTGTTAACATTTTTGAGACTTGTGGTGTAACTGTGTTAGTTAGCAAAGAATCAAGAAAGAGTCAACCGCTGATGACATCATAGACGGGCAACAGAGCTGACTTCATACTTTAAGAACACTGTTTCACTCAAGCAGTGTATTAATAACACAACATGACATGCAAAATACTGTATGCAAACGGGAAAATGCACATACACTGAAGCAAGATGTTGATATACTGTAAATTTTCAAAAAAACATGCTAACTGGGGTGTCGCTAACCGAGGTTCCGCTGCAGGTCAATTTAATTTGACGATTTACGTGTTTAAATGACCTAATATTGGAGTTGATACAGACATATGTCAGCGGTCCAAATCAGGTTTTTCATAACCGGAAGATGACCTTGATTTGAAATTGGCAACCTGAAGACGATGTTTACATGTCTCAAAAGTTTTCTGAATATTTACTATATTCTGGTTAATACAGAAATATCTTGTGCATGACAGCATGAATGAAATGTGGCCATACCTGGACAAAACAGAAGGGCCTGGACTTCCTTGACCGATGGGTGACTGATCACATGGCCCAGGTTCCAGCTGAAGAGCATGACCTGACTCATGGCTGAACATCCATTTAAAGCACGAACGTGGCGGCTTTCCAGGGAAGTATTCCAAACATTTAAGTCGGTAATATTTCCAAAAAAAGGCTCTGTGAAATTTCCTCCAAATGAGTCCTGGTCCTGACCCAGAATAAGTATCCCATCAGCATGGATATCTCTGGAAGTATCTGTGCCCAATCCCATGTCCTTTCTTTCCGCGTCCACATAGATAGCCCAGAGGCTGCTGCTCCATGTGACACAGATGTGATGCCACGCGCCATCGTTAGCAAAAGATGCTTTATACGGAAGGTGCTTCCCGTGAACAATGAGTGCCAGCACGATTCGGCCCTGCATGTCCTTCTGACCCCGTAGCTGGAACTCATTGGTAAAGACGGGAGCAGCATAGGAGAAGATGGTGGACACTTCATTCCATTCTGGGTCCCACTGAACACGAACGCAAACACTGATTGATGATAAAGCCGGGAAGGACCTGTTGATGCGAGCAAAGCCCTCTCTGGATGTTTTGGGGAAGTTTAGAGCTGCAAACTGCAAATCTAAAAAAAACAAAAGAAGTTTTAACAAATGTTGAACTGTTGAGGTGTCAACAGGTACATCTCACTTACACTGCTTAGAGAGGGGCAAAGGCTTGGAGGGCAGTTCGGAAGTGCTGTTGATCCAAACCGGTGACTGGAGTCGAGCCTGCCGCAGTAAGTCCATTGCCCCCTCACGGACCTCCGATTGGTCCAGGGTGGAAAGCGAGCTGAACTGGCCTCTGCAGGAACTCTCAGCCCTGAAGATGTCTAACGAGTCGTTGACCAGCACCAAGGCCCACTGTGAGGTTAAGTGGACAAATCTGGACTGTCCTGGAGAGTAAGAGATTGCTGGCTTACAACATCTTAGGTAAATTTGAATGATTTAGAAGTCAGTAGGTTGGGTTGAAGGGTTGTCCACTCAAATGACAATGACTTACCATGCAAGTCTCCTGTTCTGTCGGTCCCAACAGGTGTTGGCTCACTCTCACTCACAACCTACAGGAAGAGACACGTGGACATTATACTCTTTATTTACCGCTTCATCTTTCACAAAGCTAATCAGTTAATACACGGGGTATAACGGCACATGTATTTGTAATCGGCACCTTCATTTTGGTACAGAAGTGTACCAGTTTCCCACACGGTACACATTAAGTGAGGGACAGGAAGGGTTTATCACATCAGGCATCTACTCAGTAAACAATAGAGTGCAGTCCAGCCTTTGGCTAACGGATGTAATGGCTAGCATAGTACCAAGGAGAAGCCAAAGCTTGAATACCCTCTTCTGTCTTAAAGTCTCCTGTTTGGGAACATTTGGCCTTGACCGGGGAAATGCATAATTGGATAAAGACAAGTGGATCAGATGAAAGTAGCGATAAGGAACAGGGCCAGAATCTGATACTATTAATGCTGCACTTCAGCCATCATGGAACTTTCATTTACAGAAGATCCCTGCTATTCGTCGGCGTTGCGTTTGATCCCCCACTGGTGCAGATTGATTATTAACTAATTAAGCAATTAATTGAGATGCCCACAATAAATGTCTATTTTAACACGTAGCACAAACCACCAGGCTATCCAACTGAAAACCTCGGTTAAATAACACAATCTAACCGCACCACACGGACTATGTGGCTATCGAAATAAACTATTACACACCAGTATAAATGGAAAACAATACTATTTTACTGTCAGTTGCAACCCACCAGGCATGCTGGGTAACTTCCTGTTGGGAGCTGTGTGTGCGGGCTTCCCAGCATGCCTTGAATTGGCCCTTGACATATTCTTAAAAATAAAATAAATACATTATTATTATTACACAAGTGACCCTCTGATATGTTTTTTTTTTACAATAATCCCTAGTTTTTTGTGGTTAATTGGTTCCAGACCTTACCATAAGTGAATTTTTGCCAAGTAAGATTTCTTATTTAGAAATAAAGTATTTTCACAGTTAGAGCATAGAAAATCTGTTTACAACCTTCTAAATATAATTTTTTAAATTCTTTATAGCCCTCTAGACATGGAATAACACCCATATAGTCACCTTTACACTCATACTACTCAATAGAGTCAACATAAAAGAAAATAAGACATTTAAGACATAAATAAGACTCATGTTCATGTGTGTTGCTGTAAATGTGTTCCAGTGCTCGGGGAGCTGAGTGGGTTTTGAACCAAAAGTGTCGTCGGGGGTTCAGAGTTGAGTTTTAGCTTGGCGTGGGTTACAGCCGCAACAGTAGCCCGTGTTAGGATTATTGTGCCTGTTGTGAGATCGTTCCATCTTGCAATAAAAGCCTGTTGTTCCAGCCATCAAGTCTGGTGCTTGTGTGTCTCACCCAACGTTACAGAAACATAACTGTCACCTCGAGACCAGTGTAGAATACTACTTATCATCACAATGTCTTTGAATGCGTCTTCTGAAAGCCTTATATTTGTATTTTCCTTCATAGCCATTTTTATGCCGTATTTGTATTTTTTTATTGGAGAATTGTTTATTGGAGAGTTACGTGCTACAACGTCGCAGTTTTCTATGTTCAAGGTGCTTCCACAAAAGCTAAGCATTTTTTCCCTTACTGACTGAAAATCAACTGAACCATGACCTAAAAACCAAGGTAAGTACCGAACGGTGATCATGGCGTACTCGTATACTAATTTTGATCATTTTTTATATGTAGAATAGTAAGGAAGCTATTACCACAACAGTAAAGAGTATTAGTCCAGCATGCAAGGCTCCAGTCATCTCTAAATCAGTCTAGTGTCCAGTTAAAACAAAAACCTTGTCCAATTTAGTCCTGGTTCACGTCACTTTCATCAGTGTTTCAAAGACTGTAAAGAAACAGCTATTCCATTCCACTTCAGACAGGATGGAAGCCACCAGGTTGCTTTCAAAAAATCTGGAACACACAGGTTTCGAGTCATAGCATCAGTAAAACTTAGGTCCGCTTTTTTCAATCAAAACAGCAGAACGTCACTCTCTAAGTAATCTGGAAACACAATCCACACGTGTAGGGCATCTGCAGGTAAATCCATCCAGACTCGTCATCAAGTACCTCTGCCTCAACGTCCAACATATCCAGCAGAAGTATCAAGACTGGCGGGCAATCAGCAACCCAAGTGTCTGTGTGAAAGGACCAATCTATTCTGCCTCCTACTCCCTTCAGATACCAGACCCCTCCTTCTCTTGCACACTGAAGCCATCAAGCTTTGTCATGCAAATGCAGTCATGTTTTTAAAAGAAGCCTACTTACGCAAGCAGTGTCAAGCATTTGGCCAAGAGAGTTCATCAAGAGCAGCAGGGGAGCGGACATTTTTACCACACAGCTCTTATTTATGCCTTCTATAGGACTCGAAAGTTAACTGGAGCTTGCTTTTTATTGCTGTTTTACTTGGTAAAGTTTACTTGGAAAGTCTAAAAACGTGAATGTTGTTTTCTTTAATATTTTTAATGCTTCTCAGATGGATGTATTAATATTCACCATTGTTCATCATTGTATGCTTGGATTCAAATACATTCAAATATGTTGTGATGATGTGTAGTGTTCTACACTGGTCACTAGGTGTCAGTAATGTTACTGCAATGTTGGGTGAGACACACAAGCACCAGACTTGATCGCCGGAACAACAGGCTTTTATTGCAGGTTTGAAACACAACAGGCACAATGATCCAAAACACACCAGCAAGTCCACCTCTGAATGACTGAAGAAAAACAAAAGGAAGACTTTGGAGTGTCCTGGTCAAAGTCCTGACCTGAATCCTATTGAGATGCTGTGGCATGACCTTAAAAAGGCGATTCATGCTCAAAAACCCTCCATTGTGGCCGAATTACAACAATTCTGCAAAGATGAGTGGGCCAAAATTCCTCCACAGCGCTGTAAGAGACTCATTGCAAGTTATCGCAAACGCTTGATTACAGTTGTTGCTTGTGGCCCAACCACTTATTAGTTTTAGGGGGCAATCACTTTTTCACACAGGGCCATGTAGGTTTGATTTTTTATTCTCCTTTAATAAGAAGAAGTTTCATTTAAAAACTGCATTTTGTGTTGAGTTGTGTTGTCTTTGAATAATATTTAAATTTGTTTGATAATCTGAAATTTCAGTCTGACAATCATGCAAAAAAAAATAAGAAACCAGGAAGGGAAAACACACCATTACATGCTTTTTTTAAAGTTGGGAAACTGAAAAATGATGATAAATGCCTACACTTGATCACTCAAGAACACATCAACGGAACAAAAGAGACAGAATACCTTTAGTGATACAGTAGACAGTTTAGAATTGTACTACATTTTAACAATGCAGTGCTATGACATAGTGTACTGTATATCATGGCCATATCTGAACTGTTTTGACTAGAGATCGACCAAAATAGGTTTTTCAGGACAGATACCAATACTGATTATTAGTATTTAAGTAGGCCGATAACCAATATTTGGAGCCGATATTCATTTACATTAAAAGTGTAAATATTGGTGAAAAATGATGAATAATACAAACACTGTGTATTCTGTGTGTGTGATCGTGAGAGAGTAAGAAATTCAATTCAGTCTTGCTTTGTTGCAGGGAAGTATGTTAAGATGAAGGGAGCTATTTTATACGTTTTTATTTAACTTTACAAGAGTTGCTGCTGAGCTTGTTAACTCCCTGTACTTGTTGCTGTGTTTGAACAAAGATAAGTTATATATAAATGTTACTTTATTTACTGTGGAAACAATTCAGAGAGCTATTTATTTAAGTTTTTATTCAACTTCTAAGATGCTTCTGAGACTAGGAACTCCATGCTTTTTTGGAGCTATTTTCCTATTTGTTTGGTTAAATAATACAACCACTTAACTTGGTTTAATTGCCTAAAGCATGTTTATTTTAAACATTTAAAATTCAAAATATCGGCCACTAGTTTTAACCCCTAAAAACCCATAGATTGCAGCACTTTGCATACATAATGTTGGGCTGGCGGAAAAAAGTGGATGCTCTAAAGAAGAAAAATTATGAGAAGGACTACATGATATCGTAGAGTGGATGATTTGGAGCAGAGCACACACATGAATGATTTGATTGGGATTGGGCTCCACATTACACACGGGTCTTCTGCCAGAGTAGATAGACAAATATCGTGCTCGGGCTTTTAGCCTTAAAATTGCTATGGAAAGCCTGATGCGACGTATTTGTCACAATAGCAAAAAATGATTCATTGTTACAGTTATTTTGAACGAATATGCAGTATGTTCTATGTCTGTGTATAATATGTTTTACCATGAATGGCCAACGTAGCATACTGTAGATGTAACATCACACATCAAGTAGCATTTTAGAAAAAAAAAACATCACAAATGTCTACTGTGTATTCCACTCGATCTCGGGTATGTCCCCAATCATTTTGGTCTGGTTTAATGAACTTGAAGACTTTCAAGTCTCTGGGTAATCTGCCTTTTTCTCTCCCAAACATGCATGTTAGGCTAATTGGAGACCCTAAATTATTCATTGGTGTGAATGTGAGTGTGAATAATTTTTGGTATATACTGTATACTGTATGCACTAGGATTGACTGGTGACCAGGCCAGCGTGTACCTCGCCTCTTGGCCCAAGTCACCTGGGATAGGCTCCAGCTCACCCGTGACCCTAATGAGGACCAGCGGTATAGAAAGTGGATGGATAGATGAACTGTGGTTACATCGTATTTGCAGTTACTATGGTAACTTACTCTGTGACGCTCACCTGCTGAGGAGTAAATTTTCTTCAAGAAACGTTGGGTTTCTCACCGTCTCCTCCCTCGTACAGAGCTGACAACGCTACAACGCCTTTGTCATTCATTCACTCAGCCGAGCCATTACCACGTATTTTTTTGTTATAAACAGCATATCCTTTTGTTGAGTATCCTATTCCTTATACCGATTACCTATCTTAGAATTTCCAGATGACCCATTATTTGAGCCTTACCGTTTTTCTTTACACTAATTTCTCAAAACTCTTGTTGATTTGGACTTGTAACCCATTCCAGTTTTGTTGTTGTCTCTGAGGTGTTTTGATAGTCATCAGAAGACAATTCAAACCAGGGTTTAGGAGGTTAAATGACAGACGGCAGGCATTTTTCTTTCACCCAACAAAGTTGAAGTATAGCAAGTAAGTTCTTGTAAACCTAGCAGCTGGTGAAACAAGGGCAGTGTGGGAGTCAGTCAACTAACCGAGTGAATTAGGCCATAAAAAGAGTCAACAGGCTGACATGCATTTCTATCTGCAGCCCTGAGCAACACGGGCTACAACATGGTGGCACAGTCCCGACCTATTTTAATATTTACAGTATGGTCTTTTGAAAATTTCTGAATATATACAGTAATGCAAAATGCAGTCAACTAATATGTAGACACAAATGCATGCGCCATCATGTTCAGTTTTGTTTATGATTTATTTAACAGAAACAATGTACATACATTTTCCACAAAAACGAAGAGATGCCTAGCACCAGATTTAGGTAGGTTTAAGAGGTAGGCTGAAACAATTAAATACAATCAATAAAATGCACTCAACATCCGTGCAGTATTATCCAACCATCCATCTACAGCAGGGGTCGGGAACCTTTTTGGCTAAGAGAGCCATAAAAGCTACATATTTTCAAATGTATTTCCGTGAGAGCCATATAATATTTTTTAACACTGAATGCAACCACAGGTGTGCATTTTTAAGCATGACCAACAATTTTAGAATTTAGTAAATCGCTGAATTTATTATTTTTGACACTGTTGTTGTACTGAAGCTAACCAATAATGCTGTAATAATAATTAAATAATAATAAATAATAATTAAATAATAATTCAAATTATAAAATACTTATGAAATACAAGTGGTGTGAAAAAGTGTTTGCCCCCTTCCTGATTTCTTATTTTTTTTGCATGTTTGTTGCACTTAAATGTTTCACATCATCAACCAAATTTAAATGTCAATGACAACACAACTCAACGCAAAATGCCGTTTTTAAATGAAACTTTTTATTATTAAGGGAGAAAAAAATGCAAACCTACATGGCCCTGTGTGAAAAAGTGATTGGCCCCTAAACCTAATAACTGGTTGGGCCCCCCTTAGCAGCAACAACTGCAATCAAGCGTTTGCGATAACTTGCAATGAGTCTCTTACAGCGCTGTGGAGGAATTTTGGCCCACTCATCTTTGCAGAATTGTTGTAATTCGGGCACATTGGAGGGTTTTCCAGCATGAACCGGTCATGCTACAGCATCTTAATAGGATTCAGGTCAGGACTTTGACCAGGCCACTCCAAAGTCTTCATTTTGCTTTTCTTCAGCCATTCAGAGGTGGACTTGCTGGTGTGTTTTGGATCATTGCCCTGCTGCAGAACCCAAGTTGGTTTCAGTTTGGATATTCTCCTTTAGGATTTTGGTAGATAGCAAAATTCATGGTTTCATTTATCACAGCAAGTCTTCCAGAAACCATATTTTACTGTCGGTATGATGTTCTTTTTCTGAAATGCGGTCTTACTTTTATACCAGATATAATGGTACACCTTCCAAAAAAATTAACTGTTGTCTTGTCAGACCACAAAGTATTTTCCCAAAAGTCTTGGGGATCAAGATGTTTTGCAAAATTGAGACAAGGCTTAATGTTGTTTCTGTTCAGCAGTGGTTTTCATCTTGAAACTCCGCCATGCAGGCCGTTTTTGCCCAGTGTCTTTTTTATGGTGGAGTCATGAACACTGACTTTAACTGAGGCAAGTGATACCTGCAGTTCTTTGGATGTTGTTGTGGGGTCTTTTGTGACCTCTTGGATGAGTCGTCGCTGTGTACTTGGGGTAAATTTGTTTGGCCGACCATTCCTGGGAACGTCCACCACTGTTCCAAAACTGCATATAGTGTGCAGTTGTGTTGTCATTGACTAATATTTAAACTTGTTTGATGATCTGAAACAAACAAGTGTGACCAACATGGAAGAAAAAAATCAGAAAGGGGGCAAACACACGACTGTATTTTTTATTCATTATCAAATAATAATCGAGTTTTGGTGTTTAACCTGGAAAATATAGAAATTACAGCTGGCAGTGACTCTGGCCACCCGCACTGCGGTAGAAAATGGTCAGATGGATTAAAATATATGAGAATGTTTTATATTTTTAACATTGTGATTTCTATCTTTTCTTTTACTTTAAAATGTCAGGGGAAATACATATACAAATACATTTTTTTTCATGTCTGAGAGCCAGATGTACCCATCAAAAGAGCCATATCTGGCTCTCGAGCAATAGTTTCCTACCCCTGACCTAAAGCCATTCACAGAGATAGATGCCCAGATATAATTGTCTGTATTACTTTATATTTTTTACAAGTTCCACATTTCTCAATCAATTCAAACCATCCCAACATGGACACATTCAGCTCATCCACGACATTCACACTTTAAACCAAAAATTGTCAGTAAAGGCTTTTTCTTCTCACAAGCCTTTGGAACGCGTTTCTATCAAAGAAGTAGTCAATGATCACACAATTTAAAAGGTTTTCTAATTGCATTTGAAAATAAGAGCAATATATTTGCTTACATTGCTGGACTCTATCATCAATGAGGGATATTGAGGAAGAGCCCAGAATGAAAGCACACAGAGCATATGGAGCATGACAGGTTTTGGCGTAGTTTGGCCCTCTGCCATGGAAGGCAACACTCTGGATTTTGTTCAAAGCACAAACTATTTTCCACATTCCCCCCCAAAAATCCTGTTTTTCTTGAAATTCCATGTTTCATTTCAGCTTAATTCGTTTAGTTTAATTTCTACAGACATGAGCTGCTCTAGCATCAACATGCTGCTCTTGTCGATGTTGTCTTTTGTTGTCCTTTGGAGTGTTCACAAGCTCAGGCCATAAGTTGTTATTGGCTCCTCTCTGCACACTTCAGTCCAGTAGATCAACTGACTTCAGCAGGCATTTAGGGGATGTTCACCACACTTAGTGAAGTCACATAAATCCAAGTTTAAGCTCATGTGTTTACCATATGCAAGACATACAGTTCTTAATAAAGCTTCAGGCTCCTGTGTGTTTTTTCCCGGTCATTTGAGTAATCTGTCCTGCTTCTCGACTGAAGCCAACAAACTTTGGCCAGAGCTTTTAATCAACAGGCTTGGCTGCATTGAGCAGGAGCTCACAAAGGAAAGCAGGCTAATTGACCTCCTCCCTTTTGCTTCTCCCTTCCCTCCACTGTAACTCTGCTGCCAATGCCACCCAGTGTATTTCCATGACAACGTGGCGATTGTAAGGATGGTATGGAAACGTCAAACACTTGGTGGGCTTGCATCGTTGCGCACAAAAGACCAGTGACCTACATGTCGAGCATGGGTGGAGGCTTTTCCCAGAATAACAGGCCCAGGAGAGACCAGGCTAGAACCGCAATTTTATTTTTCTGCCTCTGTTGCAGACAACACTGTGTGTAGTCGTCTTCTGCTATGAGGTTTCATGGGAACAAGGGTTCATGTGATCTCACACAGCAATAACAAAAACATTTGTGGTGAGATGTCACTCGTGATTTATTATATTGGAATCATATGGTGCATGAATTATCATGGTTGTATCAATTCTACTCCACTCATTTCTTCTTTGCTTACAGGACATGTGTCCTGGGCAGAAAATGGCGGAATGCTGCCTTGTAAAATAACATTTTTGACTGGTCAGCAATCAGGGGCGATGTTTGCCGGGCCTAATCTGGCAGCAGCAGATAGTCTTTATAGCAGTCTCTGCACCATCAATCAGCCCAGCTCCTCAGGGCCCTGTCCACAGCAGCGGGGGTCACATTGTCGCCACAGAAACCGCCTTTTAAAAAAAAGATATAGGCTTTTGGCATGACACAAAGAAGAAAAAGTGACAGAGGAAGAAGAGAATGGGCTGGTCCTGTGTGAGCTGTCTTCTTTAGACATAATTAGGCCTCAGCTTGAGTCACACAATGCTGACCCGGGTCAACCCGACTCCATGTCGAAAGACATCCCTTAGAATCAATGTTATTTTAGCTATTCTGTTTTTATATTCATTTTATATGAATTTAATATTGTAATTGGTATTCCTATATTATATTATATTATATTATATTATATTATATTATATTCATTTTCTCAAAAAATGTCACAGTAAACATCTAATTCACCATAAGTCTGTGATAATTTATAAATACAGAGAAACCACGATTAGTGTACGCTCCAGTTAGCATGTTTTTCTGTTAAAGTTGAAAATGTTATTAATACACTGTGTGAGTCCAGCTCATGTATTTTTATCACAAAACGTACTTCGGAGCAGCTTGCTAATACATGGAAACGGGAAGTCGGCTCCGTTGCCCGTCTATGATGTCATCAGCGGTTGACTCTAGTTATGCCACAAGTGTTATCACAAAACATGCTTTTATATTTTTGCATGCATAAAACAATTCTAAATGCATATAAATGTCTTCACTGAAGCTGTGATTATTGAGAAAGACGCAATGTGGCAGTGAGATTAACATGGACACCACCTTGGTGTTTTGCTATGCATTATCTCTTCAATTCAAACGTATTTCTCACCTTCTTTATCAAAATGCTGGCACTTGCAACTTGTTTTTCGCTCCATTTTAGCTTATTTTGCAGACGTAATCAAAAGAAAAGCAGAGACCTGAGGTGCTACAATATGAAGACCTTTGGTTGATCGTTAATGTAAGTTTGATGGAACTTTTCATGACAGCTCGGTTGTTGATGGAGTACCATCAAATTTACTTCAGTTCGTTTGCATGGTTGAGCGTGGGACCAATGTGAAATCTCAGCTCAGATTTGGTGCAACAGGTGCAGATCTTGCCATGGCGCAAACTGACCTTTCGAAAGACGGTGAAACACCTGTTGGCCTTATTTACGCTTTATGCAAAAAGTAAGAAACGGCAACTGGTAGAAATACTTCAGGATCGTGGTGTAAGCATTTGCTATGATCGGGTGCTTGACGTTTCTGCACAGGTGGGGGATGCTGTGGTGAGCAGATACACAGAGACCAACAACTTCATTCCATGGCACAATCATCTCGATCTTCCAGCATCCCACATCAGAGAAAATAGCGGCAACAATTACAAATCAGAAATAGCAAAATCAAGAATGTTCTGAAACTCCCTAATTCATATGCTGTAGCAATAATCATTTTGCTTCCAAAATCATTTTCAGACAGGCTTATGGTCCATGTACCACCATCAGGGAGTCTCATTAAGTAGTTTAAAAGTTTTGCACACTTCAAATGTTTGTGGTATTTTGAAAACTCAAATGTTCCAGGAAATGTATACTAAGCAGTGCTGCCAAGACACGTCAAGACACGGGACAATCTGTTGCCAAATCCTCAGTAAGAAAAGTAGCTATTGACCATCCTACAAGTTGCTAGAAATTGCTAGATGATGTCATTGGCTAATTTGCATATTATTTGCATATGCTGTAACAGATGTTGTAGGAAAAAAGCATACCCCCGTTGAGGGGCTCTCCACATATCATTTCAGTCTCTCATCCACATGGAAACGGCGTTCTGGAACGGTATTTTTTTAAAACGGCTTCCACCCATCGTCTATGCCGCTTACCCTAAATAGGGTCGGTGGATTTTGTGTGAGAGGCGGGGTACACCCTGGACTGGTGGCCAGCCAATGGCAGGGCACATATAGACAAACAACCATTCACACTCACATTCATACCTATGGACAATTTAGAGTCACCAATTAACTTAACATGCATGTTTTTGGAATGTGGCAGGAAACCCACGCACGCACGGGGAGAACATGCAAACTCCACACAGAGATGCCCAACGGAGATTCAAACCCACGTCTTCCCGATCTCCTGACTGTGTGGCCAACATGCGAACCACTCAACCACCGTGCGGCCAAAACGGCTTCCAGAGTGGGAAATTCTGAAAACGCCGGCTTGTTGTTTTTGTATGGACAGCCAAACCGCTATTGTTCAGAAATGATGACGTCACCAATCCGTCAGCCACCCCATCGCTGTCACGTGACCAGAAGCGAGCTTTAACGACAAGCCAACATAATATCTGAATATTTTGATGGCCATGACACAGCCCACTTGACATTCTCCTGATATGTTGTCATTTTCTCCAAAATGACTCGTAGAACTAACTCCACTTTGTCGTAAATCTAGATGAACCTGTGAAACTGGAAGACGACGGACTTATGCCCATGCGTTTTTTCTTCTTCTATAGTTTGGTGTGTCAGGTGGTTACGTCTGCGTGTCAGCTTACAGCGCCACACGTGTGTGCCTTGTGTATTACATTCCGTCTGGATGCAACTATTTACTAATCCGGCTCAGTGTGGACGCAATTTTTTTTCAAGCCGTCAAAAAATAAATCCCAGGAACGTTCCCGTGTGGACAGGGCCTTAGTGGCTTCAGTGGTCAAGGAAGGGATGGGGAGGCCACTGATGTGATAATGCATTTGTTTTTTCGAATATTTTCACGATCGACTAGCAAAATAACAACCGACGGGTTGGTGAGCCCTGCTCAAAATAATGGCTGTGTTTCCTGCTATAAAATTCCCATCTATCATTTATTATTCATCGATAATTTCTTGAAAAAAAACGCAAAACAGTGAGGGAGCGATATTCAAACCGCGAGGGACGACTGTATATCTTTACACTAAGGAAAATAACAAAAATTGGAACGCACAGTGACTGGGATAAGTAACTTTATTGTGATTACTGGTTTGGAAATAAGAACACGTTAAGATTACTCGTTACTGAAAAAAGTGGTCATTTTAGAGTGGTAACGCATTACCGGCATCACTCGTACTAAGTAACGCTATTTTTAGCAAAAAATGCTTTTACCCCATTAAATTGCTAACATTTTCATTCTCTAAATGTAGAATCTGATTTGGCATGTTGGGATATACTGTATATAATTTGACCCAAAGATCACTGAAATCAGATAATCCAATCAGATTCTTGAACATATTGTGGTTTCAGATTTTACGTGCCAACAGTCTTGATTTTTGCCTTTTTGAAAAAGGAGGTCCTGATGCCCATTTGTGCCAAATTTCCAAATCTGGTGCTTGTATCACAAAACAGAAAGAGTCTTTCAGTAATCTGCTATCTAATTTCCAAACCGCCCAGAGAAAGCCCAGGCAGGCACAGGAAGAAAAAGCAACCCCACCCACAAAAGCAGTGAGGGCGCAACCACAGGTCTCTGTCCTAAAATGTGGCATGGATGTTGTTCAAGTTTGACGTCATCCTCCTTTAATTGAAGCTGCTATTCCCACTCTGACCACTGGGTGGTGGTCAAGTCTTACACAAGCGCTACACTCTATATACGGTAAACATGTTCACGTGTGTACTATACAGCTTTAGTGTTGAACTCCTAAAGTCCCGATGTGACGTACCCAGTTTGATGTGGTTTTGTCATGTGATACAGTCATGGAAATAAATTATTAGACCGCTCTTGTTTCTTCAGTTTCTTGTTAATTTTAATTCCTGGTACAACTAAAGGTACACTTGTTTGGGCAAATATAATAATGATAACAGATATAACTCATAAGAGTTTAATTTAAGCGCTGATATCTACCAACTTTCATGGTTTTAATAACCAAAATCACTTACATGAATAGCTATAGCATTGTACTGCCAAAAAAACAAACTTTTATCAGCTATTTTTGTTATTGTTATATTTGTCCAAACAAAGGTACCTTTAGTTGTACCAGGAATTAAAATCTTGAAAGAAACAAGAGTGATCTAATAATATTTTCCATGACTATATATACGTATACGTGTGTATGTATGTATATATATATATATATATATATATATATATATATGTGTGTGTGTGTGTATGTATGTATGTATGTGCCAAAAAGGCTAATTTTGAATTATTTTTGAATAAATATACAGTATATTATGCTTCAATTCAAAGTACATTTGTGTTCAGAGCACAAACAAGTACCGCGATTAGTTCTTTCCAAGGATTACATTTAGCATGAACAATGTAACATGTAACACGCACCTTTAACATGAACTCGTTGTATTTTAGAACAAAAAAGTCAGAAATGTTGTATGTGTTCCACTTGGTTTGTGGTATATCCTCATCATTTCAAATAGGTTTTACGGGTTAACGAAGCTGTTAGTCTCAATCTGACCACTGGATGGTGATCAAGTCTTATACAAGCGCCCGTCAAGCGGCACTCGTCCGAGTGTGCGTGTGTGTATGTGTGTGGGGCTGTGTGTGTGTGTGTGTGTGCGTGTGTGTGTGTGCGTGTGTGTGTGTGCAATGTCCGCTTAAAATTTTCAGACATCTGCGCAAGTCGTCCCTGCATGTCAGCATCGATCAGAGAGCAGACGTGCTTGCCCGTCCTGATTTACCTTCAGACACCTGAGATGGAGGAAATTACAGGAGCAGGAATGGGAAACAGATATGCAATAAAGAGAACAGAGGTTTTGCCCATTCATTACAGTATCGTTACCTTCCAAAATAATACAATGAAAACTACATTACCCATCAACACAAAAGCAGCTGTGAGTCCAAGAGGGTATAAAATCACCTCTTTAAAAGAAAACTGCACTTATTTTGGAGTGTTGCCCATCATCCACAATCCTTATGAGACATGAACACATGTCTTTCTCTTTTCTGTGTTCAAAACAGAGAAAAAGTGCTAGCACAAGATAGTTAGAAATGCACGTAACGCACACCTAGTTTGCCCATAGAGCCCTCTAAAAACCTCCTACAACATTGTATCGTCTTATATACATCTGTGACCATGTAATAGCAGGTACATTCAGAGGACGTAATAGCCTATTTACAGTATTTTGGTCATTTTAAGCATTACTGGAGCTTCCTTCCTGGGTGCATTGATTTCACACAGCCCGTAGCAACGAACGCTACTTCCGCCAACAACAGCAGCACAGAGAGAGCGTTTGCTATCAATAATCATGTCACCCTTCGAAAGAGCCGCCGACGACTACTACTTTTTACTTTTACTCCCCCCAGGCAGAGAATAACACTGCTGGGTGCTCGGCAGATCCAGCTATAGGGAAACACGTTGGCATGTATAACTAGTGGTAAAAGTTGAAATTACAATAAAACAAACCATAAAAAATAAATACAGAACTAAAAATAAAACCATAATGAAACAGTCACTTACAATGTCCACTTTCACTGGGATGTCGACTGATGGGATGGCTGTACAGTACACTCCTGATCAAAATCTTAAGACCAGTTGAAAAACTGCTAGAATTTGCATTTTGTACATTTGGATCTTAATGAGGTTTTAAGTAGAGCTACAATATACAAAAACAAGAAGGGTGAGTGAGACAAAGCATTTTCAAAAAGTAATTTATTGAAAACAACAATAAAACTGAAATAAGCTGTTTATCAGCTGATCAAAAGTTTAAGACCACAGGCTATAAAAGCCAAAATCTGCTCAAAATTTTCATTTTCTCTCCTGATGGCTAAAGCTAAGAAGCGTTCTCTTTTTGAACGTGGTTGGATTGTCGAGCTGCATAAGCAAGGCCTCTCGCAGCGTGCCATTGCTGCTGAGGTTGGGTGCAGTAAATCAGTCATTCTACATTTTTTGAAAGATCCTGAGCATTATGGAACAAAAAAGTCAAGTGGTAGCCCCCAAAAAAATCACACTTGCGCTGAGCCAGAGGATCCCATTGGCTGTCCATCAAGACACAGGGCGGTCTTCCACCCAAATTAAGGCCCTTACTGGTGCCAACTGCAGCGCAATAACCATCAGACGGCATCTGCGGGTAAAGGAATTAAAAGACCTTGCCTCCTTCACAAAACTGCCCGTTTAGACTTTGCCAGGGAGCATCAAACATGGGACATTGAAAGGTGGAAAAAGTTTTAATCTCTGATGAGAAAAAATGTAACTTTGACAGTCCAGATGGCTTCCAACGTTACTGGCATGACAAGGAGATCCCACCTGAGATGTTTTCTACCCGGCACAGTGGAGGAGGGTCCATCATGATCTGAGGTGCTTTTTCATTCAGTGGAACACTGGAACTCCAGGTGGTGCAGGGTCATCAAACGGATGCAGATGTTGCAGCGGGCATCCCTCATAACTGAGGGCCCTCGTCTGTGTGGTAACAGCTGGGTTTTTCAACAGGACAACGCTGCAGTTCCAAGGCCTTCTTCAGGGAGAATAACATCACTCTTTTGGACCATCCTGCATGTTCCCCTCATTTAAATCCCATAGAGAACATTTGGGGATGGATGGCAAGGGAAGTTTATAAAAATGTCCATCAGTTCCAGACAGTTGATGCCCTTGGTGAAGCCATCTTCACCACTTGGAGCAATGTTCCCACTAGCCTCCTGGAAACACTCGTATCAAGCATGCCCAAACACATTTTTGAAGTGACTAACAAGAACGGTGGAGCTACTCATTACTGACCCCTACAGAGAACATTTATTGTTCTGGTTTGGAGAGTTTTCTGCGATTTTTTGAGTGATGGTCTTAAACTTTTGATCAGCTGATAAACAGCCTATTTCAGTTTAATTGTTGTTTTCAGTAAATTACTTTTTCAAAGTGCGTTTTGTCTCACTCCCCCTTCTTTCTTTTGCATATTTTAGCTCTACGTAAGATCCAAATGTGCAAAATGCAAATTCTAGCAATTTTTCAGCTGGTCTTAAGATTTTTATCAGGAGTGTATCTCTCAACACAAGACTTGTGCCCCCCATTGAGCTGGTAAATTAAATTCAGACCACAGGCAGTGCAGCAACTCCATTAGCTTACATTAAGTCTCGGTAGTATCAAAATATCGATACTTTGTACAAAGTCAATCATTTGAGGTAATGTATATCATAAACAGGAACACAGTGGAAAGCAAATAAATGATTGAGACATTGTTTTTTATGAGCTATGCTATGATTTGAAATAAACTACATTTTAAAATTTACCCGACATGTTCGGTGTATTTGTACAAAGCATCGGTATTGGATTGGTATTGCCGATACCAGTCTGAATTTTACTCAGTATCGAATCGAAAAATAAATTAATGGTATTGCACATCACTACTCGGAAGTGGGGTGAGGTGTTGTGTGGGTGAGGCACTGTGAGCGAGGTGTCACTACGTCAGAAAAGTAGTTATTCTGTGCTAGCTCCTACATTAAGAATGTCGCTGTAGCTTGGTTAATATGCAGGTCCATTCCATTCTCTTCTATCCCTAGAACCTAAACTTCAGCCACGGTGAAGGAATGTCCGCGTTTTGTCCTCAGACTCTGCTTCCTTTATGGAAGTGGAATTGAGAAGGGCCTCAAACTATTCCTTCCACCGACTATATCCTCAGTCGAGGCCAGCAGGCGTCCGTCCTCACTGTAAACAGTGTGGACCGAACACTGTGTGCTGCTTCGCCTGCCGGTACCTGTCAGCTGCTTCAGGAACCCCACAAGCCATCCATGCTCGATAGGGCTCCTTCTTCAGCTTGACGGCAGCCGTGACCTCTGGTGTCCACTATCGTGTTCGGGGCTTTCAGGCAGGACTGGCACCGACAACCTCACAGCTCCAATCGGCTGCTTCAGAAATGGAGGCATGGAATACAGCTCATTCGGACTTGATATCCTAATTCTCCACAGTGGATGCAGGCAAAGCTCTGCAGGAGGTGAGAGTTGAAGACTCGACGAAAGGGAGACTCCGCCAGACGTTCCCAGCATACCTTCACTGTACGTTTGGGTCTCCCAGGTCTGTCCAGCATCTTTCCCTGCAAAACAACTCATCACCAGGTGGTGGTCAGTTGACAGCTCAACCCCTCTCTTCACCCGTGTGCCCAGAACATGCGAATGCAGGTCTGATGATACAACTACAAGGTCGTAGGTTGTCCTGGTGCCTGGTGCACTTGAAACATGGTGTTCGTTTTGGACAAACTGTGGTTTGCACAGAAGTCCAATAACATCACACCGCACGGGTTCAGATTGGGGAGGCCGTTCCTCCAAATCACGCCCCTCCAGGTCACACTGTCATTGCCCACATGGACGTTGAAGTCTCCCAGTAGAACTACGGAGTCACCAGCTGGGGTGCTCTCCAGCACCCCTCTGAGAGAGAAGGCAGGGTACTCTGAACTGCTGTTTGGCACGTACGCACAAACGGCAGTCAGGATCCTTTTTCCAACCCGAAGACGAAGGGCAGAGGTCACCAACCCGTCAATCATGAGCTACTAGTCAATCTTTGGGACGTTGCCAGTCGATCGCGAGAATATTACAAAAAAAATTATTACTACGTCAGTACCCTCTCCTCGTGGAGAGCGGCCAACAGGCATGCAGTTTGACCACTGAACACGCCCGTAAGCCTAAAACACGACCGGGATAACAGGGCATTCCTTGCCGAGCAACCAGCAGCAAGAAGCGTTAAGTGACAAGTGAAAGAAAAAGAGAGCGTGACAGAGCACAGCGATGTGCCTGAGCACACAACAGTAATTATTGCATGTTAATATTGCTCAAAATCTACCTCAAAATTAAGGCAGGAATATAACTCCATAGACGTGCAAAAAAAACCTTGCTATGGATGACTATTGTAACGCCAGTCTCTCTCTCCTCAACCATGATTGCTCGCCCACGACACTGAGCCAACCACCTGAGTTGTATCTTACAGCCGACACCACAAGCCCAACCTCGATGAAAATCCACAAAAGTAGGGGTGGCCAAAGTGTGGCTCGTGGGCCATCCGCGGCCTGTGGCTCATTTGTCATTGCATTGAAGCAGAAACAAAACTTTAAAAAAAGTACAAATAGAACAAAGGGCACAATGAGAAAAGGCCAACAACCAATAATAACACAGAGGTTTTTTCTTAAAGACAAACCTTTAAATATTATAATAAAAATATAAAAGTAAATCTTTCTACAAAATTAATAAATACATATAGATTCAAGATTCAAGAGTTTTATTGTCATGTGCATAGTAAAACAGCAGTTATACCATGCAATGAAAATCTTATTCTGTTCATTCTCCCAAGAAAAGAAAGGAAACACAAGAAAGAATAAGAACATAAGAAACATAAACACATAAACATATATACCAATAAATTAAGCAACAACAACAGAAGAGACATTAATACAAGCAAATAATACAAATAAAGTGCTATGAGTGTGTGCGTGTGTTGCGTGCGGCGTGTGCGAGTGCTTCGTTGAGAAGCCTGATGGCCTGTGGGTAAAAGCTGTTTGCCAGCCTTGTGGTCCTGGACTTCAAACTCCTGTAGCGTCTGCCTGACGGTAGGAGTGTGAATAATGAGTGTTGTGGATGTGTGCTGTCCTTGATGAGGTTGTGTGTTCTTCGTAGGACTCTAGATTTATAAATGTCTTGCAGTGAGGGGAGGGCTGCCCCAACAATGTTCTGTGAGGTCTTGATCACCCGCTGGAGTGCCTTCCTATCACGTGTTGTACAGTTACCGTACCAAACAGTGATGGAGGCGGTAAGGACACTTTCGATAGTGCATCTGTAGAAGCAACATATATACTTCATATATGGTTTTAATTCATCCTGAACATGCATGAGTCAAACAGTAGCACATCACATAGTACAATTCACAATTTTGCATGTCCAAAAAGGAGTAGGAAGAAGCAAAGATTATTTAATCCTACCCCTCATCAGTTTCACATCAGTTGCAATACATTTATTCACCTCTTGTTCTTCCAAGTGTACTTTGTAGGTCTACATGACAATGTAGTGCAATCATAGCCAAGGTTTTTACTTACTCAAAGGAAGCTAGAGGCTTAATAATAACTGATAGAATATATCCACGACCCACAGAACAAAGCTGTGCTAGTAATGTCTTACGCTTGTTTTTTATATTTTACTTTTTATACGGCAGAGTGTCATTACAGCTTTAGTTCATCAGGAAGTGACAGGAAGTGACGGTGGGCGTCCCGAGCAGCAGAGCTAGGCTCAGTGCTAGCTGTGAGTTTCGAGAGAGTTGGGAAGTGTGTTTATGTTGGCGTGGATGTAAAGTCCTGCAGTGTTCTCCGCTGTTAATAAAGCCATTAAAGTGCATCGGTGACGTGAGTCTCTCCTTCCCCACAACAAGCGGCATTACAGTATTGACACACATTGTGCACATTGTCTCACACCAGGAAATAAACGGTGTCATTTCTTACAGGCATTGGCTGGACAGCTATGTAGTGGTGCTTTTAACCTTTGCCTTGTGGGCAAGCAGGAAGGAGAGACGATGCTGAGAGATGTGTGTGTGTTCTGAACTGCTGTCTGGTGGCCGCGTTCAATAAATAAAGTTGGCAGAAGCAATAGGAGAAGTTTCCTTCTTTGCTTCGGAGCTGAATAACACTGACAAGTTAACAGACTAGTAGCGAACGGAAAAGAAGACGGCTTTTTTTGTGTCGAATACAAAAGATGAGGACTTTGATGGATTTGTGGATGAGGATTGATCAAAAATAACGTGAGTACATTCTAAAATACTTCAATTAAGTACAACCGAACTCAGTTTTGCTCCCGCTGCCGCATGCATGCCAGCGTATGTTTTTTTTTTTTATTGTAGCGTCGCTGGGAGCACGTCCTGTTCCCAGCCTACTTTGCGGTAATGTTTTGGTGCAAATGCTCTTAAAGTTACATGTTTGACCAGGAGATAGCAAGCTCAAAAGAAGACGGCTTTTTTATGTGGAACAACTGACAGTTTGTGTGGATCTTGTGAATGATTGTGACTGAGCTAGGACTCAGTAATTAAAGTCTACACACGACGGCTTCATTGATTGAAAAACAAAACTTTTTCGTGTATGAAGCTTCTACTTGAGTTGGTAATTTGGCCACTATATGCGGTCAGATATTGACCAAGGGAGACAAAATGGGTGGCCGCTGGCCGCGTTGGACAGGTGACTGCTATACACAGGGTCTATAACATGTAAATTTGCTGCAGGGGATTTTTATAGGCAGGTGGCCGTTCTATAAAGGTGGTCGCTAAGACAGGTTTGACTGTATATATATAATTTCATCCATCCATCCATTTTCTATGCCGATTATCCTCACTAGGGTCGGAGTGGTACACCTTGGACTGGTCATCAGCCAATCGCAGTATATAAATTATATAATATAATAAAAAAAATACATTGGATATATATTTTGACCAGGGATATTGGGCTCAAAAAGGTTGGTGACCACTGGCGTAGGGAAATGACCCTCTCGTTCACTGGGGATGACGCCAACACGGAGGCACCGAGCCGGGAGGCTACTAATAAGCTCACACCAGCTTGTCGCCTTTCCCTGCAGCAACTCCAGAGTAGAATGACGTCCAGCCCCTCTCGAGGAATTTGGTTCCACAAACCAAACTGGGTTGAGGTGAGTCCGACTATGTCCAATCAGAATGTCTGAACGTCCCACACAAGCTCAGCCTCCATCCCCACCAGAGAAGTGCCATTCCATGTCCCAAGAACCAGATTTGGTTGCCGAAGACCAGGTCGCCCAGGCGCCCGCCCTTGACCGCCAACCAAAGCACATAGCACCGGAGCCTTATGCTTGCCCCTCAGGTGGTGGGTTTACGTGGGGGAGATCCCGTGTGGATTCTTCGGGCTGGGCCTCTCTGCGTTCGTAACAATAGTAACAAAAGCTAATAACTTTTTTAAAGTAATTTTCCCGAAATATTGGTATTTTAAGATTTAGGTTTAGACTATACGTGTTTGAGCATGTATAATTCTAAACCTTCATAAATGACAGAAAATACAAAGTCAATTCAAAATTGTGCTCCCAGTTCTTTGTGTTTTGCCTGAAACACAAAGATAATACGTCTCCTTTCATGGATGACGAAGAAAATTAAACAATATTCACATTTGAGAGGCTGAAATCAGAGGATATTTACATTTTAAAATAAAAAAATGATTAGTTGAATCCCTCCATAGCTATTGATTAATTAATCATTGATTAATTGTCAGCGATGGCCAGTTTTGCCTCTTTTCTGGTAAGTTGTGGACCAAACCACAAACTGTTTGTATTTGCTTCATATTGATTTGGTCCGTTTAGCGGCAAACTCAGTTAAATGAAACAAATTTTGTCTTTATCGACTAAGAAAATAATCCTTAGCTGCAGCCCTAGTAAAGTGTATGTTAACTTGCAGTGTTCCTTCTACATCCAATTTAAGAACATGTTCAGCGTTCTGTAAAGTGATCACCTTTATGACAGGAAAGATAAAGGATGGCAATGAAGTGTCCCTGTTGATGAGGGTGAGGTCTGCATGTATTTCCTGTGACTCATGAGGAGATTCACTGCTTACTCAGGAGTGAAAGCCTCAAATTAAAGTGTTTGTGCTGACAAAGGACAAATGGGATTTTTCCAATGCGCAAACAGTGCAAGATTGTGTTGGCTTGCACAAAAAAGTGTCTCCAAGTTGACACCTCTAATGAAACGTGTTGGAAATGAGGTCTGGTATGTTGCTGCTAATGTTATATTACACGTGTATAAAAAAAACAAAAAGAGAAGGAGGGGAGCAGAGAAATATGTGGTATGACACAGTGGGAGAGATGGCCTTCCCGTCTCCTGTGTATGGCCATGTCTTATGCACCCTTGAAGTGGGGGTAAATTGAATATTCATGAGTGAGCGTGAATAAGTGCTCCTTCAGCCGATAGTGTCACTGATAGATGAGATGTGGACCCGCACAATCCTCTTCAGAGGCCTATAGAGCAAGCCAATAGAGCGGGGCAATAGTCAAGGCCCTGGAAATAGAGAATGGAGGGGTTATGTTCAATGCATACACTGAACTCTCATTGGACTTGCACACACTGCCAGCCCCAAATCTAATTTTTGTTCTTTTTGCAACTTTTCCTGTTTTATGATGTTTGAAGAGCAAAATCACATGAAATCTAGAGATGGGATTTATGGCTCTTTGAAGGGAGATGGCTCTTGATGAGACGTTACTCTCAAAAAGAGTCATTCAAAAGGCCGTCTCGTTATTGAAAGCAATCACTGGTAGCAGTTATTAGATAAGATTTCGATCATAATCATTCAAACTTCCACATGGGAATCAAAGCCTTGTGTTTTCATCGTAAACATTCCATACAGTGGTTCCATATTTGTATGCTTTCACAGTGACATCACTGTTTCAATTTTCTCTCACCTAAATAAACAATGGAGAAAAGTTTGTGTCTGTTTATCCAATTAAACAAATAATGATTTTGAGAGCAAAAAATAAAAAAAGATTTCCTAAGAAAAATAATGGATTTGAAAATTTAAAAAAAGATTCCCACACCCCGGACCCATATAAGTGAAGGAAAATGGATGGATCTGCAAACAAAATTATTTACCAAAAATGACAAAAGTGCTCCTTTATTTACAAATAAAAAAACTGGTTTTATGAAACTATAAATGTTGTTTGCGTTTGATTGCATTTAAACTTCACTCTTGTGGGTGAGGGTGAACGATAATAGAAGCCTTTTTATTGAACGGTCTCGAATGCTGGGCTGTCAACTGCCGCCCTCAAGAGATGAGTGAAAATACTGAAGTCAGTCGACATCGACCTACTCAACACAAAAGTTGTGATACTTTGTCTGATCACTTTCTAGTGAGCCTCCATCTTGGCAGTCAAGTTCATTCATTCATTCAGCAGAACATAAAAATATCTTTAATGCATTTGACTTGGGCTCTCCAGCAAGCAAAAAAAAAAAAAATGCTGGCTTTTCCTCTCTATGGAAGGACGGCAGTGACAAGCACCTTCCAGCTCATGCATTCCCCCACACCTTCAGTAGAGTTCTGTATATTTTATTGTGGGATGAGCAAGAATAATGATGTCCCACTTAAATGAACTCTTTCAATACCAAAGACATAGTTATACATTTTTATAACCTCGAATGCCTGATCCCAAAGACGTATTTACTTTTATGTTTTTTTGCGTGAGAGGCAAAAAGAGGTGATGATGCAACTTTGCACAAATGCACTAACATTTCAGAACACTTTTAAGCCGTGCAAATGCAGACATGCATTTGATGAGAGCTCCAGGGGTCATTTAAATGAAGAATCACACATGACAGGAAGAAGGAAGTGACAGAGTGTGGGGGAGTGTAGCGTGCAGAAGGTTATGCATTGTAGGGAAATGTTAACGCAAGCACAAGCACACACACGTGTGCACATGGACACACATAATTCAGTTCCAAATGTGAAAACTGTAAATGCTTCATGGTGTTATATTTGGAAATACTTTATTTTGATGTAAAACAAGCCCTTTTTTGTGTTGTTTGTGTTGTGGTATAGTTGTTTACATATGTCAGCTGTCACAAAAGCAAAAAATATTCGTGTCAAAGTGAAATCTATGCTTGAAATTTATTTTTTCCACAAGGAGCTGTTTTTCTCCCTTTTTTTAGTCGAGAACTGATATTTTCCTGAAACTTACCTATGTTCTACTACTGATTACTAAAGAACGGAAAACGAAACAAACGTTTTTTTTCTGCTGAAAGACGGGAGACTAATCTTTCTTTTGGTAGGTTCCATGTTTATATTCTGTGTGCCTTGAAAGATCAGTCAAAATCGTCTAAAATGGCACCGCACTGAAGGGGTTGTCTTTTGAAAAATGGCTGGGATTGAATGAATTACAGACATCACACAAGCTGTTTCTGGAACATTATATTATTGGCCACATGCTGGCAAACACAAACTGGCAGGCACCATGACACAACTCAGTGCACTCGCTATGTGCACTCAGACGGTAGGCGGGGCTTGCGCACTAAGCCGAGAAGAGACGCTCGCAGCAGCCTCAGCTTGGATTTCTGCGCAGGAAATGTGCAAATTCAGTCATTTACTTAATAAAATGCTAAAAACGGTTTTAATTGTAAGGAAGATACATTGATAATAACGTTCAAAGGACAAATTATGATATTTATTTTATGATTTATGATTACTGCTGCCTGCCCTGACCACATGTCACTGGTTGCACACATCTGAGGAGGGAGTTTGTTCAGAGAAACACGTTTTCACCTCCATGTTTGACAGTATGGGATGCTGTTGTTGGGCTAATATTTGGCATTTCTCTGCCTCTTCTCCCAAGCCTTGTCTGAATCATTCAGGTGTTGCGTTTTAGACTTTCGCCAGTCCAGTACATATGTCTTCTTAAAAAATATTGAAAGACAAGTTATATGTAGTATTCTGGTCACTCGGCATCAGTAATGTTACATCGATGCGACATTCGATTAGATTACACTGAATGGAGTCAGTTAGCTTCTTACTTTGTCTTTCTACCCCACTCCATTTGAAAGACTTTCTTAAATTTAGAAGAAATAAATTGGAGACTAACTAGTAAGCTCGGTTGCTAGCTGTATGCTATGAGCGGTGGCCATCTCTATGTCACCGCAGTGATCTCATAACCTGCACATTAGTGTTGCACAATGTGGGCGTAAACAAAGAAAATAGGAGTGCAAAATATAGGGATGTTATTTCATGTCTATAGGGCTCTAATAATGGTAAAAACAGTATTTAGAAAGTCAGAAACAGGTTTTCTATGCTCTAATTATGAAAATAGTAGCATGTGTGGCGTCGTGTGGGAGAGCGGTTTGCTGATGTCGACATTGTGAATGTGGCCCATAGTGCGGGTGGGGCTATGGTATGGGCAGGCGTATGTTATGGACAACAAACATGCGGGCATTTTATTGATTGGCATTTTCAATGAACAGAGATAGTGTGATGTGATCCTGAGGCCCCTTGTTGTGTCATTCATCCGAGACCATCACCTCATGTTACAGCATGACAATGCACGGCCCCACAATTTCTGGAAGCTAAAAACATCCTGGTTCTTTCATGGCCACCATACTCACTGGACATTTTTGGGATGCTGTGCTTCGGCGTCTGTCATACAGTGTGAACAAATTAAAAAGGTATTGATAAAAACTTGAAAAAAATCCCCAAACTAGACTAACAAATTTTTGGGTGTCATAATAGATGATAAAAATGAGCTGGAATGGCTCAGGTGGTAGAACAGGTCGTCCAAAAATCCCAGTCACTGTTGTTGTGTCTTTGTGTCCTTCACCCACCTTGTATGAATGTGAATGAATGTTTGGTGGTGATCAGAGAGGCAGTAGGTGCGAATTGGCAGCCACGTTTCGGTCAGTCTACCCCAGGGCAATGTGGGTACAGATGTAGATTACCAGTGGATGAATAATGGGTTCACTGTGAAGCGCTTTGGGTACCTTGAAAGGTGCTAAACAAATTTTATTTTTTAAAATGTTTTTTAAAATTTTTATTATTTTTAAAAAGAACACAAAGTGTCACGGCACATTTCAGTACTGAATAAAGCAAAACGCGTTCTAATCACTCCAGACTCTCTGCTATTACCATAGCTAAACGATGGGTGGCGATATGGGGAAACAATTATAAAAGCACACTACAGTCACTAACCACACGGCAAAAAGAGCCGCTAGGATATTACTAATGTTATCGCTATTCATTAAATCACAAATATTGAAATTCACCGATGGTACACCCCTGCCTCTCGCCCCGTGGAAGTGAAAGCGCTGGCCGGAGACTGGGAAGTCTGTGCTTCCCTACTGAGACCGCTGCCCTTGCAACATGGACCCGGATAAGCGGAGGAAAATGGAAGGATGGATTCAAGCCCAGGATGGCGATATGCAAACTTTTGACCAATAAACACAGCAAAACTTAAAGTACTACTTAAATCTGGCCTCAAACTAGGTTTACCATGGCAAAACACCCAGAGGAATTTCGGTGAAGGCCACTAAGAGACAAACGAATTAAGTTTACAAATTATACCTGAGGGAAGTGAATTCTTTGAAGCTTGCAAAAAAGTGCCATGAGTCCTTGAAGATGTTAAAATTGGCTAACATTCTCGATGCATAAATGACTACCCAAGGACCAGTGCCCCTCTCCTCACCCCATCACTGTGCATTGATTTGTGTTGCCTTTAAATTGTCAGCTTCCTCCATGCAGGGTGCAGCTGTATCGTGCTTAAATGATTCAGATTGCTACTTTTACCTCTGCTTACCCTCCCTCTGCTGTCATTGTCACACCCACTTATTTCATTACAGATTCAGTAGACTTGATAAAACAGCAGGGGTGCTCCATCGCACAGCTCTTAGCCAGCCCGGCCCCAGACAAAGAAGTGGTCATTCAGGGCAACAAATCACACCAAATGGAGCATTTGGTCTTTGTGTGGGCTAGTTATGGAAAACTGATAGTGGCATACAAAATACTGAATAGGTGTAATAAATGCTGAAGAAGAGGGGGCTCTTCTCCTAATTGGCAGGCGTGGGGGGGCTGCGGGAGGAAGCACTGGCATCTTTTTGTAAGTGAGACAGAATTCTGTGAAATGATTTAATAGCTTGTTTAAAGTTGAAAGGGGCAGTGGCACATCCCGTCTCCCGTCTTCTCTCTCTCGTCTTAGGGCTGACAGATAAACATGTTAACTGCTGGCTAATTGTGCTACCCGTTCCTTCCCAGTCTCAAGTGACACTTTTATACAAGAAGCGTCAGATCTCGCGGAGCGTGCACACTCGAGATTTACAACCGCCAATGCTGAAGAACGTGCGAGTAGAAGTGTGTACCTCGAAGAACTCTCTAAATTAGCGGTGACATTTGCAGGAAAAGGGACAACGTTTTGACAGACAGTCATGGAAAAACTCACGTTTGATGACACGCTGGAAAACATGAACATCTGTCTATTGTCCTCAATTTAACAAGAGGGGGAAAATGAGGCAAACTAAGGCAACCAATGACAATCACATGTGTTGATTTTAGGTTTGCAGCAAAAGTTGTTTAGGTAGCATTCACACTTGGAGTCGGATAATTCCTAAACACTAATCCTTAAAGGAAAACTGCACTTTTTTGGACTTTTGCCCATCATCCACAATCCTTATGTGAAACATGAACACAGGTCTTTCTCTTTTCTGTGCATTCTAAATAGAGAAAAACTGCTAGCACGAGGCAGCTAACACTGCACGTAATGAGATTCACCTTGTCCACCTATAGAGCCCTCTTTCAGTATTTAAACACCTTCATAAACCTCCAACGATGTTTTACTGTTGTATAACAGGTACATTCATGTTAACATGTAATACTTCCAGTATTTTGTCGTAATTCAGTCATTTTAAGCATTACTGTACCGGAGCTTCCATCCTGGGCGCACTGATTAGACAGAGCCCATGGGAACAAATGTTACTTCCGTCAACAACTGCAACATATGGAGACCGTTTGCTATTACTAGTCATGGAAGAGCTGACAACGACTACTTTTTACTTTTACTCCCCCCAGCTAGAGAATAACGTTGCTGGGCAGATCCAGCTATAGTGAAATACTACTGTAAGCCATTCTCATAGCATTAGCATGTAGCACTAGTGCTAAAAGTGACAAAATAAAGCCATTATGAAACAGTCACTTACAATGTCCGCTCTCACTGGGATGCCAAATGATGGGATGGCAGTATCTTTCAGCACAAGACTTGTGTTCTTCGTTGAGCTGATAAATTAAATGAAAACTCACAGTCGACGCAGCAACTCCATTAGCTTATGTTACCTCTCGGTAGTGGAGTCAGGCGTTGTGAGTGAGACGCTGCGTCACTATGCCAGAGTAGTAGTTATTCAGTGTTAGCTCCTAAAATAACAATGGCGCTGTAGCTTGGTTAATATGCAGGTCGCCTTATGTAAATGAGCAATTATTGCCGTTTTTAGAGGTTTTTTTTTAGAGTGTTATAGTCAAAATATGTGGGTTCCATTATGTACATTGTTAGCTGCCTCATGCTAGCTGTTGTTCTCTCTTTAAAGGCACAGAAAAGGGAAAGACGTGTGTTCATGGAAAAGTCATGACACCTAACCTAACCGCACTATGCTCTGGGTCTTCAATGCTATCGGCCTACCAGTGCTTCTTTATGGAGCCAAGACCTGGCCACTTTGCAAGACAACGGCTTACCAGGTCCACGGCTTTGAGGTCTGAGTGTCTTTGCCTGACACCGCGTTGGCTGGTTCAGACACGTCCTCCGCTGACGACCCCACCCAAGCCATCATGGAGTCTGACCCATCCACAACCGGTTGGTCGTAGCCAATCACACACCCTCTGGTCCGATGTTGTCGACCAAGACCTCCAACAGATCGACCTGTCGCTGGAGGAGAAAAATTGCTCACCGGATTATGTACATGACTACCTGAATAACAAGTTCCAAAAGTAGTGAATGGACTGAAAGTATTCATAAAAGATGCAGGGCCTCGGCAGAACATCGCCTCTCTCCATTTATTCATAAGAGTACAAAGGGTTGCAAAATCTTTGTGGCAGGTTTTGGAATTGTGCTGGTCCCACAGTGCACTACTAACAGGTCAATGCAGAGCACATTGCAGAGCAATTTTCCTGATGAAACCAGTTCCTTTTTGAAGAAACAGTCAGAACTCTTTCAGCTGGGGATGAGCAATACTGCCACTTCTGGTATCGATCCGATACGAAGTAAATGCATTGCTGTATTGCTTTTTACTTGACATTTTGCAGGATCCCTGAATGATTTTGTGATTTTGCCTTTCATTTGTTGATCTTGATTAGAATCTGAATAAAAAAGGACAATAAAAGACGACCCAAAAATATTTTTATCAACGAAGTTATAAAGTCAGTAGTGCAAAATACCTAAACAAAAATAAAAACAACTATGGTTTGGCACTTTGCGCTTCAAATTTCGCGGCTTCACTCTTTTTTTCCAAACGTGTTAATAAATCGTTGCTGTTTTATAGTTGAATACGGCCTATTAGTCAAAACACATGCATATTTAAGCAAATTTTACTTGGGTTTTTTTGCCTAAGTTAAGCATTTTCAAGCATAAAAATGGATAAATGAACTAAAATACAAATATAAGGCATTCAGAATATTTTTCTTGCGACTTTTAAGAATAAATGAGCCCTAAAACTAAGCAAGTTGTTCTTGATCACATTGCGAGATTTAAGTCGAATCTTCTTAATACAAGGTAAGAAATAAGCCAAATGATCTTCTAAGATTCTTATATTGAGATAAAATGTGCTTTTATGAGCAAAAAAAAGTACATATTCTAGATGTAGGTGTATTATTCTTAGAATTTTATATAGAAAAACAACCATTCGTACCTCTGGACAATTTTTAGAGTCTCCACTTAACCTACCATATATATTGTTGGATGTGGAAGAAAGCCAGAGTGCACAGCGAATACGCACAGGAGCAATGTGCGGGTTCCGCACAGAGGTGTTCCGAAAAGGATTTGAACCCCTGGCTGCCTGATTGTAGGGCCGCCATGCTATTCACTATGTAGCTAACATTGCTTTTTGCGGGCATATTGGTTACGTTGGTTACTACTTCACCGGTCTGAGCTTTCCAACAAGCATGAAGCAAATGATATGGATGGAAATGTTTTACTTAAAACACAGAAAGGGTGATTGTTCATTTGGGAAAACCTATTGTCATAAACACTATCAGAATTCTTTTTTTTGGCAAGATTTGCATGTAAATTCACTAGTTTTTAGATTTATAAACTATATAAAAAGAAAAATATTTTCTTGAATCAAGTTTAAACATTTTACACATTCACACAAATATTATTAGTAGATTTAATATAATACATCTCAGCTGTGATATTTGCTGTGCGGCCTTCACATTGGTTCAAAATCAGCAAATCTTCAAGAAATGGTTTTAAAATGGGACTTTTTAACTTTTTTTAAATGTTTTTTTTGCTGTGTAGATATATTTTCCGTGTGTGAGTCCGTTCTTAAAAATGTTACAAACCAGTTTTATTCTTAATGTTGTGAGGATATGTCTGACACTTGTCTGGATCCCAGTATGCAGGGGCGTACACCAGTTGTGAATGAAATAGTCTTTTTAATACTACTGCAAAACAGTTCAGGAACAAAAAACTCAGATGCCATGGAAAGAAAAGGGCATCGCGGAAAAATGGAATAATATGCAACTGAAAGGAATACCAAAGCTGGTCAGGCGGAGCTACAAACAAAGCCGTGGGGAAAAACCAGGCAGGACTGGATGGCCGACGGCAGCAGCACAGATCTTGGCTTGGAGGTTCAGCCACGAGGAATCACCGAGTGCCATCCAGTCGCCACAGGTGAGCTAAAAAGGAGTGACAGACAATGAGGCACAGCTGTGCCTGTTCTGTAGCTTCGCCCAACTAGATATCACCTGGGTCTGTGTGATAACACAAAAGCCGAAAGTGAACAAGGGAAAGGAAATAAGCCACAAATAATGACCTGAACCCAAAATGTAAAGCTGGTGTCAACGCCAGGCGTGACAAATTTAAAACAAATATATTACAGTAATCTCTTTTTGAACAATAATAAGGTTTCTTTGCCGCTTATCCTCACTAGGGTTGCGGGCATGCTGGAGTCTATCCCAGCTGACTTCGGGCGAGAGGCGGGGTACACCCTGGACTGGTCGCCAGCCAATGGCAGGGCACATATAGACAAACAACCATTCACACTCACATTCATACCTATGGACAATTTAGAGTCACCAATTAACCTAACATGCATGTTTTTGGAATGTGGGGGGAAACCGGAGTACCCGGAGTACCACGCATGCACGGGGAGAACATTCAAACTCCACACAGGAATGCCCAACAGAGATTCAAATCCGGATCTCCTGACTGTGTGGCCAGTCAGGGCCGCACGGTGGCCAGCATGCTAACCACTCGGCCACCGTGCGACCCCCAGGGTTTCAGCCTGTTATTAGAAAAAAAAACCCTACTTTCTAGCAAAAATATATTCATAAGAATTGGCTAGCTCTACTCTCTTAATATAAGGTTCTTTTTCTCAAGTTGAGAAAATTGATAGACAAGAAAAAAAAAGGGTTGCTTAAAATTTAATTTTTTTACTGTCTTGAAATTCTGTTTTTGTAGTGTAAACCTTCTGTGGAGGCGGTCCCAATGATCAGGAAACTTCCCATGAAGTGGTTGTTGGTGTATTGGAGTACTGAAAATGTGTGTGTGCGTGTGTGTGATAATTAAAAAGAACAGGGTGCGTTTGTTCCAAGTGAAAGGCCTTGTGATTGTGTGTTATCTCTGTTGTGAACAAGCACAGATGTTGCAGTACTTACAAAACAGAGTGGGAAATAGTACATTCCTAACAACATGAAGTAACAAAAGAACAACAAGGAACCATCCCAATTCTAACATGTGTGAATCTATATTATGCCTTATTTTCTGTTATTATGTCTACTATATTGGGTAAGAGAAGTGTCAAAGTTACCATTAGGGTGTTATTTCATGTCTAGAAGGCTCTAACAATGTTTAAAACTGTATTTAGAAGGTTGTAAACAGGTTTTCTGTGCTATAACTACAAAAATATTCTATTTATAAATAAGGAATTGAATCTAATTATCTGTAAAGTATTATCCCACATTCCATATTTTGTTTGTACACGGCTAGATGGACTATGTATATAGCTGTGATATCAACCACTATGTATCAGTGCTCCATGTATCAGAATCAATGTAGAATACCATATTCACAATTAGAATGCTTCTTTTAAAATTTGTATTTTAGTTCATATAGCTGGTTAATTTAACCACTTTTATGCTTGAAAATGCTTAATTTAGGCCAAGAATAAGTACAATTTGCTTAAATATGCATTTTTTTTATGAGTAATAGGCCGTATTCAACCGCGTAACAGCGATCATTTATTAATCCATTTTTGAAAAAACGACGATAGAGTGAGGGCGTGATGTTCAAACGGTGGGCGACTGTAATTAGTCAGAAGCATCAGCAAACAATGTTGTTTTTTTTTTACAATAAAAGCTGCCGCTATTAGGATAAACTCAGAATTCTTTGAATTTATTGGGTGGAATCTTGGAGAAGTGAACAGATGACGGAACTGAACTGAATGGGTTTGAACTGAATGTCTTTTTAGGAAGTAAATGCGGAGCAAGGTTTAATTTGGATGTTAGCAAAGAGAGAGAATGGAGAAAGGAGAGCAAGTATCTTGTTTCAGTAAAACCCTGAAGAACATATGAAAAAGATGAATAATGTATTGGCTATATGGAGCTTGAATCTCTTTCGTATTAATTGTGAGGAAGGTTTGTTTCCAGTGTGAGGGGTGGAGAGGTTGTGGGACCCTGAGATCACAGAGCTCAAAGCCGCTGGCCCTACAGCCAAAGTAATTGACTTGCAAATTAGTTCTGCGGGCTAATTAATTGGAAGTGGGGGTTTGTAATGAAAGCAATGGTGGTTCCCAAGTAAAAAAAAATATCGGGGTTTTCTATTTCATTCTTAAACTTATTTAGGACTCCATTTAATCTTTGGTGATTACTAACCTGTTCACAATATGTGAACAGGACAGCAAACACCAGTAAGATAAGTAGTTTTAAAGTTCACAGATGTCTTGTCAGTCATTAAAACTGCACAGTTGTTTGTGCCTGCCTCTTCAGTTGCAGGCACATGTCAGTGTTAGACCCCTGAAATGTAACTCGTCAGGACACTGAGGCGTTCTCAGGTCAGCTGCAAGACATAATCCCCCTAGCATGTCCTAGATTTACCTCCAGGCCTCACCAGGAAGGCGCCCAGGAGGCTTCCGGAATAGATGGCCAAGCCACCTCAAATGGCTCATCTCGATGTGCAGAAGCAGCAGTTCTACTCTGATCTCCTTCTGGATGACTGAGGTCCTCACTCTATCTCAAGCCTATCTCACAGATCATCCACTTTATAGAGGATCTCATTTCAGTCGCGATTTAACGTTCATAGGTGAGGGTAGGAACATAGATCCATCCATCCTTCCGCTATACCTGAGGTCAGGTCATGGGGACAGCAGCCTAAGCAGAAGCCCAGACTTCCCTCTCCCCAGCTGCTTCATCGAGCTCCGCAGGATCTCGAGACATTCCCAGGCCCGCTCCAGTCTCTCCTGCCGGTCAGACGTGCCCTGAACACCCCGCCAGAGAGGTGGTCAGAAGGCATCCTGACCAGATGCCCGAGCCACAAAACAATGCATTTCTTTATTTAGCGTAAAACCAATGATTAGGGCTACACAGTACAAATACGGTATTTAGTAAATTCACCAAACATTACACCAGACCAGTGTTGCAGACTGGAGAAAATGTCATTTATTTCTCTACATGCCCAACATGTTGACATGGAGATTCATACTACAGCAGGGGTGTCCAAAGTGGGAGCCGGGGGCCATTTGCGGCCCGCATCTCGTTTTGGATTGGCCCGCGGCACATTGTAGAATTTTTAAATTCAGCAAAAATAGGGAAAAAGAGCAAAAAGGTGCAATGTAACGAGAAAAATCTGAAATGTGATACTACTAATTAGGAATAAAATGAAGTTTTGCCTTTAAATACACACAAACAAATACATCTTTTTTTTTTATCCTTTTTACAAAATAACTTTGACTTTTCCATATGTGGTCCTTGTTCAAAAAAGTTTGGACACGCTTTACTACAGTATACACCAGTATCACTAACTAGCGGGCCACAGTCCGGACCCTGACACTGTTCAATATGCACCAGGGGTCTCATCTATAAAGCTCGCGTACAGCACAAAAAGTACACTCGGTCCCCAACTTACGAACATCTGACTAGCGAACATTTGCGGATACGAACACAAGCCGACTGGTCTATATTTTATTTTATTTTGCCTTGTAGTCGCTCAATCAGTATTTATACTGCTACTGTACATGCTTGACCAGTAGAGGGCACTGTGACACTGCTAATACAGCCTTAGAGCTAATGGGACCAACAGAGGAAGAGTTAGATGCTGGGGAGAGAAAGCTAAATGGAAAGCTAAATTGTAGCTGTATGATACAACCCGGACAGAGCGTGTGATTAAAGTTTATGAAGAGTTAATAGACCTGCTTAATTCTACACCACCCACAGAAAACTACCTCTTTTAGAAGAGTCTAACAACGATGACCATTTGTCCTTTTTTTCAATATCTCCTCCTCCAACTCCACCACAACGACGTATGCTCGACCACTCCTCTTCAAAGGTAAATAACATTTATCATTACGTATTATTATATCATTTTTATTATTGTTTTTTTCATTAATTATCCTCGTTTAATATTACTACTGCATCCAAACTCATATTTACATACATACACATATACTGTATATGTGTACACGTACATGTAGTATCATTTGACATAAGAACGATCGTCTGGAACCAATTGTGTTCGTAAGTTGGGGAACTAGTGTATGTGATCTATAAAAACACAACCTGACTTGAGAATGTGTGCACCAGTACGCCAGTTTTGTAGCTGGCATTCGCACTGTTTGGAGGCAGGGCAAAAAGGCGACCTGCGGATTAAGTGGTGAAGTGAAGTTAGAAATAAACAGGTAATGGAAGCCCATAAATGTTTGTCCATCATTGCATTAACCAGCACGACGTTATGGACTGAAAAACATTTCCAGAAAGATTTGCCATTTTGCATGACACATTTGTCCAGCCTTATCTATGTACTGGAAATCAATTCTTGTTGTATTTCTCTGCCATCCATTTGTAAAACAGTGTAAGGCAATGCTCGCTTGACCGAGGACTTCTTCAGGGAGAATAACATCACTCTTTTGGACCACCCTGTATGTTCCCCTCATTTAAATCATTTAAATAAAAATGGCCATCAGTTCCAGACAGTTGATGCCCTTGGTGAAGCCATTTTCACCACTTGGAGCAATGTTCCCACTAGCCTCCTGGAAACACTCACATCAAGCATGCCCAAACACATTTTTGAAGTGATGAACAAGAACGGTGGAGCTACTCATTACTGAGTCCTACTGAGAACATTTTTTGTTCTGGTTTGGAGAGTTTTTTTGTTATTGTTCGAGCGATGGTGTTAAACTTTTGATCAGCTGATAAACAACCTATTTCACTTTAATTGTTGTTTTCAATAAATTAATTTTTCAAAGTGCTTTTTGTCTCACTCCCCCTTCTTGCTTTTGCATATTGTAGCTCTACGGTTTACCCCGCCTCTCACCCGAAGTCAGCTGGTGAGGATAAGCGGCATAGAAGATGGATGGATGTCTGTCTGTGACTGGCCAATCACAGAGCGTGAAGAGTGAATACATAATGAGGATTTTCCGTCATCACGATTATGGATAATGGCGAGCTGTATTTGTTTCATGTTCGTGTCCGGCAAAAGTGCATTATCCGTAACCCGTCCACACCGGGGACTCATCTCTAGTTTTCAACACATTTCTAGGATATTTCAACATTCATTCTACATTTCAGTTCAGCTTCAGCATTCATATGCAATTTCTACTGAAATTCACAACATGGTCGAACAGAGCACCATCTTGTATTCCTCTTCTTCGGCCTCCACCTCTTCCTCTTCCTCTAACTCAGGGGTGTCAAACTCGTGCTATGGAGGGAAGAGACACTGCAGGTTTTCTTTCCAGCCGGTCACTAAAGCAGGTGATTTTAATGATAATCACCTCCTTCAATTTCAGGGAAGGAGCTCATCAATTAAAGCACCTGCTGGAGAAACTGGTTGAAGCAAAAACCTGCAGTGACTCGGCCCTCCTCCACCTGCTGCTTTTTATAGTCCTTACACACCTGATTGGTGTGTCAATAATGAAGTAAACGAGTGGTTGCACACCAGATGGCTGTGTTGATCCACATCCGTGCATTGGTACTGCACAGAGGTCACTCAGGTCACAGGATTCTGTTTTGCAAAAAGTGTGAGGTTTGCTTAAAGTTGTGCGAATGTGAGCTGATGTTTTGCTCCTCGTGTGGCAGGTTTTGCTAATAGTGTAATATTTGTCATTTTAATGTGTAAGGCTTGAGTTTGACGCCAGTGATCTAATCTAACAGTCACTCTTATTGCAAATGTTGATACGAAAAAAGGGTGAGGTTGACAGTTTGCTTATAGTTGTGCACATTTGAGCTGATGTTTTGCTCCTTGAGTGTCAGGTTTTGCGAATACTGTAATATTTTAATGTGTAAGCAATAAAAAAATCAGTCATAATTGTGTGAGGCATATTGAAGAAAGATGGTAGAGGGTTGTGGAGATGAATATAATCCAGGGGCACCAAAGTCATTTTCATCGTGAGCCACACTGCAGTTATGGTTGACCTTGGTGGGCTGCCTGTAACTGTGGACCATATAAATGTATAATTGCATTATTATCACATTTTATTCTTTATTTACATTATTTATTTACTTACTTACGTTGAAATCAGAAATCAAGGGGACAAGCAGAAATGCAAGTACAGTATACAACTATTGTAAAATTGATTTTAAATGGGGTTTAACAGCAACAAAAAATAAACTCTGCTTACATGCAGTTCAAAATTGACAGAACAATAAAATTAACAATTGAATTAAATTAAGAAATAAGTGTCTTTAGGATTTAAAAAAATTATATTCATATATTTTAAAAATTATTTTAACAATGGAAAAATAAAATAAATAATAATGAATACAAATAATAAAATGAGGAAAAAATTAATTAAAAAATTGTGTCTTTTTGATGTGCATTATTTCCAGGCTTTTGCAAGTCTCATAAAATTATATGGGGGGCAAAATCTGGCACCCGGGGGTTGGAGTTTGACACCAGTGACCTAATCTAATCTAAAAACAGTCACTCTTATTGCAAATGCTGATGCGAATTTGGAAGAGAATTTATGGACATCTCAATTACTCTCAGAATTTGGTCACTGGTTTGTGATCCGGTCCCGTAATTACCGTGAAAAACGAGTTCCACTATGGAGTTTGTTATGGTCACAGAACTAGAGACAAAAAGGATGCAAAATCACACAATCAGTGAATGTTGTTAAAATATTTTCAAATAAAAAACAGCAGCGGAATCACGATCTGCTCCTTTGTGCAAAGAGATACAGGAGGAATACCGCCAGAGCCCTACAAATTAGGGGTGTAACAGTACCTGATAGGACCTTTGTACTGAACTGTAGGTTCCAGTTAGAAAAATCCAATTAGCCGGGTGCCTTTACCGTTGTACCCCAAAACAAGACCAAGAATAACATAGTCATACGTGCATATTGCCAATGATTAAATGAATAAATACAACTGCCAATTAGGTTTGGTGTCTTATACATTTGCCAAATATTTATTTTCCACTTAATGATTTTAGAACAAAATAAATGTTTTCCCAGAATTCCTCTCATGGCTTGTTATAATAGCTGAATGGAAGTCTTGGTGGATTCTTCAGGGTGGTTCCTCTCTTCACAGCATTCATCTCAAAGCCCCTTGGTTACAGGATCATAGGCCTACTAGAGTCTTCAGCCTCCCTTCTTTCTCCCCAGGTATGTGAACCCCACCGCTCTTGCCCTGTCTTCCCCATCAGGGCAGAGATGGCAGGAAACCAAGTCCGCTGCCCCCCAGATGGGCTGATTTATGGCTCCTCCTTTCCATCTAAGCAGAGTATATGCCCCAGGTGCCCTGCCTCACATGCACTGGGGACAGACAGTCTCAGACCTGATGGCCCTAGACTCCCAGCACTCTGAGATGCCAAGTAGCAAACAGCCATTCTAGAATGGTGTTCATTTGTCATATGGGCAGCCTGGGATATGCCTTAAAGAGTAACAACACGGAGAGCAGGAACAATGAGAGATGCTCCCTTCCTCCCTCACCTTCTCCTCCAGACATTGATCTTCTATAACAATAAATCATACGAAAGTTATGCACAACCACTTTCACTATTGTCAGGGGGGGTACTTTAGTTTAATGGCCAGTGCAATCGCTTTAAATATGACAACATTCAGGAGAGAATCCTTTGAGTTGCTTTCATACTACCTTAGATGTATTTCAGCAATGGAACACACTTCTCTGCCTCTGCCGTCAGGATAATCATCAATGTGAAGCATGTACAGCATTAACTCAATCGTAGCTTAGGTTTTAAATTTGCTGTATCCTCAAAATAACTCCACACACAACCATTAATATAGAAACCGCTGGCAACAAAAGTGAGTACACCCCATGTTAAGCCGTATAAATTGGGCCCAATTAGTCGTTTTTCCTCCCCAGCGTCATGTGACTTGTTAGTGTTATGGGTTCTTAGGTGTGCATGGGGAGCAGGTGTGTTAAATTTTGTGTAATTGCGCTCACCCCCTCTCACAGCGGCCACTGGAAGTTCAACATGGCACTCAATGGCAGCAAACTCTCAGAGGAAAAAAGAAAATAAAAATGGTCTAGGCTATAACAAGATTGCCAACACCCTAAAAGTGAGCTGCAGCATGGAGGCCGAAAACCATATGGCGCTTTAACAGGACAGCTTCCACTCAGAACAGGCCTCGCCATGCTCCACCAAAGAAGCTGAGTGCACATGCGCAGCGTTGTATCCAGAGCTTGTGTTTGTAAAACAGACATCTGGGTGCTGCCAGCATTGCTGCATTGGTTGAAGGGGTGAGGTATCAAACCATTCGCCGCACCCTGCATCAAATTGGTCTGAATGAGTGCTGCTGGCACTGGAGAGCTGTGGTTAATTGAGGGGAACATGAATGCCAACATGTATGGTGACATAGTAAAGCAGACACAATGTCCTTCTTTGCTAAACTGGGCCGTAGGGCAGTATTCCAACATGATAGGGGGCACAGCACACTGCCTTGCTAAAGAAACGGAGGAAGCTGTGGGACCTAAACCCAATTGAGCATTTGTGGGGCATCCTCACATGTAAGGTGGAGGAGTGCAAGGGGGTAATCATCTGCATCATGTCGTCATGAATGAGTGAGCGATGACTCCAGAGGCAACCTGTGATGTTCTGGTGAACTCCATGTCCAAGAGAGTTAAGAGTGTAGGAAAATATTCAAACTTTGGGCACAATTTGGAGCTTTTTATGATTGGTTTACTCACATTTGTTGCCATTTGTTGGTTTAGACATTACTGGTTGTGTGTTGAGTTATTTTGAGGAGACAGGAAATTGACACCATCCAAACCGTACACTGACCAATTACATTGCATCAAAGTGTTGTTTCTTTACTGTTTCTTTCCATGTTGTCCCACTTTTGTGACATACTGTATATCAGTGCCAGGCGGACACGGCCAACAAGGCCTTCTCTGCTGGCGTAACCACTACCAGAACCACAGATCTACATTTACAACTTAAATTCTAATATTTGTTCCATGAAATTGTATTAATGTATTCCCATCAGTCTATTATCTATGTTTTGTAGCGTGTGTCTTGGCTGCACTACTTCCAGTAGTGTGTGTGTGTGTGTGTGTGTGTGTGTTAGATTTTTTGTCAAATCAGGTTTCAGATTCTATGTGTTGCCATGTCAATGTAATCTGTCCAGGGCCTTCAAAGTCAGGAGTGCTGGCCCATGTCACTTAAACACTATTAGCAATAGGGCTGTTTCTTTCACCAATCCGATTTCAGATTCGCCTCACAGGGCCACAGTGACATCAGCACTTTTCCATGCTCGGATTGGTTGATCAGAGCAAAACTGTCATACCAAGTTACGTCCACAATGGCCGACTGAAAAGGAGAAATTAACATCTCTGGTGAGTAGATGTGTTTTATTTAAATGTTTCATGTATTTGTCATGTTTTTGATGAATATTATTGTGATTGTGATTCTGATTGTGAACTGCTCCACCCGATTACGTAATAGTGTAGAGGTTTGGAGCTGTCTGAACCCTTCATCACCGAGCTGTGTTTTCGAGATTAAAAACTTTTTTACAAAGTAAACACATTGACTTTCCAACTGCATTTTTGGTAAACGCATATTTCTGCAGGTTTTTGCCTTAGGAATCATGGAACTACAAAAGGTTTTCTGGATTATACAGCTAATTCACAGTGGCATTAACACAGTTAACTGACGAAGAAAATGATATGACATACAAGAAACAATTCACAACATCACATGAATCACCAACGGAATAGTCATACAAGGTTTCTATTACACAATAAAGACCTCTTCATTAGTTGGATGTGATTCCTGTCATTTTCAATGTCTCAGAGAATCTCGGAGGGCTTTTAGTGTGCACAGAGAAAAAAAAACAGACAACAGAAGAAAGCCAACAGTGTAAAGGTTCAGTGGTGCTGTTTTCTGTGTTTTCTATGCTTTTTGAACCAGTTATTTCAATTAAAACGCGAATAAACTGCTGATTAATTCAGCACACTTCCCAATTACACATCAAACAGGCCTCCTGGGGGCCTGAGCCACAAAGATGGCAGATGCCGTGCACACATTTGGGTATATTTCATGTGGCTATAAAATATTGAGCTGTTGTGTGGTGTTGTGGTACCGCTGGGTGTCTGTGTTGCTGGTATGTAAATGTGAGTGTGACACGCCTGTCTGCAATGGGAGACTGATATCTAGGACATGTTGGGATATGCCACAGGGAAAATGATGCAATGTGGTGCTAAGACACTCGAGACAAGTTGCAGCTCATGCTCTGCAGCAGTGCAAAGTTTGTGTATCTTTGCCGATAAAAAAAAAGGACATGAATGCAAATATTGTTAGGAAGTGTTCAAGCAGATGAGCATTTCAGAAAAGTTGGCTTGGTTGCCTTCATCTGTGTTAAACCTCTGGGGTCCATGGTAGGATTTTCCGCTTTTCCTGGTGCTGAGTGTTTTTGACACTCAGCACCTCCAAATCTGAGGTAATTTTGTGCCCAAAGTCTGACTATTTAGTTTGGTTATGAGGGGTGGCACAAGATCTTGTGTCTCAAGATCTCTCGAGATTAAAACGTGATTTTTTTGTTCAGAAAAAAAAAAATCTTGTGGGCACTACTCCTGGGACGATAATAAATTAATGAATCACGCAATAAATGAAAATGAACTCCATAATTTTTCCAGCCACAGTACATTGCCATGTGCATGCATGTGTTTTTTCCCTCGGATTAGCTGACTCAAGTCGACGTAAGCGGTTGTCGACATAACTGAATATGTACAATGGAACCTCCGTTAGCGTGTTTTTCGGCTAACGTCAAATATTTCCGCCAAAATATTGCCTCGGTTTAGCATACAATATACTGCGTGTGTTGTAGAACGGTGTTCTTAATGCATTTTATCACAAAACCTCCTTGTTAGCATCCTATTAGCTTGCTAATACATGGAAAGAGGATGCGGAAGTCAAGTCAGTCTCCATCGCCCATCTATGATGTCAACAACTGTTGGCTCTCAAAAATGTTCACACAAAACTAGTTTTTATAGTTTTACCATTCTAGTTGTAATTGAAAGACGTGAGACAAAGACACAATGCGGCAGTGAGATCACCACAAACACCACCTTGGTGTTTTGCTAGGAGTTACTTCTTGAATTCAATACCGTCTCACTTTCATTATCAAAATGCTGGCACTGCAACATTTTTTGGCGTCTTTTTCCATGTTGATCCCGCTACCACATCGTGTTTTTGGCATCAATCACTTCTTCAGCAAAGGTAAAAGTAAAATAAAAGTTAAATATCCATTTATTCCTTTCATTGATCATTTATATGTATTTAGAATTGTTTTTCGCATGTAAAACTATAATTGTAAAACTATAAAAATGTGTTTTCTGTTAACATTTTTGGCTTTCTGGAACATTAATTGGATTTACATGAATTATTTCTTATGGCAAAAATTGGGTTTGAGTCGGACCTTCTGGAAGCGATTTATGACGCTAACCAAGGTTCAACTGCATTCTGATAATAGCTGCAAGATACATGGTGAGCATTGCCAGGCTTGTTTTTCCCCTTAGCGTGTCCATAACTGATTTGAGTGTAACAGCAAACAACTGCTTTAACAGCTCTCCTGACAAGTGTTTCCAGTTATACGATGTCGCTCTTTTCTCAACGTGTATACCTCCCAAATGAACCAGCAGCACTTTAGGAGCAATAGTTGGTGAAATTCAATGCGGCCATAACACATAAATCATCTTTTAAGCACCAAGAAGAGGCGGTGTGGCCATAAACAGTGTCAACGCTGCTTCGTCGGTGATGTAAATAATTTATCAAACCTACACACACACACACACACACACACACCACTGTTTATTCCATCCCAGCCAGTGTATAATCCTCAGACACCATTTTAGTGGAGGACCTGTCAAGACACACACACACACACGCACACACACACAGTCAGTGTTTTAGAGGCGGCCCTGTCTGTCGCTGTAATGAATCCCTCTGTGATCACCCTGCCAGTTGTGGTCATCACTCTCAGGCCAACACACGCACACAAACACACACACACACACACACAGGTTTGCACGGACATGGAAGCTCCCCCTACACATGCATAGGGGTCCCGCTGACTGTCTGCTCATTCATCATGCGACCCCTTATGGAGTTGCTTGTGGAAGCCTGGGGATGCAATGGAGATTTGCTGGTGTGTGTGTGTGTGTGTGTGTGTGTGTTGGCAGTTGGTGTGAGCAGAAAGAGAGGGATAGTGTCTCATGAAAGAGGGTGAGACCTCATAGCTGTGTGCTCGGGGACCCGGCACACTAGAAGCATGAAAACTGCAGCTCCCACCTCCCGGTTTTAATCGGGCTTGGTTTTGGCCACAAAAGAATGATTGCTCGGTGGTCACGTTGACGAGTGCTTCCTGTCCCTGTGCCTGCCAGCCGGTAGACGTAAGCTTCCCCGCGAGTGTTAAGTGCATATCTAAATAGTTGATGAGCACTAAGCTGTTGCCGCCAGCGCCTCATTGAAACACCTCTTCTGAGGCGTCCGCTGGGACTGCTTTAAACAACCGGGTGTCCTGCTGCTTGGCAACCAGGGAAGGAAGAGGTTCTGAGCTCAGCATGTTTTTTGGAGGAGGCAGAGTCCCCAATGTTTTAAGATAATTGTCAAAAGAGACACCAGTGGTTTATTTCATTTTAAGAACCTGTGAATAAAATATACGCAGTGCGCAATGCAGTTTTTGACACTCGGATTCATTTGTTACACGTGAGAATAAACATACCATTTTCTTAACACATGAGAAGCCATGGTGACACACGCGTTAGCAACATTTTAAATGTGTTAAATGTGTCCTCTACAGCTTTGTGCTTGACTTGAGACAATCCAGACCCTAAGAGATGTCTAAGAAACATTTAGGCGTGGTTGTCATGTGGCAGTCATGTGACTTTCCCAGGACATGCTTGCCCAAAATGGCAGTGTGTCAGGTAAGCTAGCTCATTTTCTTTTTTTGCCACGAAAACTCATTTTCAATCCATGTAACAATGGTAATGCTTTAATAGGGTGTCAAATATTAAAATTCAGCTATTCTTACTATATTTCCTCAATTACTTCATCGATAACGAGCCATAAAAATATTGGAATTTCAGCCTTAAAATTGCTATGAGCAGCCTGAAGTTACATATTTGTCAGCTTTCGTTCAATTCAAAACAAATTTGTTGAGTTGTTTATATAAACAAAAACACTGTGTCTAAATTTACTATAGTGGAACATCAGTTAGCATACGCCCTGGTTAGCATGCTTTTCAGTTAATGTGGGAAATTTATGCCATATTTTGCCTTGGTTTGCTCACATTTTACCATTACCGTGTTGCCATGTTATCAATACACTGCGTGAGTCCAACTTTGTTCTTAATGTATTTTGATCACAAAATGTCCTTGTTAGCATCCTATTAGCTTGCTAATACATGGAAACAGGAAGTGGAATTCAGTTCTGTCACCCATCTATGATGTCAGTGGTTGACTCATTCACTCTAACACAGTTACGCCACAAAGGTTAACACAAAACACGTTTTTATAGTTTTACAATTATGACTCGAGTTAAGAAACACTGTTGAATCCAAGAAATAACTGACAGGAAAACATCAAGATGGTGTCCATGTTGATCTCGCTGCCACATCTAGTCTTTGGCAACAATCACGTCTTCAGTGAAGGTGAAAGTAACTTGAAATGTTCATTTATACCTTTCATTCATCATTTATATGCATTTACAACTGTTTTATGCATGTAAAACTATAATTGTAAAACTTTAAAAGGTGTATTGTGTTAACGTTTCCAGCTTTCTGGAACAAATTAATTGGATTGACATTATTTCTTATGAGAAAAGCGGATTTGGTTGCAGTATATTTCGGTTATAGTTGGACGTTCTTGAACGGATTTGTGATGCTAACCAAGGTTTCACTGTATATGCATTTTTGCCTGCGTCCAAATTTTATGCATACCCTATAGTACAAGTTCAAAGTTTTCTGTTTTAATTCAGGACAGCATGTCATCAGAGCAGTGCCAATTATCGATTTATAGCATTTATTCCGGCATTATACAATGCTTCTGTCAGTTCTTTTACTCGATTTATTTATTCATGTATCTCTTTATTTTGTTTTATTTTATTTTATAATTATTTTATTTTATTTTCATTTCATTTACTCTTATTATTCACTCTTATTTTTTCTCTTTCATTTTGTAACACTTTTTATTTTTCTTCTTTTCTTTATCCCTTCATTGCCACACAAGCTATGTTGTGTTTTGTTTTGTTTTTTTTTACCCCATGTGCTTATTTATCAATGTATCCATATTCTCTTTAATTTATCCCATTTGCTCTTTAGCTTGTCATTTTCATTGATCATTGAGTCCTATTTGATCTACACTTATTATTAATTTTTCCATTTGATTTGATCTTATTTTTTTTTCCGACATTTTCCCCCCTTTAAATAATTTTCAGGGAATTAGGAAAATGCTTTAACTGAACTTAATTATTTAATGACTAAAAGGAAAACTGCACTGTTTTTTCTGAATTTTGCCCATCATCCACAATCCTTATGTGAGACATGAACACGCAAGTCTTTCTCGTTTCGGTGCGTTCTAAAGATATAAAAACAGATAAAAAGAGACAGCTCATTACTGCATGTAATAGGACAACACCGATACCGCCTACATAGACCGCTAATAAAACACCTCCAACAAGGTTTTATGGTTTTATATACATGCTTTGACCATGCAGTAATTCATGTACATTCATGATAACATGTAATACTTACAGTATTTTTTTTGTATTTTGGTCCTTTTAAGCATTACCTGAACTTCCTTCCTGGGCGCATTGATTTCACATAGCAACATAGAAACGAACGCCAACACCTAGCGTTAACATTTCCAAACTAAAATATGAAAACATAGCAACAGTAGCAGCCGCGTGGTGCTGATGCACTGGGAGTGAGTGTGTGTTGAAGCTAGTCGCTAGCCGGCTAGTAGCTAGCCAGTGTGCCAGGTGTCAATATTGTTACGATGGTGTTTGTCGCTCTGCTGCCGCCTGCTGTGTGTGTGCTCTCTGTGCAGCTTCAGCCGGTGTGGGTGGAGTCCCCAGCACACACCTGCAGGCAATCTCATCTGGCACCCTTCATATACTCAGCAGCAACTCAGGACCAGTGCCAGATTGTACTCCTTGCTACCTGTTCCGCTTCGTCCGGCTCCTTACCTGTTCCCCGCTTTCTGGCTCACCCTTGTCCCTCTGCTCAGTACTATTTCCTGTTACACTAGTTATTGTTCCAGCTCAGGTTTGCCTGCAGTATTTCTTAGTTGCATTCTAGTTATTCCTGTCAGCCTTCTGCTGGCAGCGTTTTGTGTTTTTCTACTTTTGGTTTGTGACTTTCCCTTGTGTTGTACTTTTCCCGCTCGGGACACTTTATGTTATTAAATACCTTTTGTTTCTATTTTTGGTCTGACTCCTTGCGTTGGGTTCCGCCCCTTTTTACAAGTGGCGACTCCCACTTGTGACAAATATGCCAGTAACCTAAAATGGCATATTGTGGCCGAGTCTGTGAGGAACAGGCAGCTATTTATTTGACAGGAGCCAATCATGAGCTATAAAAAAACTTACAAGAGCTTGTCAACCCAATGGAAATTGCAGGAGGTCGTTTACTCGATATAACAGTCTGACTCATGGTGTCATCTTACTAAGAACACTGAATTAATCACAGAGCAACTTCAGTTTCAAAAGGTATACCTGAATATACTGTATAAAGACGTACAAAAACAAGTTCAAATTGAAAAAAGTATATATTTTAAAGTTTTCCCATAATACACTTCGTCTGAGCAAAGCATTTCATTGCAGCGTAAGCGGCATAGAAAATAGATGGATCAATGGATGGATGCCGCTGCAATGCCTCTGTCCACCAGAAAGAGCCAAAGAGACCAGAGGGAGGTTGACGTCATTGCAGCGCCCCGTCAGGCACCAATGATGTGTTGCTCAGACACAACGCATTATGGGAAAACTTTAAAAGACTTGTTTTTATTGTTTTAATCAACTCGTATTGGTACATGTTTTTATATTTCTCAGGTATACCTTTTGAGTGTTAAGTTGCTGTGTGATGAATTTAGTGTTCTTTGTAAGATGACACTGTGAGTCAGACTGTTATGTTGTTATACTGTTACATATAATGACCTCCTGCGATTTCCAGTGGGTTGACAAGCTCATCGTGAGCTCACTGATAGCTTGTGATTGGCTCTTGCCAAAGAAAGAGCTAAAGTTTTCTCACTGACTCGCTAGCAGCACAGTATTTAAACAATTAGTAGTAGTTCTGAAGTAAAGAAGATGTCACAAGATTAGAATTTAGCCATAATTAGCTGCACCGCTGTGTAAGCCGCAGGGTTCAACGTGTTCATGTCTCACAGAAGGATTGTGGATGATTTTAAAAAAGTGCACTTTTCCTTTAAACCAGGAGTCTTTTTCACTTTTTCCACAGAGGGCCGCATACAGTGTGTGTGGGCCACTTTTGTTTACTAAACTTGTTAAACCCTGCCTAAAATGGGTCAAGATATGCCAAGCAGTCAAATATACTGTATTTAACGAAAAATCTACACGCTGACATCATCAAAAGTGATTCTTTGTATCGTTTTGTATCGTTTGATTCTTCTGTTTGTCAGACTTAAATGTTTCAGATCATCAAACAAATTTAAGTATTAGTCAATGACAACACAGCTGAACACAAAAAGCAGTTTTTAAATGAAACCTTGGATCTTGTTGTGAGGTTTTTTGTGACCTCTTGAGGTAATTTTGGTTGGCCGGCCATTCCAGGTGAAAGTTCACCACTGTTCCATGTTTTGGCCATTTGTGGATCATGGCTCTCACTGTGGCTTGCTGGAGTCCCAAAGCTTTAGAAATGTCTTTATAAGTTTTTCCAGACTGATAGATCTCAGTTAAGTTATGTTTTAACAGCGGGGGGCAATCACTTTTTTACACAGGGCTATGTAGGTTTGGATTTTTTTTTCTCCCTTAATAATAAAAACTTTAATTTAAAAACTGCATTTTGTGGTCAGACATGTTGGGTGAGGCATGTTGGGTGAGACACACAAGCACCAGACTTAAACGCCGGAACAACAGGCTTTTATTGCAGTTTTGAATGATCTCACAAAAGGCACAATAATGATTACAAAACAACGTCACTTCCTGTCCGCCCCCCTCACACAAGCACGTGTCTTATTTATGTCTTATATGTCTTAATTTTCTCATTACTTCTATTTTATTGGGTAATAGGAGTGTAAAGGTGATGTTATTTCATCTCAAGAGGGCGCTAAAAATGTTTAAAGCCGTATTTAGAAGGTTGTGAACAGGCTTTCCAAAGGTCTAACTACAAAAATATTCCTTTTATAAATATGAAATCCTACTTTGTGGAAATTCACTTGTCACGCTCGGGTCAAGAACCAATTAATGGCAATAAATGAAGGATAACTGCATTATTGTTTTTGCAATTTTAATTAAATTAATAAATGTGTTTTTTGTAGGGATGCCCTGAGCAGGGTTTTATGCTGCCAGTTCCGATACCTATCATCCATGAGCGAGATCGACCGATACCGATCACATGGATTAACTGTACATTTTTCAATTTATTGATGATGAGTGGTATTGGTCGGGGGCACCGTTAGACAATTCCAAGGGATGCTGGCAAATAGGTAAATATTAAAAAATACACGTTTGGACGGATTGTCTTTTTTTCAGCCTTTATTTGTGTGAAACTATTTTTTTACTATTTGAATTTAATTTGATGCATGTTTTGGAGTAATACAAATAATGTATAATAATGTATAATGTATAATAATGTAATACGAATACACACAACATAAACTGTTTTTTTTTCAAGATAACAAAATTAATAGAATAAATAACACAAAGAAATCCATCCATCTCATCCATTTTCTATGCCGCTTATGCTCATTACAGTCACGGGGAGCCTATGCCAGCTTACTTTGGGCGAGAGGTGGGGTACACCCTGGACTGGTCACCAGCCAATTGCAGGGCACATATAGACAAACAACCATTCACACTCACATTCATACCTATGGACAATTTAGAGTCACCAGTGAACCTAACATGCATGTGAACGTCCATCCTTTTTAACGTTCCAGACAGTGCAGTGGGTAGGTTAAGTTGTGTGTCACATATTTGTTGACTTACAGTATGTTTGTTTGGCACCATGGTTGAGGTAGTTGTCCGGACGACTGCCTGTGAAGCTTAAAGCTACTTAAACCATCAAACTGACAGACTGACTACTTGCAAGTCACGGTGCCAGCTTGTATGTTCAAAGTTTACATTAAATACTTTGAAAACAACTGGCGGGCCGGATTCCAACGCCTGGCGGGCCGGTTGTGGCCCTCGGGTTGTACTTTGCCCACCCCTGTGTTCGCTACTCGGCCACTGCGCGGCAATACAAAGAAATATCTTTATTAAATAGCAATCTGTCCTGCTCAATTTAAAACAGAATAAACTGAGTGTCCAGGTTGCAGTGTTCTCTAACTTTCATCACTATTAGAGCTGTGTTTTATTGATGATTGGCAACATTTAAATTGTACACTACTTTATTTACCAAGCAGATCTCTACTCAAACAGTGTGGCCATTGTCTTGATGCTATTTTGTGGTCATTTGTCATTATATAAAGGCAAAAAGTCTGCAGTCAACAGTTATAATAAAAAACTACTAAGTGTTGAAGCAAATATTCTTTGACCCTTTGGTGAGCTACTCAAAGTCAGCTGGTGACATGGGAGACCCCTGTGATAGTATCATTATCATAACGCTGGCCACACTGTGTTTATGTTCATTAAACAACCACACACAAATTGTGTTATGAGGTGTTTAGTATGACGTCAGCTGAGATAGGCTCCAGCATACTGCCTAACGAGGAGAAGCGGCAAAAAAAATTGATGGATGGACAACCAGTGAGTAAATTTGTTCAGTGACACTTGAAAAAGTGAGTGCGTACACTGTGAACATTGCATCCACTTGTGGCTTCCCTGTGGGACACAAACGGGCTCCGAGCTAACCGCATTGCTTGTTTGTTTTAAAAACAAAATGTCACTGTGGTTAAAAAGTCACATTTGGAGTCTGAAGACCAGCAGCTAGGTGGATAACTCTAGCACGCTAGCTAGCTGGCTGCCACCAATGCAAAGTACAGCCAGTGACAGCTAGGCAAAGCATGTAAAGAAGGATGCAAGAATAGTCGAACGGAGATACAGTAGGTATGGTAAAGGAGTGATCAAACACGCTGGCATCGATTGGCGTAGCCTGTGTCAAGCTCAATACAAGACACGCCATTTTGTTGGCAACCCTACGTGACACAGCAGTCATGAAGGATTTGCCGTCGCCCGCCAATCATTTTTTGTGATCGGCTTTGAAAGGCGTTGATAAGCGGGATATGCCTATCACGTGGTTTTTTTACGGAAATCAGCCGATATTGATTGGTGGCCGATCGATCGGAGCATCCCTAGTTTAAATATAGCCTTAAGCTCTAATCCTCTGGGGCAATGCTCTGATGCAGGTCGTGTTTATGTTGGGGGCCAATAAAAAATGGAGTTGGGGCCCACAAAAGACCTCCGGCCCAGACTTTGAACACCCACCCCTTTGAACACCCCTTAAACATTCTGCTTCCCAAGAGTGTGGGTGTGTTATGTGTGCATTGCTACAGCTATGCGGTGCTTAATTCTGGGAGTTGATGCACACATTGTGGCGGTGCAGAAATGGACCTGTCCACAATTGACGTCTCATGAAGGCGTTTTGTTGTTGCTCACCCTTGCACCTTTGGGACCATTAAGCTGAAAATAATTGGCTCGGAATCTCTCCCCCTCATCGATCCTTTGGAGTCAGTGAACTCCCGGTATTCCAAGACAGAGGAAGAAAGTAGACGCACACAGTCTGCTTGGAAAGGAAAAGTGTGTAAAAGAAAAGAAAAGTAGGCACAAAAGACTTGAAGCAGCACCATGTAAGGTGACCTTTCAAACAATGAATCAAGTAAATGTCTTTATATAAGAAGATAGATGTCACAGAAACACTTCCTGGTCCTCGAGGTATTTTTATTATCATCACTGAAGTGTCGTGCGTGTTTTGACCAACAGAGGGAGCCCAAGTTATTCTGCAGACGTGAAGCCTTGCCAGGGGCCTCTTGATTGGAACAAGTTTGGAAATCTTCACTTAAACGTTCCTTTCTAATGGGCTGCCACAAATTATTTAACACACATTTTTCTGGTAGTATCAGCTCATAATGTGACAAATTATTTTCCTGAAATATATTCTATCCAATATGATGTGGGTCCTTACTTTTTGGTAAACTTGATTTTTGTTGCCACCGTCAAGCACATTTTTAGTATACACCATAAGAGGTAATGGTGACATTGTAATTCCTAAGTCATTGCCACAGTTAAACACAATGAATTAGGGCTGCAACTACCGATTATTTTCTTAGTTGATTAATCTGAGGTTTGTTTGGATTAATCAAGTAATCTGTTAGGCCCTCGACAGGCCAAATCAATATGACGCAAACACAAACAATTAGGGGTTTGGTCGGCAACATATTAGAAAAGAGGCAAAAATGTCCATCACTATTTTCCAAAATAATATTTATGAATATCTTGTTTTGTCTAAAACACAAATATAATAGGTCTGCTTTTATGGATGATTAAGGAAAGTAGAAAATATTCATTATTATTGAAATTGCCCATTCATTTTCAATGCATAAAATGTCACAGAAATCATAGAATTATGGAAAATGTGGGAATTTTTAGAAAGGTCCTGATAGATAGCCTACATGTCCCAATTGAGCTGAACATTTTGATTTGGGAATGGTTTGAATCGGATGAGAAATGTGAGTTATGAGTTAGCAGACAACAAACAGCAGTGTATATTGAAGCACTACACGAGGAGTGAGGATTGAACCAGCAAACACTAGGTAATAATCTACCACGTGAGCCAGACTCTGTGGCTCTTTACCTTTTATCCTTTGAAAGTAAAACTACAGACTGACTGTTGAAATGTATACTAAAGTTGAATGATTACAGCAGGTTTGGGGATCAAACCAGAAGTCATCAGGTTGGGAAATAACTATTATACCTCCTGAGCCATGACACGCTATATATTAAGCGGAATGTATCAGCAATTAAATTGTAAAATAATTTTTCACCAGTAGGGGGCGCCAAATAAAATGCACATTCATTTTCAATGGGAAAATTGTGATGGAAAAAATGAAATGACAGTAAATGTGCCAATTTTTGACCACTCTACGAGCTGAGCAATGCCACCGTGCACAAAATAAGCAGAACGTTATGAGTGTAAAAAGAATGTAAAATTAATTTCTACCAATAGTGGGCGACATTGAAATGGCCCATTCATTTTCCATCCATCCATCCATCCATCCATCCATCCATCCATCCATCCATCCATTTTCTATGCTAGGGTCGTGAGGGTATGCCACCCTAGTGCCTAACCCCATTCATTTTTAATGGGAAAAATGTCACAGATAATATTGAATAATGGAAAATGTGGGCATTTTTTAGAAAAGCCCTGATAGATAGGCTACATTTCCTGATTGAGATGAAAATTTTGATTTTGGATTGGTTTGAATCGGTTGAGAAATGTGGGAGGACTGAGGCAGAAAAAGAAGTAGAGGAATTAAAATAGGAAAATGGTGTAGAATTTTACAGTATACAGTAAGTGTTCATTCAGAATTCACACAATTATAGATAAACCTCATTTTTGTCAGTAATCTGTTCCAAAAAGAAAGGAAATAATGTAAATCCAATTAATCCGTTCCAGACACTCAAATATATTTACAAAATTGTGATTATTAATTGTTGTTTGGAAGCGGAATACCACTCCATAAGAAGTACCATAAGAACTACAACATCTCTCCTTGTTTCCCTTTCACAACATTAGCATCCTCGATTTCTTCTTTCTTAGCCAAAATGGAACTCATTTTTGATGCAGACTTACTGTACATCCTTGCATGTGTCCAGAAACAGAGGACACAAAAACAGAGAACACAATTTGGCAAAAATTTTGTCAAAAACTGAATCACAATAAATCAATATTCTCCCGCCCCTAATACTGGCTGAATTAGTTGTCATCCGTCTCCAGTCCGCATTCTCAATCTTCATAGAGTCAAGTCTAGATTTAATTAAATCTACATCCCGCTGTCTTTATCGTTTTTTTCGCCTACTGCAGGAATCCACAACAGCCTCGTCATCAATATGGGCGGATGGAGGCCGCTCTCTGTGAAGAATTGATGCTTACTGAGGCCACAACAGGGGGTGTTCATCTTCAGTATCTCTCCATGCCTCCCCGGCCCCCATAAAGCCGAGTAGTTCATCACCATGAATATGGAATACTAAGCCTGTCCATCCATAACGTGACACCAAGGTAATTACATCTCTTCATATTTATACTTAACAGATGACATGAATATTCATCCCGAGTCCCCACCATTGGAAATAGGTCATGGATAATTGAATTTGTTTATGGTATTTTCTCCCATTAAGAGTAATCAAGGAAGTATTAGGGTACGGCCCATGACAGAGCGGTCCAACAGTGATGAAGCATCACATTAATTGAAGTTAATGGGCAGAGTGAAGGAGGGAGGTTGCACCAATGAATGCATGAACTGAGAGGTTGAAGGGAGGGATAAGTTTATCTGTGTTGTTCTGCCAGCCAGTAACAGGACAACTGTGTTTGTGTAGGGTAAACAAATACATACAGTACATGACACACATTAAATATTGAAAATTTTTTTTTTGTTAATATGCTTTACTGAGCATCAACAACGCAGTATAATGCAGTGCATACAAAAGAAATATAACAATCCTTACATTTTTCTTTTTTTTTTTTTTAGCAGAACAAGGGCTTTATTTGATTTACATTGCAGTCAACTCACAAGTTTTGTACGCCCCAGATTCTGTATGATTCTGTATGATCAGATTTTGTCGAAAATGTTTGCTAAAGTTTTTGCCTTGCACTTAACAAACTTGTCCCTTAGCTCTGTACTGTATCATTCCGCTGAATCGAGTGACCAAACAAAGCACCTTACAGTATGCGGTGCTGACTCACTGTCCATGCATTTTCTCCTGAATGTATGATTGCCCTATTTCTTGTTAATATCTTTTATAAGATACATATTATGATACTAGATGACAAATTTCAGTATGAACTGCATGTGAATGCTGAAAAGTGGAATGAATGTTGAAATACACTAGGTTCCCAACTTACGAACATCCGACTTGCGAACATTCGCGGATACGAACACAAGCCGACTGACTGGTCTATATTTTATTTTATTTTGCCTTCTAGTCGCTCCATCAGTTTTTATACTGCTACATGCCTGACCCGTAGAGGGCACTGTGACACTGCTAATGGGACCAGCAGGTCGAGTAAGACGCAGGGGAGAGAAAGCTAAATGGAAAGCTAAATTGTAGCTGTATGATACAACCCGGACAGAGCGTGTGATTAAAGTTTATGAAGAGTTAATAGGCCTGATTAATTCTACACCACCCACAGAACACTATCTGTTTTAGAAGAGTCTAACGACGACGACCATTTGTCCTTTTTCAATAACTCCTCCTTCTCCTCCACAACGACGTATGCTCGACCACTCCTCTTCAAAGGTAAATAACATTTATCATTACGTATTATTATATCATTTTTATTTTTGTTTTTTTCATTAATTATCCTCGTTTAATATTACTACTGCATCCAAACTCATATTTACATACATACACATATACTGTATATGTATACACGTACATGTAGTACCTATATCATTGGTAATATTACCTTTTCTCCGACTTAAGAACAATTCGACTTATGAACAGTCGTCTGGAACCAATTGTGTTCATAAGTTGGGGACCTAGTGTATCCTCAAAATGTGTTGAGCCATACCACCGTGTAGAATGTAAGCAGAATGTTACATGTAACATTAAATGTAAAATAAATTAATAAATTCACCAATCGGGGGCAACATTGAAATTGCTTATTCACTTTCAATGGGAAAAATGGCACACAAAATATAGAATTATGGAAATGGAAAATGGAAACCATTGGGTGCACAATTTAGAAACAATACGAACCACGAGGACTAAAGGGCCAAAGATAAAGGTATGGAGCAATATCATCACTTTATGAGAATCATCTACCTGCTCCTCAGTCACACTCAGTGGACACCACAGAAATGACTTTGGACCTTCAACCTCAGCAGCCATCCTCCTTCGCCGAGCACACTTTAGGTGTGTGTGTGCGATTCTACCTAATGCTCCTTTAAAATATTCCCCTGTTGATGTGTTAGCAAATGACATTACTGACCACTGTGTCATTTCAATATCAAGAGATACATAAATAACCAAAACCAAACCACACATCATCATAAAACATAAAACAAAACAGTTTTCAGTGTAAGGTTTCCATAATGATCTTGATAAATTTGACGGGCACAGAATAACACAAATTAATGATGTGGAATCTGCCTCGAGCTATTTTCTTTGTGGTTTTACTAAAATTCTGACGAGACATGAACCTGTCAGACAGTATAAAGTTAAAAGTCGCAATAACACATGGTTCACTCCTCAGTTGGCCGACCTCTTACATGAATGGAATGCAGCATGGTCAAAAGCAAGGAAATCTAATAATGTTGCTGACTGGCTCACATTGAGAAAATTATGCAATGCATTTACAGTTAAATTCTGGAAAATGTATAATAGTATAATAGTATTTATTTGATAATAACCCAGGCAATAATCAGTGTAGTGAAAAATTACTTAATTAAATTAAATTTCCATCCATCCATTTTATATGCCGCTTCTCCTCATTAGAGTCGCGGGGTATGCTGGAGCCTATCCCAGCTGGCTTCGGGCGCCACCCTGGACTGGTCGCTAGCCTTAAAATTCCCTATTAATAACATCACAAATAAGAAAAAGATGCTGTCATGTTTTGCTTCCAGTCCATTGTTCAGCTGCCTGAATCACACACAAAATTGTCACTCTTCTATAACAATAATGAAGTCTCAACTAACAACTTTGCTTTCCATTCCTTTGCCACCTATGAGATGATGAAAGCCCTCAAGCTGTTAGGTATCACAAAGTCAGCAGGTCCTGATGATTTGGAACCCTAGTTTCTAAAACTTGCTGCAGATTGTATTGCCCCCTCACTGGCCTATATTTTTAATCTGTCCTTGGCCACAAATGTCATCCCACAGATCGGGAAATCAGCCAATGTTTCACTTGTTTAATGCAGGTGACCCCACAAACCCAAACAACCACTGACCACTCTCTACACTGCGTGTCCAGTCTAAAGTCTTGGAATGCCTCATACACACAGCTGAAGGAATATCTTGCACCAACAAATATGTTATCTCTATCTCAATCTGAGTTTTGGAAAGCAGCATAGTACAACTGTAGCTCTGAAAGTTTTAAATGTTTTAAATCTTTGGACAACAAACACAACTGTGTAGTATAGTCACTCCTCGTTTATCATGGTTAGTTGGTTCCAGACCCGACTGTGGTGAGTTAATTTCCGTGAAGTAGGAGTCCTTATTTATAAATGGAATGCTTTCATAGACCATAGAAAACCTGTTGACCTTCTAAATACAGTTTATAACATTAGAGCCCTGTAGACACCGTTCTTATAGAGTCACAGAGTCTGACGTTATTTTAAAGTTTTATTAGAAGGAGAAAAAAAATAAGTTTTATTACCAACCTTAAAGCCAATAGGAGTGCTTGCACACTTGACTCCTCCTCGCTCTCCTTACTCCTCGTTGAATTGTTATATCCATCCATCCATTTTCTTCCGCTTATCCGTGTCCGGGTTGTGGGGGCAGCAGTCTCAATAGGGAAGTCAAGACTTCCCTGTCTCCAGCCACCTCTCTCCCTGTTCCACCGAGAGGGAGACATAATCCCTCCAGCGTGTCCTATAGGCTCCTCACCCAATCTCTTAGGGTGAGTCCAGCAACCCTACAGAGGAAACTAATTTCCGCCACTTGTATCCGCGATCTCATTTTTTCGGTCACGACCCACAGCTCTTGACCGTAGGAGAGGTTGGGAACATAGATCGATTAGTAAAATGAGAGCTTTGCCTTCTGACACAGCTATCTCTTCACCACGACGGTCCAGTACAGCAACCACATTACTGCAGATGCTGTGCAAACCCGCCTGTCGACCTCACACTCCAACCTTCCCTCACTCGTGAACAAGACCCCGAGATACATGAACTCCTCCACCTGGGGAAAGACCTCTCTCCCAACCCAAAGGGGGCAATCCACCCTTTAATGACTGAGAACCATGGCCTCTGATTTGGAGATGCTGAGTCTCATCCCAGAAGCTTCACATTCAGCTGTGAACCGCCCCAGTGAATGCTGAAGTTCACATTCTGATGAGGCCATCAGGATCACAATGTCTGCGAATAGCAGAGATGAGATCCTAAGGCCCCCAAACTGGACTCGACACCTTGGCTGCGCCTAGACATTTGTCCATGAAAATTAGGAACAGAATCGGTGACACAGGGCAGCCTTGGCGGAGGCCAACGTTCACCGGAAACAGGCTCGACTTACTGCTGGCAATGCGAACCAGGCTCCTGCCCCAGTTGTACAAGGACCGAATGGCACGTAGTAGCATGCCACCAATCCCATAGTCCCGGAATACCCCACACAGGACACCGCGAGGGACACGGTCGAATGCCTTTTCCATGTCCACAACGCACATGCAGACTGGTTGGGCAAACTCCCATGTGCCCTCCAGTACCCTAGCAAAGGGTGTAGAGTTGGTCCAGTGTTCCGCGACCGAGACGAAAACCACAATGCACTTCCTGTATCCAAGGTGTGACTAATGGTCGCACCCTTCTCTCCAGCACCCTGGAATAGACTTTCCCAAGGAGGCTGAGGAGTGTGATTCCCCCTATATTTGTAACACACCCTATGGTCACCCTCTTAAAAAGGGGGACCACCACCCCGGTCTGCCAATCCAGAGGTGCTGTTCCACCATCGGGTTCGAGGCTTGCTGCCATGATTGGCACCAACCACCTTGCAGGCGCAGCTCTGATTGCCTGTCTCAGCAAAGGAGGCACGGAATACGGCCCATTCGGACTCGATATCCTCGTCCTCTCCTGGGATACAGGCGAAGCTCTGCCAGAGTTGAGAGTGGGACTTGACAAACGAGAGACTCTGCCAGACATTCCCAGCACACCCTCACTACACGTTTGGGTCTCCCAGGTCTCTGATGATACGACTACAAAGTCGCTCATAGACCTGCGGCCCACGGTGCCATGGTGCCAAGTGCACTTGTGGACATCCTTATGTTCAAACATGGTGTTTGTTATGGACAAACTGTGGTTCGCACAGAAGTCCAGTGACATCACACCGCACGGGTTCAGATCGGGGAGGCCATTCCTCCGAATCATGCCCTTCCTGGTCACACTGTCATTTCCCACATGGGCGTTGAAGTCTCCCAGCAGAAGTACAGAATCACCAGCTGGGGTGCTCTCTAGCACCCCTGTGATAGAAGAAGAAGGGGATAGAAGAAGAACGCTGGGTACTCTGAACTGCCATTCGGCATGTACGCACAAACGACAGTCAGGATCCTTTCCCCAACCCGAAGGCGTAGGGAAATGACCCTCTCTTTCACTGGGGAAGGCTCCAACACGGAGGCACTGAGTGAGGGGGGCTATTAAACCCACACAGCTCACTGCCTCTCCCCTGCAGCAACTCCAGAGTGGAACAAGGTACAGCCCCTCTTGAGGAGTTTGGTTCCAGAACCCAAACCGTGGGTCGAGGTGAGTCCTACTATGTCTAGTCGGAATGTCTCAACCTCAGAAGTTCGGGCTGCTTCCCCACCAGAGAAGTGACATTCCATGTCCCAAGAACCGGATTTGGCCGCTGAAGACCACACATCTGCCCTCGACACATCACCCAAAACACATAGCACCGGACCCTTATGCTTGCCCACGCAAGTGGTGGGTGTGTATTCCATGCAGTCCCATGCGAGGTGCAGTCCCTCCTCTTGAGTTTGTTCATAGGGTCTTCTGAATTGTTATACAGTAAATGGCACGCTAATAAAACATTATTATTGTTAAATGGCTTTAAAATGAGTTTTCATGGCAAAACATAATGTACAGTATGTGTTGTAATGAGACATATACTGATTTATTTTGTAGTGCTCTGCAGTGTACACTATTGTTTGTACAGTGCTGTACGTGTTGCAGGGCAGGGCAGAGTTGTGCAGGTTACTGTTAGTGATGTTGGTGACATGGGCTCCTACAGTGCCCCAGCAGCGTTGGCTTGCCCCCTTCAACTCAGGCTGACCTTTCCCTAAGTAATTCCCCTTGTCATTCTGTCACCCAGCTATCCAAACACCCCAACAACATGGCTGTGTGAGGATGGATAGGTTGTTGTCACTAATCATTTGCTGCCCTCTGGACAACTTGGTTCTCCTTCACTTCACCTTTATTTTTTTCCAAGTCTCTGTGTTCTGCTTCCTCGCGGCAGAGCTTTTGGTTTATATTTGCATATTTTTTTCCAGTTAATTGTACTGGAGGAGGATGTGTGGATCGTCACGGCTACTAGAGGTGATTTTAATGGGCAGTGCCCTCTTGCCCCAGGTTGGTGGCCGAGCCTCATTAGGGTGATCAGGTAGTGCCAGTCAGAAAAGGCTGCAGCTAGGGTGAGACAGGACAAAATAGGATGCCTATTTATCGAAAGATGAGCATCATGGAAGTATTTCATTATCTGCCAGCTTTCTGACCTTTGCAAATGTAACAGTGATAGTAGACTGTTATACCAGAATATGATTTTAATAAATGGAAGAGCCACATTGATGACTTTGTCATTTCATTAAAATGTGAAATGTGTTATGAATTATTATATGGGCCATTCCACAGAATCTGTGACATTTTCTCTCAAAATAAACTTTCTAGCTTTTTTCAACTCTAACTCTATACACATATTAAACTACTCAAAATATGTATTGGCCATCTCAGGAAACTTTATTTAATTTAGGTTTAAGTTTCCTAAGGCAAGATGGCTCATTTATAACAGGACTAAAAGTGTTTTAACTCCACACAGTCATGGCTGAAATATAATCAAGTTTACATAAAAGTAAATGTGTGAACTTCCTTTTGACCTGCAGAGGATCTGGGTGATTCAACTTCCTGTGGGTCATGCGACTTGTAGAATATTCCAAATTTGTTAGAGTGGGTAATGTTGAGGGCAACAGGACTGAATGAAAACCCAGGGACATGACTAGTGTGAACATTTTTTTATATAAAACAAAATAAACTTAAAGTATAGTTGCAATACGGAGTACACAAATAGGACTCAGGGACAAGCTACAAATGCTATTTTTCTTTTGTTGAATTAATCGTTTAAATTGTATTGAATAAATATGTAATCAGATCAATGTGCAGGACACTTTTCTTCATAAAAAATGTATGTTACAGTATTTTATTTATTATTTATTATTTATTTATTATGCATTTATACATTTTATTTCCTGGAGATGCAAATGGACCCGAGTTGGTGGAATGGCCCTTAAAATGTATGTCAGTCTTTCTGACACACCTAACAACCAAGGTAGGCCGTTGTTTTTTTGAGCGAAAAATAAAATTGTTAATACACTCAGGATCAAAATTTTAAGACAAGTTGAAAAATTTTGCACTGTTGGATCTCAAGGAAGTAATGAGTAGAGCTTTAAAACACCAAAAAAGAAATGGGAGTGAAACAAAGAAAAATAATGGTTGTTTTGCAATAAGTTACTTACTTATTGCAAAACAACCATGAAAGTGAAATAGGTTGATCAAAAGTTTAAGACCATAGCTTAAAAAAAACCAAAACCCCCATAAAATAGAAATACAATGTTAAAAAAAGTACGCCCTTTTTGCACCATTCTTGTTAATCACCTAAATATTTGGTTTTGGCATGCTTGATGCGAGTGTTTCCAGGAGGCTTGTGGGAATGTTACTTCACGCGGTGAAGAAGACTTCACGGAGGGCATCCACTGTCTGGAACTGATGTCCATTTTTGTAAACTTCCCTTGCCATCCATCCCCAAATGTTCTCAATTGGATTTACATCAGGGGAACACACAGGATGGTCCAAAGGAGTGAGGTTATTACTCTGGAAGAAGTCCAGGCTAGCATTGTGAACTGCAGCGTTGTCCTGTTGAAACAGCCAGTCACGACCACACAGACGAGGGCCTTCAGTCATGAGGGATGCCCCCTGCAATGTCTCCACATAGCCAGCTGCCGTTTGACACCCCTGCACAACCTGAAGCTCCATTGTTCCATTGAATGAATAAGCACCCCAGATAATGATGGTGCCCCCACAACTGTGCTGTGTGAAAACATCTCAGCTGGGATCTCCTTGTCATGCTAGTAACGTTAGAAGCTATCAGGACCGTCAAGGTAAAATTTTTTCTCATCAGAGAATGAAGTTTTCTTCTACCTTTCAATGTACCATGTTTGGTGCTTGTGCAATTTCCAAACGGGCAATTTTATGGCATTTGAAGCCTTTTTTTGTTTTTAAAACCCTCCTCTCACAGATGCCTTCTGATGGTTATTGGTAGAGATGATTAACATCCCTAACGTGCATTGGCTGGCCACAATATTAGTTACACCTGCACAGCTGTATCAAACATTCTGCCTGTATGGCTATCATACTACAGTTTATACGTAATCATGGTCAAATATTACACTCCTCTCAGTACGTTGCAGTATGCACGTTCCAATCTTAAACTTGTTTCGTAATGTATGCGATGCATTTCACAAGACAGCTCAGTTTTTTTTTTCGTCTGCTTGCTTATAATTTGGCTTGTGATATAAAGTTGGAAAATTTTGCTTCTAGTACTGAACGCGCTGCTTTTGAGAAAGCTACAGTGAACGAGGCTGACAGATTATTTCCCTCTTTGCCACCAATTTCATACAGATCATTTAAATATAATAAAACAATAAAGTCTTACAGATGACTTACACACACATACAAAGACCACATATAGCTGAATAATAAACAACAAATATAGCAACTTCTCATCAATCCATGTCAATTTCAGACTTAAAATAATGTGCTGACTTAAGCCCCGTCCATTTCCAGTTAAATCACGCCCACTTCCGGTTTATGCCCCACTTGCTCCGAGGACAGATACGGATACGGATAATTTAGATGGGTGTACAGATACAGATACAGATAGTGGTGTACTCGTTCATCCCTAGTATTTGGACTGTACAGTAACAACCTTGATTTGGGTAGAGTATTGCCCTGTGTCATGACGGACAGCCAATTGGATCCTCAGGGCCTGTAACATTTTTTTGGGTCTACCACTTGTTTTTTTTTGTTCGATAACCCTAAGGATCTTTTAAGAAGTTTCAAATGACTGTCTTACTGCATCCAACCTCTGCAGCAATGGCGCACTGCGAGAAGCCTTGCTTATGCAGCTTAACAATCCAACTATGTTCAGAGAGAGAAAGCTTTTTTGCCTTTGCCATCAACAGACCATAACAGTGTGAATACCTGACAGAAAATGACACTAAATCCTATTTCACTTCAATGGTTGTTATAAATTGCTTCCTCAATTTTTTTTGTCCCAATCCCATTTCTTTGTTTTGCATTTTGAAGCTCTGCTTAGAACCTCCTCAAGATCCAACAGTGCAAAATGTAAATTCTTGCAGTTTTTCAATTCATCTTAAAATTTTGGTCAGGAGTGTATTTGTAATGACCAACCTTCAAATCAGTGATCATACCTACCATAGGCCAATGAAAACTCCATTGGTTACTCATAACTTCTGGCTTACAACATTCCTGAACAGAAGGTCCACAGATCAAAAGAACATCACTATTTCACTACTTAAAGATTTATGGGTCAAAGGTTTTCATATATTGGACAAGAATGCTTTGGTTTAATGAACTACACGTACACAATTTGAAATTACACATATATGTGATCTGTGATCCTAGAAATGAAAATTGTTGATACGTCATGTCACTCAACATTATACTTGCTGATCAGTTATCCCTCCCTTGTGCGATACTATTTTGGACAATAGACAAGTCAGGCAAAAAAAAAATTCTGCCAAATGACCATGTCAAATTAGCGTACATTTGGGGAATTTTGGAATCATTTATTATTAAAATGTGACATAGAACCAAGTAAAACAAGGGAGTTTCTCTGGGAAAATGCAAAGGTTGACATGCTTCTTAGCTGCATCGTGAGATGTCTTGAGGTCATTCATAGAAGTTGCACCAGTCAGGCATCTAGTTTTTCCACTTTTTCCATTTTGAGAATGATTCTGAATCCAATCGTCAGTGGGTTGATTATTTGGATTACACAATCTAACCAGTAAATATTTCTGAGCGCTGTATTAGATGCTACTGCGTTGTTTTTTTTTGGCTATTACTTCTCCTTAGCCTTTCTTCCTGGTTGTTTGGATCGCATTGCTTTTGGAAAAGTAGTCAATGATCAAACAATTTAAAAGGTTTTCAAATTGTATTAAAAAATAAGAGCAATATATTTGGTGACGGTGCTGGACTACTATCATCAATGAGGAAGATCAAGGAAAGAGCCCAGAATGAAAGTACACCGAGTATATATATCAGTTGCCTCACCCCTCTAGTGAAACCTAAGCCTGTTTGCCCAGGCGGCGAAAGCTAAGTCTGTATGAAAGTGAGAGTCAAGCTGGTGTGAGCGACAACAATTCTATTGTGTGTTCCCAATTATTTTCCATGAGTCATAGCTTAAGTGTTGCACAATTCTGATTGTGCTAGGTGAGTGTGTGTTTTTGTGTGTGTTCTGAAGGCCCTATGAGAAGGTATAAGACTGGCAATGCACTGAGCTATTAGACTGTAAGCCTATAATATTTAGTAGTTGTTTCTGCATTTTGGATTTCTGGATAATTGCTTTACCTCAGTCAGCCTTTCATGTTCTATTTGTATTCAAGACCAAGGCTTAACATGAAGTTAAACTTAAGTTAACACACACTCATCTTAGGCCCTTCTTATAGGCCCATATCTTACAATATGGAAGTGTAATTGTTTAAAAAGGTGTTTACCTTCCAGTGCAGCCAAGTGTGTCATAGAAGAACATTTAATGATGTACCACACATACGTCAATGCAGACGCCCTGACTGATTTATTCAAATAGAGGGGGTTGTGTGGAGGGAAAAAAATCAATGGCTGTTCCTCTAGCATCTGTCAGTTGAGAGTTAAAACGTTGTTTAACTTCACCCAAGCGGATGTTCTCCCTTACCAACCAGCATCACCCTTATTGATTTTTTATTTAGCTTCCAGCAGTGATACGTCTTCCAATGCACATGGAACACACTCGACTTCCTCAACCTGTCAGCACATAAATCAGGCCACTTGAGTCTGGCTTGCCTGGTGTGTAGAGAGCAGTCGGTTAATAAAATTAAACTTTTACTTGTACTCTTACTGTGAGAGAGGAGAAGAAATAGGCCTCCAATTCGTGGCTATGCACTGTGAAGATATTGGCGAGGTTGAAATGTGTTTGCATTTGTCTGATTTTATAAAAATGTTAGGCCTTGTCCACACAAACATGGATATTTTGTCAAAAAAGCACATTCACTGGCCATCATGGGCCGATCAGAAGCCTGAAAAAGCAGCCACAGCTGACTTGGTCACAGATTATAAAGCCTCTGTTCATCAATATAGTGAGATATTAGATTAGTACAATGTTGTGTCCATTATCTTTAAAATGAACATGAATATTTATTTTTTTAATCACCTGTGCTTGTTTATAAGTAAGCGCGTGTCTGCTACTGCAAAAATCAACTTCCGTAAGTCAGTAAATTGTTGCTCGTGTTCTGTTGTTAAATCATGAGATAATGTTGCATGTATCGATATCACAAGCCAAAAATCTCAATTTTTACCCATAAATACACAAAGATTGAAGGCGGAGTTTTACAAAGCTCAGTTTTTAACTCTAAGGAGTCCACAACCTCACATCCACGGCCTATGCAGATGATAGTTGGTGCAGCATGGTGACACATCCAGAACAGATGGAGTCACGGTATAGCCTTTAGCCTGGTTGCCAGGCTAGCAGGCAAGAGAAGGTGTTTTCCACAAGCAATGTCTACTGTACATAATCCACACTGGGGAAAAGGCTTCTTGAGACGTCATCTGTACTTCTGTGTAGAAGGTGTCGGACGTTTCGCTCCTCATCCGAAGAGCTTCGTCAGCAAACTAATAAGTGCTGGTAGCTTAGGCCTTAAATACAGTAAGAGTGGGCGGAATTGGTGTGCCAACACCCTCCTCCTATTGGTTCGTTACACTAAGCCTGGGCGGAGCAGTGGTATAATCCTATCCTGTTATTCACACCTACGATAAAAGGGAAGTGTCGCTCCCTGAATAGGGTATGAACGACTCTGATACTGGCTTGTTAGCATCTATTGTTCTGGCTCGGCCCTGCCTTCACCTCATTTGCAAGACTAAGAGCTGTGGGTTTTGACTCTACCACGTGGTAGAGTCAATGCTACAGACATTGTCTCTACATTGACTCTACCACGTGGTAGAGTCAATGCTACAGACATTGTCTCTACATTGACTCTACCACGTACAATGTAGCGAAATATGTAAAAACAGTCTTATCCCCATTGGTAGGCAACACTGATCATCATATAGAGAACACAAAAGGGTTTGTGGCGAGCATCAAAGACCTCAGATTGGAGCCAGAGGAAACTTTGGTGTCTTATGATGTGACTTCACTTTTCACATCTGTCCCCACCTCAGCAGCAGTCTCAGTGGTGAGGAAGAGACCGCTCGAGGACTCAACTCTGCATCGGAGAACAAAACTTAGTGCTGACCACATCTGCCAATTACTGGAAATTTGCCTTAACACCACATATTTTCAGTTTAGAGGGAAATTCTACAGACAAATTCATGGTTGTGCTATGGGCTCACCAGTCTCACCCATAGTGGCGAATCTGTACATGGAAGAGATGGAGAAACAGGCTCTCACATCCTTCTCAGGGACAAAACCAAGGCACTGGTTTAGATACGTGGATGACACCTTTGTCATAATCAAAAAACAAGAAATTCAGTCTTTCACAGATCACATCAATGCGGTGGACACCAATATCAAATTTACTCGCGAGGACACTAAAGAAAACCAACTAGCCTTCTTAGACTGCAAGGTAATTATAGGAAAGGACAGACAGCTACTTACAGAGGTCTTTAGAAAGGCCACACACACTGACCAATACCTGCTTTTTGAATCAAACCATCCACTACAACATAAACTAGGGGTTATTAGGACCCTCCAACATAGAGCGGAACAAATACCAACTAGTGCTGAGGGAAAGAAAAAGGAGACACAACATGTCCAGAGAGCGCTCTCAACCTGTGGGTACCCACGGTGGGCTTTTAACAAATGTCAAAAGAAGAGAGTAGGGAAAGAAACCCAAAAGCCCACAGAAGCAAAAAGGAGAGGAGTGGTAGTCCCTTATGTAGCGGGGGTCTCCGAAAAACTCCAGAGGATCTTATGGCAACACAAAATTCCTACCTATTTCAAACCAGTAAATACCCTGAGACAAAAATTAGTGCATCCTAAAGACAAGGCTCCAAACCAGAAACAGAGCAATGTGGTCTATTCCATCCACTGTAAAGATGAGGAATGCAAAGAGCACTACATTGGGGAAACTAAGCAAATGCTCCAAAAAAGGCTTTATCAACATCGCAGGGACAATGCTAGTGGTCCTCAATCAGCAGTACATCTACACCTGAAAGCTACCAATCACTCTTTTCAGGACAGCGAGGTAAAGATTTTGGCCAAAGAAAACAGATGGTTTGAAAGAGGAGTAAAGGAAGCTATTTTTGTCAAACAACAGAACCCATCATTGAATCGGAATGGTGGTTTGAGGTTTAATTTGGACCCTGTGTTCAGCAGGTTACTGAGACCAAAACCCACAGCTCTTAGTCTTGCAAATGAGGTGAAGGCAGGGCCGAGCCAGAACAATAGATGCTAACAAGCCAGTATCAGAGTCGTTCATACCCTATTCAGGGAGCGACACTTCCCTTTTATCGTAGGTGTGAATAACAGGATAGGATTATACCACTGCTCCGCCCAGGCTTAGTGTAACGAACCAATAGGAGGAGGGTGTTGGCACACCAATTCCGCCCACTCTTACTGTATTTAAGGCCTAAGCTACCAGCACTTATTAGTTTGCTGACGAAGCTCTTCGGATGAGGAGCGAAACGTCCGACACCTTCTACACAGAAGTACAGATGACGTCTCAAGAAGCCTTTTCCTCGATGGACAACTCCTGTACGACTGAGAGCCTACACAGAGACATAATCCACACTGCTTGTAATTCTACTGATTTACCATCATATATTAACTTGTGTTCACCTTGCTGCATGTTTTGAGGCCGGATTGACTGTCAAAGGCAGTGCTAACATACTGTATCTCAGCTATGGTGTATTCATGGACCACCAAACATTATCAGTAAGGCATAGAGACGGAAACATGTAAAAATAGTGGGCTTTTTAAAGGTGGTAAAGATATGCTGTACATTTTACTTGTATTATCACATATTTATAAATTATTACCAACTTACGGTGAATGAGATGTTTTTTGCAGAAAAAAATGCCTATTTTTGGAGGGAAAAAAATAAATAAATAAAAAGAATTTCTTCACCAAAAATCTGCAAACATGCAAGGCCGTGTATGCTTAATCACGAATGTACAGGGATCTAGTCTATTTGCGCTGATTTTGTCAGTGTTGTCACATTACTTCTCGTTTGGATGCGCTTTCGGTAAAGGACGGCTCCTGCTTTGAAAGCATACGTAACCAGGCAATGAAACATGACACTGCATTTCCATTGGTGGAAAAAAAAACATATACAGTAATCCCTCGTTTATTGCCATTAATTGCTTCCAGACTCGACCGTGATAAGTGAATTTCCGTGTAGGATTCATATTATAAATGGAATTTTAACATAGTTACAGCATAGAAAACCCATTTACGACTTTCTAAATATGGTTTTTTTTTACATTATTAGCGACCCCTAGACATGAAATGGCTCCCTTATAGTTACCTTTACACTATTATTATGCAATATAGCAGACATGGGCTTATTAATAGCCCCCGGCTAGGTGCTTCTGTGTTCGAGTTGGGGAAAGGGTTGACTGTCGTTTGTGCGTACGCGCCAAACAGCAGTTGCAAGATACGCTAGTAAAGAATACAGTGTAAAGAATACATAGTGACTACAACATGGTTCAGGTGGTGCAGGTGTGTTCCAACTATAGGGGGAAATCACTCCTCAGCCTCCTTGGGAAAGTCTATTCCAGGGTGCTGGAGAGAAGAGTAGGACAGTTAGTCATACTTCGGTTACAGGAGGTGCAATGTGGTTTTCGTCCCGGTCGCGGAACACTGGACCAGCTTTACACCCCTGCGAGGGTACTGGAGGGCACATGGGAGTTTGCCCAACCAGTCTGCATGTGCATTGTGGACATAGAAAAGGCATTCGACCGTGTCCCTCGCGGTGTCCTGTGTGGGGTGTTCCGGGAGTATGGGATTGGTGGCACGCTACTATGTGCCATTCGGTCCTTGTACAACTGGAGCAGGAGCCTGGTTCACATTGCCAGCAGTAAGTCCAGCCTGTTTCCGGTGAACACTGGCCTCCGCCAAAGCTGCGCAGCATGTGCAGTAATGCGGTCACTGTACCGGACAGTTGTGGTGAAGAGAGAGCTGAGATGGAAGGCAAAGCTCTCAATTTCCCGGTCGATCTATGTTCCCACCGTCACCTGTGGTCATGAGCTTTGGGTCATGACCGAAAGAACGACATTGTGGATACAAGCGGCTGAAATGAGTTTCCTTCGTAGGGTGGCTGGACTCACCCTAAGAGATTATGGTGAGGAGCTCAGTCATCCTGGAGGATCTCAGAGCAGAGCTGCTGCGCCTTCACATCAAGAGGAGCCAGTTGAGGTGGCTCGGGCATCTAGTTCGGATGCCTTCCGGACGCCTCCCTGGTGAGGTGTTCCGGGCGTGACCCTAGGGCAGACCGAGGACACGCTGGAGGGATTATGTCTCACAGCTGGCTTGGGAACGCCTTGGTGTCCTCCCGCTGGAGGAGGTGGCCAGGGACCGACAAGCCTGGGCTTCCCTACTGAGACTGCTGCCCCCTGCGACCTGGACTCGGATAAGTGTAGGAAAATGGGTGGAGGGATGGATCAAAAAGACATTTATTGTAATGATATTGGTTTAATTTTGTTTGAACATGCATACAAGTTACAATGGAATACATCACATTATTAAATTCACAGTTCCACATGTCCAAAAGGAGTAGGAAGAAGCATCGGTGGGTTTGAAATGCATCGGTATGTTATGTTCATATGTTTGCTTAGCTCTCACCTGCACATGGGTGGCTCAAACAGCCACCGAGCACCTGATGTTCTCTCTACAGCCTTGTTTCTCAGCGGTACAAACTGAAAAGCTAACAAACTCATTCACTGTCCTGGAACTGTTCTGCAGAGAGTTGGATCATGCATGGGCAGATACCAATCCTGTCACTCCAGCCATCACTAAGGCACTTTGCCCTTCATAGTATGGGTGCTGTTAGCACACATGTCAAGCCCTGGATGAAACAAGAAGGACAGTCTTGCAGGAGAAAAGAAGGAGAAAGAGGGCCAACAGTTCATTTACATATGCCTGTGATCCTAATATATACAGGTTGCCAACCTCTGAGGTCAGAGTTCAAACCCGTTGCTGTGGCAACGAGCCTGGCTCTTCCTATCACTAGCTCATTAAAGAGCTGCAGACATAGGAATAGGTCTGCCAACTGTCCTCAGCGTGCTGTGGCCATGTCTTTAAGTGACCCCGCCAAGTAATGAGAACCTCGACTATGATACCAAGCAGACACAACCTAAAGCACGCATATACGCCAAACATCCAGAGCACACAGACATAAAAAAAAATCCCCCCAAAAAAGCATCCATACATCCATACATAAAATTGGTAACAAAATGGTAGACTGTACACACTCCCACACAACACACAGTCTAAAGTCTCACACACACATAAACACACTCCGTAACAATAGTTTCCAACAAAGTGAACACCAATCTTTTAACAACGCATGCTTACAAAGTAAATATTGTGCACCTCTCTGTGGCTTTTGCATCAATTAGCATGTTTTGTGCAGCTGAGCGTTTCCTCTGGTGAGCTGAGGTAAATAAGGAGATGGAAATGAGGTCCAGTGCTCTAATCCAGCCAGGGTGCAGGTTTTACAGTAATCCCCCAAGAGCTGCTTGGCCTGGGGCATGCAGAGGGGTAATCCAGCCTCCTGGGACTTCATTCACCAGTCTGCTCTCTCTCTCTTTCTCTCTCTCTCACACACACACACACACACACACACACACAAAGCAATGACAAAAAAGTAGAAAACAACACAAAGCGTCCACTGGAAATGCAAAGGTTGAGGCACATATTAAGGTAACAAGGTATTAAGGTATTTAATGTATCATATGATTGGAACTTCAGATTTGTTTGGTGTGTTGGTTCAAATTAGCTTTCTGCAACATTTAACAAATCTCTCGTTTATGGTGGTAATTGGTTGCAGACCCGACTGTGATAAGTGGGGTAGGAAGTAAGGTTCCTTATTTATATATGGAATATTTTTGTAGTTTTTGTTAGTGCATAGAAACCTGTTTATAACCTTCTAAATGTGGTTTTTAACATGATTAGAGCCCTCTCAACATGAAACAACATCCCTATAGGCACCTTTACACTCATATTACCCAATATAGTAGACATAATAAGAGAAAAAAAGCGGTAGACATAAATAAGACTTGTGCTCATGTGTGTTGCTGTAAATGTGTTCGGTGCTAGGGGACTTAAGTGGACTTGATTCCTTTTACTGACTTCTTATGAGTCACTCACTGAAGTGAACTGCAGAAACTCGCACATACGCAACAAGTTGTGCCTCGCGAGAAATCAGAGTCTTCGTCGCACAGCCATGACTCAGTGAAACTAGAGTCTTTGTCAACCTGTCAGTCACTCCAGTTTTCGGCAACCCATGCGTCAGTGAACCTCAAGCTATTGTTGAGTTGAGTCGGTGAAAGCCGAGTCTTCGGCAACTGGTCAGTCAGTGAAACTTGAGTCTTCATCAAGCAAGCGTGTGTCAGTGAAACTTGCGGGCTGAGCGAGTGAATTGTTTATTTTGTCGAGTCTGTGATGGAGCTCTGGCAATCTGTTGATTTTTCCCTGGGGTTAATATATTTAGACAAATAATACAAATTAGACAAATGCTGTTAGTGTAACAGTTGCACAATTAGTCACACATCACCTGGTTTCCTTTATTAATTAGGTAATGGTAGCAGGGGTGAGTAAGTGAGTGAATTAACAGAGATGAGTACCAGTGAGCACCGATTCAGTAAAAAATATGCACATTTTCAAAACTCTTGGATGACTCTCACATCTCTATTCCAGACTGAAAAAGACAACTTCATCATTAATATTTGACAATGATGTATGCTATCCTGTTCGGGGTCACGGCGAGTTGGAGCCTTTCTCAGTTGACATTGGCAAGTGTGGGTGTACATCTTGGACTGTTCGTCATCCACACACACTTTCATACGTATGGACAATAAGTCTCCAATTAACCTAACATGCATGCATTTGGACTGTGGGAGGAAACTGGAGTACTCAGAGAGAACCCACACAAGTACTATTCATTTCCATGATGGAACCCTCCCAAGGGAATCTCAATCATATAACTCCACACAGGGTGCTTCCTCATTATGAATAGACTGGAACCTGTTTATGTTGACAGCTCGGCTAAGTTGACCAACTCATCAAGTGCTGTACCACAGTGTTCTTCTTATTACTAAAAAGTGTCCACGTACCATCGACATACATGCTTAACCACTTGGGGTTCATTTCTATGAATAATGGGTCTGTTTATGTCGACGTGTTGCAGTATTGATAACTTGATCATTATTGCTGATGTGATTTTGTGAAAGCATACACTCCTGATCAAAATTTAAAGACCTGTTGAAACATTGCAAGAATTTACATTTTGCACTTTTGGATCTTAAGACGGTTCTAAGTAGGGCTTCAAAATACAAAAAGAAGAAATGGGAGTGAGTTAGGGCCGCACGGTGGCCTAGTGGTTAGCATGTTGGCCACACAGTCATAGTCAGGAGATCGGGAAGATCTGGTTTCGAATCTCCGTTGGGCATCTCTGTGTTCTCATCTTTGCATGTTCTCCCCGTGCGTGCGTGGGTTTTCTCCGGGTACTCCGGTTTCCTCCCACATTCCAAAAACATGCATGTTAGGTTAATTGGTGACTCTAAATTGTCCATAGATATGAATGTGAGTGTGAATGATTGTTTGTCTATATGTGCCCTGCGATTGGCTGGCGACCAGTCCAGGGTGTACCCCGTCTCTCGCCTGAAGTCAGCTGGGATAGGCTCCAGCATACCCTCGACCCTAGCGAGGATAATCGGCGTAGAAAATGGATGGATGGATGGGAGTGAGTTACCAATTTATTGCAAACAACTATTAAAGGGATAGTTCAGATTTTTTGAGATGACATCCCCATCAGCATGTCATTTTTTGTCAGATATTCACATTGTCATGACCTGTTGATGGCAAAGGCAAAAAAGCTTTCTCTCGTTGAACTAGGTCAGATTGTTGAGCTGCATAAACTAGGCCTCTCGCAGTGCACGATTGCTGCTGAAGTTGGATGCAGTAAGGCAGTCATTTCAAACTTCTTCAAAATCCTGAGGGTCATAAATGTCATGTGGTAGATCCAAAAAAATGTCACCGGCTGTGGAGGAGGATCCGATTGGCTGTCCAATTGGCTGTCCAATTGTTACCGGTGCCGTATGCAGTCCAATAATCATCAGACGGCAACTGCGTTGGAAGGGTTTTAAGAACAAAAATCTCTTCAAAGGCCTCGTCTCCTTCAAAGCCACAAAATTGCCCTTTTGGAATTTGCATGAGAGCACCAAACATGGGACATTGAAAGGTGGAAGAAAGTTTTATTCTCTGATAATAAAAAATGTAACCTTGACGGTCCTGATGGCTTCCAACGTGACTGGTATGACACCTGAGATGTTTTCCACACAACACAGTGGAGGGGGTCCATTTTTCTTCCTATGGAGCAGCTTCATGTTGTGCAGGGGCGTACAATGGCAGCTGGCTATGTAGATGTTGCAGAGGGCATCCCTCATGACTGAAGGCCCTTGTCTGTCTGGTAATGACTGGGTTTTTCAACAGGACAACCCTGAAGTTCACAATGCCCGCCTGACAAAAGACTTCTACCAGAAGAATAATCTCACTCTTTTGGACCATCTAGTTGAGAACATTTGGGGATGGATGGCAAGTGCAGTTGGACATCAGTTCGAGACAGTGGATTCCCTCCATGAAGCCATCTTTGCTACCCGGAGTAACATTCCCACTAGCCTCACTGGTTTGAGCATTCCCAAACCAATTTTTGAGGTGATTAAAAAGAATGGTGCAGCTACTCATTACTGAGTCCTTTGTTCAACATTTTATTTCTGTTTTAGTGGAGTTTCTGGTTTTTTTTAGCTTTGGTCTTTGATCAGCTTATGAACAGCCTATTTCATTTTAACGCTTGTTTGCAATAACTTGCTTACTAAAATGTTTTTTATCTTACTCCAATTTCTTCTTTTTGCATTTTGAAGCTCTACGTAGAACCTTTTTAATATCCAACAGTGCAAAAGGTAAATTCTTGCAATTTTTACTACTACTTTAGAGACAAATTTGCGTTTTTGTAGTCTGCCTGATCAATGCCCCTAAATACTTCTGCTTACCAATACGTTTTGGACAAATCAATGCATTCAACTTAATGGCACACGTCTGGGAAGACACTGTTCTGTTCAAGCATTGTTGTGCTGCAAACATAAGCAAGGTACAGATTAATTACAGTACAGGGTGTCCCTAACGTCTGAACAGAAAATGCACATTTTCAAGGAATGACATTTTGGATACATTTGGCAAAAGGTTCGCCCTGAAGTGGAAGTTGTATAGAGGCACTTGCAGATGAAATGTCCATCAGGTTAATGATAGCCTGCGTTGGCTCAACCCGTCTACAGTACAAGCTGTTGGACGGGAACATGGAACAGATCACATTTTTTGTCTGACAGGCTGCGGGTGAGTGAGTGTGTGAACAGATTTGTCAAGCCACTGAGTGATTTGTGCAACTATGTGTCGTGTATGTATGTTTAAGGCCCGCAGAGAGGTTGTGTGACTGCAAAGACATGTGTCGGACAGTGTGGCTTGCTCTTGGCCTGTCTCTCACACTCTGCTGGCCCTGCTCCCCTGAGCTCCATGCATAATGCAACAGGCCAAAGACAACGACCCGCATGATAATGTGTACGCACGACTGCTGAATGCGTGTTGTGTACAGTGATAGTGGGAAAGCAACTGCTGGCATGGCTGCTCACCTTTACAGTGCCCGTGTACAGTCTACAGTATATTCTGCATGCTATACACAAAATTATACAGGAAAATCATTATTTGTTCCCCTGCTGATTTAGTAAGTTTACACAGACAGACATGAACAGGCCATACTTTTTATATGATAGTTTTGTTTTCAGTCTTTGCTGTAATGGAATAAGACACAAGGTTGTTCAGGCTGTTCATCAACTAATCAGAAGTTCACAGCCTTACAAAGTTCAAATTTGCGATAAAATATGGATTTTAAGGGTGTAACAGTAGAGGTGAATGAGAATGAGAAATAAACGGACTATTTTTGGAAAAAGCATGAATAGGCAAGTTTTCCCACAAATATATATATATTTTTTTTACAGAAAAGACGCACATTTATGGCAACGTAGTGCAAAATCATGAATATGCAGAGGATCCACTCTAGTTGACTCTCTGTGTTTGCTAACCTGTTTTCCCTCAATGTTGGTCATGTTCATCTCGTTGGTTCGGGACAGACTGATTTATTCCCACCAAGCAGTATATTCTGGTTGTATTTGTCACAAACAGTTTGAAATAATAAATCAGGATGTGTTTGTTTTTTTGCATCACAAGTGTACAGGCAGGATGCAGATATATGCACCTATGTGAGTAACATCGGATGAGGGGCGAAACGTCTTCTAAGACAACCTGAACAGTCCAGTTGCGATCGATTGAATGCCCTAAGGATATCATAGCAGTGTGTAAAAATGTGTAACATACCATGACTGGACTGAACTGAACCGCACGACTTGTTTGAAACCATCTATCTGACTAATCTGCAACAATTAACCAATGAATCTGTGACTATTTTGGTTTAATTTTATTTTAACATGCATACACGTTACAATGGAATACATCACATAGTACAAAGTACATAGTATTTTGGTATTTTAGTTGAAATAGGTAAATATCCTCTGATTTCAGCCTCTCAAATGTGAATTTTTTTAATGTCCTTTAAAATGTCAATGTCAATAATCATCCATAAAAGTCCTCTATCTTTGTGTATTAGGCAAAACAAGATATTCACACACAACAGCTTTGACTTTGGAAAACAGTGATAGATTTGCCTCTTTTATGATATATTGTGGACCAAGCCACTAACTGTTTGTGTTTGGTTCATATTAATTTAGTCCATCTAGGGTCTAAACAATCGATTCATCGAAAAAACGAGCTTCAGATGAATCAATAACGAAATAATCATAAGTTGCAGCCCTATTTGGAAAACAGATGTATTTACCAGAGATATGACAAATCAATTTGAGCATGCGGAATGAAGACACAGATGAGGAAGCAGTGCTTGGGGACTCCATTGTGGGCTCTCCTATCTCTGGGACTGACGTTGCTGAGGTGCTCAAAAAGCTCCTCGTTGGCAGGGCCTTGGGGGTGGATGAAATCCGCCCAGAATTCGTGAAGGCACTGGATGCTGTAAGGTTCTCTTGGTTGACACGACTCTGCAGCATAGCGTGGACATCGGGTGCGATGCCTCTGTCTTGGAACACCGGGTGGTAGTCCCCTTTTTTTAAGAAGGGGGACCGGAGGGTGTGTTCCACTATTGTGGGATCACACTCCTCAGCCTTCCTAGTATGGTCTATTCAGCGGTTCGGGAGAAGAGGATGGACCGGATTGTTGAATCTTGGATTCAGGAGGAGCAATGTGGTTTTTGTCCTGGTCGTTGAACTTCATTTGGCCGTGTTCCTCGAGGACGACAGGTGTACTCTGGTAGTATGGGCTATCGGACCACCTAATTCAGACTGTTCAATCCCTGTATGACCGGTGTCAGAGCTTAGTTTGCATTGAAGGCAATAAGTCAGACTTGTTTCCTGTGAGGGTTGGACTCTGCCAGAGCTGCCCTTTGTCACCGATTCTCTTATTTTTATGGACAGAATTCCTAGGGGCAGTGAAGGCATTGAGGGGATCTGGTTTTGTGGTTGCAGGATTGGGTCTCTGCTTTTTGAAGATGACGTGGTCCTACTTGCTTCATCTGGCCGTAACCTTCAAATCCCACTGGATCGGTTTGCAGCTAAGTCTGAAGCGGCTGGGATGAGAATCAGCACCTCTAAGTCAGAGTCCATGGAAAATGGTGGAGAGCCATTTTCGGGGATGAGATGCTGCCCCAAGTGGAGGAGTTTATTTACCTCGGGGTTTTGTTCATGTATGAGGGAAGGATGAACACAAGCTTGACACGTTGGTGTGGCGTCTGCAGTGATGTAGACTCTGCATTGGTCAGTTGTGGTGAAGAGGGAGCTGAGCCGAATAGCAAAGCTTTCAATTTACCGGTTGATCTACATTGCTACCCTTAACTGGTTATGAGCTTTGGGTAGTAACCAAAAGCTTGCAGGGACAAGCGGCCAAAAATGAGTTTTCTCTGTAGGGTGGCTGGGCTTTCCCTTATCGATAAAGTGAGAAGCACTGTCATAGCACTGGATGAACTTGGAGTAGAGCTCCAATGCTCTTCCGCATTGAGAGCAGCCAGATGAGGTGGCTTGGGCATCTGGTCATTATGCCTCCCGGACGCCATCCTCAGAAGGGTGGAGGAGGGGACGGTAGGGAGAAGTGACAAAATTACTCGCTGGATTGCAGAAATTAATTGACGTTTCTTTTGATTTGTCTTTTTTTCTTACTTGATGGATTATTTTCAGTCTTTCTATTCATTTCTGTTCTGAAAGTCATTTCACCTACATCATCACATACTGTCTGTATAAATTATTACTGACTCAGGGTGAATGATATAGACAAATGGCCTATATAAAAAAATATAGAAAAATATTTTTGGGGTCAAAATTGTACACATTTGCAGGGCTGTGAATGCTGAATCACAAATATTTGTTGTCCCTTTAGACCAGGATCATTATCTTTGGACTTTTAATTTACCTGCTGAGGGTTTCTGTTATGTAAAGAAAAGCAACATGATGCAAAATCATATTTTTGAAGGGCAGTACATTGATAATCAAGTGTTGAGAAAAAAAACAAGCTGTCCATCATCAGTGATTTGGTGACTTTCGCTCCTTGTTGATCATGTCGCCACGACGCAGCCACTTGCAGATTAGACTAAAAACTATGCAATCACCAATAAACCATTATGCCTGTTAAAATGCTACAGCAGAGCAGGAAAAAACAAAAAAGAAAACCGCAAAAAGGACTGGATGCCGCTCCACCTTCAGCATTTGCTGTGGTCATTATGACTGTATCTATCGCTGTGCTGCTGCTGGTCTTCATTAGGCCTCTCATTTCATGGTAGTAAAGGGCAGGATGGCTCCTTTGTGCTGCCCTTTTGCTCAGTGGCACCACATCGCTGTATGCAAAGGAGGACTCCAATTCTCTTAATAAAGGCCTTAATTTGGGCTGGGGGAGAAATAAGCTGCCAAGTCCGATTCATAAGCGAACCATTCCACCGTCATTATTGAATGCCCTTCACAAATAGTTGAGGATAATTTGATTCTTGGTCGAAGGGTCAGACATGCATAAGCCAAAAGAGTTTAAGGTTACTCTACCCCAATCAACTCGATGTCTTGCTGACATGTCCCCAGTTGAACATTAGACACAGCAATGTAGTAAGTAGGCTGGCAAAGTGCCCCTGGCACCGGGGCACCCAGATGGACGTGGCTTGACCATGATCAAAGCTCAGACATTGTCCTCCATCACCCTGAAGGACACAAGCGTAAGAGCCTGCTTTCATTTTACCACTCAAACCTGCCCTGTCTCTGCACTGGCAATCTTATCCTCCTAAAAACAAACCAGCAAAATGGTTAACTATCTGGTAACTTGAAGCTAAAAACATAATACCTTCTAATAATGGAAAAGTAAGAGCAGACCAGACTGTGCATTTCAGATGTTTCAATAGTCTGGCATTGTCTCGAGGGTGAAGAGAGGGAGGGGAGAGGATCAGAGAGCTGTACCCACTGAGACCTCAGTCTGCTTGGGGCAACGCTTCCAGCAAACCGCCTTACCCCTTCTCTGACCTGAAGGATGCCCCTGCCACTGTATACTCCAGACACTGTGGAGAGGAGCCACGCTGAATACCAACCAGCTGCTGGCTTGTCAGGAAGCTATACACGACAGCAATGTAAAATAAAACAGTAGTGTACTGTCATAAATGTGTGATTTTTAGCATCAAAAAGTCTTAGACTGCAGGGTTGTAACATCAAGGTCAAAATATGAGCCATACTCGTGGAAAGAACGTATGTCCATCAGTCAGTTTGAGCTGGAAAGTGTCGGGGAGGGGGTGGCGAGTGGGCGGTCGCCGTGACAGCCCTGTACCCAGGTGTCTTGAGTCCAAGCGGTCACATTATTATCATGATCCTGGGCTCTTTAACAAGACCCCAATCCTGGAAGTAGAGCTTCTGCACACACAACCGTCACTTCACCAGTCTACACATCCCTAGGTCATCCCAAGGGGCCCTGAGCTCAGCCAGCAGACCCCTGACCTGAGGGGCCTCTACTGAAATGTCACATGGTTCCAGACACCTTTCAGCCTTAATGGTTTGTTTAACAGCTGAATCTTCTCATGGCTCACTGATAAAATCAACACTAGAGTGAAAGATATCGACAAGCTTGCATCATGGGACTCTCTGGTTTAACAATACAGACCCTGCCAACCCGTCTATGTTGACCAACTCATCAAGTCCACTTCGTTCCTCTTATTACTCAAAAGTGCCCACTTAAGTCGCCGTCGACCTACACGACTGACAGCTTTTGACAGCATAAAATTTGAGACTCTAAGGCACAGGTGTTAAACTCAAGGCCCGGGGGCCGGATTTGGCCTGCCATATAATTTTATGTGGCCCGCGAAAGCCTTGAAATAATGCATGTCAAAAGGACACTTATTTTAATATTATTTTAAAAATATTTGTATATATATTTTTATTCATTAATTGTAATTAATTTTGTCTTTACTTTTTGAAGCTTTATTTTTCATTATTTTACATTTATACTATTGTAAAATTATATTTACATTATTGTATTTTTATCTGTGTGCTGCAATTTAATATTTTTGACTTAATATAAATATATTTAAATGAGTAAAAAAAGATATAATTTTTTTTTTTACAATAATTTAATGAACATTTACCGTTATGTTTACTGTAAATAATAAAACAATATATTAAAGTAAAAAGAAAATTAATATTACTAACAAAAACAACTTTAAAAAATATTTTTTTAATCAAAAAGACAATCTTTCTTGGTAAATGTATTTGTTATCAATATTGACAGAAAACCAGATTTTTTTGTTGTCAAATCCAATGTAAAATTACCATTTTTCTTATTAGTTATGAATGAAAAATTAATGTAATAATTAATTTACACATATTAAAAATAGAATTATAAAAGGTGGCCCTCTGAGGACAACTATAACTGTGATGTGGCCCATGGTGAAAACGAGTTTGACGCCCCTGCTCTAAGGGATCAGTCCTATGAACAGCATGACAGTCACCATTTCATTGACTATACCTTGACTTGAGCAGGGGCACTAATCATAACGGACTGAACAAGGTGTCAGAATGAGAATCAGAGAGGTGCGGTGAGAGTCATGGCTGGTGAGGCACTCTTTTGGATTTTTTTTATGTTAACGCAGGTTGCTCGTTAAGAGGATAACAAGAAAAATAAGAGAATACAGTAGTCCCTTGTATATCATGGTTAATTGGTTCCAGACTCGACCGTGATAACACAAAGGAAATGAAGGAAAATCCTCATTCGGTTTGTATACTGTTCTGTATACTTGTTATGAATAAAGTTAATTAAAAAAAATTGGGTAACTACTTATGTATTCACTCTTCGCTTCAAAGATGGCGCCCTCCGTGGCAGACGTCTCTGTGACACTCTCCCGTGTTTTTCTATTTTTTGCTATTTTATTGTTCATTTTGGACATTCAACACATTCACGCAGTACATTACAACAGAGAGACACTTTTGAACATCGGCAGGGTTCACCATGAACTTTCATTTAACCTCTCAGACTTTGCCTTTCTTCTGCGCCGGGAGAACGCAGCAGCCTGCGGACCTGGTGAGCTTAATACCCGGCGAGCAAAGCATCCGAGGCGTAAACGAGGCAAGCGAGCCGGCCTGCATGCTAGGCTAAAAGCTAGAGCGACGAGGCCACCGCTACCAAGCCTGCTGCTAGCCAACGTCCGCTCTCTTGAAAACAAGATGGACGAACTACGAGCAAGGATTACAGCTCAACGTGAGATCAGGGAATGCTGTGTCCTCACCTTCACAGAAACCTGGCTGACGGAGGATATACCGGACTCGGCGATCCAGTTGGAAACATTTGCTGCTTACCGGGGAGATCGGACTTTAGCGTCTGGTAAACACAGAGGTGGCGGCGTCTGTGTTTACGTAAACAAACGGTGGTGCACAGACGTACAGACGATGGAGAAGCACTGCTCGCAGGACATTGAGCTGCTGATGGTGAAATGCAGACCTTTTTATTTGCCTCGTGAGTTTAGCGCTGTGTATTTAACTGCTGTTTACATCCCACCACGAGCTAACACTGCTAATGCACTAGGCCTCCTGCATGACATCATTGATAAACACGAGACCAAACACCCAGACGCTGTATTCATTATATCTGGCGATTTCAACCACTGAAACCTCAGGACTGTCCTCCCCAAATATTACCAGCATGTGAGCTTTCCCACAAGGGAAAATAACATCCTGGACCAAGTCTACAGCAACATGAAAGGTGCTTTGAAGGCTGTTCCAAGACCCCACTTTGGAAAGGCTGACCACATCTCCATATTCCTTTATCCAACATACAGACAGCTTCTTAAAAAAGCTCCCCCTGTAAGTACAGCAGTTAAAGTGTGGAATGAAGAAACTGATCAAGTACTTCAGGACTGCTTTGGCTGCACAAACTGGGATGTGTTTAAAACTGCAGCGGGGAGGGAAGATTGTACTGTTGATTTGGATGAATATGCTTCTGCTGTTACTGGCTACATTAGCACATGTATAGAGACTGTTACCACCACCAAGTATTACAGAAAATACCCTAACCAAAAACAGTGGATGAACTGTGATGTAAGGGCTAAGCTACGTGCTCGTTCGACTGCATTTGTCATGGGCACCGCTGATGACTACAAAAAGGCCAGATATGACCTGAGGAGGTCCATACGCGAGGCCAAAAGACAGTACAGACAGAAGCTGGAGGGCTACTATTCCACCTCAGACCCTCGGCGCATGTGGGCGGGGCTCCAGCACATCACAGACTATCGACAGCAGAGTAGCGTAGCCACGTCCAGCCAAACCACACTTCCAGATGAGCTGAACGAGTTCTATGCCCGCTTTGACACCCAAACTCCTGATGAGCAGAGAGGGTGGCTGAACCTGGGGAGCACACAGGACTCACCTCTCATGGTGACATCAGCTGATGTGCGCAGGGTTCTAAACAAAACAAACCCACGAAAAGCTGCAGGGCCAGACAACATCTCAGGACGTGCACTCCGGGTTTGCTCATCAGAGCTAGCTGATGTGCTTGCTGACATATTTAACCTGTCGCTTGCACAAGCATCTGTACCAACCTGCTTTAAGTCCACCACCATAGTGCCCGTACCCAAGAAGAGCAACGTGACCTGCTTGAATGACTATCGCCCTATAGCACTCACTCCTATTGTTATAAAGTGCTTTGAAAGAATAGTCATGACCCACATCAAAAAGAGCATCCCGGCGGCAACTGTGGACCCTCTACAGTTTGCATATCGCCAGAACCGGTCCACGGATGATGCAGTCAACACTGCCATCCACACAGCCCTTTCTCACCTACAGGGCCAGGACACATATGTCAGAATGCTATTTATAGACTATAGCTCTGCTTTTAATAGTCTACCCCCACAAACTCACAAATAAGCTCCTCACACTTGGCCTGTCTCCCTCCCTCTGTAACTGGGTGTTTAACTTTCTAACAGGCAGGCCCCAGTCAGTCAGAGTCCACAATCGCACATCCAGCTCAAGAATTGTGAGCACTGGGACCCCACAGGGGTGTGTGCTGAGTCCACTCCTCTACACGCTCTTCACCTACGATTGCGTGGCCTCCCAGAACAACACCAGCATCATTAAATTTGCGGATGACACTACAGTCATTGGCCTGATCACTGGTGGTGTTGAAACATCATACAGAAGAGAGGTGGCGGACCTCATAGCTTGGTGTCGTGATAACAATCTCCTTCTCAATACAGATAAGACTAAAGAGATGATCATTGACCCAAGAACAAGGGAAAAGGAGCCGCATAGACCCCTGTTTATTGATGAGACTGAGGTGGAGAGGGTGAAAACCTTCACGTTCCTTGGCACACACATCAGCGAGGACCTCACCTGGTCTCACAATACCCAACAAATTATGAAGAAGTCCCAAAGGAGACTGTACTTCCTGAGAAGACTGAGGAAATTTGGCATGCCCACCACAATCCTGAGTTGCTTCTTCAGATGCACTATCGAAAGTGTCCTTACCGCCTCCATCACTGTTTGGTACGGTAACTGTACAACACGTGATAGGAAGGCACTCCAGCGAGTAATCAAGACCTCACAGAACATTGTTGGGGCAGCCCTCCCCTCACTGCAAGACATTTATAAATCTAGAGTCCTACGCAGAACACACAACCTCATCAAGGACAGCACACATCCACAACACTCATTATTCACACTCCTACCGTCAGGCAGACGCTACAGGAGTTTGAAGTCCAGGACCACAAGGCTGGCAAACAGCTTTTACCCACAGGCCATCAGGCTCCTCAACGAAGCACTCGCACACGCCGCACGCAACACACGCACACACTCATAGCACTTTATTTATTTATTTATTTATTTATTTGTATTATTTACTTGTATTAATGTCTCTTCTGTTGTTGTTGCTTAATTTATTGGTATATATGTTTATGTTTCTTATGTTCTTATTCTTTCATTTGTTTTCTTTCTTTTCTTGGGAGAATGAACAGAATAAGATTTTCATTGCATGGTATAACTGCTGTTTTACTATGCACATGACAATAAAACTCTCTTGATCTTGATCTCTTGATCTTCACGCTCTGTGATTGGCCAGTTACATACAGAAATCACCCCTCCCTAAGGCGCTAGCGAGAGGAGCCATGCCTTTCACACGCAAACACAGTACAGACAGTGAGCTGGAGTCGAGCCACACGAGCAGAGAGTCACGTTCTCCATTTCACTTTGTTTCGGTTTGTATATTTAAAGTTAGTTGGTAGACGATAGACTTGTGTCATTACGTGCACGGTGCATTTGGCAAGACAGAGCTTTAAACAGGTCGTGTTGCGTCGGTCACTGCCTGTATTTATTTTTTTTCATTGGCTTGCTTCTAATTTGGCGGGTGATATTAAGTCATTTGGAAAACGTGAACGTGGTGCTTTTGAGAAAAATTTTCATTTTCGAAAAGTACATATAATGCCATTTTTTTCATATAATGCCATTTTGCTTTGTTTCTTTATAATGCCATTGTTTCTCGTTTCTTTTTCAGTTGCTGCCATGAATTGGACCGGTGAGCATCGCGCTTTCATTGTGGAAACGTTTATCAAAACAAACAAATCTGTAACTGCAACACAACGAGCGTTTCGTTTGCACTTCAATCCTGATAGACATGATCCCGTACCAGCTCCAAACACCATCTTGTTATGGGTTACCTACTTAATGGACAATAATGGATCCCATTTGACTGTTTACTTTATTTGCCTTTTATTTAACCTACAAATGTGTCATATCATTTTGCCTGACCCTGTATAAGAGGCATTATGGATAATATCTAACTGATATTTTTTGTAGTACATTTAGGGAGTGAAGTGTACTTTTATTGTTATTCCCCATATCACAGTAAGTTAGATATAGTAATACCAATGAACAACAGAGAGTATGGACTGATTTTTGGTCATAATTTTTGGTATTTTGGTAATAAATCAATTTCAGCAGAGGAGCTCTTTGGGAGCTGAAAGAGCCGACTCTTTTAAAGAAGCCGAGCCAAAAGAACTGGTTTCCCCAAATTTCCATCACTACCTTCAGTCCCCTCACACTCTCTCTCTCTCTCTTTTTGGGCTTGAGCCCACTCTATTTAGAACTGGATTGGTTCATTGATTTGTCCACTTACTTAGCTCTGATTGGCTATTAGTACCAATTGACGCCCAGCCAAACAATTGCACAAGAACACATTGCTAAGACGTTCAAAGTCTGCTTAAACATAAGAATTTCCTGTATCCATACTTCCATATGAGTACAATGTAACCCAATGAAACTGAGTATTGATTAACTTCATAATGCACGCAATGAACTAAAATTAGCAGTGTGCTACAATAACGTAAGATGATTGATGAACAGATGGAATTGGAGTCCCAGCACACAACGATGGTGCATTCAAGGACCGCGGAACAAAGTGTGAAATCATAATCCCGTCAGTGAATCATAAAGACATAAACATGTAAAAATGTACAAACAGTGGTACATGTATGCTGTAGATTGTATCTGTATCATCACTTATTTACTATCTGAGAAAAAAAATAAGTAAATCTTGACCAAAAATCCACAAAGTTGTGGGTCCGTGAATGCTGAATCACAAAGGTGTGGGGATCCACCATATTGGCGTCCACGTCTACCACGTCTAACCTATGTTTGATTGCAGAAAGTTGGCCACGTTACTATTATGCACATTATAAAATGTTTACTTTGAACAACACATGACATTTTAATCTAAACAAATGACTAGACTACTACTTCTTGCTTTTTTTTTACTCAAAGAAAATGCATTCGGCCATGTGTGAATGCGGAGAAGCAGTCAGATAATCTCGTCTACACAATTTCTGATTTATTCTTCTCCTTCTACCTCTTTTTGCGCCCTATTATTGGTCCACTAATTCCTCCCGCATTTCTCAACCGATTCAAACCAATCCAGCGTCAAAATGTTCCGCTCATTTAGGACATGTTAGCTATCTCTCACGACTTTTTAAAAAAAATTCCCACATTTACCGTAATTTCATATGTTCTGTGACAATTTTCCCATGGAGAACGAATGGGCAATTACTTTGATGCAAATCAAACCTGGTTCGATCCTCAAGCCCAATGTAATTATTCAGCTAATACAGTTCAACATTCGGTCTGCATTTTTAGTTTCCGACATTACAAATTTTGCGGTTTTTAGTCTGCTCAAAATAAAGACACAAATTTGATTGTATTACTGTAATATTCTGCTTATCCTACAGGGGCTGCGGCTCAGCTGGTAACTGGTCGTCTCCCAACCCAGCGGTTGCTGGGTCAATCCTCAGCGCTCGTGTCATGCTTCAACATATTTCTACATTTCTGACTTCAAGTGGCTTTTAAACAGCAGCAGTGAGTCTGATTGCTCTGCTTTGTAACATTACCTTTGTCTGTTTAGTCCAGTTTAACACTACAGCCTTAATGAATTCACAATCTCATGTGTTGGCAAGGAATACTTCCAATGTGTTGTACTAAAAATGGAGCCATTAAACCCTCCACTGGTTGAACTCTCCAAGGCGCCTCTCCATGACCACATCAGCCAACTTAAGCACTGCTTCCACTCCCACATTGCCATGACCTTAACTCCCCCATGCAGTCCAGTTTATATGGATCATCCATACACCATCAGCTACTGTACATCAGTCAACTCCTCTGCACCATGCACCATCCTCCTCTGCCTCTCCAGCTCCTCCTCCTGCCTTGCCAGCCGACATTGACTGGCATTGATTTCATGTTTGGGCTGCCCACATTGATTTTCACGCCGGTTCAGATGCTGCTGCTGCTTCTCCTCATGTCAATTGCACCGTGGGAGGGAAGGGAAATCATCTTTGACAGTTGGTGTGCAGAGATGCAGCAGGAGGCCCCTGAAGCCTTGCTTTTACCCCAGCTCAGAAACTCAGTGTACTGCTCGCCTCACGACCAAAACAGCACAAAACATCGGCAGCATCTCCAGAAGTGGTATCACTTGACCGGAACACAGCTGGAGCGGTTTCTGTTGTCAAGCTTAGAACACTTTAGCTAGGATCCATACAGTTCAAGATTTAAGTACGTATTAGTCCATCCAATTAAATTCTGGTTCATCATCCAGATCATGGTAATCTGCAAACACTGAATCAAAGTGTTAGATATTATTATGATTATCATTATTACACTTTTAGATTCAGTCTAATTGCTTAATACATTTTCCGTCTAACAGCTTCTCATAGAAGGGCTTCTTGACAAACACACATAGCACAATCAGAGTTGCGCAACACACACACGGCTGGTGGAAGAATATCGTTAGACACGCAAAATGTGCATCGTTCTCATTGACACAAGCTTTACTATCACTTTCAGTTCTAGAGGGGCGTGGCAACTGCAGTATATGTTTTGCACACCCATCATTCTGGGCTGTGGATGTGGAGTCCAGCACTATAACAAAATATACCTGTATTGCTCTATTTTTATTTAATATAATTTGAAAACCTTTAAAATTGTGTGATCACTGACTACTTCACCAATGAAGTAAAATGCAAATATACTCCTGTTCAAAATTTTAAGACCAGTTGAAAAATTGCAAGAATTTACATTTTGCACTTTTGGATCTTAACAAGGTTCTAAGTAGAGCTTCAAAATACAAAAAGTAGGAATGGGAGTAAGGCAACATATTTTTTGACAACCATTAAACTAAAATAGGCTGTTCATCAGCTGATCCAAAGTTTTTTTGTCCTTCAAACCCTTCTTTTGCAGATGCTGTCTGATGGTTCTTGGACTGCACTCTGCACCTGTAACGATCTTCATTTGGGACGACGATCGTCCCGTGTCTTGACGAAAAGCCAATAGGATCCTCCGGCTCAGTGCCAGTGACATTTTTTTGGGTCTACCACTTGACTTTTTTGTTCCATAACCCTCAGGATTGCTGCGATAGGCCTTACTTATGCAGCTCAACAATCTGAAAGAGAACGCTCAAGAGATCATGACAGTGTGAATCCAGGACACTAGAACTGAATAGGACTGTCAACTCGGCATCCGCTTCCGTAGTATGCCCTGCGCGGGTTTGGTCGCCATGATGATGAACAGAATCCAGAAACATTGTATTGTGAACATGTCTGTCGCCATGATGATGAACAGAATCCAGAAACATTGTATTGTGAACATGTCAGATCTGGGCAGATGAACTCAATCTGTTTTTTAACAGATTTGAGTCTGCCCTCCCTCCCTCCCCTACCAACTCACCACTCTTCACCCCCACATCCCCATCCCAGCCATCCTCTACTCCCCTCTCCATAACTGATGATCAGGTGAGAAGTCAGTTGAGGAAGATCAAGGCAAGGAAGGCCCCGGGACCGGACGGCATCAGCCCCAGAATCCTCAAGGACTGTGCTGACCAGCTCTGTGGAGTGTTAAGGCACTTGTTCAATCTCAGCCTGAGCCTGGAGAAAGTCCCGGCCCTGTGGAAGACCTCCTGTGTGGTCCCGATCCCAAAGACACCGCGTCCCAAGGAGCCTAACCACTTCAGGCCTGTTGCCTTGACCTCTCACCTGATGAAGACCATGGAGAGGATTATCCTGCATCACCTGCGACCCCTGGTGGGCACTCAGCTGGACCCCCTGCAGTTTGCTTACCAGCCTCGGATCGGAGTGGACGACGCAGTGATCTACCTGCTGCACAGATCACTGCTACACCTGGAGGACAGCGGGAGCGCTGTGAGGGTCATGTTTTTTGACTTCTCCAGTGCCTTCAACACCATCCAGCCGGCACTACTCAGAGTGAAGATGGAGAGTGTGGGAGTAGACCAACACCTGACTGCATGGGTTATAGACTACCTCACCAACAGACCACAGTATGTGAGGCTCCGTCACTGTGTGTCTGACATGGTACTCTGCAGCACAGGTGCCCCTCAGGGTACGGTGCTCTCCCCTTTCCTCTTCACCCTCTACACCTCGGACTTCACACACAACTCCACACAGTGTCACATCCAGAAGTTCTCCGACGACACAGCCATCGTTGGTTGTGTTTCAGAGGGGAATGATCTGGAATACAGGACGGTCATCAGGGACTTTGTCAGCTGGAGTGAGCTTAACCAGCTGCAGCTCAACACCAGCAAGACAAAGGAGATGATCATTAACTTCCAGAGGAAAACATCTCACTTTACACCGGTGAACATCCAGGGAGCGGACATAGAGTTGGTAGACAGCTACAAATTCCTGGGTGTTCACCTTAACAACAAGCTGGACTGGTCCGTCAACACCCACGCCCTCTACAAGAAGGGCCAGAGTCGCCTTCACCTGCTGAGGAGACTGAGGTCCTTTGGTGTGTGCAGGGCTCTTTTACGGACCTTTTATGACTCTGTGGTGGCCTCAGCCATCTTCTATGCTGTGGGCTGCTGGAGAGGGGGCAGCACGGACAGGGACAGGAGCAGGATAAATAGACTGATCAGGCGAGCTAGCTCTGTCCTGGACGGTCCTCTGGACTCCGTGGAGGAAGTGGGGGAGAGAAGGATGTTGGCTAAGCTGACATCCATCATGAACAACACCTCTCACCCGCTACATGACACTGTTGTTTCCCTGAGCAGCTCCTTCAGCACCAGACTGTTACACCCACGGTGTAAGAAGGAGAGGTTCCGCAGGTCCTTCATACCGACCGCTGTCAGGCTCTACAACACCTGCACCACCTGAACCATGTTGTAGACACTATGCTTTCTTTACACTGTTCTCTTTACTTGTCTTGCTGCTGTAACAAGTAAATTTCCCCGCTGTGGGATAAATAAAGTACATACAATACAATGTCCTCGGCAACGAGGCTAAAGGACAGTGGACAAGACTCACAAAGTCTTGGAACTGTTCATAATATAACTTGAAGCTAATTTGTTTCTGTGGGTGATTAGTTGAATTCATGACAAGTCAGTGATGATTTAACAGCTTATTTTAGTTGAATGGTTGTTTGCAATAAATACATGTTTTTTGCCTCATACCCGTTTCTTCTTTATGTACTTTGAAGCTCTACTAAGAAACTCCTTAAGATCCAACAGTGCAAAATGTAAGTTATTGAAATTTTTCAACTGGTTTTAAAATTTTGGAGTATATTGAAGACGCATTCAAAGATGTTGTGATGATATGTAGTCTTCTACACTGGTCACTAGGTGTCAGTAATGTTACTGTAATGTTGGGTGAGACGCACAAGCACCAGACTTGACTGCCGGAACAGCAGGCTTTTATTGCAGGTTTGAAAGCTCTCGCACAATAATCCCGAACACAGGCTTTTTCTCTTATGTCTACTATATTGTGTAATAGTAGTGTAAAGGTGACTACAAGGGTATTCTTTCATGTCTAGAGGGCTCTAATAATGTTAAAACATTTATTTAGAAGGTCGTAAACAGGTTTTCTAAGCAATAACGGCCAAAATTTTCCATTTAGAAATAAGCAATCCTACTTTCCAGAAATTTACCATACTTTTCAGACTATAGAGCGCACCGGTATGTTAGCTAACCTACAAAATTTGAGGATAAAAAGTGATTTGTAAATAGGTCACACCTGTCACACCACGTAACATGGGATATTTCGTACACAGTAAAGCACAATAATCCCTAACAGGCTACTGTTGTGCTGTTGGGGCCGTAACTCACGCCAAACTAAAGCTCAACACAGAACCCCTGATGTCACTTCCTGTCCACCCCCCAGTCAGCTCCCCTAGCACTGGAACACATTTACAGCAACACACATGAATAAAAGTCTTATTTATGTCCTATTTATGTCTACTATATTGACTAATAAGAGTGTAAACAGGTTTTCTATGCTGTACCTATGAAATATTCAGTTTATAAATAAGGAATCCTATTTTGTAAAAATCACTATCACGGTCTGGAACCAATTAACGGTGATAAACAAGGCATCAGGGCCATGGCTGTACAAAGTTGCTCCATCAAGGGATAAAAAACAGAACAATGAAAGGATGTGGGGGCCACTTTCATGTTCTTTCACATGTCGGCCAAGATAAGTTAAGTATACTTGACAACATACAACATTTTTCTCAGTTATTAACGTTTAGAGTGGAAAAAAAAATGTTCAAGTTAAAATAAAAACATGGAGACATTGGATTTCAAAGTTAAGGCATCTAATGAATTAATTAATATTAAAATCACTGCAGCACCCGCTAACATTTTAGTTCATTGAGGTTGATGTGGAAGTTTGATATTGACACCAGTGGTGATCGCACAAATCCTCCCACAGCACACCGAGGTGGTGTGTGTATCAATCCCGTCCACCCGCCGTGTTGGAGCTAATGTTGGGTGACACTCAGACACCCTGGCTGATGTGTTTTGGCACTGCGAAGATCCCAGCTGTGCATTTACATATGCAATGACCCAGATTAGCATCCCTCCTCACACTCCATCAACATTGATTAGACAAGCCCTGTTACAAGTCGTGGTTGTCCACTACGTCGTTGCGACCCGAGCGAGCTCAGTGTGTGTTTGTGTACGCCACTCCAAATGACTGCTCACTGACTTGACAATGTCAGTAAAAGTAGGTGAAAGATTAATTAAAAAGCTCCGTTTTCCAAACCGAATCACATGCTTTTTCATTTTAAAGCTGATGTTTTTGACGTTCACTTGAAGAAAAACAACAATGTTTTATGTAATTACTGTAAAAATAAAATATATAATGTGGAACCTTGGTTAGCATCATGAATCCATTCCAGAAGGACACTCTCACCAAATCAATTTTACCCATAAGAAATAATGGAAATCCAATTAATCTGTTCTAATATTAATCTATTAATCTATTAATCTGTTGGCGCAAAACACGTTTTTATAGTTTTACAATGACACTTTTACATGCAGGAAACAATTGTAAATGCATATAAAGGATGAATGAAAAGCGATAAATGACCATGTAACATTACCTTTACCTTCATTGAAGATGTGATTGTTGCCAAAGACGCAATGTGGCAGCGAGATCAGCCCGAACACCACCTTCCTGTTTTGCTATGAGTCAACAGGTGAGGTTTTTGATTATGTTAGAAAACAAAAACGTGTTTCTATGATAACTGCTACAAAAATTATTGAGGCAACAGGACCGAAAAGTAAATTAGTGGACATACTTTTGGCCTTCCCATGGCCTGCAGAGGATCTGAATGATGCATGCAGTATTCTACGTTTTTCGGTAGGGGTAATGTGTTAGGGCGGGGGTGTCCAAAGTGCGGCCTGGGGGCCATTTGTGGCCCATGGCTCATTTTTTTTTATTAGCCTGGAGCACATAGAAGTAAAGACAAATTTAATTTTATGAAGGATTTCAATCATTATATGTCTTTGGAATTGGTGAGATCAACAAATGCTATTTTTTAAAGTTAGTTTAAATTAATGTTTTAAGTTGTAGTTATTAAATAAGCAAGAACATCAATGTGCAGGACACTTTGCTTCATAAAAGAAAAAATATATTTTGCATGGCACAAATTCAGTGCCTTTACTTTGATACCAAGATCATCCAAGTAGACCTTGTAGGTGCTTATTATAGCAAGGATCACAAGATCCCCCCCCAGTCCCCATTTATTATGTGCAAATGAATACTGGAAGCTTCTAATGATATGCAAAGAATGTGTTTACATGCTGTATTTGGTCAAAAGCTGGAAGTTGCTCATTTGGCTTACCAGATGTATTTTTGCTTCAACCTGAAAATGGGAAAACCACTGTTCTTAGCTCATTACGACGTTGTTTATTTTTGCTTTAGGAACCTATTAACCCTGGCAGAGAGTCTACTTTAACTAGCACCATGTTGGTAATGCGGTCTCTGTCATGCAACCAGGCGACTCATTACTCTAACATGCTGACTAAACATTTCTCAAACTCGCTGCCTTCTCTGCTATTGTTCATACTGTGAATGCAGCATTTTCTCAGCCTTGGTCCAAAACAAAATACATGCTTGCATGCCCCTATCCAAGGGGCACAGAGTTGGAATTGGGGCTGATGCTGAATTTATTCTTTAAAGGTGGACAGCATAAGCTTGCTTTAGTTGGAGTCTGAATGAAACTCATAGTTCCAGTCCACCCTTGCCACCTGGTGCTTCTCCATCACTGTTTTTCAAAAATATATGAATAAATTATGCTTTTTTGTGGCTGAATACTGCCTTTTTTTTAGAAAAAAAAAAAGAATATTCAAGTATATTTCCCTTTTTTTGCCAAAATGAAGCATTTTCAAGCATAAAATGGCTAAATGAAGTAAAATACAAATATAAGGCATTCAGAAGACACATTCAAAGACATTGTGATGATATGTATTATTCTACTCTGAATTAGAATAATAGTCCTACTGTAATTGTCACGCTTCGCAGGGCAGGAGCGTGTACTTCCTGTCCTGCGCCATTATTCTGGCAAGCGGTGCTTCCGGTGTGGCGGAAGGAACTGCCGCTCCACGCCTGGTGGCCGCACAGCTGCGGTCAATACTAATCAGTGACAGTTAAAAGACCACCGCCAGTTCATTGTTGTTGTCATTTTCATCGTTGACTTTCCAGTGCTGTCACCTACCGGTTTATATTTTGTATTATTTTTCCCACAGAGTTTTTCCTCTGTCACTTTTAGTTTTTTCTTGTCCTGTGCAATAAAATTACTTTTATTTTTGCACTTTGCCGCGTTCTCTCTGCACTCTGGGGGTCAACCTCCCGACAGCTTCAACGAACCGTGACAGTAATGTTGGGTGAGACACACGAGCACCAGGCTTGATCGTCGGTACATCAAGTTTCTTATTACAGCTTTGAATGATCTCACACAATAATAACTAACTGGTGTGGCCGTAACCCACGCCAAGCTAAAACTCAAATCTGAAACCCCCACGTCACTTCCTGTCCAACACCGAAACACATTTACAGCAACACACACGAGCCTGAATCTTATTTATGTCTTCAATGGCTTTTTTTTTTCTCTTGTTATGTCTACTATATTGGGTAATAGCAGCGTAAAGGTGACTATAGGGGTATTCTTTCATATCTAGAGGGCTCTAATAATGTTTAAAAAAAAATTAGAAGGTCGTAAACAGGTTTTCTATGCAATAACTGCCAAAATTTTCCATTTATAAATAAGCAATCCTACTTTGCAGAAATGTACCATCATTTTCGGACTATAGAGCGTATGTAAGCCAACCCACGAAATTTAAGGATGAAAAGTGATTTGTAAATAGGTCACACCACGTAACATGGGATATTTATTACTTTGATTAAAGCACCAAACAGTAGATTACCAGAAAAGTCATTCATCGCCGTCCTCATCCTCCTCTTGGGAACTAAAACCACTAAAGTCTCCGTCTTCTTCACAATAGAACAGCCCCATAATTCTGTCGTCGCACACTTTGTAAGCCTCTCTCCCTTTCACTGTCGCTTTTGGCGTCTTTCGTCTTGATGCAAATTAGCAATTTAGCTTGAGTTGTCCTCTTCATCACGCGGTAGTCCAGCCTTTCGAAATCCGCTGGTGGTAGTGTAGCGTCCGAGGTGTAGGGCGTCTAAAGTCACAAGACAAGACAAAAACTCACGAACTCATGCTCCTTTGGAGCGGACGTGCTGGCTCCGTTTATTCAAATCAGCATGTGATGTCATCCACCCCGCTTTCCAGGCATGACCAATCAACCTACACTTAATCAAACTATTACAATAGTGATGGTTGTCGGTACGAGCGGTCCAAACAGACTGTGTGGTAATTCTACACTTAAGCCAACGTACTTAAGCCCAGGCAGGTCAAAACACAATCACTGCATACGACTTCAACAGGTGATATTAGCATCCGCTTCACTGCTTCCTGAAGCTGCACTCTAAGCATCACGGGAACTGTAGTTTTAGCCATAAATTAGCAGTATCACTGGACAAGCCACAGAGATCAAAGCGTTAGAAAAAAGTAGCGGCTTATACCCCGGACGTTGCGGTACTTATCACAGTCGGATCTGGAATCAATTAACTACGATAAACGAAGGAAGACAGTATACAACCCAATTTAGACTAAAACTCAACTTACGTCTTTTTTTGTTCAGCTTGTAGCTAACATCTGTCGCGTTCTGTAGATGTCTTGCATGGGTAAAGTGATTAAGGAGCGTCAAAGTGGGGGGGGGGGAGTGGGAATTTTGGAGAAATGCATTCAAGGACTGTCGAATAACGTGTGGAAGAATAACCGTGATGCTGAAAAGCTGATTTCAATAGAACTCATGCAATCATTTGTTTGTTTTTCTGTTTTAATACATGTGAATGTGCTGAGTGTGCGTGGTTTGAGGGGTACATTACACATATTACACATTCCATGCATATGTATGAACTCTCAATCAACATAAAGATTTATGGACAGGATTGTAAGTCTGGAGAGTCGTCACGTTAGCTTTGGATGAATGGATGGATGGAGGGATGGAGGGATGAGACACTCTATTCACGGATCACACTCATGAGAAGTGCTCTGACTGCAAGAGGCTCTGGCACAGCCAAGCGCGCCCAGCTTGCTTGTGTCATATTCAATTATGGCTCATCCACTTTCCATGAACTAACAACTGAGCCAGAGGCACTCCTTCCATTTAAAACCACCAGAGCTGTGCAGTTGATACCCATGTAGAGATTCACATGAAATCTCTGTTCATGTTCATGGGGACCTGGTTGGGGTCTTGAAGATACAGTGTGAAGTGAGGTTGGGACAGAATGTTGGGCTGAATCCCAATAGTACCCTTCACCCCTCATCTTAGCCTTTACCCTTAGGTTTTGCGCGTTCTCAAGAATCAAGTGGTGTCCCAATTCTCCTTAAATCAAGTACTAAGGGGTGTACAGCCCAAGAAACCAAGTGTAGTCGGGGACCAGACTGGAAACAAAGGGGTAGGAGTTTCCTCAGCTACAACACTCCAGTGGAGACCGAAAGAAGCAAATAAATGAAGCAGAATTATTGACTTTCACAGTAACGTCGCTCATGTTTTATTAGATATTATTATCATTTCCTACGCCCGTAAATATCAGCCATGTTTTCAATTGTTGGTTGTCGCTAGTTATAACTAGCTTCACTGCAGTCTACTGCATGTATTGTACACAGTATTTGGTATACAGTATATATATATACAGTATATTCATTTATTACAGTTTTTTTTGTTTTGCAATAAATATCAGTTTGTAAAAATGTGTGCCTTTTAATTAAAAAAATGTATTCTGAGGTTATTTAATTATCAATTGAATTATCTCATCTGCCTTTGTCACAGCCAGCAAGCGGTGCAGGGTGATGACGTAATTAGAATCAAGTGGTGTCCCATTTGGTAGTGGTTTCTTCCGATTGGCCCTCAGTTTGAAGGGAGGGGGAATTCACAAGTCTAGTCACTGATTAGTGACCGAGATAGCAGTCCAGTTAAGGTGGAGAAACAGTGTTAACTTGTGTTGACTTGCTGCTCCCCAGCTGATGGAAAAAAAACCCCAAAAACGCTGTCTTCTCTATGGAAGGATGGCAGTGACAAGCAGCTTCCAGCTCACCCACAGCCCCAGCCCTTCAGGATGAGGAGAGTACTGCAGCGCCTCTGCGTATGACATTTGGTGATTTATTACCAAATGAAAACGAATTACTAATGTAAGTAAGTAAGAACAGAAGCTGAGAACAATACGTGCTTTCACTTTTAAGTCCCCAAATACCAAAACTCTCTAACAATGCCAGGAAATATACATTTGATGCTCGTCGCTTTTGACAAAATATGTCAGCAAGAGGGTCTGGAATGTCACCAAGTTAGCAACATTGGTGCTGTGTGTGTTTAATCCTGCCCCTCGGCTGCTCAGTGTGGACACAGAGGAGCTGCCAGTCATCTTGACCAATGACATTCGCCTTTAACAGAAAAAAAGAAAAGAAAAAACTAATTGTCTCTCAATAATGTGAGCCAGTTTCTGTCGTTCATTTCAAGAGCCGACTCTTAGAGCCGATTCATTCACGACTGACGCATCGCTGGTTTCCTGCCCTGTATTTGAACCGGAAATATGCAAATTCAGCAATTTTTATTGAAGAACATGTTAAAAATACATTTAATATACGCGTCATTGTCCATCTGTACATCACTATGTTGGAGCGTTGAAAGGAGTTGCCGCTGGAGTACCCTGCACACCTTTGAGCACTGTTAGTGCTCGTTGTTGTTGTGTGTTAACTTACTACTTGTTGTTTTGGTTTGTACCATAAGTAAGGCTACTACTGTCTGTTTGCACGATGCTGTCTGCCAGTTGTTGTAGGCTTGCAAATTAAAGCACCTTTCTTAAAGTGCTCATGACATCAAAAACATGTTCATCTTATTATTTTCGCCTTGAAAAATAGCCTTGAAAGCCTGATTTCCTGGGTTAGATGTGTGCTCAAACATTGAAATATTTACAGTTTTTACACTTTTCATCACTTTTTTCGGAGACTGGAAAAGGAGGAGCAAGTGACGTTTACGCGAGAATAATCTGGAATAATCTGGTTCACGAAACGTGTCCTGGTCAGCCAAGATAGCGGCAGTTCAGAAAACCCGCTGGGTCAAAATTGTGTCAAAATCAACCACTTCATCCATCCATCTTCTATGCCGCTTCTCCTCACCAGGGTCGCAGGTATGCTGGAGCCTATCCCAGCTGACTTCGGGTGACAGGCGGGGTACACACTGGACTGGTCGCCAGCCAATCACAGGGCACTTATAGACAAACAACCATTCACACTCACATTCATACCTATGGACAATTTAGAGTCACCAATTAACCTAACATGCATGTTTTTGGAATGTGGGGGGAAACCGGAGTAACCAGAGAAAAGCCACGCGTGCACGGGGAGAACATTCAAACTCCACAGCGACAGCCTTATTATTAAGTGTTTGTTACCGGGGGCAGATAACCCCCTGCTGCTCCACTGTGTGTAATAACACATGAAAAGTATGCATTCCTTTGCCATGTGATTGTCAGGACTCGTAAAACGGTAGCCAGGAAGTACTTTTGATTATAATAGCCAAATCCCGTTGCTCAATATTGCTATAACGACTCCCACTCTCCTGCTGTCACACTTAAAAAGATGAAAAGCAGAGATCCAAATCATTTTAACACAAGCTGACTTATTCACATTTAGACTGATTTCAGTCCATAATGTCTAAGCTCAGATGTTCACTTGGCTTATTAATACATGAAAGAAAAGGCCTAAGTCTATAAATCTAGCATGCAATTTTAAAAGCTCTTGCATATATTACCTTTCATCTGTTTTAAAGGAACTGCCCTTCTTGGGCTAATGGAAACATGGATGAGAACATGAGTGAAAAGGCCGACATCACTTAAAGACCACCCTCCATGACACTCATAGCCTTGTGGTGCTACTCTTTGGAGTGCACTCGTATAACTCAAAAGTCCTCAAATTCAGAATTCACCAAATATTTTGATATAAACATGCCCTAAAATTCACACACAAACCTGGCTGAACTCAAAACATCAGCACATTGCACAAGACTGACGCAAATATCGGGAGACCGCTTATTTCACTGCAGCTCAGTTCTGCCAGCGTCAAAGAATTAGCATTTTCTTTTTCCCAGGCTTTGTATTTTTTGTTTTGTGCAGCAGGTATCCAGAGACATGCTTCAAAAACCGGTGCTAAGAACGTGCAAACATGGCCGCCAGGCTAAGATTTTAGCCAAGGGATGAGGGAGAGCCAGATGACTTTGGGTTACAATAGGGTCAGTTGAAAGGTGCAGCCAGCCAGCGGAGTGTACTCCGAGTGTCAATTGAGTGTACTCAATCCAAAGGAGGTGTGAAGACCATCCATCCAACCATTTTTTATCCCGCTTATCCTCACTAAGGTCACGGGTGACCCCGAACTGGTCGCTAGCCAATTGCAGGGCAGATATAAACAAGCTTTCACACTTACATGCACACCTATGGACAATTTAGAGTCTGGGAGGAAGCCAGAGTACCCAGAGAAAGCCCACACACGCACGAGGAGAACATGCAAACGCCACATAAAGGTGTTCCAACGGAGACACCAACCCGGATCTCCCGCCTGTGCGGCCAACATGCTAACCATTAGGCCACTGTGCAGCCTGTGTGAAGTGCCGTGATAGCAAATGCAACGGATGACTACCTCCAGGTCCTGATTGGTCTTCTCTGTCTGTCCATTTGTATCCTGAGGACAGGCTTGACGGTGCTCCCAAAGGCTTGCAGAAAGCCTTCCACACTGCACACAAAATCTGTGGACTGGTTTCTGACACGACATCTGCAGGGAACACAAGGACAAAACACGAGAGCTGAGGTAATTTTGGGCAGGGAGATGAAGTCAGCCATCTTGGAAAGTTTTTCAACGATAGTATTACGGCGTTCTCATCGGACAGGGGCAAGCCAGTGATCCGAAATCCAAAGCGATGCGGGACCATGGATGGGAAGGGATCGATCACCCCTCCCCTCACATGTGGTTTCCTATATTAACTAGCATTCTAGCATGACGAGTCACTTCCTGTTTGCCCTTTACTCAGCTCCCCTAGCACCGGAACACATTTACAGCAACACATGCAGAGATCAGCCACTGATTTATGTCTTATTTTCTTTTATTATCTACTACATTGGGTGACAATAAAGATGACAATAGGGGTTTCACATAAAAAGAGACATGTACATGTCCTTAATAACACAAAAATGATTGTGATGATTTGGACAGAACTTGCCTTCAGGACAAGCGTGGTCGTTAATTGATGATGACAGAAATGTGAGTGGGAACAGCATCCACTTTGAGCAGAGCAACTTTAAGCCGGGCATCAAAAGTTGAAATCTACGTGTCGAGGGTTAAAGGTGGACCGAGCATTCTGACAAAAACCAGAATTCTGCCAAAAAAAATTTGCGGGTCAAGTCTTCCATCCAGATTGTGGGCTTGGTGCGCACAGAGTCAAGGTTTATTCCGTGAATCTGCTCGTCATGGCCTGGGGACTTGGCAGTCCTGATGTCGGCTGTTGCTGCTGACCCTTCCTAATCTTTGCAGCAGAGCAGAAGGACCTCTGCAGTGCAGACCTTGCACCCTTCCGCTGTTCTCCCCTCCGCATCGTTGCTAAAATAATGCTAATGCAGAGGTCAGCAAACTAGTGCACGGCTTTAGGAGGGCAACGGCTCCTCAGGAAATGTTTTTGATTTTCAGCTTCAGTGAGCTGCACTTATTCAATATTTACTCTCCAAGACCTCTGCATTCAATTTATACTCCACTTCTAAGAGCGCCCAACTTAAAAATAAAAAAACTCTGCAAAGGATTTTATGCATTAGTCCATACCCCCACCTCCAAATAACACACACACACACACACAATTGAAGGGCTGTCTCTACCTCCTTTCTATCCACCAGTGGGAAGGCCAATGGGCTAGTTATTGTTGCTACTACTAACCTTGACTCCTTGCTGCTTGTTGTAATCACATGGAGGCACGAGGGAAGAAGTCTGGCCTGGGGTGAATTATTAATTAGCAGGACGGCTCTCTCTGGGAGAGGAGGGGCGCTGTGTTCGCACTTACAGACAATGCAGAATGTACGAACGCACCTATCAAATCAAGGTAAGAGGGATCAACACTTAGGGATACTTGCAGAATTGTTAAGCAAGGTAAAATCAATACTCGACGGTGCCTTACTTCCTCACATGCATGATCTGTGACAGGATGTACAGCTTTGTGTGTGGGGGTGTGGGGGTGGGGGGATTGCAAATAACTTCAAAAGGTTCGTCCCAGGGGACATGCTGGAGGTTGATTAATTCAGTTTTCCGACTAATGATCTATATGATGAGAAAAAAAGCAAATCTTTCTCATACTAGTTATCCTTTTTTGACCTTTCTACACCTTGCCCTAGGTGTGTTCATACACACACATGCACACACACACATCTAATACCAGGACAATTAATTAAAAAGAGGAAGTACAGTGGAGCTTCGGCTATCGTGCAACCCCCGTAGCGTTGCCGTTTGTGACATGTATTTGCTTACAGGTAATTCGTACTGTCAAACATTTGCAGAATTTCTTGAGATGCTGGCTTTTCAACGGTATTGCAGAGCAGCATTTCCTTTGTGGTGACATTCTTTGAACGCAGATAATTTTGCGCTGTTCCGTTTGTACTTATTTTGCCGACCAAACGTCTCAGTGAGTGTTGACAGTCGTGACGAAGGCTCTGCATCTCGATGTGTGGTTTTTCCCCAGGTGGGGAACCTGGGCTAGGTGGATATGTTTGAGCTGGGCAAGTTTGTTTTTGTTGCCTTTTACGTTGCTACCACTTTCGATTGAATTTGGCAAACTTACTCGTTTGTGTTGATATGCTCACCTTGCCCATTATTAATATTCTTACACAGGGGCTGCGTCATTTGGCTTTGCAAGAATTCTTTTTCCCTCCTAACTTCTACGATGTTACCTTGCATTGCTCCTCACGAGGCTCCACTCTTTTGCTGTGTGTATGCTAGCAGCACTGCCTCCCCTGACAGCGACATAGAGATTGTATGACTGTCAAGAGATGCCACTCTGTTCGCCGTTGTTCTATGGAACACTGTTGTTCTATGAAGTGTCTAGGTGCACAGAGTGAACTCTCTTTCTGCCTGTTTGGAATCAAGAGATGAGGAAAACAGACAAGCATGCAGTGGCAATATACTGTATGTTGGCCGGCAAAATTATCGAGTTCATTTTCATTTGTTGTGTGTAGGCCTCTCACAATAACACATTTTGCTGGACGGTAATTGTCCTACAAATTATTGCCGATAAACGATATTATTGTCAACATTATTTTGAGACCATTTTTTCAGTAATGTAACGATACTATATGGCATAATAATGTGAGTACACCGTATCAAAAACAATAGACTATAAATTCTAGTATTTTACATTGTAATTGGAATGTCAGGAACTTTTAAATAAAACAAACATAAATTAAACAAACAAAAAATTTAAATCACAGCCAATCACAATAATTCAGATTTTGAAAATAACCCGGAAATAGCCTGAAGTTCACATTGTGTGTCAATGCAGATGACAGCTCATTTGCATATACGCTTTCTTGAGTCATTTTTAGCAACGTGTGTGGAATACGCTGTTTACATTTAAAGAGGTGTAACGTTTTGTCGGAGTCGATGCGTTTGGTGCACAATGGTGCACAATGAGGTGTTATACTGAAACGTTCCACCGTTTTGTTTTTATTTAATTGTCTTGGACACAAACTTTTTCATGTCCCAAACTGACGATGCAAACAAGCTGAAATTGACATCAGATTGTGTTTTATACACAACAGGCACAAAGAAAGTATTCGATCGTGTAGCACACGACACGTACAGCTAGCAAGTAGTGCAGTCGCCTCTCTTCACTCGGACAAAGAGACTGAATGACTGACAGGACGGTTCACTCATTCCCCTACAGAACCAACATGCCCAGGTGTTGAGACAGATGCATGCGGTGAACCCTCTCGTTATCCAGCCTGTTTGGTAGAGAGAGAGAGGAGGAAAACAAACAAGCATGCAAATGTCAATATATCGAGGCAGACAAAATGATCAAGTTTGTTTTTATTTATCGTGCGGTTTTAATCTCGTGAGATCTCGTGACACCGGACACCCCTGCTAAATATCAGCAGTTAGCAGATGCTTTTCTTATTGATCACGGCTGCAAAATAACCCGCAATGGACAAAAAGAAAGTTGCAAGTGCCAGAATTTTGATAAAGAAGGTGAGAAACACCACTGAATTCAAAAAATACCTTCTAGCAACGTATGAAGGTGTCATCCTTATGAGTAATTGTCTACACCAAGGAGTGCAACGCATCGAGTTACCTGCTTGCCTCCAATTGTCTCTGTAAAGGGTGTCTTACAATTGAACACAAACACAAATGAATAGTCAGTTTTGCGGAAAAGAGTACAAAATTTGTTTTTGTTTTTCTTCATTGAACACACCTGTGTGTGGATATCATTAGTCGATTTCTTGCCATACTGGCTTTAGCATTGCCTCATCAATAACGGCAATGGCATCAGTGATTTTTTTTGCTCCAGTGTGTTGACGATCCGTGTGAATTTCTCTCGGAGATTAATAACCTGTTTCATCAACAGGCTACCTGAAAAAACATACTCACCAGTGAGTACATAGAACAATTGTGATTAACATATCTAATCAAATGCTTTTGTAATACATTGTTTAAATGATAAGGGGACTTTGTGGATACCCTGGATATCCGGGATGGGCTACTTTTGTGATGCCAGGGGCCAATCAAAGGTCAGTGACCCTGACCAAGGGCCGGGCAACCAATTACCTGCAACACAAATGACTGTCAACTCAGTCAATGAAGTAAATGCCCGTTTAATGATACTCAATTGAATTTCAACACATTTTCTTCCCAGAACAGCAACACAACATTTTTCCACTGCATGATGCCAACATGTGCTACTCCAAACCCTCCTGTTAGCCTGACGTTCTCTGATTTTGGATCGTTTGCAATAAAAGTGACTGTTGTACTTGTTAGATTTGATTAAAGTATAATAACTGCCCTTGTCTGTCTTTAATTGCCATTATTTGCTCGTGACAAAGAAAGCTAACAAGCTCAATGTATAGAAACATAATCCAAACCTAAACCCTGTAATATGCCTCACACACTCATTAAACGTAGAAATGTAGCAATTGCATGTGAATGCTGAACTGAAATCTAGAGAAAATGCTGAAATATCTTAGAAATGTGTTGAAACCTATTCACCGACTGAGGACGGAACCAGCAAGCATCAGATTGGGACACAACCGCCCTACGACCTGAGCCATGCCGCTGTGCACAGAATAAACGGAATGTAATGTTAAATGTAAAATGAATTGTGTCTGGAGTGGAGTAATTGGATTTACATGATTTCCTTTAGGTTTTTCTATGTTTAGGTTTTGGTCTGACCTTTTGAAACGAATGAATAACAAAAACGGAGGTTCCATTGTATACGGCCTTGCTACAGTTATTTGGCAGTTCCCTGGGATCATCCATCTCTCAGGGCTTTTAGACGCCCCCCTCAACAGCAGAGACCGCAGGGAGTGGGAAAGAGGCTTTGATCTTCTCAACTACTCTCTTAAATCAGAAAAAGGAAGCCACATTTTTCCCAAAGTGTGTTTCGGTGCTGCTACTCCCCAGGAGAAGTGAAGTCGTCAATGAAAGTAAGTGAATTGTAGAGAAAGAAACAATGCTACCCCCTGGTGCAGCGACACATAGTCCAGTGCTGAGGTATGGTAGAGTCGAACATTGGCTGGTGTCATTAATCCGTTCTAGGTGGTCCGACTCTAACAGAAACATACTCAAAGTTTTTATAAATCCCTTCTAGAAAGTTAAAGATTTTAACATAAAAAACGTTTTCATAGTTTTGCAATTATATTTCGACATGCAGAAATCCATTCTAAATGCATATAAATACGTACAAATCATGAGTGAAAGGAATAAATTAACATTTAAGGTCACTTTTACCTTCACTGAAGACGTGATTGTTGCCAAAGACACAAAGTGGCAGTAAGATCAACACGGACACCACCTTCACGGTTTGTCATGAGTTATTTCCTGAATTCAAAACAGTTTCTCGCCTCAACCTCTGCTTTTCTTTCAATCACCACCACAGAATAAGGCAAGATGGAGCCAAAGAAAGTCGCAAGTGCCAGCACTTTCATAAAGAAAATGACCAAAGTGCTTTGTGTTCATATTTTTTGAGACTTGGTGTAGCTGTTAGTTAGCAAAGACTACCGAGTTAACCGCTGCTGACATCATAGACGGGCAACGGAGTTGATTTCCGCTTCCCGTTTCCATGTGTTAGCAAGATGCTAACAAGAATGTTTGTGATAAAAATACTACATTTAGAACACAGTTGGACTCATGCAGTGTATTAATAACACAACCTATTAATACGCCATATTGTACGCTAACCCGGTAAATGTACACAAACTGATGCAAGATGTTCGACGTTAACTGAAAAATGGGCTAAATAAATAATATAAAACGGCAGCCAGTTTTTTCAGATGTAAGAATTGAAATCAGTCTAAATAAATGGGAAAATGTTTTGTTTTCTGGGGAACTAAAGACCTACCTCACACCCACTGCTCCTCTGCTCTCAACACTTCACGGACGGATGTTTCGTGAACACACCACAGTTCCACGCCGGTTTCTCCGGTATCCAATATCCAATTTATATCCAATATCCACTTCTTCTTGACTGTTTGCAACGCTAGTAACAATATACGCATGCTACACATTCATATAACCGGAAGGAAGTCAGCCAAAAGCTCAGCCAAACCAACTTCGGAAAGACAGTTCAAATCACGAGCACTTAAATGCGGCAAAAGTTGGAAAAACGAGCAAGCCCTGACACCGACACGCCATGACTAATTTAAATCAAACTAGATGAAGCAATTTTATTGGAAATTTTGTGTGAATGCTGAAGCTGAACCAAAAGGTAGAAATTGTTTGAACTGTTGACATCTATTCACCAACGGAGGACCGAACCAGCAACCATCAGCTTGTGAGACGACCACACTGTGAACCGAGCCGTGCCATCGTGCACCATTCTTTTTCAAGGGTTGAAAAACACTTACAGTATTTCGTGGCTATAGTTCTTGTCCTCGCAGCGCATGAATGTATAGTATTTTTGTGTATTTGATGAGAAAAGAGATACCTTATGAGGGTAATTCATCACATTCTTCCAAACATGTTCTTCCTTTGAGGCAGAGTCTTTCTGAAAAGAATTAAGAATGTATGGATGGCTGCGACGGCAGGTCCACAGGGAGTCATTTGTGCACCTACTGTACCCGTGCAGGGCTGGTGGCACAATAAAATAGGGGCTTTTTTTAAGGGTTTCAAAGTGGCTTTTCTGCTCACACTTCTGTCAGCCATAAATTGCAAATAAACACAGCTATATGGGGCGCCATAAATACCTTCATAATTCATACCCTTAGGGAGAAGCTCAGGTGGATTAAATTGTTTCTGCGATATGTTTTCATGTGAATAATATACCTACGCACCCGCGCCCACCTCCCGCTTCTGCTGTGCGGCTGCTTCTGTTAATGTTGAGATGCCTTCTTGAATTGGACAATAAACAGACACATAAGATGTGCTAGCTCAGGGGTGTCTAAAGTGTGTGGCCCGTAACTCATTTTTTATTGGCCTCTACAGATAAAATTAAACATTAGAACATTACACAGAAAACCACGAAAAACTGCAATTCCCAAATCCCTCAGAAGCACCACCAGTACTCACTCGATCATATTTTTCACAAATATAATCATGAATAAATCATGCTCTTTTGTATTTGAATGCAGCATGTTACTCGTCAAAAATGTGCACATTTAAGCAAATGTTATGTATTTTTGCCGAAATTAAGCATTAAACTTTTTCAGACATAAAAATGGCTAAATGAAGTAAAACACAAATATAAGGGTGAGACACACAAGCACCAAACTTGATGGCCGGAACAACAGGCTTTTATTGCAGCTTTGAATGATCCCACAACAATAATCCCTAGCACGGGCTACGTTTCTACATTGTGGTTACATGATTACATTTGCATTTCCTTCTCCCAGTATTCTGTGTATTCTGATAATCTGCATCTTATCTGCGTGCTCGCTAAGGCAAACACACAAAGTGGATTACCGGTTGCTCTTTTGACAGACCGCAGTCCTCATTGCACCCTGTTAGTAGACCAGCTTTGCACACGATTGCATGTGTTTTTATGCAAACAAACCTTTGGTGGATCATTTGTCATTTGTGTCATTTGTCTTCAGGTGGTTGAAAGTGAATCCGAGAAGCAAAGAAAATTTCCTCCCTGTAAGGCATCCACGGTCCCAAAACGTTTGACAGCCCCTGACGTAAACTACTACAGTGGAAACGGTTAGTGTGTTTTTTGATTAACAGCAAAAATTGACTCTGCAATTTTGCTTCAGTTCGTGTGCATTCTCCTGTTATGCGTGTATCTTGTTGTGCTATTAATACACTGCATGAGTCCAACTGTGATCTTATTATTTATTTTTTTTATCAGAAAATGGCCTTCCTTGTTAGCATCCTATTAGCTAGCGGGCAAAATTGCAACCGGAAATGGAAGTTATGTCACCCATCTAAGATATCATCGACGGTTGACTATCAGAAATGTTTTTATAGTTTTACAATGATTGTTTTACATGCATAAAACAACTCCAAATGCATATAAATCATGAATAAAAAAGTTAAATGAACATTTAAGGTTACATTTACCTTCAATGAAGACTACCGTTCCCAAAGACACAATGTGGCTGTCCGCCACACGGACAGCATCTTCCTGTTTTGTCAGGATTGATTTAATGAATTTAGTGTTTCTCACCTTCTTGATTAAAATGTTGGCACTTGTAACCTTCTTTGGCTCCATTTTAGGTTACAGTATTGAGGTGAGCAACACTATTAAATTCAAGCAACAAATCATGTCAAAGCAGGAAGGTTGTGGTGGTTGATCCCGCTGCCACATGGTATCTTTGGGGACATCTACGACAAGAATCACGTCTTCGATGAAGATGTTCATGTATCCCTTTCATTCATTGTAGGCATTTATGTACATTTTGAATTGTTTTCCGCATGTTAAATTATCGTTAGCATGTTTTCTGTTTTGCATTTTCTTCTCGTACTGTACAGAAAATGAAACGCACCTTAAAGGAACGGTATATAGCTGGTTCAAGATTTTTTTTGCGTTCAAAACTGTTCAAAAATAGGTAACGTTAGTAGCTAATCTTAGCCAAATTGCGATCATTAGCTGAAAACAAACATAACTGCAGCTTGTAGTTACATACTCACAATAAACGGTCATTATGGCATTCTGTTACCCCCCGGGTTGTTTCCCTAACTAATTTGACAAATCCAAATTTTGTGAGTTGGGAATCTGTAACAAAAGTTGATTGAGAATTGGATACAAATTGTGGTAACCATCAAAATCTCACTATAAGCAAGCATCAAGCCAAAATGTGCACACGTGTACGTTAGCACGTCCCCAGCACAGCACTAATAGTACACTCGCCACTAAACGCAATAGATGTACTTGTCAGCTTCTTTCTAATGTTTGCAGAAAACATTATTTTACGCTTCCATCTAATTGCTTACTGAGCAGCAAAACATCTGTGGTCTTTATTAAAGTCGCATTAGAAACACATTTCCCTCTGGAAATGTCCCCAGTGAATGAATGAGAAGAATCACTGGGAGGCCAGAATTTAACGAGATGACAGAGTACTTCAGTCATGGAACAAGCACCCTGTGTGGTGCTTGTGTTCAATGGCTCCAGAGAGGATATTGCCCCCAACTACTGTGAGAGAGGCTCTCCTGAGTCAAGTGACTTTGATGGGCTGCCCCTGAGCCCAAAACTTCTCTGGCATGGGAATGTCAGATTGAGATACTTGTAATGTGAGGGGAGTTATTTGTGCACAGTCTTTTGTGCCCAAAAGACCCAGACCCTCTCAAAGTGCTGCACACAGGACCATACAACCAACTTCCCCCAGCCTGTTTGGGACAAATGGCATTTTCTGCAGTCCCTTAAAATTTGTTTTCTGTTGTCTGCCTGGTTTTGACAGACCCAATAAATGGAAAACCTCCCACATTCAGAACATTAAATAGAGTGTTCAAATCAGTGTGGAAATTGGGACTTTTGTATCATAATTCCTACATTTATGCTTTTTATCTTGTAGGGGGCGCCATGGGAGTCAGTGCATACAGTCTTGGACTGGATGCTGAACTAATTTGCCGTCAAGCCACACTCACTGCATGTGCTTTACATGCATATGGCTCGCAACTTAAAGGAAAAGTGCACTTTTTTTTAAATTTTGCCCATCATCCACAATCCTTATGTGAGACAGTATGTGTCACAACTTATTTACCAATATAAAACCACAAATTATTTACAATTTTCACATTTGGAACTGAACTATGTGTGTGCGTGGGTGTGCACGCGTGTGCATGTGTACGCGTGTTCAAATTTCCCTACAATGTGTAACTTTCTGCATGTTACACTCCTCCATGCTTTCTCACTTCCTCCTTCCTGTCACGTGTGATTTTCCCTTCACTTGATCTCTGCCAAGCTCTTATCAAATGCACTTCTGCCACCTTGTGGGCGTCGTCATGGCTTAAAAGTGCTCTGAAGTGAAATGCATTAGTGGAGATTTACGTCATCGCCTCTTTTTGCCTCTCGTACCATAAAAGACGTATAAATAAGTTGTTAGCATTGTGCGTTCAGGGTTATAAAAAGGTATTAATACGTCTAAATACATCTGAATGAGGGCTTTGTAGGCAGAATAGGTGTGTCCTATTGTGTGCATTAATTACCTGCCTCTTTTTAGCTGTTTTTATAGCTTCAGAAAGCACAGAAAAGAGAAAAATGGGTGTTTATTTCTCACATGAGGATTGTGGATGATGGGCAATTTTATTTTTTTTAAATGCAGTTTTCCTTTAAGCTCGTTTCTGTTTTACATACTTGCCTTAGATTTAAAGTCGACCTGAAAAATCCCCTACTAAGAAGAGCAGGCTTGTGTACGTCATTTGCTGTCACCACAGGGTGTTAGGAATTCAGGAAGTGACCTACACATACTGTAGCTTCATGGTGCCATCTCCTTCATGCACACCAATCATCAGACCATCCAAAATTTGACAATGTTTCAATTATGCCGTCCATTCATCTTCTTCTGCTTATCCGAGGTCGGGTCGCGGGGGCAGCAGCCTAAAACAAGAAGCCTCTCCCTGGCTGCTCTCTCAGAGATCACTCTCTAAGGGAGAGCACAGCCACTCTACGAAGGCTGCTTGTGTCCCCCGATCGTGTCCTTTCGGTAACTACCCAAAGCTCATGACCATAGGTAAGGGTAGGCCCTATTAGGACCTACTGAATTCATTGCAAGTTGAGTGCTTTGCCTTTCGGCTCAGCTCCCTCTTTGCCACAACGAACGGCATCACACCAGTACACACATATTCAACTAATCCCTGTGAATGATGCACAGCTTTGTCCAATCCATACAATGTCCCCTGACATTTTGTCCAATCATCCTTTTCACCACTGAGATTTGTCCCTGAGCAGCACTGAAATACACAATTTAACCAATCAGTTTGTCCCTGCATGGCCCACCCACATCCTCACTTCCTTGTTTAATGTTGTCTTGTAGTGATGTTGACGTGTGATGATAACCTCTCATCATCTCTAATTTACCAACAAAACTCAACACTAAAGATCACTGAGGAAAAGGCTTCTTGAGACGTCATCTGTACTTCTGTGTAGAAGGTGTCGGACGTTTCGCTCCTCATCCGAAGAGCTTCGTCAGCAAACTAATAAGTGCTGGTAGCTTAGGCCTTAAATACAGTAAGAGTGGGCGGAATTGGTGTGCCAACACCCTCCTCCTATTAGTTCGTTACACTAAGCCTGGGCGGAGCAGTGGTATAATCCTATCCTGTTATTCACACCTACGATAAAAGGGAAGTGTCGCTCCCTGAATTGGGTATGAACGACTCTGATACTGGCTTGTTAGCATCTATTGTTCTGGCTCGGCCCTGCCTTCACCTCATTTGCAAGACTAAGAGCTGTGGTACCCTGGGGAGGCTACACCATGTATCTATGGCCTTCCAAAAATCCACAAGGAAGGGTTTCCCCTCAGACCCATTGTCTGTAGCATTGACTCTACCACGTACAATGTAGCGAAATATGTAAAAACAGTCTTATCCCCATTGGTAGGCAACACTGATCATCATATAGAGAACACAAAAGGGTTTGTGGCGAGCATCAAAGACCTCAGATTGGAGCCAGAGGAAACTTTGGTGTCTTATGATGTGACTTCACTTTTCACATCTGTCCCCACCTCAGCAGCAGTCTCAGTGGTGAGGAAGAGACCGCTCGAGGACTCAACTCTGCATCGGAGAACAAAACTTAGTGCTGACCACATCTGCCAATTACTGGAAATTTGCCTTAACACCACATATTTTCAGTTTAGAGGGAAATTCTACAGACAAATTCATGGTTGTGCTATGGGCTCACCAGTCTCACCCATAGTGGCGAATCTGTACATGGAAGAGATGGAGAAACAGGCTCTCACATCCTTCTCAGGGACAAAACCAAGGCACTGGTTTAGATACGTGGATGACACCTTTGTCATAATCAAAAAACAAGAAATTCAGTCTTTCACAGATCACATCAATGCGGTGGACACCAATATCAAATTTACTCGCGAGGACACTAAAGAAAACCAACTAGCCTTCTTAGACTGCAAGGTAATTATAGGAAAGGACAGACAGCTACTTACAGAGGTCTTTAGAAAGGCCACACACACTGACCAATACCTGCTTTTTGAATCAAACCATCCACTACAACATAAACTAGGGGTTATTAGGACCCTCCAACATAGAGCGGAACAAATACCAACTAGTGCTGAGGGAAAGAAAAAGGAGACACAACATGTCCAGAGAGCGCTCTCAACCTGTGGGTACCCACGGTGGGCTTTTAACAAATGTCAAAAGAAGAGAGTAGGGAAAGAAACCCAAAAGCCCACAGAAGCAAAAAGGAGAGGAGTGGTAGTCCCTTATGTAGCGGGAGTCTCCGAAAAACTCCAGAGGATCTTATGGCAACACAAAATTCCTACCTATTTCAAACCAGTAAATACCCTGAGACAAAAATTAGTGCATCCTAAAGACAAGGCTCCAAACCAGAAACAGAGCAATGTGGTCTATTCCATCCACTGTAAAGATGAGGAATGCAAAGAGCACTACATTGGGGAAACTAAGCAAATGCTCCAAAAAAGGCTTTATCAACATCGCAGGGACAATGCTAGTGGTCCTCAATCAGCAGTACATCTACACCTGAAAGCTACCAATCACTCTTTTCAGGACAGCGAGGTAAAGATTTTGGCCAAAGAAAACAGATGGTTTGAAAGAGGAGTAAAGGAAGCTATTTTTGTCAAACAACAGAACCCATCATTGAATCGGAATGGTGGTTTGAGGTTTAATTTGGACCCTGTGTTCAGCAGGTTACTGAGACCAAAACCCACAGCTCTTAGTCTTGCAAATGAGGTGAAGGCAGGGCCGAGCCAGAACAATAGATGCTAACAAGCCAGTATCAGAGTCGTTCATACCCAATTCAGGGAGCGACACTTCCCTTTTATCGTAGGTGTGAATAACAGGATAGGATTATACCACTGCTCCGCCCAGGCTTAGTGTAACGAACCAATAGGAGGAGGGTGTTGGCACACCAATTCCGCCCACTCTTACTGTATTTAAGGCCTAAGCTACCAGCACTTATTAGTTTGCTGACGAAGCTCTTCGGATGAGGAGCGAAACGTCCGACACCTTCTACACAGAAGTACAGATGACGTCTCAAGAAGCCTTTTCCTCGATGGACAACTCCTGTACGACTGAGAGCCTACACAGACACTAAAGATCACTCTCAACAGTTTCCCAATGATTTTTCATGTAAATACACTCACCATAAACATAAACTTGAGAGCATTTGCATTGTTTAGTCGTCTTCAGCATAAATTATTTGTAACTGTGAAACTTCTTTTTTTCATGTGAAGCCTGAGATATCAGTTTGTCTTTCTTTTTCGTGCAGGAATGCAGGTGTACTTTGTTGTGGCCTATTATGCACATTTTTTCTTGGTAAGATGCTATTCTCTGTCTTTTTCTTCTTTATATATATTTTTTGTGTTATTTATTCTTTCTTATTTTTCAACAAATTTCCCTATTATAATTGCACCGAGTGAAAATCATAAGAAATTATTGCAATTTTCATTTTTTCCATTGAGATTTTTGGGAAACACTCATAAAAGGGCAGTGAGATTCTGGAGGGACTGAATCTTAATAATAAGATTTGACCTTGTGGCGCTATTATTGTTACTAATGTTTACATTTTTGTGCGAATCGTCCGACTGGCCTCAAGGTGTCTTGCAATGTCATGCCCCCATTCAGTGGCATAGGCTATATCATCGCCCATACGTCTAGTAGTAATGATTTTGATCTGGGCTCATTTGTTGAAAGTCACTAGGAGGAATTCGACCCCCAGTTTTTGCCCCAAAATGGTTGCCAAAATGTCTAACTTCCTGTTTGTTTGCGAACATGGATTCTTGAGTCGTTTTTGTGAATCCTGTCATAATTGACGTCTCTACCAAATTTCATGACAATGCATGAAACTAGTGGCAGGGGCAATTTGAGCAACTTTTAGCAGTCTGTCGTACAGTTTTGCAAGAAACCACAAATAATAATTTGCAGTTTCAAGACAAAGTTTTTCTCTCTCAGAAAATTTAGATTGATTGGCTGACTTTTGGAGATCCCAAATATCAACCGTTGGCCAAGTAAGCTGTGCCGATATCCAACTTGTTTTCTCTTTTAAACAAAAGAATGCCCACTTGAATAAAAGTGTCTCTTTATCGGTACACCCCTTTTTTTTGTGAATGAAGAGAATGTGCTGCAGAAATCTCACACAGTAAACATGTGCATCATTATCCATTCATCAGGACGTATTGTTTGTTTACTGTGGCCCCATTTCCAGAGAGTCCAAAACCAAGCTTAGTGGAGTGGGAAGCCTCAAACAAAAGCTTTTCTTCTCTGCCGTCAGGGCCTCAGAGATGCTCCACACTCAGCCTGCACCGAGCCTTTGACAAGGTTTTTGTCCACTGAGTGTTTGTTGAAAGTGGAGGAGTTATTGTACAAATTGATGCATGAACTGGTGAGATGGCATTCACGTTACGGATGGCGTATACGTTTAAGTATTCCAAGAAACATATATAATAAGTTTGTCATCATCTACGTTATGTAAACATTTCTTGTGTACGGTATTCTGTTTGGCACTGACCGAAACCCTTGAATGAGTAACTAGATGAGGTGAGGTTTTACAGAGTGTGAACAAGCGTAGATGTATGGAGGGACTGGCCCAGCTGGATTGCTGGGAGGTCTCTCTTTTGTCTGTACACATAAAGGCAGGACAAGCAGGCAACGAGGCTTTTCAACTGAGTCCGTCTCAGCTGCTTTCAGAACCCTTACACTCACTGACCGTGTCATTGAAACATCAGGATAGTAGTGGGATGCTCTTTGTGACACCAAACTATTGTAACCACAATTAAATCTCAACATGCAATGCACAAATTGAACTGGTAAAAATGAAACATCTTAGTGCAATACGTTGGACTTCTTCTTTAGAGATTTTCATTGGCCGGCATTATAGTCATTCTGTATTATCTCCAAATAGAAGTGATTCATCACTGTAGTTGCTGAAGAGCACTTTAACAATAGCTGTTTTGAGCACTTGAAGAAGGTTCTGACAAATGTGTTCACATTCCTCCCCACATTCCAGGTGGGGTCAGTGCTCATGTCTGAAAGGAGAAAACGGACTGTCAATCATTAATTGTGCAGACTCAATTAAATGGTGGCTTTCCCAAACAATAAGCTATTGGTCCAAGCATGCCAAAGCACAACGAATGACATGCAAATGTCATATTTATCATCTTTTTGGTTAAGAACAGTTGTTATTGAGGTGTTATTGTGCTGGATGTTACTGTGAAAATTGAATTGTTTGACAACTGGGGAAACTTCAACATCCAAGGGATTAGATTTGTCACACAAGTTCTCGGGAAAAGTCACATAACAAGCATGTAGATTGGAACCCCTTAATTCAGTATCGTGATTGACCTTTGTTTTGTTCACACAGTGGAACCTTGGTTAGCATACGTCAATTACGTACGTAAAAATGTGTCAACATTTTCCAGTTAGCGTACAATATGGTGCGCGTGTTGTCGAGTTATTATGTGTTCTTAATGTATTTTTATCCCAAAATGTCCTTGTTAGCATCTTGCTAATACAAGCTCTGTCGCCTGTCTATGATACCAGCAGCGGTTTTCTCTGTAGTTCTTTGCTAAAGCCCCGGTCACACTAAGCACGAATCGGTACAAATCAAGCAGAACCGCCCAGAATGAAAAAGTTTCCAAATTCGTGCCGCATTCGGGAGAGGGTTTGAATGCCGTCTAGTGCACGAAAATTGTACGCGCGATGAGCATTGTTCCCGCATGCGTATGCAATGTCACCACCACCTGCATCCGTGAAGCAGTCGTGACGTTAATTGGTCCCCCTGTGTCCCGCAAGGGACCTACAAGATATTGAACTCGTGAGAAGAAGCTCATGCAAAAAAGAAAGGCAAGTCTATATTTTCTCACAGCTGCAGATAGCCAAAAGTTATTAAACACAAAAAAAGGCGCTTTTTCAGCATCTCTATGCTGTCCACGCTGGTGCCGTTAACTTGGCCACTTTTCCTTGTTGGTGATGTGAATGTGATGTGAATAACATCACACGATGCAGTGACGCTTCAGCGGCAGTTTTATTTTTCCGAATGCGATCCGAATGTTTCCAATGTGGTTGGGAATACCGTAAGCATATTTCGAATATTGTAGCAATATTTAGAATGATGTCAGAGTGCAGTTTGAATACCTTTTGAAGGCCTTTCGATATTTTTCCACTTCAAATCCACCTGGAAAGGTGTTAAACTTTCGGGCCAGCCACAAGAATGGGCCCTGATATTTCAAATGCACTCGGAATGCGGTCAGAATTTTTAGAATGCACTTAGAATATCCAGAAATAAACCAAGACTTTTTATTCCGTCATTCTGCGTCTAGTGGGGCTAGGGTCTCAAAAAGTCTCAAAAATGTTATATCAAAAAACATGTGATAGTTTTACAGCATAAAACAATTCTAAATGCATAAAAATGATGAATGGAATGGATAAATGAACATTTAAGGTTACTTTTATGTTCACTGAAGATGTGAGACAAAGACACGATGTAGCAGTGAGATCAACACAGACATCACCTTCATGTTTGCTTTGAGTTATTTATTGAATTCAATAGTGTTTCTCACCTTCTTCAGCAAAATGCTGGCACATGCAACGTTTTTTAGCTTCATTTTGGCTTATTTTGCAGCCGTGATCAGAAGAACAGCAGAGACTGAGGCGAGAGACACTACTGAATTCAAGAAATGTCCGTGTTGATCTTGCTGCCACATCATGTCTTTAGTAACAATCACGTCTTCAGTGAAGGTAAAAGTATCCTTAAATATTCATTTATCCCTTTCATTCATCATTTACTGTACACTACTGCTCAAAAGTTTTCGAACACTCCAGTTTCTCTGGAGGAAAAACCCACATGATTAAGTGTTAAGTCCGTCTCTCTTCCATTGTTAATTCCCTTTTTTCTTGCCATTTTTGTAGCAACAAATGACTTTCTCCAGTACAATGCTGTTCAACTGATGTTCACGAGGATGTTCACGAGGGTATAGTCATTTCTAAAATACACATTATTTTCAGTTTTGGGTAACCTTACCTTTTGTTTAACGTCTAGCACTTCACCACTTACCTTTGTACCATTTCAAACTGTTCATTGGACTTGAACGACTTGAATTTCAATAAATAACTGGAACAATTGGGGTGCTCTAAAACTTTTGACCGTTATTGTATATTTATTATTTATGCATTTACAATTGTTGTAAGTAAAATTTGTTACATGTGTCTATTTTTTACTAATAATAGGCCATATTCAACCATGAAACTCCATGATTTATTAACTAAAATATTTATGAAAAACCGGGATGAGTGAAGCTGCGAAACCCGAACCGCGATGCGGACGATGATATTGTTCAATGAAAACCGCACTGTCTTTGAATCCCCCTGCATTTTGCACACATCAAATGCATGTCTTGTAAGGCAGTCTGGACGTTTTATTCACTTTCATTTTGTTCTGACCCGCCACGTAATATGCCTTGGAAAACATTTGGCCTGAGGCCAAACTTATATGCCGGTCCCTGTTACAGATGGGCGAAAAGTCTGACCAAAAAGTCTGACTTGAAGAGTGGAAGCTGTTACTGATGCACAGGAGAGGACCAAGTACAGTACATTTCTTTTCCATTTTCACTTCCTTTAGGTGCTGTGATCATATTGCCAAATACTGGAGTATACAGTATATTAAAGTGCTATTATATTAACCCCTTTTGTAGATAAATAGCTATTTTAACACATAAAGCCCATTTGTGCTTAAAATAAAATGAGGGGAGGGTATACCACAGACCAAGTGGAACACACAGGGGATATCTGGGATGTATTTTTCCCTCAAATACTACAAATGAATGTCAAAGATGCGTATATGGTATGTGACATTGGGCGTCCTTGGTAAATGTACTGCTTATTTGAAAAGAACTCAACTTGACACTTTGTTGTCTGTTGTGCTTAGTGCCCCACAAATGTACATGCACCCCTTGATAGTTCATCACGCCTCCCCCATGGGGGCCCACCTCACTATTTGCGAAGCACTGAGGTAGTCCAACTTCCATTCTGTAGTATTTTGTATATGAGCTGTGGAACTATCTCACCCAATTGATCTGAATCTTGTAGGAAACACCCAGTTTATCATTTCATTTTCCATATCTGTTCTTGTTTACCATTTATTTTGAAAACTTTTATTTCCTTGCTGTTTTGCAGCAGCCCAACCTCAACCGAAAAAACATCCACGTTCCGGTCCCTTTGGCATCACTCGGGCAAACTCGGCGTAACACTCGTATCCCCTAAGTCCGGTCAAAATAATAGCTTGCCAGTACCACATGCACGGCTAAGCCACACATTCAACACACACTTGTCACTCCAAAAAACGTCTTGCTGCTTTGGCTTTGCAGTATGCTTTTCAGAGCAGCCCTTTCTCATTCGAAAAAGAAAAATTCTCACTCAGGTTCAACTCTTGTTCTTGTGTTCAGACATACTCCAACAGCCAGTCCACCTTAAAAGACCTTTTTTAAATTTTAGCTAGGTGAGTGAATTTGTCATTCCCGGTTCATTTCGCCCTAACGCTGAGTTAGCAAGCAGCGTTTAGCTCTGTTAACGGCGCTGCACCAGTAGCTATCCGCTAACCTGCAAAACAGCGACAAATACTACGTAATCCACTGTTCATGAATTGATTGGCTGCGGAAGTAAATACGTACCAACGGGATCTCATCTTTGGGTGGACAGTGTTCATTCTTGTGTTGTCACCGCTTGTTGTTGCCTGTCACTCATAGAGTTGCGTTGCAAAACGTTATGTGCTTATTTTATTTACAGTTCAGGTTGGAATGTAAAATGATTGAGTTCGGATATGTCTAGCTATGTTGTTTTCCTGTGTGTCGTATTATTGTCTCTGCACTCACGAGCGCTCCAGTGATTCATGTGGCTCGCAACGCATGGCCTGCTTTCTGACCTGAATGTACAAACACAATGGATCAGCGTGCCGCTAATAACGCTAGCCTATTCCTGTGGCCTTTACAGTTTGCACAGAATAAAGTTCAAGTGTCAGTAGTTTAACTGATTTATAATGGTGAACGGGCTGTGATGAAGTGCTGGTGTCATAGGTTTCCTCACCACTCATTTGGGGAATCAAGTAGTTTGCATCCAAACAAGACAAATGGCCCGCTGGCTGCTTCTAACCTTTGCTATGTGCACTTTCCCTCCAATCATTTGCCGCTGCGCCATGGCTCCATGACTAACTTTACTTATAACAAGACCCTTCCGACATGCTTGTCTTACTCATATTGTACATGATTTCTATTTTGGTATTTTCACCCCGGTTAGTTGATCTGTGCATTTGTATAGTTAGCAGGATTACACAGAAAGTCTGTGGCTGAATTCCACTTTTGAGGACAGGTAGCACATGTCAATGGCAAAAACCTGAACTGTCACACCTTTGGATTCAGTCTATCGCCTCAGTGCATTTTCAGTGTAGTAGCTTCTCTTTGAAGGCCTTCTTGCCACACACACTTACATAGCACAACTGGAGTTGAACAACACTCGCAGATAACCTGTGGGACAGTACTGAGAGGAGAATATAGTAAACAGACACGCTATCAGCATAGTTACAACCAGTTTTGAGACAGTCTCTGCCACACAAACTTAACTTTCCCTTTCCAGGCACACAAGCTTAAGTTTTACTTTCTAGAGGGGCATGACAACTGCTATATAGACTGTGTACTTTCTTTCTAGGCTCTTTCAAATGGTATTGCGCTGCATTTTGCATCACGTATGCTGTGGGTGATGCTGAGAATATCAGTAAAAGCACGGTATGCAGAAGGATTCATCGAATATTTTTCAGGATTCCCAAGGGTGCTCAGAAATGAAGTTCAGTTTGACCAGCCATTTGAAAATGAATGTTATTTACTGACCTTGAGATGGGCCTTTTGGGTCCTTTTATACACTGCAAAAAACAGCCATACTTGAAAGAAGCCCAAATGAGACAAATTTTCTTATTTCAAGCAAAACATTCTGCCAATGGGGTAAGCAAAAGCTGCTTGCCTAGAATTCTTATAACTAGAATATTTTTCTTGTGACTTTTAAGAATATAATGAGTTCTAAAATAAGCAAGTTGTTCTTAATCACATAGCAAGATTGAAGTAAAAATGTTCTTATTAGGTAAGGTAAGAAGTAAGCCAAATGCTCTTATAAAAATTTGCTTTTATGAGAAAGGATTGAAGCAAAAATGCTTTTATATATTCTAGATGTAGGAGTGCTATTCTATTTTGCTCCAAAATCATCAAACTTTGACATTTATTTTATGTGTGTGAAGTCCATTCCTAAATGTTTAAACCAGCTTTATTCTTAATTTAAGGCACACAGCCTTCATAAGTTGTTGAAGAATAATGAAAATAAGGTTTTCAGCTTGTTATTAGAAAAAAAACTCATTTCATGAGAATTGGCTAGCGATACTTTGTTAAGATAAGATTATTTTTCTCATGTGAAAATCGCAGTGTTGTTCCGAAATCAGCAAATCTTTAGGTATATTTTCTGTGTGTGAGTCCGTTCTTAAAGTTAGAAAGTTAGGTAAGCAGTTTTTGGTCTTAATTTAAGGCAAATATACATTAATCTGTTGCTGAAGAATAATCAAAATTAAGTTTTTAGCTTGTTATTAGAAAAAAAAACACATTTCTGGCAAAAAAAAAAAATCTTCATAAGAATTGGCTAGCTATACTTTCTTAAAATAAGATTGTTGATTGTTGTTTTGATGTAAAACAACCATTTTTTTGTATTTTGTTGTAGTATAGTTGTTTAGATATTTAACTTAAATTTCTTTGTATAAAGGCGCTTTATGAAAGTAAGTACATTTTATTTGTATTCACTGACGGCTCAGCCTTGCCACATCCAATATGGCGGTGACGTTGACTTTAGGCTCAGCGATGGATACGCCGTCTACATATATGGTTTTGACAACAGCACTTCCTGTTTCCCAGCGTGCTTTGCTGTACTGTTGTGCTAAGTTACACGTTTAGGGATCATGTTTGAAATGTTGATGCAGCTCTTGTGCGGGTGTACCTAATGTTGTGGCCAGTCAATGCAGGTTAATACTGTTACCACTGTCTGTGTACTGCCAACTGAACGCTATTAAGGGTATTAACTACATGATTCAGTAATGTTGCAATTTTGCGACGTTGGCGCTAAAAGGTCTATATCGACTATCAATGTAGGTATGTAGTTAAAAAAACGATACCGATGTTGGCCGATATCACATTTTTATTTTAATATCAGGCCGACAATTATCAGTGGCCGATATTATCGGGCGACCCTCGCGCAGACGCTGAATAAATAATGAGTAATTAAAACATAAGACTGAGATGTGCAAAAGGGATAATAATACAATGACAATGCAATTGAAATAAGTGGGTGTGTGATTAATAAGCATTATCTGCATTTATCTGAAAATCATATTTTCTGTACTATTGTGCTAGTTTGTGGGGCCTATGCACATGTCACAGCGAGTTTAAAGTATTTTTAAGGGGCCTATACGTGATCTCATCAGACTCAGGGGGAGAAAGATTTTCCTGTTCCTGTCCAATTTCAAGAAAATAAAATAAGAATCTGTGATAAGGAGAAATACAGAAACTCCTTTAAAAATAAATTTTAAAAAAATCAAAAAAATCGTGATGAATACTCCCAAAGCTTTCAGACACCGTTTCTTAATCTGGGGCCTCTGACTGAGAAAATTGAGCCATGTACATAAATTCTATGCATCATAATTACAAACCACAGCACTAGTGCATTATGATGGCCCAGATCTTAATGTTTAACCGACCGACGAGAGGATTATGCCGCCGTAACCAAGACCTAACGCAGAAGTGCACAGCGAGAAGGCATGACGAAGAAAGTGATGTCTTCATGGAATGGCCCAAATGCCCACAGCAGAGGTCAGATAGCCTCCTATAGCTGCTTCGGCTCCTTTGTGTGGCTGCTTTCCAGAGGTTACTTGATGACTGGATGAGCGCCAAAGGATGGTGAGGCAACGGACAAAGTGAGTGAATCTTCTCAGTGTGACGTTCTCGTTGTCTGTCCCTGCGGTGGCCAGATCCACAATCTCCTGAAACGGTGCCAGCTCATCTCTCACACGTGCGTCGAGACTGGAAGATGCCACACAGCGCCCTCTCTTCCCATCCGCCTCCCAATTGCGTCCATGTTGGAGGATAGTTTGTTCACCATAATAAATCTATCCTTAAGGGTTTGCTCATGATCTCCCAGCAACTTGTCGTGGGAGGAGAGCGCATGGCAATGTACCGAGTGCAGTCCAATAACCATCAGACGGCATCTGCGAGAGAAAGGTTTTAAGAACAAAAAACGTCTTCGAAGGCCTCGTCTCCTTCAACGCCAAAAAAATGACCAACAAAAGAGCACCAAAGATGGGGCATTGAAAGATAGAAATAGGTTTCATTCCCTGATGACAAAAAAACGTAACCTCGACAGTCTTGATGGCTTCCAATGTTTCTGGCATGACAAGGAGATCCCACCTGAGATGCTTTACATACGGCACAGTGAATGGGGCACCATCATGATCTGGGGTGCTTTTTCCTTCAAAGTAACAATGGAGCTTCAGGTGGTGCAGGGGCGTCATTCGGCAGCTGCCTATGTGAAAATGTTGCACAAGGCACCCTTCATGACTGAAGGTCCTTGCCTGTGTGTAATGACTGGATTATTCAACACAACACAACGCCCGCCTGACAAAGGACTTCTTCAGGGAGAATAACATCACTCTTTTGGACCATCCTGCATGTTCCCCTCATTTAAATCCCATAGAGAACATTTGGGGATGGATGGCAAGGGAAGTTTACAAAAATAGACATCAGTTCCAGACAGTTGATGCCCTTGGTGAAGCCATCTTCACCACTTGGAGCAATGTTCCCACTAGCTTCCTGGAAGCACTCGCATCAAGCATGCCCAAACACATTTTTGAGGTGATTAACAAGAATGGTGCAGCTAATCATTCCTCACTCAGCCCTTTTTTGAACATTTTATTTTTGTTTTAGCTGCGTTTCTGTTTTTGTGGGGGTTTTTTTAGCTATGGTCTTAAAGTTTTGAACAGCTGATGAACAGCCTATTCAGTTACTCCTGATCAAAATCTTAAGACCAGAAAAATTGCTCGAATTTTTTGCACATTTGGATCTTAATGAGGTTTTAAGTAGAGCTAAAATATGCAAAAGCAAGCAAACATTTGCGCTTGAAATTTAAACAATAAACAAAAAAAAAACTGAAATAGGTTGTTTATCACCTGATCAAAAGTTTAAAAAAGCCAAACTCTGCCCAAAATTGTCATTTTCTGTCAGGCATTCACACTGTCATACCCTCCTGATGCCTAAAGCTAAGAAGCTTTCTCTTTTTGAACGTGGTGGGATTGTCGAGCTGCATAAGCAAGGCCTCTCACAGCGTGCCATTGCTGCTGAGGTTGGGAGCAGTAAATCAGTCATTCTACATTTTTTGAAAGATCCTGAGCATTATGGAACAAAAAAGTCAAGTGGTAGACCCAAAAAAATCACACCTGTGCTGAGCTGGAGGATCCGATTGGCTGTCCTTCAAGACACAGGGCGGTCTTCCACCCAAATTAAGGCCCTTACTGGTGCCGACTGCAGCGCAATAACCATCAGACGGCATCTGCGGCAAAAGGGTTTAAAAAAAAGACCTCGTCTCCTTCCACAAAACTGCCCGTTTAGACTTTAATTCAACCACATCGTCATACTCATTTGGTCCTATTGTTCAGTCTCAGAATGCTATTGGGTCATACATCTGTATAGAAGGCCCGCCCTCAGGTCAAGAAGTCACACAACCTCCAGATTTTTGAGACGGCATCATCCCCTCGATTGTCCCCACTGGATTGGATTTGATCTGATTGAAGTAAGTAAAATGCTTTAAATATTTTCTGTGTGTTTATTACAGCGTCTAGAACATGTCCTTATGTAGTCATTGTGGAAAATGTGCGTTACATTTTGTTTAGAGCTTGTTTTGTAATTGGTGCAATATTACAACATTGGGTGGAAGTGGTAGTCAAACAACCCTGTTCTAAGAGGAACACTTTTAAAGGAGCTTCATAACTTTACGATGATTTCTAACCACCTTCAACACTCAGTAAAGCATTTGTGGGGGATGTTTGGGGAAGGACATTTTTTCCATTGTTCTACACCAGGTGTTGATGTTCAGAAATGTAAGGTGGTGTTGTAAGTTGGAGGCTACCTGCATACCTATTAGTATGATAATCCGTGTTTACAGTTATTGTATTGTGTTATTCACTATTGTGTGACTAGTTAAATGTGTGAATAGGTTACTTCAGTGCAATGTGTAAACACTTCATATTGAAATCAATCTCCCCGACATCCCCTCATCATCAGCATCACCTCATCCCCTCAGCATCAAGCAGTATATGCGAGGCAAGCCACACCCAAAGTATGGTGAGGGCTGGAATCTCTGGCATGATGCTTGACTTTGATGTCTGTGTTTGTGTTATTTCTTGAATTTGATGTCAAATGTGTCATGTTGCGCAGGACAGGAGTGGGCGCTTCCTGTCCTGCACTCTTATTTTGGAGTGCTGCACTTCCTGCTGGGCCGCTGCAGCCGCTTTACCCCAGTGGTATGGTGCACAGCTGTTCATAATCACAATTAGTGGAGGTTAAAAGCCCAGCATCGTTGCAGGTAAGGCACTGGTTCATTGTACATTTTCTCTTTGCCCGTGCTGTCACATAAACGTTCCTCCGACCTGCCGCTACTGCCTTGGACTACAAGAATATGTTTTGTCACAGAGCCTTTTATCCCTGCTTAATTAAAAGACTTTTCTTTTTCCACCGCTGTCTGTCTCTGCGCACTGAGGGTCACGCACTCGACAGCTCCACAGATCCTGACAAAATGGTATGACAACAGGGCAGTCACACTTGTGTCATCCTTCGCTGGGCCAGAACTTGTGCAGGAGATTCAACGCTGGGACAAAGCCACCAAAACCTACATTGACGTTGAAAGGCCTTACATTGTGGCTACCTGCAACAAATACACGGGAGGCGTGGATTTCTCTGCGTTGGTACCTGTACATATTCTGGCACACCATCACCCTTGCTGTGGACAACGCAGGCTCCTCTGCCGAGCTCTCAACATGCCAAATATTTGTGATATCTTTGACTTATTCATTCTTCTCTGTCCAGGTGGACACTGAACACCGTTTCTGGGACTCTCACTGTAAATATGTCAAAGTTATTGTTGTTGCAATAATTGACTGTTCACAACAACAAGGTTGACATCATTTTTTGTTATACTGTTCTTGGACAAAAGCAAAACCCTGCAAACGAATCCTTAGTTCTGTAATGTTCAGACAACAAGTACAAATACAGGAGATTGTGCTCCCCATTGAGCCCAACGTTGCAATATAACATTTCCGTAATAACTTACAAAAACATAATTAAAAAAAAAAAAAAACACCTCATTTTCAGCCTCAAAGACCTCCTACAACAACATCTTAGTGGTTTCATTTTTTTCTATATTTTGGTTTTACAGGGAGAAGGATTGTGGATGATGGCCAAAGTTCCCCAAAAAAAGTGCAGTTTTTCTTTAAGATCCAACAGTTCAAAATTCTTGCAATTTTTCAACTGGTCTTAAAAAAGCTGGAGAAAGAGTGTGGTCCGATATTTGACTACAGTTACTTTTTTTTAAAAGTATTGCTACTCCTCTGCGTGCAGTGGTTCTCTGGGCGTTAAATTGTGCACAATCAAATGGCAAAATTTCTGAGAAGGCGACAAACTCGCCAACACTGAGCCAGGTATCAGTCACAAACATCCAGATCCTGTGTTCCCTCGCTCTATCGTGGTTCAGATTCGCAGATTGGCTGTTTCGCGGATTATTTTTAGTGCTTATTTTTTTTTATTACAGCATATGAACGCTGTTACAGGTTGAGCCTGCACCTTTAAGAAGAATTGCATTGTGGGAAGTTGAGTTCCCTCTCTCATCTGTCTGCACCGCCGTTGTTTTCTGCATCCTGATTGGCTGTAGACCATGTCAGTCAATCTCCTTCGTGCCATCCTGCCATGTCTCCTGTGTCATCGCTAGCTTGCTTGCTTGCTAGCTTGTAAATGAATCTTCGGGTCGTCTGCAGCAGTATGTTTTAACAACGATACAAAAACGCTACAGTACAGCGGAAAGGTGCCAGGACGAACAGGCACAGTCACAGTAGTGAAATATGCGTGAGTGACTTAATCATTTCTTGTGTTGATCATTAAGGGCGATCATTAAAATTCAAATGAAGGTTTGAGTGTTTAAACAAGAGAGAAATGTGATCAAATGTTATTGCCTGTCTGAGAAAAGTGTATGGCGAGGGGTCTTACAGCCTTAAAACATATATCATAATTGTAAAAAAATGAAGTTCGCTACTTTGCGGATTTCACTTATTGCGGGCTATTTTGGGAACCTACCCCCCGCAATAAACAAGGGAACACTGTAGTCTTTTAGAATGAAACTGTCATTTATAAGCCACGTGACATTAACACGTGCACACCTGAGGAGACATCACGCCGTCTGGGGTTACCCACCCAGCGGCCGCAGGCTGTCATGATCCACTCCGTTTTGAAGGTGGCAAGAAACGGCCTAGACACACCTGTGTCAATGACAGGTGTAATCTAGGTGCTCACAGCATCCAAGACGTAAGACAAGCAAGGAACCGCCAGAGATTATTTGAACTTAACCAGGAGGCCAGCGTCTCTGGCATCTTCTCCAGGAAGGGAGAGCCTTTGTACATGAGCGGGTGTGTTGGGGGAAGTTACATTTTCTGTCCACCCAGATGAAAATTAGCCAATGACTCAACATATACTACTCACATTCGACTTTTGGGTGAAATTTCAGGATGAACATTTACACCTTCTTGTCCTTCTTTGGAATGCTCATATCCAAATGTCAAATATGTGAGAGAACATCCTGTTTGAAGGTTGGCAATGGTGAGGTAATGTTGATCAATTGTTGTGTATGGTTTTGGTCCATGATCTCAAAATGTAAACTGGGGTTAGGATAAGGTTTAGGGTTAGGGTTAACCCTGAAATTTAACTGAACACGGCATTTATTGCTCCATTCGTGGATCACACACCTTTGTGAATATCGATCTCCTAAAGAACAGCAAGTTGTGCAAAAAGTACTGAAACATTGAACAGTGGGACATACCCATTCAAAACTTTAGTGAAAGTCACATTAAAATCACCTGTAAAGGTTATAGTGCATTTTAGCGCCATCCTGAAACTACAGACCAAAGGTGAACATCTCTAAGTTTTTGTGAGTAGTGCATATTTTAATGTTCAATGGCGATCATAAACCAGCAGAGAGACTGAATCAAAACAAAGAGAAAACGAGTGAGGGTCAGAGAGGTATGCCTTCAAGATATAGCGAGCATATTTTCTTCCTCTGCAGTCGTATTGGTATGCCACATAGCCCGGTGGTTTAAGGGAGCGGGGGCTTAAAGCCCATACAATCCTCAATTATTCTGGTTATGTGTTCTCTACAAACACTTTCACGTTGTTTCAGGCAAGTTTTCACATTACTAGGTGACTCAAAATACCTTGGACACCTATCGGCGGCTCGGATGTCATGTGTGAATAAACAGAGTATATGCTTGGCTGTGCTCCTGCTGCATATAGACAGCCTCTGTCAGCGTCAAACCAAGAAATGCCACCTCTGTGCTGACAGCTCCCTGTGCTGCATTCCCACTGGCATCCATGGGGAGAACCTGGCAACTCCCCACCCGGCTCCTCGTGCTGCCATGCAAACTTTGCATTCTGCCCTGACAGCACTCCACTGTATATCTAAATAGAGCACGAGCTCGGAATGTCCCTGGGAAACTTTTACATTCTGCTCCATTCAGGGAGGATTTGTCACCTGGGAAGGAGGATAATGAAGCCATGTTCCTTCTCTGGTTGCTCAAGGCAGTCTTTCCAGTAGACATGTGGATGGCTGGATTGGATTAAATGAGCTCTCCTCCTTGTCTGTCAAGGCCACGACAGATGATTATTGTTGAAAATATGAGTTTTGAGCTGTGGATATGAAATAAGATAATCAAGGCACAGAAATAAAAGGCCCAGTCTAAGAATAAGCCTGATGCAATGTGTTGATGTTAACCATTTGAACCTATTTTGTGCCACAAAATCATAAAAAATTGTTTCAACCTTTGTAGAATGTTAATATTGGTGGGTGTTTCTCTGATGATGTCCATTTTCACATCATGGTGATGGATTTTCTTTTTTTCAGCGGACTTCCACCAGAAGAGCTTGCCTTACGCTTGGTAGACATAACGAGGTGCAAAAAGTTAATAAGCAACGTCATCCACTCCATGTAGCTGTGAATGACGAACACGTCTGGCGTCTGGCGTGCCGTATTCATCTACTAAGCGTGCTGAAACTACCTCTCGTGTGAGTCCCTTGTTTATGGACCAAAATTAAGTAATTCATTTAGTACATACTATAAAGACTATTTCTTCTCTTAAACGTCTCTGCCCCTTCTTTGGACCGATCATACAATTTAAACGGTTTTGGAATTGTACTAAAGAATAAGGGCAATATATTTGGTGATACGGTACTGGACTCATCAATCATCATCACTGAGGAAGATCAACAAATGAGACCTGAATGAAAGTACACAGAGTCTATACAGCAGTTGCCGCACCCGTCTAGAAAGCGAAACTTAAGCTTGTGTCCCTGGAAAGTGAATTTTGTGTGAGACAGACTGCATGTCTGTTTACTATCTTCTCCTCTCAGTACTTTTCCATGGGTTATTTGTCAGTGTTATGCAACTCTAGTCGTGCTGTGTGAGTGCATGTAGCAAGAAGGTATTCTATGAGAAGCTATTAGACTGAAATGCACTGAGCAAATCGACTGAAGTGAAATAATAATATACTGTATATCCATCCATCCAACTATCAGATAGATACTTCATTTATCTCCTTGTCCTTCCGCTTATCCGGGTCTGCGTCTTCTCAGGAAGTCCAGACTTCTCAGTCCCCGGCCACCTCTTTCAGTTCTGCCAGGCGGACACAGAGGCGTTCCCAGGCCAGCTGTGAGACATCATCCATTCAGACTCCTGGATGGGCATGCCCTTCACCAGAGAGGCGTCCAGGAGGCATCTGGACTAAAGTCTGAGCCACCTTCTCAGGCTCCTCTTGATGTGAAGGAGCAACGGCACTACTCTGAGATCCAAGCTCCTCACCCTATCTCTTTGGGTGAGTCTAGCCGTCCTATGGAGGAAACTCAGGTTGGCTGCTTGTATATTTTGTTCTTTCGGTCACTAGCCAAAGCTCATGACCGTATGTAAGGGTAGGAACATACGCCACGGCAAGCGACCACATTACCGCAGACGCTGATCTGATCCACCTGTCGATCTCACGTTCCAACTTCCCTCACTCGTGAACAAGACCTCGAGATACGTAAACTCCTCCACTTGGGGCAAGAACTCACTCTCAACCCGAAGGGTGCAAGCCACCCTTTTCCGACTGCCACATATCTAACAAAAGAATAAAAACAATAAATCTCCTTCTGAATCGGAATGATATTCCACCTGGAAATTGCTTTAACCCTAGCTAAAAACTTCCACTGGCGACCTTTTCAGAGTATGTTTCATAATTGTCTAACATGAACTCAATGCTTTCAGAAATGTAATTGAGTCCATGAAATCAAATTAAAATGTGGAGGGTAGTAATGCTCTTAATGATCTTTTGTGACAGATTTGACGGCAAGCTGCCATTTGTTTATGTCTTTTCATTGGAGGAATTGCTCCCACTAATTGGTCTTAATTGTTGGTAATACCCCCACGTCGTTCTCCTTTAGGTCACCCAGCGTGCAGCGAAGGAGATGCCTTTTTTATTGATGTGACGTTAAATTGAGAACCTTTGGCGGTGTGTCAAAGCCTAATTAATCACTCTAATTTCTTCTCTCCATGCGTCCTCAGCCATTGAGTGAATGTGATCAGAGGGAGACGCATCTCTGCGTTAGCTAAGCCTCCTCATGCTAATTAGTTTGTAGCCCAGAGCTGGAGAGGCCCTTGGGGTGAAAGGCATGACGCTAAAGCTGGTCTAAATGGCCATATAATGACCAACGGAGTAATCGGAACCCAGTTCATTTTCATCACATGACATTCAAGTTGCTTCCCCCGCACCCCCTTCCTCTGTCTAAATAACATTGTTCTAATAAGAAGCAAGGATAATGTGGTAGTCTCATCCAATCCGCTGACATCTGACCAACAGGAAGTGACTCTCCAACAAACAACGTTTGAAAAAAAATCCAAAATTTTTCAGTATTTTTTTCAGAATTGTATTGAAAAACACCACAATCAAATACTATGAGGCTGAATTGGTTACAAATCAAAATCCAAACTCGCATACATCACATGAAATAATATTTTTCACTGAAGTCAACATCATTTACCTTCATGGAAAAGATTATGCACCCAATTTTGACCTGTGCAATAGGAATGTGTTTTTTTATGTTAAAAAAATTAACTAAATAAACATTTTAAGCCTTGAGCTAGCATGTTTAGCGAGGAGTAGGAGAGATGTCAGCGGTATGCCTGTGTTTTTCTTTAAAGTTTGAAAAAGAACTCGCAGCTGAGTGCAATACGTGTCACGCACAAAAAGTTCCCCGTGGTGGCACAGAACCGGCAAAGATTAACACGACCAATCTTATTGTGCATTTGAAGAAGGGTTTTCGTAACACCACGGCTTCCTGAAACATCCACCGCCGTTTGAAACATTGGCAAAGCGTGACGGCAAAAAGTCATTGGCTGTGAAAGAGAAGAGCCAGACCCTGCTGGTGGTGAGTAATGTCGGGTTTTTATGGCTTCACTGAGCACGTCAAGCCTTGCTACATTATGCCTATTGTCGATAAAACTATACACCAGATACATCAAGAAGTAAATGAGTCCGTTTTTCTCATACCTACTGTTGCTATTATTCCCTATTTAAGTAATGTCGCTTTATCAAGCCTTTACTGTTTTCTTAATGTATTTCTAACCACAAAACGTCCTCGTTAGCAGCTTGCTCATACACCGAAACAAGAAGCGGAAGTCAGCGGTTGTTTCTGTAGTTCTAACTACCAAAGTTACGCCGCAAGTCTCAAAAATGTTCACGTTTTTCTTGAGTTTAGTAGTGTCTCTGCTTTTCTTTTGATCACGGCTGCAAAATAAGCCAAAATGAAGCCATAGAAAGTTGGCAGCATGTTAACCCATAGAGAAATGCAAAATATATAGCCACCCAATGATAGTTACTTTGCATTTGCATTTACTTTACATGTACAATATAATTCAAATAAGATACAGTATATTATAATAATTTCATTTTCAGCTGCCTCCATGTGCATTTTTTTTTACCAACTTAAAAATCCCATGCCATTCAGACACGTTTTCACCTGAAGGCAAATAATAAAATATGATTAAATCTTAAATCAATAAACATTCAAACATACTCAAATTTCCCCCCACGTTATTATTTTTACTAGAGTACTTTTCTTTCAAAAAAATGTGTTCATACTCACCCTAAGCACACATGAACACTTCCAGTTCCTGTGGTGTAGTTGCCGTAGTTAATTGCAGTGTTAGATATTATTATTACACCTCTACATTCAGTCTAAGAACTTATTATAGAAGGCCCTCTTGAGACACACACACTCACAGAGCACAATCAAAATTGTGCAACACTTCGGTATGGCTATGCAAGAGGTAAACACACAGCAAGTTTCACTTTCTAGAGGGATGCGGCAACGACTAAATAAAGTCTGTGTACTTTCATTCTTCAATCTTCCTCATTGCTCATAAGTCCAGAAATGTAACCAAATATAATTTACACCACAATTACCCAGAATATACATGAATAAAGGATTTTGGATTCACACTTTGAACGATTTACTGTAAAACATCAAGGAGAATGTGAGCTTTGAGTCAGTATTTATTTTTTCTTGTTCTTTACTACTCACTGAGGTTCAGATTGAGTTCCTTCCGCCTTGAATCTGCTGTGTATCGGCCCGCTTGACATGTTTGCAATCAAACAAAAACACAGCAAAAATACCCCGCATCCCAAGTACAGTGGAACCTTGGTTAGTGTCATTAATATGTTCCCGAACATAGTCCAACCAATTAAATGTTTCCCATAAAAAATGATTTAAATCCAATTAATCCGCCCGAGAAAGCCACATCTTAAATCTTAAATCAACATGTGTTTAGTTGTACAATTCCAGGTTTAAATGCATAAAACAATTCTAAATGCATATAAATGATGAATGAATGAATTGCTTTTACCTTCACTGAAAACGTGATTGTTGAGAAAGACAAGATCAACACGGACACCACCTTGGTGCTTTGCCATGAGTTATTTCTTGAATCCAATGGTGTTTCTCACCTCAAGTCTCTGCTCGTCTTTTGCCCACGACTATGAAATAACCCAAAATGGCTCCAAAGAAAGTGCCAGTATTTTGATAAAGAAAACGTATTTAATTCAGGGGGCATCCCTCATGACTGAAGGCCCTCGTCTGTGTGGTCATGACAACAGGACAACAACAGGACAAGGATGCAGTTCACAACACCAAAAAACTTCTTCCAAAGGAATAACCTACCTCTTTTGGACCATCCTGCGTGGTCCCCTGATCTAACTCCAAATGAGAACATTTGGGGATGGATGGCAAGGGAAATTTACAAAAATGGACATCAGTTGCAGACAGTTGATGCCCTCCGTGAAGCCATCTTCACCACTTGGAGCAATGTTCCCACTAGCCTCCTGGAAACACTCACATCAAGCATGCCCAAACACATTTTTGAAGTGATTAACAAGAACGGTGCAGCTACTCATTACTGAGTCCTTTTTGGAACATTTGATTTCTATTTTAGGGGGGATTCTGTTTTTTTTAGCTACAGTCTTAAACTTTTCGTCAGCAGATGAATTTCATTTTAATGGTTGTTTGCAATAAATGGTTTACTCAAAAATGTTTTTGTCTCACTCTTGTATGTATTGCAATGTGAGGCTCTACTTAGAACTTCCTACAGATCCAACAGTGCAAAATGGAAATTCTTGCAATTTTTCAGCTGGTCTTAAAATTTGAAAAAATGAACCCAGCATTTTGATAAAAAGGTGAGAAACACTATTGAATTCAAGAAACAACTCACAGCAAAACACAAAGGTGGTGTCCGTTTTGATCTTGCTGCCACATGTCTTTGTCAACATGTCATCACATCTTCAATGAAGGTAAAAGTAACCTTCAATTAACCCTTTGTTCATCATTTAAATGAATAGAATGTAAAACTATCATTGTAAAAGTATAAAAAGGTGTTTTGCGTTAGCATTTTCGAGACTTGTTTTGTAACTGTGTTAGTTTGTCGCTGATGACATCACAGACGGGCGACGGAGCTGACTTCCGCTTCCTTTTATCATGTCTTAGCAAGCTGCCAGAAAGGACATTTTGGTAATAAAAACACAGTTGGATTCACGTAGTGTATTAATAACATGACAAGACGCGCGCCATATTGTATGCTAACCAGAAAATGTACGCAAACTGAGGCGAAAAACAGGCCAAGGTTACATTGTATATCACTGGAAAGTGCAGAGCCTCTAGTTTCACAAACTGTTATTTTGATTGGGCAAATGTGTCAAGACTTATGGTAGTTTGGTTAGTAGTCGGTGATAGGTTGTTAAATAATTAGGGAAAGATGGCCGGGCTGCATTGGTTTAATTAGATTTAATGGGCTGTAGTTTGCCCATGCCTCATCTAACCCTTTGTTCACAGTGCAAATGTATTTAGTTAGAAGTCTGCACACAAAATGTGTATGCGTGTGTGTGTTTTTTTTTACCCTGAGGCAAACTATATGGCACTTGTGAAATTCCTTCTTGTTAAATTTTACAGGGCTCTGTTTTTATATTGCCTGTCATACTGGCTTCTCTCAATTAAAACCACCACACGCTACTTTATATCAGTCTGTGTGGGTACATCTGGCTAACGTATTTGGCATCCGCTAAAGATTTTGGCTCAAATTCCGATCAAGAGACCTCAAAGTCCTCAGCACCAGGCCTTGCCTGGCACACACTCCTTTGGGAAAGCTTGCTTGGAAGAACAGGCTGCCGCTCACAACAGGCTGGAGAGTTGAGTGTGTGTGTGTGTGAGAGAGGTTGACCCTTGCTCCTCGTTCAGCTGGTTGCTTGTAATTTTGGTGATCCAAGAATTTAAAGCCTCTTCTGTGACCGTGTCCCTCTCAAAGGGTACCAGCTAAATGCCGGAAATGCAAACGGAATGTGGCTGTAGTTCCCTCGTCATGTTTGAATTGATTTTGTGAGCCGTATTTTTGTTGGGCATCTGAATGATGTTCAAGTTGGAATTGAATCCACGGCTAAAATCTGCTGTTGACCCTTTGGATGACTGGTGACCCGTTAAGGGTGCACCCATCCTTGTTAGACAATGAATGAATGACTGAATACAAACTTTTCATTGAGGTAAGTGATTGTTAATTTGTGATCATAATCTACAAATATGTAGTAACCAGATATGACCTCATCGTCCACATCCATTTTCAATGGCTTACTTCCTTTTACAAGCACGCCAATAAAGTGGTCATGTACTTGCAAGTAGGTACATTTTCTAAATCAGCGGGTGATCAAATAACTATTTCCTCCAAAGATTACCATTACATTTGGTGTGTTACATATTGGGATAGGCTCTAGCATACCCCGCAACGCTAGTGAGGAGGAGTAAGCGGCATAGAAAACGAGTGAATGAACGTTACAAATTGTTATTACACCTTTAGATTCAGCTCAGGGCATTTTTGGTCGAATGGAAGGCCTTCTTGACACACACACTCACGAAGCACAGAGTTGTGTTTCCCGTTAGCATACAGCACAATATGCCGCCTGTCTTGTTGTGTTATTAATACACCGCGTGAGTCCAACTGTGTTGTTCATCTGTTTTCATCACGAAATGTCCTTGTCAGCAGCTCCGTCGCCTGTTTATGATGTCATCAGCGGTTGACTCTGTAGATCTTTGCTAACTCACACAGTGACACCACAAGTCTCAAAACACATTTTTATAGTTTTACATGTATAAAGCCATTTTAAATGCATCTGGAACATGAGGGAAGATACGCAGAAATGTAAAAGGTATGACATTTACCTTTTATACACTGAAAGTAAGACAACAGTGCCAAAATGGCATATTAATAATGATACTTAATCGTATTATTATTGCAACAACACATCATCAGTTGGGTAAAACTATAATATGCTTTGTAATAGCCTACTTCAAATGGTCGGCTGTGTTCTCTGCACGGGGTTGGGCTGGGTCGGACCTTGCTACTAACCTCTCTTTGCATTTTTGGTTGCTTTTTTGGGCTCCACTGTGCCCTGCTGGGGGGTTGGTCTTGACCTCTCTGGTGCATGGTAGGCTGCCTGCAGGGGTTCAGTGCGTATCCCTGTCCAGTGGGTCCTGGGCTAGTGGGCTTGCCTCGCACTGCGTGTGGCAGCCTTTGGCGGTATTGGCGTGTTTGATTTACTGTCCACTGAGAATTATACAACACGCAGCCGTTATTGTCTAAATAACTGGCAACATGTGAGTACTGAGATAATTGTGTCTTGCCCACAGTCAAGCATGCTGGTGGTCGCGTCATGGTCTAGGACTGCATGAGTGCTAGCGGCAGTGGGGAGCTGCGGTTCATTGACGGGAAACATTGAATTCCAACATGTACTGTTACATTGGGAAGCAGAAACTGTAGTCCAACATGCTAACGACTCTTTGTAGAATGACAACTGTCTTGTTGAAGGTGAAGGTGTCGCCAAATATGTGTCCAAACCTGAACCCCACTGAGCATCAAGAGGAAGAAGGTTCCTTTTCGAGGCTGACAACACGGAATTTGTGGGAATTGGTTTCACTGTTTATGAGTGGGAGGAAACGGGAATAAAAGAAACACGGGAGTGGGCGGGAAATGACACGAGGTATTCTGTTGTATTCATTAACTTTATATAATATAATAAATAATAAATAAAGGATATAAATAACGAGTTGATCCCCGCTTTTTGCAGGGGTTATGTTCCGGGAGTACCAGCAAATTGTGAAAACTGTGATTGATTGATGAGTAGTTGACGCTCCCTCCAATTTCATATATGCAGTAAAAGTGACTGATGCATTTTTATTAGATTAGATTCAGCTTTAAAACCCTCTACTTCTCTCTTCAGTTGCCACTGGTCACTTGCGACACAATCCAGGTTTAATCCCTAAATATGCCTGACACGCTTATTAAAGGTAGCATTGAAAGAATAAAATGTATTGCTACCCACCACTAACAAGTGATAACGTAAGACGATCCATGAACTCATGGAATCGGACTCATGTTGTAGTCAGTCATAACACACAACTACAGTGTGTTCAAGGACCGCCGAGCAAAGTGCAAAATCTGAACGCTTGATATGAAGTGGAAAGACATGAACGTGTAAAAAAAACAAACATATTACAGACTTATGGTAAATGAGGTACTGTATGTGTTCTGGAGACTTTGAACGGCCTTTTTGGAGAAACAACATTTTTAAATAACTTTTTGTGGACCAAAAATCCACAAATTTGCAGGGGATCAACTGTGTATTTTAAGCTCTAATCAAATTGTTGCAGATATGTCAGTGGTGTACTTTTGTGAGGTGCTGTAAGTGAGGTTCAAGTCTTCATCTGTAGATGATTGCTTGCACCTGTACCCAGCTGGGTGCCAACTGCTCCTAATTAGCAATGGCACCACATGAGGAAATGAGTCTTAGTAAAGTTGATGAGTGGGAAAAATAAAATGTGTAAAGTCTAACAGCTTACCCGAAGAGCAGTGCTGAATCATTAAAGAAGGTTCAGGGCGGGGGGTTGATTTTTACCATGCTCATCTCACTGCATTGGGGTGTGCCATCGTCTCAGCGTTAGGACGACGAGAAAATTAACTTTTCTAAAGTAACAGTTTTAACCGCAGACTAAGGCCCTTCGTCGTCATCTCGCAATATCACAGTTCGATTATCACTCCCTCGCTATATCGCGGTTTTCCAGAAAGTTATTAATTAACGATTGCTGCTTCGTGGTAGATTAGGTCTATTATTTGTCAAAACATTTTGAAATACAAGTGATATGTAGTACTCTGGTCACTAGGCGGCAATAATGACACAAAACGTTGAGACATTACCTTACATTACATTGCCTTAACACTGTAAGTCCCTGCAGCATAAGAGTTGCGCAATGTGCTGTAATAATAGGAGTGTAAAGGTGACTATAGGGGTGGTATTTCATGTTACAGGGCTCTAATAATGTTAAAAAGTCATTTTCTATGCTTTAACCACGCAAATATTCCATTTATTAACAATCCTATATCACGGAACTTCATTCATCGCAGTTGGGTCCGGAACTAATTAACCACTATAAACGAGGGACAACTGTATAGAAGACGATAGAAGGCATGCACATAAGGTGCGTCATCCTCCGCTTGTCTGGCTCGTCTAGACTGACAACAAAGTGGAATTACTTCACGTCACGTCACGTTGGAGTAGAAGACAGAAAAAATATCAGGAGAATGTGGACGGGGAGTCATGCCAGTTGAAATATTCAGATACTGTCACTTCTGGTCTGGTTTTCAGAGAGGAGTGTTGTGTTTGTCCACACGGCAACTATAGGGGTGTTATTTCAGGGCCACAAGGCGCCGTTGTCAGATTTTCCCACTCTGGAAGCCTTTTTCAAATCCACACGGCAACAGAAATGCGTGTAAATGCTGAATGAAAGGGATAAATGAACATTTAAGGTTTCCTTTACCTTCATGGAAGACGTGATTGTTGCCAAAGACACGATGTGGCAGTGAGATCAACACGGACACCACCTTTGTGTTTTGCCATGCGTTTTTTCTTGAATTCAATAGTGTTTCTCACCTCAAGTCTCTGCTTTTCTTTTGATTTTTGCTGCAAAATAAGCCAAAATGGAGTGCCAGCATTTTGTTAAAGGTGAAAAACACAACTTAATTCAAGAAATAACTTAATTCAAGCAAAACACCAATGTGGCGTCTGTGTTAATCTTGCTGACACATGGTGTCAATACGTCATTGCATCTTCAATGAAGGTAAAAGTAACCTTAAATGTTCATTTATCCCTTTCATTCGTCTTTTAGATGCTTTTCCAAGTGTTAAACTATAATTGTAAACTATAAAAACGTGTTTTTTGAGACTTGTTGCGTAACCGTGTTAGTTAGCAAAGAACTACAGTCAACCACTGATGACATCATAGACGGGCGACGGAGCTGACTTCTGCTTCCTGTTTCCATGTTATGCAAGCTAATAGGCTGCTAACATAGTATATTAACAACATGACATGCACCGTATTGTACGCTAACCAGAAAATGCACGCAAACCGAGGGTAAAATTTCGGAAAATTTTCTACGTTAACTGAAAAGCTAACCGGCTCACCGGGCCTATATAAATAATATAAAATGGCAGTCAGAAAGTGTTTTTTCAGATGTAAGAATTTAAATCAATTTAAATAAATGGGAAGATTTTTTGTTTTCAGGGGAGCTAAAGACCTACCTCACACTCACTGCTCCTCTGCTCTCGCCACTTCAACGGACAGATGTTTCGTGAACACACCACAGTTTCTCCAGTAATCATCATTTATATCCAATATCCGCTGCTTCTTGACTGTTTGCTGATAACCACCAGCACGTAACCGCTTGAGGGGGCACGTCTCTATTCATCCCTGGGCGGTGGGAGTGGGGACAGGAGCTGTAAATGTTCTAGGTTAACCAGAAAACACACCAACCACGGCGTACACAAACCGAGGTTCCACTGCAATGTTTGCTCTTTGGTCCAATTCAAAGTACATTGTGGTACTAAGCACAGCAACGTTTTAGAATCTGTGGTATATCCCCATCATTTTCCTTAAAGCAGGTCTGGGTTCTCTGGATTTGTTTAACTCTAGTGACAGAGTTCGGAAAGTAGGAAAAAATAACAAAACTTCAAAGTTTTCCCAGCATAATTAATTACTTTGCCACCTCTCTTTCAAGATCAATCCCTAACTGGAACCATTTCAGTCCTAGAACATTTGAGAAAATGACAGTCAGTGGATGTTGTCACCTTTTTTAATCTCAGATTTCCCCAAAGAAAAATGTTTACAATCCATCTAACAATGACTCTTGTACAACAACATAAATACTGTGCTGGAAAAATGAATTCCAAAAGAGTAAGCTTTCCCCCCCCCCCCTTCCCCTTAGTCTCTTTCTGTAAACATTGAAAAATGCAAATCAAGTCTGCTCAGTTCTCAACAAGACAACAACATCTAAATAACAACAACAGTTCCATCTGTGAGGCTTGGCTGCCTCACTCTGCAAATAGTCTCCAACGGGCGAAAGCAGACTTTTGTGGTATCGTTTTTGCTTTTCTAATCTTCATGTTCAAAGGACTCGGCTAGATTCAGCAGGTTGTAGCAGACAGGGGGTTGTAGTCAAGGTATTGTCCATCAGAAAAGGCTTGTCAGTGTGGTCTGCGACGGGCTCCGGCATTCGTGGACGTCCATGCCACCCGCCACTGAGGTGAGCACGGAGGTGACCGTGGGCATGGTGGGGTTAGTCAAGTCTGTCAGCGTGGTGGGGGTGCTGGAAGGGCTCATGGAGGCGTTGGAGATCTCAGAGGCTGGGCCCGACGGTGTCCCCCCCTGCAGCGTGGAACCGTCGGATGTCTTGTCCGCACCAGTGCTTTCTTGCCGCAGAAGATTCCTCCTGAATTTGGCCCGAGCATTCTGGAACCACACCTGTGAAAAGCAGCATATTGTTACGTCAAATAAATGGCGGGACAGACAACTGTTATGTCCACGCCCCTGCGACTGGCTGACTGGCTGACGAACCATAGCTTGCACATCCCCATACTCTCCTGGCCATCCTGGGTTTTTTTTTTTGGCAAGTGATGCAAATGTCCTGGTTTTCATTGTTTTTCATTGGGACATTAAATTGAGCGGCATGTGGGCACTCTGCTGCATGTGACATAATCCCTGAGAGGCTGCCGTGTGGGCGGCTTTTTGAATGGGTGTTGCCAAAAAGCCAACAAAAAAGCAAAACATATGCACGTAATTAATCCTCTGATGCGTGACTATTTGAGGTCTTGTAAAATTCAAGTTCCCAACTTCGTCCGACTTTAGACGGCAGATTTTTCCCGAAAATGTTGGTTACACGTTTGACCTCAGGCTCTTGAGTTGTTCTGGTTTTGAAATCATTTTCATGCCAGTTTTTGAATAAATACATGAATGAATGAATGCCATAGTTTCTTTGGCTATAGATAGTGTTATTGTAATATAACAATGCTCTATCCGTACAGAGGGGGCCTACTTTAGCCGTATTGACATGATAAGGCACCTTTGAGTAAGCTTTGAGTATCATTTCAGTATCTCATTCCTGGGCCAAGTGTCCTGGTTTTTAGTCATCAAAACATGGTCACGCTACATGAGGAGAACGAGTGATCATTGTGCAGCCCTTGTTTATTGTGGTTAATTGGTTCCAGACCCCACCCCACACATCTTAATTCACTTAGCCATTTTGAAATGAAAATGTTTAATGTTGCCAAAACATATGTAAATTAGCTTCAATCTGCATCATTTTTTACTAATAATAGTCCATAGTCAAGCACAAAACAGCATGATTTATTAATTAATAGATTGTTAAACTAATAGAAATATAATATAATGGTAATATAACATCACATAATATAATATCAATTAAAAATATTGGAGAAGCTGCATAGAAAATGGATGGATGGATGGAAAAAACTAAAATTCTAAACACTAATACATGACATTTAAAAGAACGATCGCTATATAATATCATCTTTTTGAAATATCTTTAAAATTTCTATTGAGATGCATTTTTGCCTAATGAATGAAAATCCCAATGGAGCAAGGGTGTCCAAACGGTTTCCAATGAGAGCCGCGTGCAGAAAAAGTGTAGGGGGTCACTTTGATACATTTTACACAGCGGAAGCCTAAGTACTTGTCAAAGAACTCAAGGAACTGGACAAACATTGAAGATGACATCATCTCGACTACAAGGAAAATAAAAGACACAACACACAAAGACTTGATGCAGCTTGAAGTCATCAATAATCGACTCCAATAATAGCATTCATTATGCCAAATTAAGCAATTAACTCAGGAACAGATTTCATTTTAGTAGGGTGTCATTGTTTCCAGCAGCTACAACTGCTTCACTCCCAGTGGAAGCCTCATGTGCCACATACACTTGGGTTTTTTTAGTTTCGCAGGCAGCTTTCTCTAGAGGCTGGGGGCGGAGCAATGAGGCAAGTACATGCAATCGACAATTAGTCTGTTTTATAAGCCCTGCGTCCACCCCAGGAAGACGCCAGAGTGTTCCTCATGGTTTCCCTGTGTTGACCTGAGTTCACTACTCTGTGCAACTGCTTCCATGTTCCCTTGTTTGTTTGTTACTAGCTTTCCACGCAGACAGAGGCAACATTTTGACATTAACGGAAAAACATACGCCAACAGAGGCTCCACTGTTATTGGAAAATGTTTATGTAAAAAGGAATAATCTTACTGCAAACACATTTTGTCTTACAAGAGAACATAAACATTAGCCACAATGTTCTGTGCATGGAAACGTGCAAACCATTTCACACATTTTCCAGATTTTGGTGTTCACATTAAAAAACACATTCACTGACTGCCATGCTCATTTTATCAGCCACTGCAACTGACTTAGTTGCGCATTATTGCATCTGTCCATCAACATAGTGATTTACAGTATTACATCTACAATGCCCACCATGTACACAAAGCCCAGGAAACAACATATGTGTTTTTTTAAATGGCCGGTGCGTTTCATAAATCCCAAAATTCAATCAATCAAAAAAAAAAATGTTTGCGATTATGTGAGACAAGCCAAAAAGCGAAATGTTACCCATCCATACACAAACACTGAAGCTGCACTTTTCCAAAAGGTCCATTTTCAAGGGCAAAAACCTATGTTTGCGATGTGACGCTAGAACTCATAGAAAAATATGCTTTTTAAAAATGTTTGTGAATTTGAATTTCTGTGAAGTATGATTTCCGATTTATAAATGAAAGATTTTTGTAGTTACGGCATAGAAAACCTGTTTACAACCTTCTAAATATGTTTTTTTTTTTAACATTATTAGAGCCCTCTAGTCATGAACCTTTACACTCATATTACTGGTACTCAATATAGTAGACATAATAAGAGAAAATAAGACATATAAGACTCACGCTCATGTGAGTTACTGTAAATGTGTTCCAGTGTGAGGGGAGCTGAGTGGGGAGCTGACAGAACAGGAAGTGACGTTGGGTGTTCAGAGTTGAGTTCTCGCTTGGTGTGGGTCACGGCCGCAACAGTAGCCTGTGTCAGGGATTATTGTGCCTGTTGTGAGATCATTCAAACATGCAATAAAAGCCTGTTGTTCTGGCAATCAAGTCTGGTTTATCAATGAACAATGGGTGTGTCTCACCCAACATTACAGTAATACGACTGACACCTAGTGAACAGTGTAGAATACTACATATCATCATGTCTTTGAATGCATCTTCTGAATGCCTTATACAGTATATTATGTATTTTACTTCATTTAGACATTTTTTTGCTTGAAAATGCCTCATTTTGGCAAAAAAAAATGTAGTTAGCTTAAATATGCATATTATCTGATTAATAACAGGCTGTATTCAACCACAAACAAGCATGATTCATTAATATGTTTTTTTTTAATTGTGGTAGAGTGAATCTGTGAAATCGAAACACGAAAACTCATAAATGATTTATTTTCTCTTATTATGTCTACTATATTGGATAATAGGAAGTAAAGGTGACTACAGGGGTGTTATATCATTTCTAGAGGGCTCTAATAATGTTGAAAACCGTGTTTAGAAAGTCATAAACACGTTTTCTATTCTCTAAAATATTCAGTTTAGAAATAAGGAATCCTGCTTCACGGAAATTCACTTATTACGGTCGGGTCTGGAACCAATTAACCTCCATAAACAAAGTATTACTTTACCTACGAGAAAGAAATGATTTTCTGCTCAACTTTTGGTTCATTTCAATTTTGTGTATTTGTCTCCGCTCATTTTAATATGTCATCGTTCCCCCGTTATTCGTAAATAAAAACAACAATGTTGAGGAAGGCTTCAGTCTGTGCTGAGTGAGAGTGATGGAGCTGTGGGAAACGAGCGAGGGGGGCGGAACATCAGCTGGAATACGAGGCGTGAAAACTTGAAAGCATCAAAGCAAAACGGCTGCTTTGTCTTCGGCAAGCGTTAATTATAATAGTAGGATGAATTGTGTCTGAGGAAAACAATTGTCAAATTGATTTGTCCCCCTAGATAATATTCCAGTGCTCGTCTACGCAACTAAAATACTCTTTTGTGTAGTTTCTCTGTTCGGCTACGTTAATTAAAACGCTTTTGTTTTTCATCCCCTGACATTTTATATTTCATGCTTTCGCTTTCAAATCATTTCTATTAAGAAAATTCACGATAGTTTGAAATGTTTCAAGTCATACATTCTAATTACTGATTTGAAAACATGATACATCCATTCATGTTGTGCAGCAAATCCCCACTTATCGCAGGGGTTATCTTGCGGGACCACCAGCGACAACTGATACACTCAGAAAAATGTCCAAACCCTCATGCTAGCTCGACGTTGCCGTTCTCCTCCGATTTTTCGTCCATGTTTGCAATAAAAGTGAAAAAGTTATTAGGTTAGATTCAGCTTTAGAATCCTCCCCTTCTCTCTTCAATTGCCATTGTTCACTCGCGGCACAATGTTTTGTATTTATATATACTGTATGCAAAGCTTTGGAGAAAAAATAAATATAACCAAAAATCTGCAAATGTGTGAGGATGTGTGGGGTCCACTGCATTTTGAATTAACCTTTTGAAACCTTTAAAATATGTTGCATCTGTGTGGCTATGGTAACTGCTATGTGACTTGCATGAAGGGTGGGCAGATCGATCCAAATGTTGAGGGTATCGATACCAAGGCTAGTATCAGTATGTGATCGATACTAACGTGACGGGATTTAAATTTTTCACGTTTTCTATGCTTATTTTCACTAATATCTATTTTTTTGTTGTTGTGTTGATCGTATGGTTATAGTTTTATATACAATATATATTGTTTAAAAACTCAGGGAATCAGTTCTTGGACACATGAGGGCTTTGAATTAGGATTTGAATGAGAGCCCATAGTAATTTTTGCTTTTGTTTACTTATTTTGCTCAGACAATTGTATAAAATAAAAGGCAACAGATGAATAAATGGTATTATTTCGTTGATATTGTTACATTGTCTTATACCACACCTGTCTACTTTCCCGTTTTTGCCTCATTGTTCTCCCGTTTAAAGTTTCTGATAAACTTCCCGTATTAACTTTCATCAGAGGAAAAAATAGCAAACCCTCACTGCAGGTGACAATGGTTACAGTGTTCATGCTTGAGCGACAGCAATCTGCGAGAACAAAGGTGCAGTGGGCTGTCCGATTTTTCCATCCATCCATCATTTTCTATGCCGCTTGTCCTGATTAGGGTCACGGGGGTGTGCGGGAACCTATCCCAGCTGGCTGAGAGAGGCGGGGTGCACCCTGGAATGATCGCTTTATGGTTTTTCTTCCCTTATTTTCAAATGCAAATGTTGACAGGCATGTTATACTCTTGTGTTTATACATTGTTAAATTGTTCACCAGTTTGTCTGCCTTAAGTCCTGTGTTTTATTCTAATTCCTAATGATGATCAACAAGTTACATGCAAAATCATTCAATAATAAATGCATCTGTATCGGCAATACTGTGCCTGTGTGTACTCAGATCAGTTCCAAAATTTGCAGTATCAGATATTCACATAAACAAAGATACAGTAACTCCTCGCCACTTTTCAAAAATATACAGTATGAGTTAATAAATCATGCTGTTTCGTGGTTGAATACGGCCTATTAGTCATCCAAAAATATGCATATTTAAGCAAATTTTACGTCAAATTTTACGTATTTATGTCTTATATGTCTTATTTTCTCTTATTATGTCCACAATATTGGGTAATAGGGGTGTAAAGGTAACTATAGGAGTGTTATTTCATGTCTAGACGGCTCTGATAATGTTAAAAACGCTATTTAAGAAGGTCATAAAATGTTTTTTTTTATGCTGTAACTACAAAAATATTGTATTTATAAATAAGGAATCCTACTTGGCGGAAAATCACTTACCACTGTCAGGTCTGGAACCAATTAATCACAATAAACTGTACATCCACGTAACCGGAAGAGCATTAGCAAAAATATCCAATATCCAATATTCCAATTTTTCCAAAAACGGGAGACAATTCAAACCACAAACACTTAAATGGAGCAAATTCTTGCTTATTATTTAAATGAAACAGAGCAAGAGCAGCATATATCAGGAATAATTCCATTCAACAGAGCACTAATGAGACAAACTTAGCAGCGTTTGGAATCTAACACGTAGGTGTTCCATCGATACAAGTATCATATATCATATTCTCTACCGCTAAAACTGGACGGGTGGCTTCTTTTACACTCGCTTCGCAGCATAGAAATGTAAAGTATGTACAAGAAAAAAAAAACAAAAAAAGTCCCCTTTACTTTGAGAGCAAGGTCATCATGTGGACCCTGTAGGTGATATTTGTTTGCAGGTCAGTGAATGAGAGTGGGTGCTCACCTGTAAAACCCGCTTGGTGAGGCCTGTCTTCTGGGCGAGCTGCTTGAGGTCCTTGGCGTCTGGGTTGTGGTTGATGGCAAAGTAGGACTTCATGGTCCTGAGCTGGTGGTGCTTAAAGGACGTCCTCATGCGCTTGGTCTTCTGACTGGAGCTGTACTGGGAGTCCCGGTCCATGGACTCGCTGTCATTCTCGTTGCAGCTCAGTGCTGCAGGTCAGCGGGGAACAAGAGGAGAGAGATGATTACACAGCGGGAACTCCGATCCAATCGTTAATCATCGTCATATGGATGTTTTGCTGGGCTTCTCTGCCTTTCCAGACGCCCTGGGGGCATCGATTCTCATGTTAGCGTCAATGAATTTGCAACTTCACGTGTACAGGCTTGTCCCTAAAGTCTGGACATGCAGGAAATATGCTGTTCACGTGAATCTTGCAAAGCACATCGACCTTTGCATCACAAAATCACATTGAAGAGGATATTTGTTCATACTGTGGCCCCCTGCATATTCTCGATTCGGCACTCACCACCCCAAAAAATTGGGGGATTTTTCATCACATAATTTTTTGCGTATGCTTATAATCTCCATAATTAGGATTCATATTGGTAAAAAAATCTATCTAGCGATGCCAGCATCGATTCCATGGTATCTGTCAGGAAAACATGTATTTGTTATTGCACTTATCAAATGTTTTGTGTCCATTATTCTATTTGATTTGACTAATACTAGTTGTAATGACGCACTAACATACGTGTGATTTTCTGCTAAGATACACATTCATGTCACACTGACTGGCCTCCTGTCTCCTAAGCAAGTCCTCCACATGCTTATCACCTGATTCAAATAGCTTTGGGCGTCTTGGCATTTGAAGATAGCTTTGGCCTCTCATTTTAGATATGCCCTCGCATACGCACATCCTATATAGCAACGTCTTTTTCTGAATAACTTAGACTCTAGAAGCCGTATGTTTAGGTTGTACTCATTCTTCAATTGATCCTTGCATGTAAATTTGATTAAGTTTTACTTCTCATTAATCTCAAAGCTAACAGCTAATTTTCCCCTGACAGTATCGATGTGTTGATCCTTGATATGAATATCAATTACTCTCATAAATGATCAGTATTAACTAATTAATTCAAAACACGCACGTGTCACTTAAGTGTCAATATCAAAAAATGCCAAAAAACTAGTCTCTCTCATATTGAATCAAAAAATCGAATATCGCCCATCGCTACCCCAAAGAAAGTAGAGAATCAGAAAGCAGTAGATCAGCCAAAACATCTACCTTACTCACGGTGCAACCAAAAATAACAAAACACACAATCTAACTTCACCGCACAGATTATTATACATGCAAAACGATACTATTATACACTCATGTGTAACCCGCAAGGCGTGCCCCAACAGGAAGTTACCCAGCATTCCTTGCGGGTTATTTATTAGCATAGTAGCAGTAGTGTTTCATTTGTATATCAGTGTGTAAGCGTTTATTTTGATACCCTCATAGCCTGTGTGTGTCCCGCATGTTTTATTTTTAGTTGCACCGTGACTGAGAAGGCATTTGGTTTGATAGACATTTTTACGGATGCATCAATTCATTTTTGTTTTCAATTCAGTGTTTTCCACTAATCGTGGATGATATGCAAACGTAAATTCTGCGAATCGCAGAGAGCTGCTGTGTTAGGGTTTCTTGAAAATGTGCATTCTTGTGTCCAGCATTGAGTGACACCCTGTATACAGAGACAATGATCAAATAAATATATACAGTATACGCAAAACATAAATCCCATATTCGTAGCATTTTGAATGGAGAATTTACCGGGAGGAAGTGCTGGCCAGGCTTTAGTGTACACACAGACATACACACACACACACACACACACACATTTGTCCCAGTCTGCAAATTTCTTGGCAATTGCCAAAGTGTTGCTGCGTGCATAACGGTTGCTACTGAATATCATAACGCCGCGATGCTGAGTATCAAGTGAGTGAAAAGCATCAGAATAACACTTCTCTTAATGAGTCCATGCAGGCCACAACAAATGCTGCATTTATAGAAAAAAAAAGCATATGCTGCTTGTTTAAGCAAGAAGCAATCTGGGCATTGTTTCCTGGTGCTCTCTCCTCATCCAACGTATTTACAACTTCCGGTCCCAGCAAGCGCCACCGAGCCACCACGTTGGACAGGCGCAATGCACTGCCCAGGTGACGTTTGATGTTGTTACCAGTTTGAAACAGAAGAGGGCGCGCTACACGCCTTTTCACGTGACTTTTTAACCTCTTTCATGGCCCATCATGCTTTTGTTTCACTAAATGCCAAATGTGACTATTATATTGGTTATACTTAATATATGTATATTTAATATATGAGTTTTTATGGCAGTATCTTAAAGCAGGGGTGGCCAAGATTTTTCCAGAAGTCCTGCTTACTAAAAAAATTAATTTGGAAATTTTGCTTTTTGCAAAAAAGTCCAAAAATAATCCAGTATGCTGATTTATATACATGTAAAACAAAAAAAAACAGCTTGCGTGTCAGCTTGTGTTATTTGCATCAGCATTTTCTCTGTACATTTGCTGCTTTTTTATTCCCGTTTTTGTTGTTTTGGGTTTTTTTTTGTAATTTTATTTTAAGAATGTGCCTTAGTACATCCTCCTGTCGCACTACATATATAATAATGTAATTAATTAATTTATTTATTATTTTATTTTAGTTTAGTTCATTATTTATCAGTTTGATAACAAACATCTCCATTAACTAATATATAGCATTTAAGTACATTTATTTGTAATGTGCCTTACAATACCCCCCTGTCACACTACATATTTTAAAATGTAATGAATGTATTTAGTTATTATTTTATTTTAGTTTATGACTTATCAGTTTGACAACAAACATCTGTCCATTAACTACTACATAGCATTTATGTACATTTATTTTTAGAATGTACCTTGGAATCCCCCCTGGGCTGCAGTATATCTATGTATCAATATTTATATATAAATGTGTGTGTGCGTGCGTGTGCATACACACACACACACACACACACTTTTTAAAAAATGATTTGATTTTATTTATCACTTTGAAAACAACTTCAAGAACCAAAAAAAATAATATTCTTCCATGGAACGTTGTAACAATCATCTTAACTAACTAACTAACTAACTAACTAACTAACTAACTAACTCATGCATAGCAAAATAGAGAGAAAATAAAAGATTTTTTTAATTGCATGAAAAAAATGGATGTTGCATTGCAATAAACAATATATAGCAAAATATGGAGAAAATAACTAACTACTAACTAGCCCCTCCACAGCAAATGGACATGTAGGAAAGTTATTGTACTCCCTGCTCTTTCTTGCAGTAACTAAGTGGGGGGTTGGGAGTGTGAGGGCCTGCAGATGTTATGCACCCTGACAAGTGGAAAGGGGTGAAAGCAAAGGCGGAACATCAAAAAAGTTCTTATTTAACCCCAAAAAGCACACTTTAGACTAGACTAGCACATGCTGAAGTGTATTTAGCCTGGCAACCAAGCATTAGGAATGTGTGTGATATTAACCTGAACTTCTTTCGAAGCTCAGGTTATATGATGTGAAGCTGCGTGAAGACTCAATCAATATCTTCACAACCACATTTCGCCACGCGTGCTGCAATCTGCTTCTCTGATGATGCATATCAGTAGTTCAGCCATGTGATGATGCATGATACTTTCACTGCACACATCGGAACAAGCTGAAGCAAAAAAAAGGATTTTTTGGCAAGAAATTCTTTCAAAAAAAAAAAAATCCATTCGCTGTACATTCCCTTGCAGGCAGGGGTGCCAAAACTTTCTCCAACGAGGGCCGTGTATATAAAAATGGTGGTACCAGTGGCCCACTTGCTAAAAGCAATCCAACATAAGCCTTGTGTTAAAGCTGATAAAGCAAATTAGTGTAGTATTGAATAATATATCTCAGTAATAATGACTTCATTTGATTTTTACAATGCAAAGAAGGCCCCCGCGCTGCACTTTGGACACCCCTGCCTTGACACTGTGTTATGAACTTGTTTCAAGCAACATTTTACTGACATGTATTTTATGATACAGTTCCAAACTTTCTGTGATTATTATGTGATATTATACTATATTTCCCACGGCAAATTAAACCATTTTTGAGTTCGACTGGATGTTCTGAACAAAATAGTGAAATTATTTTACCGTTTAGTATTATTATGTATAAATGTACAATATTTTTATTGCATGCTTCCGTGGGTTTATTATCGGCCAAAACGTGTTTATGAATTATTATTATTAGACTACTGCGTCTCTTCTTACCTGCGTTGTAGGCTGCCAGCTCCGAACCGGGCCCTGGGCTCTTCCTCTTCCTGGGCCGGCCTTTCTGTACCGTCCCCACGCCGTTGAAGTAGGATAGTCCGAGCGTGTTGGCGGGTCCCAAGCCTTTGTGCGGCAGCACGTCCGCGTGGTTAAAATGTGCCTGGTAGTCCCCCTGGATGAGAGTCTCAAAGTGCAGCCGACAGTAGACCAGACTGTCCTTCATGCCAAAGTGGTCCCCGGTGGTGAGCATCTTGCTGCAGGTGGAGCAGGTGAAGCAGTTGAGGTGGTAGACCAGGTCCCGGGCCCGCATCACCATCTCCGAGGCCGAGATGCCCAGGTGGCATCGAGCGCATCTCTGCACCGAAAATCTTCTGCGGACAACACACAACCCCATCAGCGGATGGACCCTGAACGCAGCGCGGCAGGACGCCGTGGTGCCTTCACTGACTGAAACCCCGGCAGCACTTTATTTACAAAATATACCTTTCTAGATTATATAAAATGATGTGATTTTACATGTTTTAACAGATTTAATGTGCACAAACATAACGACTGATCATTTAAAAAACTAAATAATAAAATAGTCAACGTTGTTACGTATATGTGACATGGTAAATTTTTAATTGCGGATTTCTCACTTTTTTGTGCTTTGTACCACAATGTGCTTCTCATTGAACGAGATGGCTCAGTCAAAATTCAAATGAAAAAGTGACATTTATTGAGTATCTTTTAGCACTTGAGCTTTTTTGACAAATCAAGCCTGGTTTTCCACAGCAATTTTAAGGCTAATTGTGATATATTGGAGCAGCTGAATTGTAATATTTGACCCCCTTGTTAAATGGGTTCAACGTGAGCAAAAAATAAGCATTTGGGGAAGCCACAGCCTGCGAGTGTCACATGACTGTCACATGACAACCACTCCTAAATGTTTCCTATGCGTGTTCGAGCTGTAATTTAGGACATTGCAGTCGTATGGGTGTCTTATCTAGAGCTATAATAATCTCGTGAAAGTCGTGGGCCCTCCTACCTGTAGTAGTCCTCCTTGCAGTAGATGCTGCCGTCCTTGCTGAAGCAGGTGAGCTCAGACTCCAGGTTGAGTTTGCACTCGCAGCACTTGAGGCATCGCATGTGCCATTGCTTGTCCACGGCCAGCAGGTAGTACCGGTCCGAGATCTTTCGGCCGCAGCCGGCGCACAGAGCCACTCGCTCCGTGGTCATGCACGGCACGGCCTGCAGGCAGCGTGGGGGACACACACGCACGGGTCAAGTGTTGGCAACCGGACCGCTAATTATATTACAATCAAATGCTATTTAAACACGCATTTATTCTGATACTCTTTTAAAAAAAATACAAAACAAAACATAAAAATAGCCCACATTTGAAAAGTGACAGAAACAGATGTAGTAAAACCATAATGTGATACTGTAGTATAGTAAAGTAACTAACTCAATAAATAAATATACTAAATGTTATGAAAAACGTTATTAACAAAACATGTGTTATTTAATTACTTGCAATGCGATTATAATATTTTTAAAAAATAAAATACAGGCTTTTTAAATAGTTAACAGTTTTGCAGGTAATTTGTAAATGGAGCTGGTATTTTTTTTTAGTTTAACGCCACGATTGCGTGTATAATAATTAAATCTAATAATATTTATGTATATATTCAATTGAACTTACGAGCAACGTCAAACTGTAAGTTTTGTGCTCATTTTCTTAAGTACATATTTTATTTGTAAAAAAAAAACAAAAAAACACACACATAAATTTGATGTTATTGAACACACACTAAAATATGCACTTTTTCCCCCGTGACATGAAGACTAAAACGTGGTCACATGTTCCCTGCAGGCCGCCATGCATGCAAGAGGAGCTAAACGCTTCCTACCGTCTCCGTCTCTCCCATGTCGATGGCGGAGCTGATGGCCGACTCGCTCTTTCCTCTCCGGTCCATCTCCTCCACCACGCCGTGCACGTCCCCTCCGGGAAGGCCGTGGAAGAGCATCGTCGCCGCCGATGGGAGGATGTTGTAACTGTTCTCTTCGGTTCTATAAGCCAAGATGTCCATCAGAGGAGAAAAGAATGCAATAAAGTCCAGGATGTTTCCCTTTTATTGAAGTTAAAAATCCGAAAATCGGGGAGGCAAGAACCCGTGTTCTTATCCGGATCTAATTCATTCTCCTTCATCAGGTGATTGACAATTGCCAGCATTGATTTATGCGTCGATTAATTTTTCTCCTTTACATAAAAGTACCATCTATGCTGCACCTCCGCCTCGCCAGGGAGTGAATTTTAAAAATGTAGAATAAAAAAGTTACTCTGCAGCCCCCCCAAAGTGAAGCTTCCTTGCTGTCCGTCGGGTTCGACAGTCCGAGGTGTGATGTCAAAGCTTACATGTGACAGATTTACCAAAAAAATGTAATTGGAGAGTTTTTCTCCTCTCTCTGTAGTCTCCTGCCAAAGAGGCTGCACACATGTGAGTCAAAAAGAAGAGGAGGAGTCGCCTTTACGCCTTTCTTTGGACTCGGCGCTCCTTATCAAGCAGGCCCTGTTGCGTCACGACGCACCGGGTGTGTTCATTGGCTGCGGGCCGCCGTCGCCCAACTGCTCCGGGCTACTTGAAGGAAAAGCTCCCAGATCCCGTCTTGTATGGTTTAGAACGCGTGGACCACCGCTACTACTGCGCACACACACACACACACACACACACACAAATACACAAACACACGTCAGTCTGCGCGCACTGACAAGGTCTGCTGGGACTTTTGGACTCAGCTGACGCATATCAGCATCAGACAAAATTCACCATGATACCAAGAAATCTTGATTAGATACGGAAATAATGGACAATAATAGTATAATAATAATGATAAGTATATGGGGGCCGCTTTGGTCACTTGTATTATTTGATCCAACACGCTACAACCTAATCACATGTTAAAAACACGTTGGTTAGGATATACAGTAAATAATTCATAGTAACTTACAATAATAATAACAACAACAATAATGGTAATGATATTTTTTTAAATAAAACATACAAAGCAGCTTTGTTTGATATTATACTGTAAATAACAAAGCAAATTGTTCCTACTTTACATACATTATAGAGGAAGGGTTACATGGAATTAATAATATATTTTTAAAAAATCATAAACATTTCATAATTTAAAATAAATGATACAATTTTAAACATAATTAAAAAAATAAATAAAGCATTCACACCTATGGGCAATTTACGGTATTCATGAGCATTTTAATAATAATTCAAATAATGACAATAATTGGGATTCATTCATTAAACACAATCAAATATGTCCAATTACATGCATCCTATACACCCCCCCGCCCCCAACCACCCCTATTTTTTTACGTTTTTTTTCAATCCACCAGATAAACTTTGGTGTTATTACTCATATCCATAATTTCCCCAGAATATGTAATTACAGCCTCATCAAAACAGGAAGTGTCTCAATGTTTTGACGGGTTTTTTTCCCCTTCAATTTTCCTCTCACAAAAGACACCAAAATGACTCCATGTACTTGATTTAATTGTCATTTGTGTGCAGACTGCGAGCAGTTGGTTCAGCAACAGGGACCGCACCATGGACCTGAACGGATCCACTCATTCTAATTAGCTCTCCACTCTTAATTGGGCGGGGACGAGTGGACCTGCTGGTGTGTGCGCGCACGAGGAGAGGTTTGATCGCGCGCACACACAAAAGTCACAGCTCTGGCACAACTGACTTTGAACTCAATTCAATCGATCGATTTATTGAATATAATGTATGGTTATGCACGCACCACAGTCCCTCCTCCTGTGCGTAAAAGCTTTGTAACGACGCAGATATGACGTTCAGCCTCCAAATGACCGGACTTAATGCCCCCAGTTGAACGCATGCATATTAATCATCTGTGTTTTGTCTGACATTATACATGAAACATGTCTGCAGGCGTGTGTGTGAAATATATTGTGAGGTTGTGGGGCGAAAAGAACAAACGTTTGTCGCGTTGGTGTCAGAAGAGTCACGTTGGTTTGTTTCTTAAAAGTGATCTATGGATGGATGGAAAACACATGATGGCGATGTTTGTGCTCTCCTATCATTTTACTTCAGAATTAGAATTGATTAGAGTCGGCTTTGTCGTTGCACGTGTCACAGGTTCAAGGCGACGAAATGCAGCTTGCGTCCAACCAGAATTATAATATAAACATGAATATGCAAATGTTATTCATGTTCGTTATGCAATTACATATTCACATGGTAGTGCAACGATACAGTATAGAATTTACAGTTTAATAGACACATTCCATATAGTACATACATTATGCAAAAAAGTTCCATTGAATTCATATCAAATATATAACTGATACTTTTTTACCTAATTTATTTAGTCATTTATTGTATTTATTTTTAAATTATTACCAAATTAACTTTATTTTTTTATATTTAACTATGATTTAAAATGTTAAAATTACATATATATATAAAATATGATTAAAATGTATATTTAATATATACATTATATATATATATAAATATATATATATATATATATATGTTAAAATGAACACATAAAAAATAAAATGTTATTATAAATGTATTTATTAAAATATTGAAAATATATTTTTTTAATAATTGCGTAATTTATTCATTTTGGCCTCCATACTTTTGATTTAAAAAAAAAAACCAAAATAAATATCAAGTTCAAAATATGATTTCCTCAAAAAGTTGTTTTTTCAACTCTTGTTGAAACAACTCACTAATGAGGCTTCTTTGATGAGCTGTTCTCTCATAAAAGAAACACCTTCAGTCTTTTGTCAGCTGAAAGTTTCATGAATAGGAGTTGATAGTGCACTGCAAAGATGTTTAATTGGGTAAATATATAAAAAAAAAAAACAACACGCCAACCAGCACCAGCCCTAATGACCACTGTGGAACTAATAAACTCACAGCTACCTTACAACACTTTGAGGAAAGAGTGTGTGTTTGTGTCGAGAGGGGTGGTGTTTGTTCTCGCCAAGCACTAAAATGCTGATGCAGCTTATTACTCCTGTCCCATAATGATTTACAAACAAGGCAGCCATCAATAGCGCGCATCTGCATCTTAGAAAAAGCTCACCCTCGTCAGGATCCTGGCATCTTTTTGATCTCGTCCACTTTTTTTTTAATTGTATTTTGCATAAAGGTAGCGGCAAGCCATCGGGTGTGTGGCTTTAATGGGATGCTGCTGTGGAAGTGGGGGAGAAGGTTACACACTCTCTGAGGAGAGCTGGCTTGCAATTAGGAAGGGGAACAAAGCAGACTAGACTAAAAACACATGAAAGAGAAGAAGCACATCACCTAATCACATACGTGCACCATCCATCAGAAAAGTTATTCCTGACTGTTCTTTCATTAGGACTCAATCTGGTCATCCAGCATCATAAAAACTAAATATATATATATACATATATATACATACAGGGTCAGGCAAAATGATCTGACACATTTGTAGGTTAAATAAAAGGCAAATCAAGTAAAGAAACAAGAAAGTGTTTTTATTTTTTTTATTTTTATTTTGTCTCAGTTTATTTATCATCTGAGACAAAATTAACAGCAATGATGACCAGATTAAATAAAGCCAAGGCACGACTTGACTTTTTGGAATCAGCTGAGCGAAAGCATCAAGTTAATCCACCAGTCGCAAAAGGAGATATCACACTGTTCCGGGAGAAACTGGACGAGTTGAAAAATTGTTCAAGATGCGCCAACGTCAGCTTTGCCGGGATCCCGGACAGATGACTGGTTTGATTGAGAAGCTCATGCCACACCTGCTCAGCGTTGAGAAGAAACGTAAAGTTGAACGAGCTCACAGGGTGTCCACGCAACCGCAGCCCGGGGGAAACCAAGACCCATCATCACATGGCTTTGACGGCCATTGGACCGGGACCTGGTTGTGTGTGCAGCGAGGAAAACGGGAGGGCTGATCTGGGAGTCCACAAGATGATGTTGTTCCCAGAATACTCAAAGGCCATGCAAGAAGAAGCTTCATGAACGAGTAATATTCTTTACACTGAACTTTCCAGCAAAACTGATCAATGAACGGAATTCATTTAATTCTTCATTCTGTAATTGTCACAAGCCTAGAGCGTCCTCTCGAGGCTTTGGGTGGAAATGTTCACTCCTTGCTTCTATGATATACACTCCAGATCCAAATTTTAATAGCAGCTGAAAAATTTTAAGAATTTACATTTTGCACTGTTGGATCGTAAGGAGGTTCTAAGTAGAACTTAAGCATTCAAAAAGAAGAAATGGAAGTGAGGCGTTCGTGGTAATCACCTCAAAAATGGGTTGGGCATGCTTGATGCCAGTGTTTCCAGGATGCTCGTGGGAACTTCCCTCGCCATCCCCAAATGTTTTCAATTGGATTTAGATCAGGAGAACACGCAGGATGGTCCAAAAGAGTGAGGATATTCCTCTGGAAGAAATGCTTTGTCAGGCGGGCATTGCGAACTGCAGGGTTGTCCCGCTGAAAAACCCAGTCATTACCACGCAGACGATCAGTCATGAGGGATGCCCCCTGCAACATCAGTTTCAAATGACTTACCGCATCCAAGTTCAGAAACAATGGCGCGCGGCGAGAGGCCTTGTATGCAGCTCAACAATCCCGACTGCGTTCAAAGAGAGAAAGTTTTTTGCCTTTGCCATCAAGAGATCATGACAGTGTGAATACTTGACAGAAAATGACATTGAAGCCACATTTTTGCCAAGATGTCGGCTTTTAGAGGATGTGGCCTTGAACTTTTAATCAGCTGATGAACAACCTATTTCACTATAATGCTTCTTTGCAATAAATTGCTTACTCAAAAACATTTTTGTCTCTCCCGTTTCTTCTTTTTGCATTTTGAAGCTGAACTTAGAACCTCCTTTACAAATCAACAGTGCAAAACGTAAATCCTTGCAGATTTTAAACTGGTCTTAAAATTTTGATCAGGAGTGTAAAAGTCTCACCTGACTATAAGTCGGAGGACCAGCCAAACTATGAAAAATAGTGTGACTTATAGTCTGGAAAATACAGTACAATGATGGCAAACAGGAGGAAGAAAAGATATCAGCCATAAAGACTAGCATGATTAGCAACCAGTCAAGAACCGGAATGATCTAGCAAAAGTCAAAAACAAAGGAAACGGTCTGACGTCTTCCTATGGCAACTGCATGGCTTATGAAGCCACTGAGTGGCTGCAGCCCAGGAACTCCAAACTCGGGAAATAAGGAGAGCAAACAGAAGGGCAGCAACAGGATCATGACAATACTCTTGCTTCCTTCTGCACTCTTCTCCCATTTCACCACCCCACCTCTCTGTCTCTGTCTCTCCCAATCCAACTGGTCAAGGCAGATGGCTGCCAAACACTGAGTCTTGGTGCTATTCAAGGTTTCTGTAAGATGTTTTTTCTTCTGATGCCTGTCAAAGTGCTTGTTCATGTGGCGAATTGGTGGGTAATAGTACAGTATTAGTCCGTGTATGGGTAATTACTGCTGACCACTGTCAATTAGCCCGTCATTCGTGTCAAACATGTGCTTCCGCTTGTTTCCGTGAATCGGAAGTGAATTGTCTTCGTTGTCTATTATTTTCCATCAGAAAAACCACAACAAACCTGACCAATATCTTGGAACGGGTTACTGTTGTGGTTCCACGGTACTGTGACTGTTCAATTACTAACAATCACTTCACTTCCTGTGTTTAACATGTTCACACTTACAATGAATTGTGTTTATCTTTGCTTTATACAAAAAGGAAAGAGGAAAGAAAAAACAAGTAAATAGCAATAGATGTAGATAGATTAGTAAATAATATTAATAATGAATGAATGCAAGAATATATAATAAATAAGTAACATATTAAATAATGAAAGGGGTAAGGCCAACATAAGACTTATATAGCGATTGATTTTAATATACAATAAATAACATATTAAATAATGAATGTAGGAATAATGCTATAACATACACTCCATAGTTCTCAGCATCCTGCCCCTGCTTTGTGCCTTATAAAAATATGCTTGTACTGATTCCTAGGCTCTGTCCACACGGGAACGCTCCTGACATTTCTTTTTTTGGCAGGTTGAAAAAAATGCACCTCCACACTGTGCCGGATTAGTAAATAGTTGCATCCAGATGGGAACGCGTGACGACGTAATACACAAGGCACACCTACGGCGGCGCTGTGAACAGACATGCATACGAATCCATGTGACACACCATACAATAGAAGAAGAAAGAACGCATGCGCATAAGTCCGTCGTCTTCCACTTTCCAAGGCTCGTCTAGAATTACGACAAAGCAGAATTACTTCTGCGAGTCATTTTGGGAATATATGACAAGAAAATGCCAGGAGAATATCAATTGCGGTAAGTCACGACACTGGCCAAGTGGTTAGCATGTTGGACACACAGTGCGGGAGAACTGGGTTTTGAATCTGGACATCTCTGGATGGACTTTGCATGTTCTTCCCGTGTGTGCGTGGGTTTTCTCCGTGTACTCCGGTTTCCTCCCACATTCCAAAGATTAATTGCCGACTCTAAGTTGTCCATAGGTATGAATGGTTGTATGTCTACAGTATATGTGGCCAAAGTTGGCTGGGAAGGCCTCCAGAGTACCCCCACGACCCTAGTGCGGATTAAGCGGCATAGTAAATGAATGAATGAACGTTGGCTTGTCGTCAAAACTCACTTCTGGTCACGTGACGGAGATGGGTTGCTGATGTCGTTTTCAAAAAGCAGAGGATTGCTCGTTTAGAGCGTCGTGAGACAGGTTAGTTTTACCCTACTGATGATGTGTTTTTGTGTTGTGCTCCAACTCATCCATTCTACTTTTCATTTGCATGATCTGTTCCTTCTCTGAACTGTCTTTCTTTAGAGCTGTCTTCTCTTCTAGCCCAGCGTTCTTACTTCCTTTCTCAGCTCCCTGACAGCATTCTACTAGCTTGTTTTCTGTTCAGCCAAAGCTGTTCTTCGAATGCTTTTGCATTGTCGTTTTCTTCGATAAGGTCCTTTTTTTTTTTTTGCTGTAATAACGCCTTTGTCATAAATTCCCGCTGAGCTCTTTATTTGACAATTCCTTCAAAAATTGCTGGAGAGTTTCAAATGATTTTTGAGACTCTTCATCAAAACCATTTTTCTGTTCAAGTGTTTTTTTATATTCTTCGACAAGGTCCTGTACATGTTTAGAATTTTTTTACTTTAATACATCCTTTGTGAAAAATTTTGTAATTTAATAACACCTTCATCAGAAATTCCCAGAGTCTCAAATAATTTTTGAGACTCTTTTTGTATGAAATCCATCTCCTCCTGGATATTGGTCTCCTGGGACTGTTCCTCGGGCACAGGAGATTGCTTTGTTTTCTTCTGAGCCATTTCGTTGCTAGGCAATGCTCTCTAGGTTTTGATTGTTTGTCTGTTAGCCTGCCTTGCTAGCGACAGACCCACCGTCTCCTTTCCTAGCGTCCTCAGACTAAGACAATGTTCAAGCACATGTCAGCAAACAGTCCGATGATAGTGTTTGGGATCTGTGGTCAGGAAAACCACCAAAAGCAGTCCAAAAGCCAATGAGTCCAAAAGTTCAGTCAGTAAACAGAGTCAGTAAACTGAGTGGACGCTGACCAAGAAAGAATCTCCTGCTCTGAAATCCCTAAAATTTGCAGCTTCCCGCTTGGACATGCCAAATACAGTTCGGACAAAGGTTTTATGGTCAGACAAGACAAAGATTTAGTTCTTTTGCCACAATGACAGGAAGTATGCTCTAATAATGCAATCTAACTGTGAAGCATGGGAGTGGTAGTGGTGTTTCCCCTGCCATTTTATAGGGGCCCCAACGGCACGGCCAGGAAATTCACGTTTTTGTTCTTAAATCGTTGCAAAAGGTCTGACAAAAACCGACATGTAAGAAAACCGAAGCAATTTTTTCCATAGGGAATAGTATAAATCGAATGAATCTGTTCCAGACACCACAAAAACCATCCATCCATCCATCTAATATGCCGCTTAATCTCACCAGGGTCGCGGGTATTCTGGAGCCTATCACACCTGACTTCAGGCGAGAGGCGGGGTACACCCTGGACTGATCGCCAGCCAATGGCAGGGCACATATAGACAAACAACGATTCACACTCACATTCATACCTATGGACAATTTAGAGTCTCCAGTTCACCTAATTTGCATGTTTTTGCAATGTTGGAGGAAACCGGAGTACCGAGAGAAAAAACACACACACACGGGGAGAACATGCAAACTCCACACAGAAATGCCAATTGGAGATTCGAACCCAGATCTTCCCGATATCCTGACTGTGTGGCCAACATGCTCACCACATTTTGCAAAGAATAATTATACATTATACATAATAATTATACATACATTTTACATACTTTCTTTTGCCTCGTGTACTTTGTTTGGGCACTCATTTTCGATGAATGATACAGTACTATACCCGAAACATTGTACGGAAACCGAGGAACATTTTTGGCGAAAATTACCATTTGGTGAAACGTTATGAATGTATGTAAGAAATTTAAGTAGCGATTGCAGGTGCATGTGTGCACCCCCAATGGAAATGTGAAGGAGCTAGCAGTCGGCTACGCTGCATGTGTACGTGTTTGTGTCGATATTCTGTAGACACCCATGACTCACCAATAATTTGATGGTGACAAAAGCACCTGATTAAGGTGAAACCTGCTGAGAGATTATTGCTAGGGAAATATTAGCCAGTGTATAAATGTATGCAAGCCTTTATACATACATTTGGCCTTGTGGTAATTATATACAGTAATCCCTCATTTATCACGGTTAATTGGTGAAGTGAATTTTGGTGAAGTAGGATTCATTATTTATAAATGAAAAATTTCCATAGTTCGAGCATAGCATATATTTTTTTTTAACATTAGAGCCCGCTAGACATGAAATAAGACCCCTATAGTTATTATTACCCAATATAGTAAACATAACAACAGAATATAACATATAAGACATAAATAAGGCTCAAGCTTGTATGTGTTGCTATAGCTTGGCAACAGTAGCCCACGTTAGGGATCATTATGCCTGTTGTGATATCACTCAAACCTGCAATAAAAGCCTGTTGTTTTGACAGTCAAGTCTGGGGCTTGTGTGTCTCACCCAACATTACAGTACTGACACCTAGTGACCAGTGTAGAATACTACATATCATCGCATTGTCTTTGAATGCGTCTTCTGAATGCCTTATAATTGTATTTTACTTCAAAATGCTCCATATAGGCAAACAATGTTACATTTGTTTAATATTTAGACTAATAATGGGTTGTAATAAATCCCTAATCAGCATGATTTATTAATTAATATATTAAAAAAAAACATAATAGAGTGAAGCTGCAAAATTCGAAACGAGGGATTGCTTTATAATCCAAAATAAATCAAATTTGTAGACCCAATGCTTGTTTTTGTAATCATTCCACCCTGGAAAAAGAACAGTTCAAGTGACCCATTTAGAACCCAGAATTAATGTAACATTCAGCCACATGACCAGGGCATGCAAACGTCTGACCACAACTGTAAATAAAATAATTCCTCATTTTTGATGTTCTCAATCAAGATCCTTCCCTTATCACAGCTGCATCCTGGGAGGAGATCATCGATAATTAGCATCGTCCATCGCAGTGCTTGGTAAAGTTTTGTGGTCCTGTTTTACTCCTGGTTTTGTGTTGCGCGGCGCTCCCATGCAGGCCCCTGTCAATCAGCCCCAGACTGCGAGGATTACAAAAGAAGCTCATTCTGCCACAGGAGCCCCTCTTTGGAGAGTAATTCTAAAACTTACATGCCTCTTATTTGTTGGGTCAAAGGTTAAATTGCTGACCCTCCCCTCCATTTCTCCCTCTCACTCTCCTCGCCACGGCCAGGCTGTACTCGGAGTCTTATATTTACATGGATTAGAGTCCTTTCACACCGAAGAAAAGAGCCGGTTCACAGTCAAAGCCCGAGAAGCAGTCCATGCTGCCCGAGTGGCCACATTATTCACTGGCAGACAATGACCATATTGTAGTTATGTGAAAAAGGAGGGGGTAGGAGGAAAGAGAAATCCGCCCCCCACCCCCTTGCCATGGCAAAGTCCTTGTGCCACGGAGAGGTGGGGGGGAGCAGGGGGGAAATGAGCCCCATCCGCTTTTTCAAGCAGAACAAACAAAGGCTGCCCACTGTGAACAAGATGAAGATGTCAAAAGCTTTTAGGCTGGGGGGTGAGACGGGGTTTAGGGGATAAACCAACAAAACAAGTGAAAAGGTCTTCTCAAAAAGATAAATCATCCAACTAAGTCTACATTTCCACATCAGGTTTATGCTGTTCTTGAAACATCCTTTCTCCTCCCACTCCTAATACCCTCTCCTAACAAATAGGGATATGCTCCCAACTCAGGGGCTAGAAGTAGTTTCACCCTCTCATCCACACGGAAACAGCATTCTGGGTGCCCTGAAACTGTATTTAAAAAAAAAAAAGGCATCCAGAGTGGGAAAATCTGAAAAGGCCGGTTTGTCGTTTTGGTATAGACGGCCGAAAAGCTGTTTTTCAGAAACGATGATGTCACCGATCCCTTCGCCATCACGTGACCAGAATTGAGCTTTAACAACAAGCCAACATAATGTCTGAATATTTAGACGGACGTGACTCACCCCAGTCGACATTCTCCTGATATTTTGTTGTAATTCCACTTTGTCGTAAGTTTAGATGAGACGAGGGACTTATGTGCATGCGTTCTGTCTTCTCTATAGTTCGGTGTGTCACGTGATGCCGTCTGCGTGTCTGTTTACAGCGCCACACGTGGGTGTGCTTGGATGCAACTATTTACTAATCCAGCACAGTGTGGACGCACATTTTTTTCAACCAACGAAACAAAAAAAATCCCATGAACAGTAACTGAAGTAGCTTTCCGTGCCTCATTTGGGTGCAAAATTGAATGCAGACTCACCCACCTGCAACAAATGCTTGAAGGTGGCATTGATTGATGAGACTGAGGTGGAGAGTGTGAAAACCTTCAAGTTCCTTGGCACACACATCAGCGAGGACCTCACCTGGTCTCACAACACCCAACAAATTCTGAAGAAGTCCCAAAGGAGACTGTACTTCCTGAGAAGACTGAGGAAATTTGGCATGTCCACCACAATCCTGAGTTGCTTCTACAGATGCACTATGGAAAGTGTCCTTACCGCCTCCATCACTGTTTGGTACGGTAACTGTACAACACGTGATAGGAAGGCACTCCAGCGGGTGATCAAGACCTCACAGAACATTGTTGGGGCAGCCCTCCCCTCACTGCAAGACATTTATAAATCTAGAGTCCTACGCAGAACACACAACCTCATCAAGGACAGTACACATCCACAACACTCATTATTCACACTCCTACCGTCAGGCAGACGCTACAGGAGTTTGAAGTCCAGGACCACAAGGCTGGCAAACAGCGTTTACCCACAGGCCATCAGGCTTCTCAACGAAGCACTCGCACACGCCGCACGCAACACATGCACACACTCATAGCACTTTATTTATTTATTTATTTATTTGTATTATTTATTTATATTAATGTCTCTTCTGTTTTTGTTGCTTAATTTATTGGTATTTATGTTTATGTGTTTATGTTTCTTATGTTCTTATTCTTTCTTGTGTTTTCTTTCTTTTCTTGGGAGAATGAACAGAATAAGATTTGCATGGTATAACTGCTGTTTTACTATGCACATGACAATAAAACTCTCTTGAATCTTGAATCTTGAATCTTGAATCTTGCGCAAGTAAGGTCTTGGAAGTTCTGTACACACAGACACACAGCGTCTGAATCTCTTTTTAAAGTTTATTGCCAACCTTAACTCGCCAAGAGGAGTGTTCAGTTCCAACATGTTAAGCTCACACGTTTCTCCAACGCTCTCTACACCAACGTACAACACAACACTTCCTCTTTATCCACACATTAAACTGACGGCAGGCGAGGTGCATTGACGAACAGTGGAATTCTGAACATTTTGTGAACCAATTTGTAAACCAGTGGTTCCCAAACCACTTACCTGACCTGAAGCCATGTTCCCCTCTGCTCCAGCACACTGTAAAAAACAAACTTTGAAATATTGAATATAGTGAATTGGTTAATTCATGTGATGAGTAATTCCAGGTCACAAAAATTTATTTTCCATGGTCAAATTTTCATAAAGTTTCATATGAGCATTGATAAATACATAAGTAATCGTCCTACATATCTTTTATTCCAGTCTGATGTTGGGAGCCTTCCGTTTGTGTTCAATTTGAGCTTTGCTTTTTTGTTCACTCGCGGTTGCTGTGATTTTAAGTCTATTAATTTGATACCAATTGAAGGGAAATTTTTAACAAACATGATAAACCAGTATCTGAGAACATAAATACATACCTGTACAATCAACAACACCTAATTTTAGGGGGAATCTCCACTCTCTCATCCAGACATGCACACAGAGTGACAAGTTTTCACTGCTGCACAGTGCGGGGATTGGAAGACCATTATAAATGAACATTAAACATTCTTAATGCACAACATAATCATCCAACTTACTTATTTGTTCATATAACGCACACAGAGTGGGCAGCTTCATGCTCTGTCTCCTTCCTGCTTTCTGCTCTGTGCTCTCCGTCCTGTGCAGGCCCTGTGAGGCATTCAGGCGCCAGGGGTCGGCAACCCAACTCTTCAGCCTCCTTGTTGCAACTCTCTTTGCCGAGCTTCGTTATTTTTTTAAGACTGAAGTGGAGGAAATGTGCATTTTCGAAAAAAGTTTGAAATATCCCACTCACCGTAAGTCCGTCAATGCATTTAGACTGCGTTCTGACTGCTTATTGGATGAACAAGGGAAGGGGGAGGGGTGCCAGGGTGTGCATTGAGACACGAAAAATACGTCTTTTGAGTGTGCTAACCCCATGGTAACCTATCCATAACCTTGAATACATCTGCCTATGAATACTCACATCTCGGAAGAAAATAGTGTGTAATTTTGCATGGACATACAGTATTCCTTTGCTTTCGCTGTCGATGATGCTGGCTCACCCGTGTGCTTGATATGTGGCAAGAAATGAGCAAACAACAAAAATTGAACATTGAAAGACATTATCAAGTTCCCAACTGCAGATGGGAATAAGAGTGTGTCCGAAAAGTTTGCATTCTTCGACATGCGGGGCAATGTCCACTGCGAGCATGTCTACAAAGAGATCCTGTGGCATTTGCTTCGTTCAGAGTTGTGGCAGGACGACTTGTGGCTGCTTCACCATGACAACCTGCTTACAATGCCGTGAGCATAGGACAGTTCCTGGACGAGAAGAACTTCACCCAGGGTTTCTACGCATTTGACATTTCAAAATCCCATACTTTTTCCAGACTCAGTAGATCGATGTGTATCACTAGAGCTGCAAAAATGAATCAGTGGATCAATGATTAATCAATTATTCAAGTAATCAACAACTATTTTGGTTGTTAATTAATCGTCTTTTGAGTTAACTTAAATATCCTCTGATTTTACCCTTTGAAATGTGATTTTTTTTTAACTTATCCATGAAAGGAGACCTATTAGCTTTGTGTTTTAGCAAAGCAAGATATTCACACACGTCATTTTTGACTTTGGATGGACAACAGTGATGGACATTTATGCCTCTTTTCTAATATGTTGTAGATCAAACCACAAACTGTTTGTGCTTGCTTCATATTGATTTGGTCTGTCGAGGGCTGATAACTTGATAGTTGGAACATGAATATTTTTTCATACTTTACTTTTCATTTTCCATACTTTTCCAGATTTGGAAATTTATTAAATCAAAACTATAAAACTATAAAACTATAAAACTCAAGCTCAAGGGTGTCATCAACGGGACCCGCTTTGAAGACGTGGATGATATTAAGATGACTGTGACAACAAAGCTGCGTAGGATTGGAGGATCCCGGAAGAATCCTTTTAGTGGCAGAGCAAGCTAGACATGAAATAACGCCACTATAGTCACCTTTACAATCCTATTACTCAATATAGTAGACAATATAAGACGTAAGTAACTCGTGCTCGTGTGTGTTGCTGTAAATGTGCTAGGGGAGCTGAGTGAAGGGTGGACAGGAAGTGACGTTGGAGTTCAGAGTTGAGTTTTAATTCAGCATGGGTTACGGTCGCAACAGTAGCTCGTGTTAGGAATTATTGTGCCTGTTGTGAGATCATTCAAGTCTGGTGCTTGTGTTGTCTCACACAACATTACAGTAACATTACTGGCACCTAGTGACCAGTGTAGAATACTACATATCATCATAACATTTTTGAATGTGTCTTCTGAATGCCTTATATTTGTGTTTTACTTTATTTAGCAATTTTATGCATGAAAATGCTTAATTTAGGCAAAAAACTATGTAAAATTTGCTTAAATATGCATATTTTTGATAAACAGGCCATATTCAACCACAAAACAGCATGATTTATTAACGTATTTTTGAAAAACTGTGATAGAGTGAAGCCGAACGTTACATTTCAATGGGTTAGCTGGCGAGCACAACACACTACATTTCACCCCGGTAACATTAACGGCGTTGTAACGTCTGCAATAGTAATTCATTCGTTACTGGAAAACAACAATGCTATTAGTAATGCCGTTACTCCCAGCACTGCAGTTACACCAGTAGCTCCAAAACATGGATCTATGGCAGTGTGGCGTCTCAGAGGACAGAGGCCTTGAGTCATTGTGGATTGAATGACATAAAGAGACCTGGTATACAGGCGCAGTCAATTCATATGCAAATGCTTTGCCTTGCACTGACTCTGATTAACTCCCTATGAGTTCGTAGTTTCTCTGTTAACAATGATTTAGCTGCTTTGAGTGAAGCAGTATATTAAGAGCCTTACAGTAAAGCCCCCTCAGGACATAATGCAACCTTCATCCCATCGGCTTAATCCGTCTTGCAGATGCAGGATATATTCAGAGCTGGTACAAGTAAGGAGAGAAAGGACACAAAAGAAAGCAGCAGTCTTGTTTCTAATGCAATCCCAGCAGCAAAAGTCCTTCAAAACCTCATGACTGAGCTGAGTGAATGACCTGGGTTTGAGCCAGTCAAGAGCTGTGTGCCCAGTCGACCCAATGAATAAGAATGGGTCAAGCTGCTCCATAATTCTGCCTGTATTTGCTTTTCATACTGTTTGGCAGTATCAGCGCTTGTAAACTCCGGTCAAGACACTTTGCAATGTTATGAAATGAAATTATGCAATTAGCTGCTGCAAATGTACGGAATAAAAAAGACGGAACACTGCCAGGTTTGTTTTTGTGTTACAAAGATCAATAGAATAAAGATGCAGCAGCTAATACAAGTCGACGTATCGATTTATATTCCTATGATCCAAATACATCGATCTGTGTTCAGCAAGTTGCCATTCCGGACGACATATATATCGATCTAACATTGTTTAAAAAGTAATCAATCGATTGCATTGATATTAGGAAACAAAGCATTGGATTTAAGCACGGCAGGCTTTATATGGATGTGTGTATTTTTCGCACTTTTAATAATAAAAACGTTACTCGATTCAGTCTGCCTTTCTGTGATGTCATCGGCACGTGCCAGCATGACAAAAGGCGCCATGGGATTTCACACAACGCAGAACGTCCAGGCACCTTCTTGCAGCAGCAGGTAGGAATGTTACAATCCTCGTATTTTAGCGATGCAAAAATCTGACACTGTGCGTGTGCGCTCAATTTGGAGAGTCCGTGTGGACGTCTTCAAAAATGTATTTTTTTCATATGATATTGGGTGTGTTTTCATTCGTATTCGTTTGTTAGGTAGGATACTTCTTCCTCGTCAATTTCATGTCAGATTTATACTGAGTGTTGGACCACATTGACTCGTATGAGTTCCGAAAATTAAGTCCAAATTTGAGCCTTTCAAACTCATGGATCGGAGCTTCAGGACAAGATAAAAGGTATGTAGGATATAAGTTCACTTTAATATCTATCTGCAGATGAAATTTGGTTGAAATCTATTGGTGCGAAATATGTTAATTACTGTGTACATGCAATTTGTAGTGTGGCGTGGAAACAAATACAGTGTGCTGCTGCACTGCGAGTGCACACCCCCTTCGGTTTTCTTTTCTCTTCTTTCCTATCCCCTCCTGCTCCGGTCCGGCTGCTCCGACTTTGCATAACAACAAACATCAGAAAAAGTCAAATAAAATGTATATATAAGAGGAAAAGTTTCTTACACTTTTCCCTGGCAGAGCAAATCTTCTTAGCATGTAAGAGCATTTAGATCAACAAATACTATCAGCCCCAAAGGCTGCCGCAGCTGTGATGATAAGCCAACATAATATCTGAATATTTCGATGGACATAACTCACCCAAGTCAACATTCTCCTCATATTTTGTTGTCTTATACTCCATAATGTCTCTCAGAAGTAATTCCACTTCTCGTCTGTCTAAAAGAGCCTTGAAAAGCGGAAGACGACGGACTTGGCTTTCTTCTTCTATCGTTTGGTGTGTCGTGTGGTTCCGCCCGCTTGTTTGTTCACAGCGCCACATGTAGGTGTGCCTTGTGTATTACATCGTTTTTACTCAGTGATTCATTCCCGTCTGGATGCAACTATTTATTAATCCGGCACAGCATGGATGCAAGTTTTTTCAACCTGCCAAAAAAAAAATATCTCCGGAACGTTCCCGTGTGGACAGGGCCTGAAAACGTCATTGTTGAAAAAGACACGGTTGTGGCAGCATAATCAACACAGACACCACTTTGTGTTTTGCTATGAGTTATTTCTTGAATTGAATAGTGTTTCTCACATTGTTTATCAAAATGCTGGCACTTGCAACTTTCTTTGGCTTCACTTTGGGATATTTTGCAGCCGTGACCAAAAGAAAAGCAGAGCCTTGAGGTGAGAAACACTATTGACACTATTGAATCCCCAGATTACTTTCTACCTTAGGTTTTCATGCCTTTATTTTGTTCCAGTTCCAGTTGCTTTTACTCTTCTGTTAATGCGCACTAATTTGACTTCCTCCTATTTCGTTTAGCTGGTAGCTTCTGTCTTGGTTTGTTTTTTTGGCACATGGTCAATGTTATAATCCCTTTTTACTGAGCTGTAAATTATTATAATTAAAGCCTTTTATCTGCACTTCACTCCTGCCGCTGCATCTTGGGTTCAAGCATTATTCCAGAATGTGACAAAAACTTTTCTATTCAGAAATGAATGACAATAGACTGAAAATCATGTGTGTGTATTTAGTTAGTCAGTGACGGACACAGCAGCTTCAATCTCTACGCTCGACATAATGAAACCACACTACTGTCTAAAATAGCTTATTTCTCAATCCACACAGGTGTCATACCATGATAGTTGCACATTACTTACAGACACATAGTCTCCAAGGCATAAGCGTATCAGTATTCTGTAACAGAAAGCATCCGGTCTGCTCTATATCAGGGTTTCCCAACATTTTTGTCTTGTGTAGCCCCAGAGCCTTTTTGTCATACCATGAGTAACCCCCTCACTCATACATGTTGATAATCCTCCAAAAGTAGAATGTTGTAACACAATGATTTTGGCACAGCTGTGCCATCTCTTGAATCTTGAATCTTGAATCTTGAAAAGGTTATTGTCTTCCTGGGGAAACTAGTTGTACTGCACACTTTGCATTTTATTGCCTGGCTTAATATGAAATGATTGAGAATATTTACTTATCATCTTGGAAATCATTTCTTAAATATTAGAATAATAATTTATTACATTTCTACGTACCCCCTAAAACTTGCTCATACCGGGTGTATGCATACCCCTAGTGGTACGCGTACCCTCAGTTGGAAATCACTGCTCTTTATGATTCAATTTGTGTGCTTAACTGCGTCATAAACGCAACTCAATAAATGATTCCATGAGATGTTGCCAAAAAAACAACCACCACCCACTTGAATTTAAAGGCAGCACATGTTAAATAATATACACAGTTTGCCCCCTTCCTGAGTTCCTGTTTTTCACACTTAAATGTTTGAGATCATCAAACTAAATTAAATACTCGTCAATGGCAACACAACATTTATTATTTTAAAGAGAAAAAATAATCCAAACCTACATGGCCCTGTGTGAAAAAGTGTTAAACCATATTTTAAGTGAGATTAATTGAGATCTATCAGTCTGGAAAAGGTTATAACGCCATTTCTAAAGCTTTGGGACTCCAGTGGACCACAAATGGCAGTGGTGAATCTTTCCAGGAGTGGTGGGCTAACCAAAATTACCCAAAGAGTGCAGAGACAACTCATGCAAGAGGTCACAAAAGACCCCACAACAACATCCAAAGAACTGCAGGCTTCACTTGCCATAGTTGAGGTCAGTGTTCATGAATCCACCATAAGAAAGACACTGGGCAAGAAAGAAAGACACTGAATTTCAAGACCAAAACCACTGCTGAAACCCCCCACCCCACAAAGGCTCATCTAAATTTTGCCTGAAATCTTGATGATCGTTTGAGAAATACTCAAAAGTTGAACTTTTTGGAAGGTGTGTGTCCCATTACATCTGGCGTAAAAGTAACACTGCATTTCAGAGGAAGAACATCATACCAACAGTAAAATATGGTGGTGGTAGTATGATAGTCTGGGACTGTTTTGCTGCTTCAGGACCTGGAAGACTTGCTGTGATAAATGGAACTATGAATTCTGTTGTCTACCAAAAAATCCTGAAGGAGAATGTCGGGCCATCTGTTCGGGACCTCAAGCTGAAACCAACTTGGGTTCTGCAGCAGGACAATGATCCAAAACACACCAGCAAGTCCACCTCTGAATTGCTGAAGATAAACATGAAGACTTTGGAGTGGCCTAGTCAAATTCCTGACCTGAATCTTATTGAGATGCTGTGGCATGACCTTAAAAAGGGGGTCATGCTAAAAAAAGCCTGGCTGAATTACAACAATTCTGCAAAGATAAGTGGGCAAAAATTCCAGCAGTTGCAGTTGTTGCTGCAAAGGAGGTCCCAACCAGTTTTTAGGTTTAGGGGGCAATCTTGTCCACACAGGGCCATGTTGGGTATTTCTTCACCTTTAATAATAAAATGTTTCATTTAAAAACTGCATTTTGTGTTCAGTTGTGTTGTCATTGACTAATATTAAAATTTGTTTAATGATTTGAAACACTTAGGTGTGACAAACATGCAAAAAAAAAAGAAATCAGGGAAATCAGGAAGGGGGCAAACACTTTTTCACACCAAAGAATATCAATATATTAATATATAAGTCACAGGACCAGCCAAACTATGAAAAAAGTATGACTCGTAGTCCAGAAAATACAGTAATTTTAAATAAAAACATGTGTTAAATAAAATTTGTTAAATAATTTGTTAAATTAAATACATTTGTTAAATAAAAACAACTGTTGCTTACCTCCAGCCGGGTGTTGTACCCTTGCAGGTTGCCAGCATGTCATATGCATGGTATGCCCTGAAGTGTAGATTCCTAATCAACTGGCCCGTTATCGACTTTGTTTGTCAATGACATCACCATTGTTACAGAAAATGTTACATTGTATAAATAGCACACTACCTTTCCAGTGATTATGCCTGGGGGTTCTTCGCACGGTTTGTCTAGCATTAATTGCACCAGAATAAGATAATAAGTATGCGGTATAATAAGATGAGCTTCTGCGCTTTGCTTGCCAGCCCATAATCATATATTATTTAAAGTTCAAATGTTCCTGCTTGGGTATGCTACATATTGATCAGTATTCATTCCATAACCGTTTCCGTATCGGATATCACCAGTGTGGTGACTTTAATGATAAAAAGTGCAGTGGAAGTTGGATAGTTTACAGGGCTATAGGAATAGATAGCTCGGTATGAACTTGCTTCAAATGTGACTTTGTGCAGCTTTGATTGAAAGGCCTGGTCGCTGAGCCATCCTTAGCAGCAGCACCCAGCATGGTAGTTCTGTGCTGGTGTGAAACCAAGAGAATGGCCTTTGTCAAGGTGTACTCGCTTCAATTCTCACTCATCTCTCATGGCATCGGGGTGTTAAATTATATGCTCCAGAGGACTCCAATCATAAATTATTAGGCAAACGGATTCTGCACATGTCCCCTGCTATGACAGTTTTCACAGTCAAGAATTCTGACCTTTATTCCCATCCAAGTACCTCCTGCTCTCTCTTTTGCACCCCTCTCAACACACACACACACGCACACACACACACATCATCATGACACCCCCTACTGCCAATTTCTGCTCTCTCCATCTCATTGAAAGCCTCTATGTCTGTGGCTGGGTGTGATCACAGCATAGTTGCTCCGGGTGCAAAACACCAGGCAGTACTGAGCTTTGACAGCACAGCCCGCGGTTCCCTCAACTCTCAGATGGCTTTTCTCTGGCCACTGGTAGCAATCTAAGCAACCATCAATCAGCATACAGTATGTCACTTAACTGGGGGGGTTCATGCTTTCAATGTCTGGGCTGATGACGACAAATTTGTCTCTCAAGACTCTCCAACTGGTTCCAAATGACTAGTCCAAGAGATGAAGATCGAGGATAGGATCGAACTGTCGGTGCCCCCAATCATATTGCCAATCATGTAGTATTTTGTCATTCGTGAATCATTAATTTGGTACTCTTGGTAATGTCAGTTTGAAACCACATCAATAAAACTAAACAAGAAAATAAGAAAATTAACATATAGAGAGAGCAGCACCTCGGGTTTTCGTTATTAAGACGAAAATTTAAATCTACAAAAACCTATGTAATTTTTCCTATAAGAAATACAGTGGAACTTTCTTTAGCGTCATTAATCCGAAGGTCTGAAGTTACAGAAGGTCTGATTCTAATCGAAACATACTCTAACCAAATCAATTTTTCCCATAAGAAATATGTAAATCCAATTAATCCGTTCCAGAAAGTCAAAAATGTTAACACAAAATAATTTTTATCGTTTTACAATGATAGTTTTACATGCATGAAACAATTCTAAATACATAAATATGATGAATGAAAGGGATAAATAAACATTTCAGGTTAGTTTTACCTTCATTTAAGACGTGATTGTTGCCAAAGCCACAAAGTTGGAGCAGATTCACAATTGGTTGTTTTCCATCCATAGACAGCTCTCTGGTTTTCATGTTGTTTTCACCTCTAAATGCAGTCTACATTGGCAAAACCTATCCTATCCAATCTGAAACTGCGTGTAGACATTGAGTGCTTTTATTGATCGAATAAGTAATGTAATAGGGCACACCTGGGCAACAAATCACACATGTTCCAATACTTTTGCTCACGTGAAAAATCGGTTGGCGCTATCATCTAAGTTGTGCGTCCGACCCAGATGTAAATACTTGGAAATAAAAGCTGAAATTTTGCTCTCTGCTCTCATATTCATCTATTTACGTCAAACCCAAATGTTTTCAGTGTACAGCAAAAATCGAGGAATTGGTCTCACTGTTCCAATACTTCTGGAGGGCTCTGTAACACTTCTAGGCCCAGTGGGCCGTCGAAACGGCATGATGACATGGGATTAATACGCTCTATAAGCCTTACCACAATGGAGTTGCCAGTTGTACTTGATGATTTTCGCAAATACAGCCGTCATGACCAACCAATCATTTTTTTTGGCCGAATGAAATGGCAATATGAAGAATGTACACGCTCATAAAGAGCTAAGCCGATCCAATCACCGAATGTCACTCAATAAAGTATTATAGTGAAGTGAAGTATTAGCAGTTTATTTTAAGTTCAGCTCTGTATAGTCTGTTTTTGAGCAGGTGACACATTACAAATGTGAACCATGTCTTTGTACTTCGGAAGTGAATTTTGCCAACAAAAAAGGAAGGCCTGATAAAAAGCGCAAGGGACATCAAAGTGCTTTGCCCTCCAACTAACAGGTTAGAAGTTGAGCTTCTCTTCCATTATTCCCGGCTCAATTCTCATTAGCGTCTCATTTTAATCAGATGCGCCGTCACCACAATGTGTTTGATGCTTGAAAGTTGGAGCTCAAGGACACAGAACTCCCCTGTACTCACATGACCAACGCTCAACATGGCCAGCGTGCAGCGATGGATCCTTACCACCTGTGGCCATCTTCAAAGAGGAGGGACTAAGTCAAAATAATGACGGCCGAGGAGCAATCCATGGCGGTGGAAAGTAGTAAATAGAAGAAGAAGAAATTGGCAAAATTGTGATAGTCATTTTTGGTAAGTGAGCAACAACAGTGATTGATTTACTGTGAGAACTTGCACACACAGTTTACACAGCATACCTATTTAAGTGTATCGACACCGCCTTCTTCTTTGGCTTTTTAACAGTGAATTGCAACCACCTGAATTATCAGCAATAACCAAAAACATTTACCAGCTTTTTATCCAACGTCTCGATTATAAATAATGACAAAATATTAATAATCAGGACAAATAATTTATAATTTGTTATTTGTTTTTTATAAATGTGTAACCTTGGTAGTGTCATTACTCCATTCCAGAAGATCCGACTCCAGTCCGATCCGATTAATCCAAAAATGTTAACACAAAACACATTGTTATAGTTTTACAATTTACAGTTAGTTTTGCATGGATACTGAAATGGACAACTGAAGATTTAGGGTTACTTTTAACGACATTGAAGACGTGATTGTTGACAAAGACACAATATGGCAGAGAGAGCAATACAGAAACCACCTTGGTGTTTTGCTATGATCTATTTCTTGAATTCAGTAGTGTTTCTCACCTTAAGTCTCTGCTTTTCCTTTGATCACGGCTGCAAAAGAAGCCAAAATGGAGCTGAAGAAAGTTGCAAGTGGCAGCATTTTAATAAAGAAAGTGAGAAACACTATTGAATTCAAGAAGTAACTCCCCCAAGGTGGTGTTCGGGTTGAGTTTGTCAATGAACGTAAAACCTTAAATGTTAATTCATCCTTTCATTCATCTTTTATATGCATTTAGAATGATCAATCTTTGAGACTTGTGTCGTGACTGTGTTAGTTAGCAAAGAACTACACAGTCAACCGCTGATGACACAGACAACAGCGCTGACCTCTGCTTCCTGTTTCAACGTGGGCACCACCTTGGTGTTTTGCTATGAGTTTCTTGAATTGAATAGTGTTTCTCACCTTCTTTGTCAAAATTCGACACAGCTTTCTTTGGCTCCAATTTGGCTTGTTTCGCAGTCGTGATCAAAAGAAAAGCACAGACTTGTGGTCTAACTGTGTTAGTTAGCAAAGAACTATAGTCAACCGCTGATGGGCGACTGAGTTGATTCTGCCTCCTGTTTCGATGTATTAGCAAGATGCTAACAAGGACGTTTTGTGATCAAAATACATTAAGAACACAGTTGTATTAATAATGCAACCAAACGAGCACCATATGTAAACGTACGCAAGCCATGGCGTAAATTTTCAACGTTAACCAAAAAAAAAAAACGCAAACCGGGGCGTACGGTAACCAAGGTTCCACTGTACGTTACATTGTCATTCACTACTTTCCACCACTGTGGGCTGCTGCTCAATTATTTCAAGCTAGTTCCTCCCCTTCTGCTACGTAGCCAAGAGGCGACTATTGAGGCTGGTAGGCGTCCACATGTGCACTCACTATTTTGACCAATTTGAGTGCATCCTGGTACAATTCAATATAATAATTAGAAGAAGCAGAAAAAGAAGAATATATAACGTAACAAAAAAAGAGAAATTTAACATGAAGCGATTTTGACATGTTTGTAATGGTGAGTCTTGAAACTGGTTGTGCAGAATTGATTGTGAAATAAAACAGACTTTTCATATTACCATTTTTGATTGTGGATAATCTGGGTGGAAAGAAGCTGACGGATACATCTGCAGTGAACCAGTCTCGAAAGAGTTAACACTCAGTTGTGGTTAATCTCCTCAGGGGGACTTTGAGTCCGTACAGTGAGACAGGAATGTGAATGCCTGTGATTCAGACCAAGAGCTGGCACAAGCATCTCTTACTCCTGAAGTGAGCCTGTGGTTGGTGGTTCAAGCAATGTTTTTTTCTCCCTAGTACCCTATTAAAAATACTCTCAACATATGGAACTGGCCTCCACCATTGTGGTTGAGTCCCAAGAGCCTAACTACTGATTCTTGAATCAAAACCCCATAACAGAAGAATTCTTTTCTTTAGCACTACATACATACTTGATTTCTTTAAAGAAGGATGGGTATACTGTACATACCAACAAAAATTACCCCAAAATCAGAAATAATAATCCCTCGTTTATCGCGATTAATTGGTTCCTGATAAGTGAATTTCCGCATAGCAGGATTCCTTATTTATAAATTTAATATTTTCATAGAGTATAGAAAACCTGTTTACAACCTTCTAAATATGTTTTTTAACATTATTAGAGCCCTCTAGACATGAAATAACACCCGTATAGTCGCCCTTACGCTCCTATTACCCAATACTGTAGCCATAATAAGAGGAAATAAGCCATTTAAGACATAAATAAGACATAATACAGACTCACACATGTTGGCGTTGGGAGAGTTCCTTGTTGTTGTTTCTTTTTTCTACTCCCTGTTCTGTACAGTACTTCCTGCGGTGGCTATTGTCTCACCAAATTCACAGATTTTTGGTCATAAAATGTTTTTATTTATTTACTTTCTCCAAATACATTATAAAATGCTGAGAAAGTGAAGAAACGGCGATCAGCGATTGGCCACATGCCCGGTCCAACTTGCTCAAACCATCCTGAAGGACGAAGATGGCATCTTTGACAATGTGAAAGGATCTGCTCCTATGAAATGACAGTGATATCTCAGCAGTCCTCCCCATAAGCCTGTCTTTCCCTCCCTTGCAACGCCCCTTCCAGTATGCAAGACAGCCACGGGAATAATAGAAATGGAATAGAATAGAATTTTTGCTTTCCTGCAAACAGACTCATCAAAACACAACCATGGATGCACAACACAGCAAAGAAAGAGAAATATTTACAACAATAACACAATAATAGCATTCACTGATATTGTGTTGTGATGAGTAGTTATTAATCCATTGTACATTCTTACTAAGTACAATGCATACATTAGTTGTACAGAATAAGCATTGTCGGCTGGCACTATATCAGTTTCGGAAGCCAAAACTACCTCTGCTATTGAGCATCTGTCATAACACATAAAAAATGGGCCACAACAGGTATGTTGCTTGACTGGCAGTGACTGACACCGACACATCTATGCTGAGATTACAAGATTCAAGTCAAGTGAGCAGCCCACCCTTTTTAGCGAGCCTTGAAATTTGGCAAGAAAACCCTTATTATTATTCTAAGACTCATAGAATATATCTCCAGGTAGTAACACAGGTGGGAGCAAGTCAGTGTTTTGCAAGTCTCAAATCTTTCATCTCAAGTTTAGAGTCAAGTCCCAAGTAGAGCAGTGCAAGTCCAAGTCGAGTCTCAAGTCATAACGAGACAGGCCGATTCACTTCCGAAGTCAGAGGCTGTCTTTACAAGTCATCTGTTCAGTGTTTATCAACTCAAATGCCATTTTAACAATGTAACAATCTATTCAATTTGACAAATACAATGAATGTATTTTGATTTTTTTAGCATTCAAAATGTACAGAAATGTAATCCACACATCCCTTGTTTGTTCTTAAACCTGATTGGACATTAATAGATGCGTTCAATGAGGCAAATTCAAAGGGTCGTCTTGACGGAAAAGACAAAAACAATCACGTTAGCTGAACACTTTGAAAAGAGACGCTTTTTCATCAGCACACTCACTGAAAATCTCAGGTATCTTCAAGTCATCAGACTAAAGTCCGAGTCAAGGCCCGAGTCATTGATGCCAAAGTCCAAGTTGAGTTGCAAGTCTTTGATGACGAGTCCAAAGTCCTCAAAATTGTGACTCAAGTCCTCTGTCTTGTAGAAAAAATGTGGATTCACTTACTGCCGCCTTGGCACACTTTTGCACTGTCAAACTGCTTCTATTGTGTTTTCGTTTATAGATCCCGGTCTGGGTGTTGGACAACTGATGGTAGAAGCACCCTCCGGTTATACACATTCAGCGGCAAACATTCCTTTGTCTAAGACGCAGTATCAAAACAACTGTCTTCCAAATGTGTCGAGCATAATACTGGAGAACCTGATGTGGCGAATGGCTTCTTTGGAAACGTGAACAGGCTTACTCCGTCTGATCAAGTGTTCGAGCAAAAGCCGGCCTGTGTAGGAGTCCTATTGTAATCACCGTGCTTATTATTATTAGCATTTTTATTGTCTGATTCCCCAGAAGTGTCTTTGTTTTCTATATGCACTGAACGGTTATTAAGTCCTTGTAAGTTATTGGTAGAATTCGTCGAGTTAATTAGAGTTCTATAAGAGTGTGTGTCCATAAGCACGATGCAGGACTCAACAGTGATGGATTAGGTGCCACACGTCTCCTGAGTGTTCATTTTCTGAGTCCAGCGTGTGGCTCAGGTCATCCTTGGGATCAAAGGCTATGAGTGGATCACAACAGCATCCCTCCCTCTGGTCCGCGGAGTTACACACCAGGGCCTCTCTGGGAATGAGGACAAACACAAAGACATGGTCTGCCGTTTGACGGATTTTTTTCTTTTCCTCTTTTCTGAAAGAAGATGTCATCTTCTCACTGCCAAGTCAACATATTGCACTATCCATACAGACTGTTGCTAATAACGATTAGCAATTATAGCTGTTAAAATGCTAAATTATAGCCGAGTGGTTAGCATGTTGGTCACATGTTGGTCACACAGACAGGATATATGGAAGATCTGGGTTCGAATCTCCGTTTGACCATTTCTGTGCCTCTGTGTTGCATGTTCTCCCCATGCAAAGGATTTCTCCGGGTAAAGTAGGCAACTTTATTTTCCTTTTTTACAATTATTATATATGTTTTAAAGCTGTAAAAACCCTCACTGTACACTTTGTACATTTTTATCAGACAGGTATGAACATTTTCTCACATTTCTCTGTTGTTTAAACACTCCCAAAAAAGTTCAAACCTTCGTTTGAATTTTAATGATCAACCTACGAGGTTGGACACAAGAAATTACCAAGTGACTCGTGTGTTTCACTCCTCTGACCCCCGCACTCCTCTTCGTCCTGGCGCCGCTCGGCTGAAGCGTTTTTGTATCCTTGTTAAAACGTATCGCTCCTGTCGTCGTATTTTCCTCCTCCTCGTCCTCCTTCTGTAATTAACTTCTACCTTCTTTCAGCATCTCCAGCCGTCCAAGTTAAAAACTACTACTTTTTTAATGGTTGTTTTTTTTTTTATTTTATAATATTTTTAGAATTTGCTGTGGGCCAATAAAGAAACAGCTGCGGGACGCAAGTGGCTCCCAGGCCGCACTTTAAACACCTTTGATTTATGTGTAAGTTCCAACTGACACTAAAACTCCACTCCGCTAGTAGCAGGATTGATATTCAATAGATGTACTAATTGCAAGGTACATTATACTCCACATTGTGATTGGTTTTGTGTATTTCCCTGGTACCTGGGAGGCCAACGGAGAGTGTGTGGTAAAAGCATCCTTCTGGTCTCCGGGGGAAGTGATTGCAGCTAACAACCCGAATGACTTGCCATGAAGCTTTGAAACATATGTCATGGTGCTACGCTTCAGCGATGCAAACTAATAACATGACTCTCTGACTGCACTGCGCAGTACATAACAACAAGAATCAGACACAAAGCCCAAGAAGAGCATACTCCAAATGCTCTTATAATATTCTTAAATTGAGACAAAATTAGCTTTTATGAGACTAGATTTATGCATGATATGCATATGCATGATAGGCTAATTGGAGACTCTAGATATTGTAAGAAAATATTTTTAAAATGCCAGATTCAACACTGCTAGTTTCCTTTGGTATAGTCCCAGACATAAAAACATAAAACCATACCATACAATGCCGTAAAAATAAGAGTTAAACATAAACATAATGGCCGCATGGTGGCCTAGTGGTTAGCATGTTAGCCATACAGTCAGGAGATCGGGAAGATCTGGATTCGAATCTCCGTTGGGCATCTCTGTGTCGAGTTTGCATGTTCTGGGTTTTCTCCGGGTACTCCGGTTTCCTCCCACATTCCAAAAGAGTGAATGGTTTGCCTATATGTGCCCTGCGATTGACTGGCGACCAGTCCAGGGTGTCAGATCCAGCATACCCGTGACTCTGGTGTGGATAAGCGACATAGAAGATGGATGGATGAATAAACACAATCAAACTGATACGATAACACAGTTTTCAGTGGCAGACAAATTAATGCCATTGACAGACAGCATTCATTTTCATTATATTTTGCATTATGTTCCCTTACTGTACACCAGAGGTGGGGCCATTTGCATTTTTTTTAGTGGCCCAGTAATCTAATTTAACAAGAAAAAAAACATCAACAACAGTAAAAATGTAAAATAATTTTACAAGAATAAAGTCAAAATATTAAGAGAAAAAAGTTGTAATTTAAGGAGGAATAAATCATAATTTTACAAGAATAATCTAATGAAATTATGAAGAAAAAAATGTAATTTTAGTAGCAGACATCAGTAGCAAAAAATGCATTTAAAAAAAAGTTTTATCAGTAAGAGAAACAAACACAACAAAAAGTTGTAATTTTTTGAAAAAGTAAGTTGTGGAAAAACGTTCAATGTTATGAGAGTAAAGTCAAATATGATAATAAAGTCATTATCATGAGAGGAAAATCAAGAAGAGTAAGAAAGTTGTAAAGTTTAAATTATTGAAATAATGAAATTTGTAAAAAAAAAAAAAAAAAAAAAAGCAACAGCAGAAGTGGAAAAAAACAGCTGCAATCTTACAAGTATAAAGTCAAAATATTAAGAGGAAAAAGTTTTATTCTAACAAGGAAAAAAATGACAATTTTACAAGAATAAACTTGCACTATTATAAAGAAAAATAATCATCATTTTTGTGAATAATAATCATTTTTGTGTTACACCGTTGAACTATACATAAAAAAATATGTTCTTTTTTAAAAGTCATAATGTGAGAAACACACAAAAATTGTTGAAAAATTTGGTTATAATATAATCAAAAGTTATAATATTATGGGATAAAGTCTAAATATTATGGGAATAAGGACATAATATTATTTATTAAAATTTATAAAATTAGGTTAAAAGAAAGCTGAAATATGTAGAAAATAAAGAAACAGAGGTTTGACAGAGGTTTGTACTAATAATATGCTTTTCTCCTATATCCCAAAGCTGAGATGCATTAAAAATATATACACTCCTGATCAAAATCTTAAGACCAGTTGAAAAATTGCTAGAATTTTCATTTTGCACATTTGGATCTCAATGAGGTTTTAAGTAGAGCTACAATATGCATAAACAAGAAGGGGGAGTGAGACAAAAAGCACTTTGAAAACATAATTTATTGAAAACAACAATTAAACTGAAATAGGCTGTTTATTAGCTGATCAAAAGTTGAAGATCATCGCTCAAAAAATAAAAAACTCTCCAAACCAGAACAAAAAATGTTCTCAGTAGGGGTTAGTAATAAGTAGCTCCACCGTTCTTGTTAATCACTTCAAAAATGTGTTTGGGCATGCTTGATACGAGTGTTTCCAGGAGGCTAGTGGGAACATTGCTCCAAGTGGTGAAGATGGCTTCACCAAGGGCATCAACTGTCTGGAACTGATGGCCATTTTTATAAACTTCCCTTGCCATCCATCCCCAAATGTTCTCTATGGGATTTAAATGAGGGGAACATGCAAGATGGTCCAAAAGAGTGATGTTATTCTCCCTGAAGAAGTCCTTGGTCAAGCCAGCATTGTGAACTGCAGCGTTGTCCTGTTGAAGAACCCAGCTGTTACCACACAGACGAGGACCCTCAGTCATGAGGGATGCCCGCTGCAACATCTGCATCCGTTTGACGACCCTGCACCACCTGAAGCTCTAGTGTTCCACTGAATGAAAAAGCACCCCAGATCATGATGGACCCCCCCTCCACTGTGCCGGGTAGAAAACATCTCAGGTGGGATCTCCTTGTCATGCCAGTAACGTTGGAAGCCATCTGGACCGCCAAAGTTACATTTTTTCTCATCAGAGAATAAAACTTTTTTCCACCTTTCAATGTCCCATGTTTGATGCTCCCTGGCAAAGTCTAAACAGGCAGTTTTGTGGCGTTGAAGGAGACGAGGTCTTTGAATTTGTTTTTCGTTTTTAAACCCTTTTCCCGCAGATGCCGTCTGATGGTTATTGCGCTGCAGTTGGCACCAGTAAGGGTCTTAATGTGGGTGGAAGACCGCCCTGTGTCTTGATGGACAGCCAATCGGATCCTCCGGCTGAGCGCAAGTGTGATTTTTTTGGGTCTACCACCTGACGTTTTTGTTCCATAATGCTCAGGATCTTTCAAAAAATGTAGAATGACTGATTTACTGCTCCCAACCTCAGCAGCAATGGCACGCTGCGAGAGGCCTTGCTTATGCAGCTCGACAATCCGACCACGTTCAAAAAGAGAAAGCTTCTTAGCTTTAGCAATCAGGAGGGTATGACAGTGTGAATGCCTGACAGAAAATGAACATTTTGAGCAGATTTTGGCTTTCCAAATGTTTTTTGTCTCACTCCCCCTTCTTGTTTTTGCATATTGTAGCTCTACTTAAAACCTCATGAAGATCCAAATGTGCAAAATGCTAATTCTAGCAATTTTTCAACTGGTCTTAAGATTTTGATCAGCAGTATATAAATATATACCGTATGTATAGTTTCTTAGTATATATACTGTATGTGTTGGTTTAGAAAATATCAAAGTGGCCCTTGCATCCTTTCATTTTTCAGTATGCGGACACCCCTGCTGTACACAAAGTGAACCGAAGACTGAGCTACGCACCAAATCGCGTTTCCACCGTACTGTTACGCTCCTACTGTTTACCATTACACTCTGTGACAATTACATCAGCAATGTTAATGCCCAGGCAACATCCTGTGCCTCTCATGCTGAACCCATAAAAAGACAGCCATTTAGCCTTGAAAAGACACACATAAACAAAAAAGGCAGAGATGAAAAGCTAGGGAGAATGAAAGAAAGCAAGAAGCGGAGAGGAAAAAGGAACGAACAGAGGCGAGGAGGAGGGGAGGGTTCTGAAAGAGGAAGTCAATTATGTATTCTGAACCTGGCCGATTTAGTCCTCAGGGATCTGGCTTTGCACCTCAGGATCTGTAAATAATTGACAGATAATAGTAATTGGCTTTGGATTAGTGAGCAAGCTCAGTATCACACATTAATATTTGATCAGAGTATGATAGGGACCCTGGCAGGAGATCCGAAGGGGCAGCTGAGGCCGTTTTGTTGATTAGACCCGATAAGGGAGGAGACAGAGGCAAGTTGTAGCAGCAGCATTAAAAACAGACACACACATAACACACGCGCTGCGGATGGCAACACACAACTATGATGCTCCAAAATTGAGGACCTCCGGATGCCCTTAGTTTTTTTTTTCCTTTTATTAGGGTGGTCGATTTTGTTTATGAGACAATCCCACCAAGATAAAAGACAGATGCTGCTGTTAAATGAAGAGCGTCTAACAGATGCATTCATGGGACAGCACACAGCAGTGGATTTAGTCATCCTTTTTTATTTCTTTTCCAAAAAAAATGGTTCAACTTCTTGCAAGGCAGAGTGTGCTTGCCATTGTGATCGGTGATGGAAGCACCTCTTAAGATCCTATGATGTGTGCCAACTGATTAAACACGGCCCTCGCCGTTAGTCATTTTGTGTGTCAAGTAGGGGTGTCACAAGATCTCGCGAGATTTAAAAGATTTCTCATTCAGAAAAAAAATGTCCGGTGGGCACTAGGCCTGGGTTGATAAGAAATGAACCAATTAATCACACAATAAATCCGGCCTCAATATATTGCCATGTGCCTGTGTGTCTCTTTTCCTCGCCTCCCGCCTCCAAACAGGCAACAGGCGTGTTTGTCCCATAGAGCAACGGCATGAACAGAGTGAGCCCTTTTGTCAGTCATACAGTCTCTTTGTCTCGGTGGGTGGAGGCGGGGCCGGTAGCGTACACACATATCATAGCCCTTTCCCCCCGTGACTGGTTCGGAGCTGGTTCAGAGTAGGTTTGCTTTTCCAATATCATGGTTCCACAGGGGTGCTGAACTGGTGCCATATTTTATGGTTCAACTCTGGCTCCAAAGGCTTGCTGGGCTGAGCGCTAATTTAGTCAGTTAAACCACGCCCACTTCCTGTTTATACCCCGTCCACTCCGATTACAGACACAGATACGGATAATTTAGATGGGTGAACAGATACAGGTACAGGTACAGATAATGGTGTACTCGCTCACCCCTACTCTAAATCCATTTCAAAAATATTCAGGTGCATGAAAAAAATGCGGCATTTAATGAAATTCTCCCGCAAGTACAATGCAACCTTTGTTAGAGTCATGAATTTGACTTGTGGTGTGACTGTGTTAGTTGGCCAAGAACTACAGAGTCAACTGCTAGTGACATCATCGGGCGAGAGAGCTGACTTCCGCTTCCTGTTTCCGTGTATCAGCCAGATGATAAGTACGTTTTGCGATAAAAATACATTAAAAACACAGCTGGACTTAGTGTATTAATAACATGACAAGACGTGCACCATATTATACGCTAACTGGAAAATCTACGCAAACCAAGGCAAAATTTGGGATTTAATTTTTGACGTTCACCAAAAAACATGCTAACTGTGGTGCACCCTAACAGAGGTTCCACTTTAATCAGAATGACTCAATGTGAAATTGGAAATAATACACAAAGTCCTTTTTGCGTTCTCTTTTCAAACCAGACAGGAAGGGCGGAGAGCGACCCTGTTGTGTCCCTTTATTTACAGTCGCCCCTCGCAATATCGTGGTTTGATTATCGCTCCCTCGCCATAACGTGGTTTTTCAAGAACTAATTAATTAATTATTACTCAAAAAATATTGCAATACAAAGGTATGTGTGGTATTCATGACATTGGATTACCGTCACACTGCATGGAGTCAGCCATTGCATGTCCAACACAATCGGGTAAAAAAGAAGTTCTCCTCCCGTTCAGTGTGGAAGTGGTAAGTTTATGACTTCTTGGGCTTCTTTGTCCTTACACCCACTCAGTTTTAAACTCTTCCTTAAGTTTAGAATACAGTAAATAAATTGGAGGCTAACTAATTAGCTCGCTAGCTTGCTAATGTTCGGGCCTGGAACCAATTAACCGTGATAAATGCGGGCTCTACTTAAAGTACTTTGAGATATTAAGTGCGCACTCACATTTGATTCTGGAATGTGTCAGGTATCATTACCCACCTCTTCCAATCATCCCAGAAGAATTATGCGTGATTGTAATGTATCTATCTAAACAGAAGTGAAGGAACAGGTCTTTGAGAGATGCTCCGAAGCAGTTTTCAAATAAATAAAAACGGGGCTAAAATGAAAGGTTTACGTTGTTTCCCTCAGCAGAGCAGGGGAGAAAAAAAAATAAAAACAAGACAGATTTACACATCACAACAAGGCAAAATTAAACTCACGGAGGCTAATTAAAGTGTTACTGGAAGCATGCAGCTAGAGTGTGACAACATAATGAAAGATTGAAGAGGGGAGGAGAGGCGGGATCCTACACCTCGCCAGCCCTCCCCCTGTCCCCTTTCTCTCTGACAACAATGCCACCTCTCCCTTTCTCCATCGCCCACTCGCTCTCATCTACCATATGCTGCCATTTGTTTAGTCAAATCCCCTTTAAGCAGTGCAGATCTATGACTGTGAGGCAGTGCTTTGCTGCTACTCGGATCACTCTCCATAGACACATCGGCAGTTTGTATCCCTCATTGCCCATGTCACCAGAAGACTCTCCAGGGAGCACCTTTTTATTGCTTTTCCACATCATTTGTCTGGCGATTACTGCTGGCCTTTCCTGGCTCAATGGAATAATCTCAATATTTCAATTTAAAGATAGCAGGAGAGGGAGATCACTTGATGGCAGAAATGATGCCCTAATACAGGGGTGTCCAAACTTTCTCCACAGAGGGCCACACGCTGAAAAATGAAAGGATACAAGGCCTCATTTCAAGAAAAAAACTGCATCTCAGCTTTGTGGTGGAAGTGAAAAAGCGTATTATTAGTATGAATTTTGCCTTTTGCTCCTATTTTCCCCATTTTTTTGTTGTTTTTTTTAAATTTTAACATTTTAACTTACATAACATTGAAAGCGACGTTGAAAGTGTGAAAGAAAATACATTTCTGGGGGTCATAATAGACAAAAACACGAGCTGGAAATCTCATATTAAACATATACAACATAAAGTGGTGAGAAATACACCAGTATTGAATAAAACTAAATTCGTACTTGATCAAAAATCACTCCATAAACTCTATTCCTCTCTGGCATCACCATATCTCACATCTTGCTGTAAAAGTAAACTCCACCCGCTAAATGTACTACAAAAAAGATCAGCTAGGATCATCCATAATGGGGCGTATAGAGAACAAATCCTTTATTTTTTAAATCACAATTATTAAAATTTGCTGATCTAGTAAATTTTCCAAACAGCTAAAATTATGCATAAAGCAAACAAAAACCTGCTACCCAAAAATTCTTCTCAACAATAGAGAAACATGACCTCAGGGAACAATTGTACTTAAAACACTTATACACGAGAACAACGCTAAAACCCTCCAGCATTTCAGGATGTGGAATCAAATTATGGAATGGATTGAATCAGGAACTCAAACAATGCACTAGAACATTTAATTGTAAAATTCCAAAATGTTTTTAACACTTATTATAAGACTTTTAAAAAATGTCATATACAAAATATCACATGTACGGTACATGAACTTTTAAATCTGCCAACAAGAAAATCAAATTGAAATGGAATCATTATGTGAAAAAATAAGTTGTGTCTGAATGTATGTCATCACAAAAACATTTTCTTTTTTTGGAATTCCCACAGACTCCTTGCAATGATACTAAGTGACATGTTATTGAACACAGTGTTGCTCACCTTCTTCACTGGGCCAGGGAGGGGTAAAGTTATGGGGAGACAGGGCTGCTGCTGCTGACTCATTTGTTGTTAAATCTGGTCAATGGGCCACGGACAACTCATTTAATAATACATGCTAAACATTTAGCTGCGCTGGCTTAAATGTTGCTTAAAAAGGAGTGATGTAGGCTAACATAACATGCTAACACTCTGCTAGCTTACATGTATGTCATCGTGGACATGAAGCTAAAATTGTTAATTTCCACAACACACAGACTGGCTAGGCTACGGTTGCATATTGACACCCTTTCTCTCACCTTTCTGTCTTTGCTTTTTTCCCTTCCAGACGACCCTAATGAGGAAGAAGCGGTATAGAAAATGGATGGATGGACATTATTTCACTAGGCAGCATAGTTTCTCTTAGTCTCTCTTAGTCTCTCATAGTCTTCTGCCGCAACTGCAGATTGACAGGCAACACATTCAGTGTTGCCAACTCCTCAATAAGAAAAGTAGCTATTGGCTGACCTAGAAGTTGCTGGATGACATCATTGCTTGATACACATATTATTTGCATATGATGTTGTAAGAGATGCTGTAGGAAAAAAAGCATAACCTCGAAGGAGAGACCCAAAAGTGAGTAAAAACACTCACTTCATTATGTTTAGAACTACAAATAAACTTGATTCTTGGTTTGTTCATCTAAAATTGTCCCTCACTTCATCAGAATGGAATAATGTTGATATTTTCTCTCAACGTCTAGACAGCGTAATAATTACAGTTGGCCTCTAGCCTCCAACTTTTATCTTTCAGTTTGGACTACTTGTTTCGTTTATCGCACAGCTTTCTCCCATCACACGTTCTGACACATTGGCAGGTAAGTGACCGAGAATGAGTAACAAAAAAAAAAATTAAATAGCTAAATTTGTTGCCAGTTGCTTTTGAGAAAATATGTCACCAAAAGGGTCTGGAATGTCAGAAGGTTTAGCAACAAAATTGCCAAGTTGGCAACACTGAACACACTGCAGCTAGGAAACGCGGTGAAGGCAGTAGTGGACCAAACCATTTCATGCACGTAGCTAAGGTGGGGTGCCCTGTCAATAGAAGTTTACTTTTGGTCAGTGTGGATATTTAATTGGTACTACCACATACAGTACAGGAGATTGTTTGAATTGTTTTCTGACTTTATTTTAAAAAACCACAACCACATAGCTGACCAGTCAAGGGTGTACGCCCGAAGTCAGCTGGGATAGGCTCCAGCCTAATGAGGAGAAGCGGTATAGAAAATGGATGGATGGATGGACAACCACATACATATTTACACATATTTACTGGGGCCCCTGTCAGTCAGGGGCCCTCGGAATTGTCCAAACTTTTCTCGCCTTTATGGTGCCCATGCTATCTCAGTGTCATGAGCTATTCTGCCACCGGTTACACGCCGCCCGTGACACTCAGAACACCTTTTTTTTATATAAAAGGCGCACATTCTAAAAATAGAGCTTGTATCAAATTTACATATGAAATAGAACTTTCTGAACATCAACAAATGTATAAACCTTACCAAGCACTATTTCAGGGTTTAAAAATTTCAGATGTTCTCCCTCAGATTTTTTGTAAGAAATTACAGAATGGCATTTTGCTGCATTTGACTTTTCCATAGTGGGATTGCAGCTTTTGAATGGTCCTGGAGTGCCGTGTGATGTAGCGCAGGGCTGACTTCAGTTGGCTCAGCATCTCCTGCAGGAATGACAAATATGTATGATTGACGGACTACATCTATTAACTCATTGTAAGTACGATAATAATAGTACTAGTAGTATAGTAATAGTGTGTTGAAAACAAGTATAGAGAAGTGGTAGAAAAAAAAATAGATGGGACGTTAAAAAAACCTTGATAATGTGGTGTGCTGTCTACATACGGCCATCGTTTATTTAGCTCACTTTCTGACCACCCACACTGTATGCTGAATACAATAAACACATCTCACCATGGGAACTGTTGGTAGACTAGGGTAGCTATAATTCACAGCAAACAGACTTCACTACGATAGATAGCTCATATACAATGTGAACGTCACTGTACAGCCCAGTAATGTAGATTCCCCTCGATGACTGAATGACATGAGTGACGTTACTGTGAACATTAATAATTGTGCTTAGTTACTTACATTTATATGCTTCTTTCGGTGTCCGCTCTTCCGCTGGAGTGTTTTGTCCGAGTAGAAACCGCCTACCCCTTCATTTCAAGTCCGGTCTCCGACCACACTTGGTTTGTAGGGCTTGTACACCCCGTAGAACTAACCCCTACCCTTTGATTTAAAGAGAATTGGGACACCACTTGATTCTCGTAAATGCGCAAAACTTCGAAGTAACGGGTAAGATAAGGGGTAGAATTGGGATTGCGCCTAAATGTGTGTGAGTATGCCCTTTGTCTCATAGCTGGCCAGTGTTCTTCCAGCGGAATTGGAGGATGTGCCCGTGGAAACAGGGAAGTCTGAACTTCCCTCATCAGTCTGCTTCCGCCCACCCAGAACCTCGATATGCAGAGAAAATACATGTGGTGACCAATGGGAAAATAAGATGTCTAGCCCAACCCTCATCGATCAATAAATGCTGCATGATTCTATGGGGCTACTTGATCAATTTGAATCAGTCGATAATAATCCTGACCCATAGGTTTAACAAAATAATAGAGAACACAAAGGGATGAAAATCAGACGTTGAAGAAGGGCAATCCTTTTTAGAGAGGAATGTTCGAGACTTATGCATGGACCCGTAAATCCCATTGCACCATTTCATGGAGTTTCAGTCAGAAGAGCTTATCTCCAGCATCTAACTCTTTCAAACCCTACTTGGTGAGGTGGGAAACGGACTAAAATAAACCAGGGGACTGATGGGAAAGTTCCAGAGGACCGCAGACGTCCTGTGGAGTTCATTAATTAAACCTCTAAATGTTATCTGCTTTCAAGCGTAGTATGCTTTGCCAGGCAGGATACAACATGTGTGTTATTACTGGGTACTTTTAGAATTGTTTGCTTCAGTGATGCCACCTCATATTAACAACTAGCGTTCAAACGAATAACAAAGGGCACAACAATGGTGAAATGACTCATCAGACAGAATGCAGGAGTAGGAATGTTTGTATTATTCCACCCAACTCGGTCCACAAGAGTCGGGGTTATGAAAGTCTAACATATGTGTCAGCGATGGGCGGGACCAACTCGGACATAGCGGATGTCGTCAGCTACGTGCCCCCCCGCCTCCTGGCCTCGGTGTCAAGGTGTGGTGCACCTGTTTTTGAAAACTTCACCTCTGTAAAGGGAAAAAGATGACTGCATAAGACGAAAGCAGCATGGCGTCATTGTTAAGGAAAGCTCTGCACTCTACCAAAGATAAAATAATCCTCACATCGTATGCATGTGTATAGGTACAAGTGCTGTGAGAAACGTGTTTACCCCCTTCCTGATTTCTGATTTTTTTGCATGTTTGTCACACTTAAAAGTTTCAGATCATCAAACAAATGTAACTATTTGTCAATGACAGCACAACTGAACACAAAATGCAGTTTTTAAATGAAACTTTCTATTATTAAGGGAGAAAAAAAATCCAAACCTACATGGCCCTGTGTAAAAAGTGCACCCTGAACATAATGACTGGTTGGGCCACCTTTGGCAGCAACACCTGCAATCAAGCATTTGTAATAACTTGCAATGAGTCTCTTACAGCGCTGTGGAGGACTTTTGGCCCACTCATCTTTGCAGGATTGTTGTAATTGAGCAACAATGGAGGGTTTTCCAGCATGAACCGTCTTTTTAAGGTCATGGCACAGCATCTCAATAGGATTCAGATCAGGACTTTGACTAGACCAATACTAAGTCTTCATTTTGTTTTTCTTCAGCCATTCAGAGGTGGACTTGCTGGTGTGTTTTGGATCATTGTCCTGCTGCAGAGCCCAAGTTAGTTTCAGCTTAAGGTCACGAACAGATGGCCGGACATTCTCCTTAGGGATTTTTTAGTAGACAGCAGAATTCATGGTTCCATTTATCACAGCAAGTCTTTCAGGTCCTGAAGCAGCAAAACAGCCCCAGACCATCACACTACCACCACCATATTTTACAGTTGGTATGATGTTGTTTTTCTGAACTGCTGCGTTACTTTTACACCAAATGTAATGGGACACGCACCTTCCAAAAGTTAAACTTTTGTCTCATCTGACCACTGAGTATTTATGGGGTATCATCAAGATGTTTTCTGGCAAAATTGAGATGAGCCTTAATGTTCTTCTTGTTCAGAAGTTGTTTTTGTCTTGGAATTCTGCCATGTCATGAACACTGACCTTAACTGAGGCAAATGAGGCCTGCAGTTCTTTGGATGTGGTTTTGGGGTCTTTATGACCTCTTGGATGAGTTCTTGCGGCGCTCTTGGGGTCATTTTGGTTGGCCGGCCACTCGTGTATATGTGTATATATATATATATATATATATATATATATAGACCTAGCATTGTTAAATAAAGTATATATATATATATATATATATATACATGTCCAAAAGGAGTAGGAAGAAGCAAAGCTTATTTATTCCTACCCCCCATCCGTTTTACATCAATTGCAACACATGTGTTCACTTCCTGTATTCCAAATGCACTCTCTTCTGGTTGACTGCATAGGAAAATAATAAGGTAATGTAATAGTATGGTAAAATAGTAGTCAAATTTCGTGTCACCGTAACTACCTCACACGACAATCCGAATAAATAATAAGAATGAAATAGACATAACAGAACATAGTTGATAATGGGTGAATATTGACAATGAACTGAGAAAAATGAAGAATCAGTAATAAGTGTGGTAGTGGTTAGACCTAGCATTGTTAAATAAAGTAGAACAGAACATAGTTGGATAATGGGTGAGTACTGGGAATGTACTCACATAAGAATGAAGAGTAATAAGTGTGAGTAGTGGGCGTAGTATTGTTTAGACATAGCATTGCATCTACACAGTGTTTCAAGACTCTTCCTTGTACTTTGCGAACATCAACTGCTTGTATTGTTTCTTAAAATCGCTCATGTTAGTGCATTGTTTGAGTTCCTTGCTCGTTCACAACCCCAGGCGTGTCCACAACCATCATTACATCTGAATGGAATGCTAACGGGGGTGATACGACCATCGTTGGCTGCCAGAAGACCGACTCGATTTGTATCTTAACGAATAGCATTTGACACCACAGAAGAGTGAAACCGTTCTTGTCTGGACATACCTCTTTGGAGGATAAATACTTTGGATGCTGGGCCAATTCCACAAGAGCTGAACTACCTAGTCAGACTAGTGTTTGTCCCACCTAGTCACTGAACTGATACAGCCTGCTCGGGTGAGAGGCAAAACATCTATCCGAACAGTCCAGCTGCAATGCACTCAATGCCCTGAGAATGTTCGTTATTAGTTTTCACCCCCTGCCACTAGGTGGCCACTGCTGTTTGTCACTGTATCATTTATTACTGCTTTTTCTAAGGTGGCTCTGTGGGACTGGACTTGTCATTCCCATCATGTAAACGATCGCATCATGTTGCTTAATGGTTTGCGCGAGGGGTGTGGTTCAGGAAAGCGCAATGGTGGTGGGGTGGAGGTTAGATGGGCATCTGAGAGGGAATAATGTCGGCCGCTCGAGTGAATCCCTTAAGCTACAACTGCAGCTCGCCACAGCAGAGAGAATAAAGGCGATAGAAGAAAGGCGTGATGAAAGGAGAGGGTGTCTGTCTCAGTGTGTCTGTGACGCTACTAAACTCCCAACACCTCCCGTCATGCACTTTGACCTGCCGGGGCCGCTAATTGGCTAGCTCAGGAAGAACTTCAGGCTTCAGTCTATTTGACTCACACTTTTCCCCAAATATTTCAGTTTGTGATGAGGTCTGTTTGTTGAAAATACATTGAGTGGGGGGGGTTGGAATCAGCTGCTGATTTTGTACGTTTACATGTACCAGTCTATAAATACAGTCGAACCTTGGTTTTCAAACACCCTGGTTTTCACTGAAAAATTTTATTGCACGTAACAAACTGATGAATTTTTATTTATTCATCTTGGATCACACACCCAACACCAAATACTTTGTTTACACAATACAGTCATCTCTTGTTTATCGCAGTTATTTGATGAATTTAATTTCTGCGAAGTAGGATTCTTTCTTAATAAATGTAATCTTTTTATGTAACACCGCTATAGGCACATAGCTACATACGACTCGTGCTCTCATGTGTTACTGGAAATGTGTACTGGTGCTAGGGGAGCTGGGGGGGGGGGGGGGGGGGGGGCACACAGGAAGTGACGTCGGGGGTTCAAAGTTGCTTGGCGTGGGTTACGCTAGAAACAGTAGCCCATGTTCGGATTATTGTGCCTTTCAAACCTGCAATAAAAGCCTGTTTGTATGACAATCAAGTCTGGTGCTTGTGTGTCTCACCCAACATTCCAGTGACATTACTGACACCTAGTGGCCAGTGTAGAATACTACATATCATCACGTCTTTTGAGCGTGTTTTTTGAATGCCTCATATTTGTATTTTACTTCATTTAGCCATTTTCATGCTTGAAAATGCAAAAATAAAAATAAAATATGCTTATATATGCATATTTTTGCCTAACAGGCCGTATTCAACCATAAAACAGCATGATTTTATGAATATATTAATAATATAATATTATAAATATAACATAATATCATATTTTTTTTAAATTGTAATCAAGTGAGGCCGTGAAATTCGAAGTGCAAAGTGGCAAGGGATTACTGTTTTAAGGGGGTGCTCTGCAGTGGATTGTGGTGACGGAGTACTGCAGTAATTTGATAAAGAAGCTGAGAAACACTGTTGATTTCAAGACATAGCTCGCGTGGATAGCGTTGCCAGGACTTACGAGAAGTCCGCATCAACAGTACGTTACATTCTGGTGAAGAAAGAAGAAATCAAGGAAACAAGGAAATCACGGAATCTTAGTTTTCGTATGTTTTCAGCCATAAAGGTGCAACCACACTCCGTATGGTGGAGATGTTTTGTTAGCTGTGTATTCACAATTTAGATCTCACGTTTGCTCAAGTGTTTTAATCTGATATGTACCTATATAGCGTTTAATTGAAAGTAATCTGCACAGCTAAAAACTATTTTTGTAAAACAGAAGACAATGGAAACCATAAACAATCAAACTGGCAAATGAACAAAATAGGCATGAATAATTCCATAAAACAAAACACTAAAGTAACAAACTTAGCACCGTTTTCCAACGGGAGCGCTACCCCATCTTGCAGGACTATTCAAATAACTGACCCCTAGATGACAGGCCCGATCCGCTGTGCCGTGAACGTGCCTTGCTTTGCTTTACACGGTGCTTTGGAAAGGTGTTTATACCATGTTTTTATCATATTGGCTGCTAAGTGACTGGAGGTCAGTGTTGTCTGTAGGATATTTCTGACAGCTATTTAGGAAAAAGAGCTTGATAGTGAATAGGTGACTTAAGAGTAATGTGTTTGGGTAAATGATCCTGACAACATTGACCGAGTCCTCAGTTTTGCAGCAAGAACAGCATTGTTTTGTTTTTTTATTTCATTTCTCACTGGCAAAGAAAACATATTTATCTCAGGTTGAAATCTAAAGACGGCCTCAAGGACAGTTATTCAAAAGAAAAAGCACTCAACTGAGATATCCGTGTAAGCACTGCTACAAAGACCACATTTAGGATGAATGTACAGTGCTAGGTATACTTTGGACACATCTCATTCATATTATTTTGTTATTACGCTTGCCATTGCTAATAGGGAATATTGTGTCCTGGTCAAACACTTGCAAATGGGTTTTTTAATTCATTGTGCGGATACATTAATAGTTGGAATTAGTGTTTGCCATTAAAGGTTCGGTGGTCAATACTTCTTTAATGTACAAAATGGATCAAAGTGGCCCCAGCATCCTTCAGTTGTTCAGTTTGCAACCCTTGGTGGAAAGATTGGACACTCCTGGTTTTGTACGTCCCTGCTTTTTGCTGGATTTACACCCGAAGACTACCAGCCAATGATCAAATACAACTAAGTTGGTAAAGTAATTGAGTATTAGAGTAATTGAGGCACCCATAAAAATGTCTATTTTTGACACGCGGCGCATATAGGGTACATATAGAGATAGGCTGGGCAGTTGTTTTGCATTATTTCATGCTTTAAGGCTTTAAGTGACAGACCATCTCAAAAAACAGTATTTAATTTGACAGATTTTAAGTGAATAAAGCACTCAGAATGTACATGAATTAAGGATTTTGGATTTACAACTTCAACTATGGATTAGCGAAATCAAAGCGTATGTGATCATTGGGCCAGTAATTTTTTTGGAGTTTTTGTTATTGACTTGGATTCCTCCCTTTTAGAATCAGCTATCAAAGAAAAACACGGCAAAAATGCGACAAGCAAATGGCGAAACACAAAACGCCTAAATGTCCGATAAAATGCAGCTTTTCTGCAGAACTTTGCCATATAAAGCTTACTTCTCTGTCCCTCTTCGTCACACAGGCTCGTTCTCCTTTGTAAACAACCCCCCACTCTGCCTTGTATCAAAGCATCGTCTTCTGGGAGCTGCCGAGACGCAGTCCATTAGATTACCATACTTTTGATTGCACAAAAGGTTCAAGATTTATGGTAGCTTCAAAACAGCATAGCAAATCCTGTTGGCAGCGGTGTTCAAGGGTTTTAACAAAATCATTTGGAAAAGTTGGGTGGGCTGGATTTAAAAGCTTTATGGGCCGAATATGTTTTTTTTTTTGTAAAAAATAAGGATAATTAGGATTATCTGCCACACTTCTTTATGTGACTATTTTCTTCAGTCTTTTTTGTGACCAATACAATGCAAATTTCTGAAGTAATTACAATATACAGTAATCCCTCATCACTTCGCACTTACAACTTTGAGGCTTCACTCTGTCACAGTTTTTCAAAACTATATTAATTAATCAGTATGGTTGAATACAGCCTATTATTAGTTTAAAAAATGCATATGCAAGCCAATTTACATATTTTTTGCCTAAATTAAGCATGTTTAGGATTAAAGGATTAAAAATTGCATTCAAAGATGTTGTGATGCTATAACGGTAACACAGGCTACTGTGAAAAAAACTCAACTAAGAACCCCCGTCATCACTTCCTGTCAGCCCCCCCACTCTCCTCCCCTCACACCGGAACACATTTACAGCACCATGCACAAACGTGAGTGTTATTTATGTCTTAAACAGCAAATTTTCTGTTTTTATGTCTATTTTATTGGTCTAGAGCAGTGGTCCCCAACCCCGGTACCGGGCCGTGGGTCATTTGGTACCGGGCCGCACAGAAAGAAAAAATCATTTCCATTATTTAATTTTTTTAATGTTTTATTTTGAAAAGTGTCCGGATTCTCTCTGTTACATCCGTCTCACTTGACGCATGTCCATTGTGCGTGTGCTAACTTTATCTCATGCCGCACAGATAGACTACTAGACTACTATTTTTCTTTCACCTCATACAGTATTTGGTGTCAAATGCTGATACTATGTGGGAATGCATAAAGGTAAGTTTTGATGACTTATTGAGTGCTAATGTGCACATTTGTCTCAAGTTAATTCATGCTAGCACACTGCCTTTTACCACACACGTCAAGCAGTCATGTAATAATCTCTCTGGAAACACTTGGCTGGAACTTGAACTGGTGGATGGTGGGTCGGCATTCATGTTGTGCTTTTAATTTGATTTTATTCATGTCTTAGTTTTACACAATACATAATAAATAAGATACATTTGATCGCTATAATGTAAGAACCCCCCCCCACGGTCCGCGGGAGATTTGTGGGAACACAAGCCGGTCCGTGGGTCAAAAGAGGTTGGGGACAACTGGTCTAGAGGGTTCTAATAATGTTCAAAAAACATATTTTAGAAGCTCGTAAACAGGTGCCAAAATATTCCAGTATTTTTTGTTTTACTTCATTTCATTCATTCTATGGAAAATGAGAGCAAAACCCAATGTGTTGGATTAATGCTTAATAAATGAATCCACCAATGACATGACAGCATAACAGCTCTCGGGAAGGTGAAATAAAATTTCTATGTAGACTGAAAAGGAGTGTCTTTCATTCAGCTTCTGAGCTCAACTACTGTATGTTGACTTCATATTCAGCTAATTAATTTGTCTGCAGTTGGGTTACCTTGATGAAAGATCACATTTGGAGGGAGGAAACACCTGGTAACATATGCTGCAGGGACTGATTCCAAGGCAACAGAGCACCAGCTGCAGATAACAGCCAGGACGATTCAGCAGATTGTGTATATGTTTTGGAAAGAGGACAGACACACACACACACATACACACACACACGCACACACAGAAAGAGAGAGATCTGAAACAGTTGAACAAGTGAGCTGCACGATATTCAGAGTCTATTTCAATATATTCATACACAAAAAGACAATATGCCATTTGAATGTACTGTGATTTTTTCAAAAACAATATATTAACGCCATGTGACATTTGACCAGCAGGAAACATGACTCCTTCATGCTTGTTTAACAAAGCAGTTCTTCTTCTGTTTTAATCCAGCAGCTGTGCAGACCACTGATAATGAGGGGTGGTGTCAGTCAGTTCCATTTCGTCCAAACAGATATCACCAATTACTCTCCATGCACTGTTTTCTCTAACGACAGTATGTACAGTATACAGTGCAGAAAATAAATGTTTGATCTGGCTGATTTAGTAAGCTTTCTGCAGATAGGAACAGCCCATTTTTATGCTAGCTTTATTGTAGCAGAAAGAGACATAATTTGAAAATAAAGGTTATATTTGTAATAAGCATTTGATGCCAATGCTAAATGTGATTAGGTGGCAAGCACAAAGGTCAGATGTTTCCACCTCCATGCTTGGCAGTAGGAATGCTGACATATTCACCATAAACAATCCATTACAGCAAAGTGTCTTTGTAATTCGTTTCTTGCTGACTGTGCTCCCAACTACCTTGACATAATGAACTCTGGGCTCCTCCCTTGTAATTCTGGGCCGCTCCCTCACCTTTCTCACAATCATCCTCACCCCACCAGGTGAGAGCTAATAGCTTCTCATAAAAGGCCTTCTTGACACACACATACTCACAGTGCACAATCAGAGCTGCACAACAAGTGCATGTGACTGATGGAAGAATAATAGAAGAGGCAGACACACAAAAGATGCATTGTTTTCACTTTCACTCAAACTTAACTTTCACTTTTTAGAGGGGCGTGGCAACTGCTTTATATGGTCTATACACCCATCATTCTGGGCTCTTCATCAATCTTCCTCATCAATGCTAGAGTCCAGCGCTGTAACCAAACCATAGCCTCGACCTGTAGGACTCAAGGTTCAATTCCATTGACTTGACTGGGGATTCAGGCAGGAGGAATTTAGTAGCAAAGTGTTCAATTAAATCTTCACGTACTGTAGAATGTTTGTTGCTGTTTGGGCTTTCCAAAACCACTGTGGATATGTCTGGGTTTGCCAAACAATCTGGCTTGACAGTCTGGCCAAAGCAGTGAGTCCTGCCAAGCAATGGTTGATCAACACTGCCTGAACACCTCTCGAGTGACCACTCAATAGAGCACTGGGTGCAAACTCTCCACCTTCAATGTGGACAACAATTTAGTTCAAACCAAACCATCTCTATTATTACCAACTGAAAGCTGTACTGGCTGTACTGGCTAAACTTAAAGTGTGAACGTAATGATGACTGTCAATAAATATTTCTATATTATAATATATTTGGCTACAGCACTGATAAGTGAGGAAGAGTGACCAAAGCAGTTGCCGCACCACCGTAGAAAGTGAAACTTAAGCGCACGTGCATGGACAATGAATGTGAAGCTTGTGTGAAAGTGAGAGTTAAGCTGGTGTAAGTGAGAACAATGCGTCTATTGTTTGTCTCCCAGTAGTTTTCCACGAGTCATGAGCTAGGTGAGTGTGTGTGTGTGTGTGTGTGTGTGTGTGTGTCCCGAATACTGTATACTAAACTTTATATCTAACAAGTCCGTGTGCTGAAGGACGGTGATTGGTGGAACCCACTTGTAGTGTTTATATTTACCTGCCATGTTGTAGCTATCTGCCATGTTGCCATGTTTTAGCTATCAAGTGTCTACAAACTTATTTTTACATTTTTACAAGCTTCTGACAAGCCTTTATATGTCCCCTTTAGGCAATATCATTAGAAAACACTCCATTAACTTCCACTGCTATGCTGATGGCACACAACTGTACTTATCAATGAAACATAACCAAACTAGTCAGCTGTCCAACCTTCAGGTGTGTCTTAACGACATAAAGAGCTGGATGACCTCAAACTTTTTACTATTAAACTCAGATAAGACTGAAATCATAGTCCTTGTTTCCCAGCACCTCAGAGACAAGATTGCAAATAATCACAGTGGCAAAAGCGTTGGTGGGCTTCTTCTATGACAGCAAACAGCGCCACAGAGTGTTGTTGCCACCTATAGGAGTGCTAATAGCCAACACCCTGCTGCATAAAAAATCTTCTTTAGAATAAATCGCAAGATTCAGATCCGTGACCCACTTTTAGAATCACTGTTATACATTCCAAAACATCTCCACATGTTCCCTAATTCCACATTTTGAATGGACAAAATGAATGGACAATTTTGACAGGTTCCACATTTCTCACCCGATTCAAACCATTCCAATCTGAAACATTCATCTCACTCGCATTCGGAATAACAATGTTCCACATCCCAAATATTCCCACTTTTCCCCAAATTCCTCATTCCCCATACCACAAATTGTCTTTGATTTTGGTAATTATTCCTACTTCCACATTTCTCAACCAATTCATAGCATTCCAACACCCAAACCTTCATTCAGGATTTAGCCGATTTATTTTACACATCCCAAATAGTTTTCACTTTTCACATCCCACTTTTTCTGAAATTCCACATTTTTCATTATACAAATTTTCTACGACTATTCTCAACTGACTCAAACCATTCCAACCTAAAAATGTTCAGCATATTCAAAACCTTAAGGGCATCTATTTTCGACATTCCCCAAATTCCCAGTTTACTGGGTGCCCATATTTCTGCATTTTTCCCCATTTCACTCCCCATTCAAACTGTTCCAGCATCAACACATTCAAGACAACGATTTTCCACAGTCTCAAAATTCCTACTTTTGCTGTAATTCCACATTTTCTGTACATCATTTCAGTTCCGATTCAGTTCTTCAGCTTTCACAAACATTTTCTACACATATTGCCTTTTGTAGTTGCACATCTTTCCCTTTCTATACTGAACAATGGCAGCACACTGCATTTGTCTTCACCGGGAAGGCCAAGTGTTCCCAAACAGGAGACTTCCCAGACCCACAAGCTCTGGCCTCTCGTTGGCACTATCGCTAGCCATGACTCCAACTAGCCAAAGACTGGACTGCACTGTATTTGTTTACAGAGGACTGGAGATGTGTGACTCCATAAACACTTCTTGTTCCTCACTCAGTGTGTACCGTGGGGCAAATCGTCATACTTCCGTACCAAACTGAATGTTATGTTAAGTAAGTGTAACAGTGGTCGTCCACTCAGTCAAACCCCAAGAAATCTGAAGCAGCTATACCAGAGTCATATGTAAAGATAGGGAACGGGGCTACAATCTGGACCTATTAATGCAACACTTTAGCCAGTAAGGAACTTTACTAGAAATAAAATAATGTTTCACACTCTTACATACTATCTTACTGACTTTGCACTTTCCTAAAATTCACTTTTGTAAACTATTGTACATTATGTTGTAAAAGCTATTGCTTCTCTTTAGCTTTTCTTTCCGGTTCTTGGGACCATATTGCTATTAGAGAAGTCGTCAATGACCACACAATTTAAAAGTTTCTCAAATTGCAGAAATAAGAGCAATATATTTGGCTACAGCGCTTGACTCTAGCATCAATGAGGAAGAGTGAGGAAAGAGCCCAGAATGAAAGTACAGAGTCTATATAGCAGTTGCCGCACCCCTCTAGAAAGTGAAACTTAAGCTTGTGTGCCCGGAAGGTGAAAGTTATGTTTGTGTGAGAAAGACTGGCTCAAAGTAGTTCTAACTATGCTGATAGCATGTCTGTTAACTATCTTCTCCTCTCAGTACTTTTCCATGGGTTATCTGTGAGTGCTGTGCAACTCCAGTTGTGCTGTGTGAGTGTGACCTTCTATTTAGTTTTTATTTGAGAATTGTATTTAACTCATTCAGTGTCATATTATATCATATTTATTTTGTATGCTATTAGTTTTTATTTGAGAATTGTATTTAACTCATTCACTCCCAGCCATTTTTCAAAATAAATGCCTTCCCCTATGGCCATTTTAGATAATTTTCACTGATATTTTAAGGCACACAGAGTATTGTGGTCTATGGCTAAATAAACATGGAACCTACCAAAAGAAAGATTAGACTCCTGCCTTTCATCAGAAAACAAGTTTGTTTCCACCTTTTTCTGTTCTTTAGTAATCAGCAATAGAGCAAGGGTAAGTGTCAGGAAAATATCAGTTCCCGACTAGAAAAGGGAGAAAAACAGCTGTTTGTCTAAAGACACATTTTAAGTATAACTAACATCACTTTGACACAAATATTTTTCCTTTTGTGACAACTCAAATATCTGAATAACTATTCCACAACATAAACAACACAAAAAGGGGTTGTTTTACATCAAAATAAAAATTTATTTACAAATATAACACCATGAACTATTTACAGTTTTCACATTTGGAACTGAACTGTGTGTGTGCATGTGTGTGCACGCGTGTGCACACGTGTATTTGTGCGTATGCTTTAAAATTTCCCTACAATGTGTAACCTTCTGCACGCCACACTCCTCCACGCTCTTCCACTTCCTCCTTCATGTCGCGTGTGTTTTTACGTGCACATGATTTCTGCCAAGCTCTTATCAAATGCACTTCTGCTACCACTTCTGTGGCTGTTCTTATGGCTTACAATTGCTCTAAAAGTGACATCCATTAGTGGAGAGTTGTGTCATCAACTCTTTTTGCCTCTCGTGCAAAAAAACATAATAGACGTATAAATACTTTGCTGGGATCGGACGTTCAGGTTTATAAATCCTCCTCCGTGGAGGAAGTGGGGGAGAGAAGGATGTTGGCTAAGCTGACATCCATCATGGACAACACCTCTCACCCGCTACATGACACTGTTGTTTCCCTGGGCAGCTCCTTCAGCAGCAGACTGTTACACCCACGGTGTAAGAAGCAGAGGTTCCGCAGGTCCTTCATACCGACCGCTATCAGGCTCTACAACACCTGAACCATGTTGTATTCACTATGTCACTATGCATTCTTTACTTGTGTATCTTGCTTGCTGCTGTAACAGATGAATTTCCCTGCTGTGGGATTAATAAAGTACTACTACTACTACTACTACTAAATAACGTTATTTTAGCCTTACATTACGTCTTTTGTATTGAATGAGTTAATGGAGAATTACCTACTAGCCGTTTGCAGTTTTATTATATTCCATGTTAAAAAAAACATTGAAAAAAACCTGAAAGAATATTGAATTCTTACAAAAATTTACCGCATTGCATCTTAGAAATAAATATCGGACAGGTCAGCCAATGACGATTCCCCGGCAAACAACGTGATGGACGTCAGCGTCCCGCCCACCACTGGTGGACAGAGAGGCAACAAACTAGCATTCTTACTACTAGTCCCTTTATTGCACCAAAAGATAACCAAGTAATGACTTTAAAACCGAGGTACGTACCAAACGTAACTCGTAGCTATAAATTGGAACCCAATTTGGGAATGTAAGGTTAGTATACAGAAAGAACATTAAGCAATAATCAGACTATTAATGTTGTAAAGCACAGCATCATAACCAATTGTTTTTTCCCCATTCACAACATTAAATTATGCAAAATGCAATTACAGCTACAGTATATCAGACCAACAGTATTGATCAGTTACGAGCATCACTGGAGCGTCGCATCCGCATTTAGATTTTGTGAGATTCTGAAGACGATCCAATCCCCCTGTGTCGCAGCGCCTCAGCAGCTGCCCTCCATCATGCATGTTTGTCAGGAGTTGTCGATAAGTTCTGCACTCGCTCCGCGATAAAGGGGAGGGAAGGTAATGGCTGAAATAGGATGCTTCCTGCCCTTTAACATGCCAGAGGCTTCGTTAAGGGAACCTGTGAAATCAGTTTAATAGGCTGACATCACCCCTGGGCCTCTGTGACCTAGCTCTCTTGAGACCCTCCGCTCTTCAACCAAGCAACTCTTCTCTGTGCACTTCTTATCCTGTTATTGATCCCTACGTTCCTCTCCCATTCTCAACTATTTCCTCATCCTTTATTGTCCAGATGACTTTACTCTCATCGCCTCACCTTAAAGAAGCAGCGACAGTTTTGTCGTTAATGCAATAGGGCTACATTTACTTTTTCATGCAGATCAGTTAGATGAAGGGGGTCAGTTTGCTCTGAAGACCGCCGTGACTGTGCCTGGACTCACCTGACATTAGTGAATAAAATATAGCATTGGGGATTCGCTACTGAAAGGGAGATAACTCCACCTTGTCTATTCTTTTTTCCTCCGTCCTCAGACACCAGTGCCGGGAATGTGACGTTAATGCGCATACCGGCTGTTTGAACCAGCAAGCACAGGTCAGCCACTTTAATAGAGGTTCAAGTCTTTCTCAAAGGGGTAGCGGCTCGACGCTACCTTTAATGCAGACTAGGAATGTAGCCGTAAAACAGCACTTCCTCGTGTAAGGCTTCCCTGGAAAGTACTGGAACCCTGGCATTTTATCCTTTATCCTGCCAGAAAATAATCACTACATTTCTTAAAGGACATTCCACCAAATCTGTGCAATTTGCTTGTTTTAACATTTTTCAGCTCTAAATCTGATAATACACATGTTGAAATTCTTAAACTGTGTACTGCCCTATCTCGAACTTTATTTCATTTTGGTGTTTCCCAAGCCAAGGTGACTCATTGAAGTAGCAGGACTGAAAGTAACAGAAGTGAGTTTTGGGCATGGAATTCGCAAATACATGAAATTTTGTCATGTGACATTTATGCTAATAGCACGTTGCTACCAAGCACAGGACAGTAAACCCATTTTTTAGGTAAAAGGACTGTGCTGTGAACTTACAAGTACTTTTGGCCTTCCCTTGGCCTGCGGAGTATCTGAATGATAGAACTTCCTGTGTTTCCTGAACTACCGATAGCGATAACTTTCTGCTTCTCAAGACCGATATGATACCAATAACTGATAACTTTTTTATATCTACTGTGTTCATTGAGACTTAACTGTAGTTTGTGCATATCTGGAGGTAAGAAGGACTCAAATATATTTGGATTTGACCAACTGTACCTGTTGATTTGTCCTAATCAAATATCATAATATTACTATTACCAGATGACTACTATCAGTAGAACCAGACTATAGATCGGAGGGAGCCACCTGCTGTGGCCCAGCAAAGTGCACTATATTCGGACGCATGTTCCGAGCAGCCGGTGCGACACCACGTAGGTCCCTGGTAAACTTTTTGCACTTTTCAAACGCTGTGGCACTGGCATTTCAGTTGGCTGATAAGGTTTTCTTTGTGCTTGATGGGCTTTTTTTCCCCTTCATCGCGGAGCATTTGGTACATGTTTGTTTACAAGTGCGCTCAGGGGAAGTTACAACAGGCCGTTAACGTCACAGGCAGGAGAAAAAGAAGCATGTGATTTGCTCACCCACATAGTACGGGTAATCATTTAAAATTATTTTTTGCATTATCGATTATCAGAGCTATTTTTATCAGTTTTATCGGTATGATGTCATAATTCCTGGCCTGATAATTATCGTGCACCCGTAGTATAAATGGTTGTATTTCAAAGTCTAATTTTAGGAATTGGCAACAGGCAACCGCTGGTATTATTCCAGTGTTTAGCATAGTTTACATTCATCTTTTAAATTGCATTTAATATGAAAGTAAATCAAAGTGCGCCACACTTTGCTTAATAAAAAAAGTACAGATAATTTTATTGTGCATTTGTACATTTTATTTCCCGGGGACGCAAATGGTTTTTATTATGTGTCAAATAGTTTCACATCTGTTCTTGATTCAATATCTGCATTCTTTGTTTCAGGAGGGCCTGTGTTTGGTTGAAGGTTGGTTCTGCCTTACTTTTTTACACTCGAGTTCCCCTTGTGTGTGCGCAGTATGGGTCCTGACACTGCCTGCATGGTTATGGTTGCCCATGGCTGGAGGCAGGCCTTGGGGGTTGCAGGCACTCTCCTGGTGGGGATAAAAGCAGGAGGCATCTGGCTCCCGCAGAGCTCCAAAAAACTCAAAGTAGCCAAAGATCCCCCTCTCCTAGTTTAGCCAAACAAGCTGGACTAATCCCAACTATCAGGGGATGCACTGTCAAAACAAGCAGCAGGGCCCTAAGGCAAGCCGATCCACTGAGAAGTGAAGGGCCACGCAGCGAGGAACGAAGGCCCTCCCCATTAGCATAATGCCTCTCGGTAGTGAGCTGCTGTGCTGGCCTGACAGCCTGAGTACTGGGCACAACGTCTTACAGAGGGTCTGAGCTCAGAGACGGGGCAGGAGGGGGCAGCAGTGGAGATGTGGGAGCTCTCTGGCTTAACTCGACGAGGGTCAGAACCCAGGCTGGCAGCTCCTCCTCTTTCTCTCTCTCACTTTCAGTGATTTCTCCTCCTCTGGCTTATTTTTAGCAGCCTTTATCCTCCAAAAGCAGGTTGAATCCTCTTCTGTGTGAATATGTAGTCCTGTGCCCTGGGCTCACTACCGCTCATACTGTTCACCTTACAAAGCTTTTCCAGATCTGCTCGCCAGTGTTGAGAGTAACGGCTTTAAAAATAACGGCATGAATTAATTGCTATTTTGAATGTTACAATGGTGTTACCTTTAAGTCGTGCTCAATATTATTCATACCCTTGCTAATGTTTGTGATTTTTTTCATCTAATGATGAAATGAATGCTTTTTTTCAAGTTTGCGTGTCAGTTGTATGTGAACAACAAAGAATGACAATACAAAATTCAAGAAAATCTTTATTTCAGGGGTATTTTATTGATGGATTCCCAAAAAATGCCATGTTCAAAATAATATATATTTTTTAAATGTGCCAAATGTGGTAATGTTTCTCCAGTAGTTACTTCAAGGTGTCACGATGTCACAATGTCATCACAATTTCACGAAGAAGGAGCTCAGCGAGGACGTACGTCAGCGCCTTGTATGTGCCCACAGTGAAGGAAAGGGTTACAAGGCCATTGCCAAGCAGTATGATGTCCCTGTGGCAACTGTTCAGAGCATCATCAGCAAGCATAAGAGGTTTAACACTGCTACCTCGGTGGGAGTGGCAGGGAGCTTAAGGTGTCGCCCAAGCTTGCCAGGAACCCACAGACCACAACCAAGGCCCGAATGAAAACACTAGACCAGGGAGGGACAAAGGTGCCACGGTCCACCATCGAGCGAGTCCTGCACCGGGTAGGTCTCCATGGACATAGACCTCGGAAGACGCCACTGCTCAAGAAGAAACATCTGGAAGCTGGCCTGGCCTTTTCTAGACGTGATCCGAAGCAAGATCCCAGCTTTTGGTCAACTATTCTGTGGTCTGATGAGTTATTTGGCCATATGGATGCTCAATATGTCTGGAGGAAGAAAGGAGAAGTCTACAGGCCAAAGAACACTGGGCCTCATTCACGAACATCTTAAAAGTCTTCTTAAGAAGTGTACTTAAGAAGGCGTGGGTTGGAAACTGCGCCACATTCACGACACGTTCTTAAGTAGGGATAATCGTTCGCACAGATGTTCTTAGGTTGATGAATGCCAACTGCGATGCCCGTGCATGTGAGCCCTAATTTGCATAGGTCACTGCCTATTATTTCCTATATAAGGTCAAAAATGTGCCGTGCGCAACAGGCAGCTGGAGGCGGAGATGGCAACGCGCAAGGGCAAGACTGAGGAGCAGCTGGACAACAAACGAAAGAAAAACTTCAATTCTACTGAAATAGAGGTGCTTTTACAAGGAGTGACCGAACACAAGACCACCTTATTTTCAAGTGTATCCACCGGTCATCCAAAAAGAGTCGGCATGGAGCACCATTGCAGGAAACATAAATGCCGTTTCCACAGAGAAACGCAGCACTGCAGAGGTTAAAAAGAAGTGTTTTGACTTAAAATAGACTCAAAAAAAAAGATTAGACTGCACTGGAGGGATCTGGAGGAAACGGGAGGTGGGCCATCAATCAGAAACCAAACCATTTCGGAAACTCTAGAAAATATTTACACAATCATGATGGAAAAATAAAGTCAAAATACATAGTTTGTGTGTGACAATTTATTTTTTCTGTGGTTACATTTGATTAGACGCTGCCTAATTAATACAGCAGCCCCGTGCTCTGGCTCAAGACGTGGCTGGGGGCGCATGTCGTTATCTGGGGGTGGTCCGTGCGCAATAGGCACACCACATTTCATTGCGATGTTATTCTGATGATCCTGCACACCTGCAAGAACAGAGAGGGAAGCCTGAAGCCTGAAGCGGGACATCAAATATTCGTGGCTTTCAGCAAATAAATCTAATGGTCCCTTTACATTCTCTCTCTGTGCAGCGCTCGTCCAGCCAGCTACTTTTTTTTTTTTCAATGAATTGGGATTTGAATATATATTTATCCATGGAGTATATTTTAGTTGTTTTGATGATAAATAATTGTTGGGATATTTTATTTGCACTACATTTTTTGGGATCAGGTTGCAAAATCCATCATGAGGGCAATTGCGCATTCAAAGTGTAAGCTTTGCTTGTGCGTAAGAGTCCTCCTGAGCGTTTGTAGAATTTGTTCTTAGATCTAAGAACTGTGAGTTAAGAACACGTTTCGTGAATGCCAAAAATCTTCGTAAGAAGGCTTTAAGAACACATTTGCAAAGCTTGCACTTTTACTCCTTGTAAAAGCACCTCTATTTCAGTAGAATTGAAGTTTTTCTTTCGTTTGTTGTCCAGCTGCTCCTCAGTCTTGCCCTTGCGCGTTGCCATCTCCGCCTCCAGCTGCCTGTTGCGCACGGCACATTTTTTTACCTTATATAGGAAATAATAGGCGGTGACCTATGCAAATTAGGCCTCACATGCACGAGCATCGCAGTTGGCATTCATCAACCTAAGAACACCGGTGCGAACGATTATCCCTACTTAAGAACGTGTCGTGAATGTGGCGCAGTTTCCAACCCACGCCTTCTTAAGTACACTTCTTAAGAAGACTTTTAAGAAGATGTTCGTGAATGAGGCCCAATGACCCTAAACACACCACCAAGGTAGTGAAGAAATGGTTCAAGGACAATGATGTCAACGTCCTGGAATGACCAAGTCAAAGTCCTGACCTAAATCCCATCAAAAACGTGTGGCATCACTTGAAGACTAGAGTGATGGCTCAGAAACCGACCAACCTGACGCAGCTTGAGGCTTTTGCCACGGAAGAATGGGCCAACATCCCACAAGAGACATGCAGGAAACTTGTGGACACATACAAGAATCGTGTCCAAGAAGTGATAAAGAACAAAGGCTATGCTATTGATTAGAATTTTGAACATGGCATTTTTTGGGAATCCATCAATAAAATACCCCTGAAATGAAGATGTGTTTGAATTTTGTATTGTTGCCATTCTTGCAATTGTTATTCACCTATAACTGATTCACAAACTTGAAAAAATGCATGCATTCCATCACAAAATGAAAAAATCACAAGAATTAGCAGGGGTATGAATAATTTTGAGCATGACGTTTATGCACTGATATATATATATTTACTGAGTGCCTAAACTAAACATAACTACTATACATAAACATACAAAACTATAATTATTGTGTGAGTGCTGAGAAGCATTCAGCACCAAATTCAAACCAATCCAACTTCAACATGTTCAGCTCATTCAGGACATGTGGGTGATCTATCAGGACTTTAAAAAAGTTTAATTTACTGTAATTTCATATTTTCTGTGCCAATTTTCCAACTGAAGATAAATGGGCAATTTATTTGGCGTCCCCTAGTGGGAGAAATATTTTTACATTTTTCATTACTGTAACATTCCACATATTCTACAGGGTGACACGGCTCAGGTGGTAGATTGGTCGTCTCCCACCCCCATGGTTTCTGGTTCCATCCTAATCCTTGTGTACTTGTTCAACATATTTATACATTTCGACAATCATTCTCCATTTTTACATTCCAACATTTCACATTCTGCCGCTTTTCATCTGCTAACTACCCCATGTGGTTTTCAAATGTAAAAGACGAGAACATACATATGAAGGGTGCGTTACGTCCCACAACAAAGTGTTTCTCCGTTGTGAACAACTCTAATCTCATCAAACATCTCTAAACGCCGCTACAAAACTAAATCTCAATTCTTTGACAATTTTGAAGATCTTCACTTTCCATGGAAACGACAGTTATCCCTTGTCACGTTGCACTTCGAATTTCGTAGCTTCACTCCATTATTATTACTTATGTCTACTATATTGGGTAATACAAGTGTAAAGGTGACTACAGGGGTGTTATTTCAAGTCTAGAGGGCCCTAATAATGTTAAAAAGCATATTTAGAAGGTCGTAGACAGGTTTTCTCTGCTCTAACTATGAAAATATGCCACTTGTAAATAACGAATCCTATTTCGCAGAAACTGATTTATCAAGGTTAGATCTGGAACCAATTAACCAAGATAAATTACTGTAATTACATTTACGAAGGCACAGTGGTGGAGCCACGTGGTGACCAGGGGTGGCCACGGCCACCACTCTCCGGTCACCCCACTGGCCATCTAAACATTTTAGGTATTAACTTATTGGCAAGGCAAGTTTATTTATGGAGCACAATTCAGACATATGGTAATTCTTTACAGAATGCTAGTGCTTTACAGGAAAAGAAGGGTACAATTTCATAAAATCAATCCATAAAAACATAAAATAATTCTAAAATCATTACATAAAATTCCTTAAATCCATCCATCCATTTTCTATGCCGCTTCTCCTCATTAGGGTCGCAGGGGTATGCGACAGGCGGGGTACACCCTGGACTGGTCGCCAGCCAATCGCAGGGCACATTTAGACAAACAACCATTCACACTCACATTCATACCTATGGACAATTTAGAGTCACCAATTAACCTAACATGCATGTTTTTGGAATGTGGGAGGAAACCGGAGTACTCGGAGAAAACCCACACACGCACGGGGAGAACATGCAAGCTCCATACAGAAATGCCCAACGGAGATTCGAACTCAGGTCTTCGCGCTCTCCTGACTATGGTTGTGTGACTATTCCATAAATAATTCCATAAAAAAATATAATAAATAAAAATGAAGAGTGCAGATAAAATACTTTCATATTCACAGTTGAATAGAAGTGTTTTCAGCCTGGATGTGAACAATGTAAAAGCTGGCGATTGTCGCACATCTTCTGGAAGACGATTCCAGATTTTAGCAGCACAAAACTGAAACGCAGCCTCATCGTGTTTAGTCCTGACTCTGGGCACTTGCGGGAGACCACTCCCTGAGCTTCTCAGAGCTCGAGATGGTTCATGTGGTTCATGAAAAGACTTGTACACAAGCAGAGATGCTTTAAAGTCTATTCTCTGAGCGACTGGAAGCCAGTGCAGAGACCTGAGTACTGGACTAATATGGTCATATTTCCTGATTCTAGTCAGGACTCGGGCAGCAGCCACTCCACCCCGATGTGAGTAATGGTCTTATCTTGGCCACCCCAATGAAAAATGTCTGGCTCCGCCACTAATTCCCTCACTAATTCAATTACTTCTTTGGGAATGTAACTTGTAACTACAATTACTTTTTTAAAGTAGTTTGATGAACACTGCTGCTCACTATAGGTAACACACTATAAATCTCACTTTTCTCACATAAAATATTGATTTATCTTGCTCATTATCCTACACAGATCCCGTTTGATATCGGGGATATTTCTCTCTTAATGACATGACGGGGCATAAAGTGTGCATTAATGAATAAAAGTGAGAGCAGTCTTTGTCTTCTTTTGTCACCATCCAGTGTCATTTCATTTTGCGTATGTCGAGCAGCCAAATGAAACAAATGAGCTTGCTGTTTATGTTATTACCTCTAATGGGAACATAATGAGGTTAGCTCAGGCCACATAATAATGACTATCAATATCAGCCTGACTTTTCATTAAAGCATTACATCATCTCTTTGACAACACCGTTGAAAGAGCATCAAGGGGGGAGGATATTTTGGTACCAAGCAGCTGCACTTCAGCCTTTGGACAGTGATTGGTTGAAATAAATCATTTATCCTCATGAGAAACTGACAAATAAACCTTTTTTATTACAACATGTTTAACTCCTTAGTGTTCCAAAGGTGTTCCAAGGGTCTTTATTATCCAAACAACAATGACAAAACAATCAGGAAGCCTTGGAGCTTTGTTTGCACAGAGTTAGTGAAGATGTGTGATCAAGCGTCTCCAAATGGAACACCTTTAGAACGCCTAATCCTAACTTTAGAACAGGGGTCACCGACCCGTCGATCGTGAGCTACTGGTCGAGTGTGAGAACATTTGAAAAAAATGTACTGTCACATCATGCCCGCACCTCCCAAAGAGCGACCAACAGGCACGCATTTTGTCCACTGAACACGCCCGTATGCCTCACCACTATCCAGGCAACAACAAGCAATGAGCCAGAGGTACACTAGTACACCGGCTCGCCTTGTACACCAGCTCGCTAGCAAAAAGGTCGAGCGAGAGAGGGAGGGAGTGACAGAGCGCACGCAGCAATGTGCCTGCGCACACAACAGTAATTACTGCATGTTAATACGGCTCAAAATCTGCCTTTGCTACCTCAAATATAACTCGATAGATGTGCACCTCTAAAAAAATCTTTGAGCCGCGACGACGCCACTCCTTAACCACACCACACCAGCCCCTCTCTCCTCAGTCTGCATCACTCGTCCACTACACCGAGCCAACAAGCCAAATAGTTGTGGTTTGCTCATGAAGCCGACACCACAAGCCCAACCCCGACCAAGAGCCCCAAAAGTAGAGGTGTAAGGGTGCCCAAAGTGCGTCTCATTGGCTCATTTGTCATTGCATCACTGCAGAAACAAGATAAAATATAAAAAACAGCAAAAATGACAAAAATACAGCAAAAGGCGCAATGAAAAAGTTGAAATGGTGAACCCTCAATTCATCATAACACAAAGCATACAGTTTATTGTAAATATATATATATATATAATTTTCTTGGCGGGGTTAGATCTTGCGTAAGTTCATGGTCGGGACCGGGGATCTTGGTCTCAAAAAGGTTGGTGACCACTGCTTTAGAAAAAACAGTGTAAAATATTCCATTTTTGTGTTATCAGTAACAAACTTAAAATGGGATTAGGTAAGGACTTAAGCTATAGCCCCAGTGTGTTTTCCAGCCCATACCACCAAACTAGCTACAGTATTTCAAAGGGACATTTTCCTGAAAAAAATGTCTTTCCAGTTTATTCAAACTAATCTATGTGAGTCAGTCCGTAGTCAGAATCCTGAAATACAGTTGTCTCTGGCTACATTGCGGTTCAAACATCGCTCTCACTCTATCACGGTTTTTCGAAAATGGATTAAATAATAAATGATTGCAGGTTTGTGTTTGACCCTAGCTGTGTCAAAAAATGTTGAAAGACAAGTCAGATGTAGTATTCTGGTCACTAGGCGTTACTTTGATGAGACATTAGCTTACATGACATTACCTTAACTTGCAGCCATGGATTCAGAGTCCGACATCACACAGTGAAAAAAAATTCTCCTCCCACTTCATGTGGAGGTGGTAAGTTTTTGGCTTCTTACTTTGTTCTTCTTCCCACTCACTTTCAAACCTTTTTTTAAGGTAAGAATATAGAAATTGGAGGCTAAGCAGCTTGCTAATGCTTAAAGTGGTGGCCATGTCTTGTGTCCCTGTGGAGCGCCTGTAGCCTGCGCATAAGACATGCGTAATTTGGTGTAAACAAAGACATCATCATGAGGATGGATGATAGACTCACGCTGATGCTATGTGATCGACCCACATTTTGTTTCCAATGCTAACGTGAGTTATTATGTCTGATTATCTCTGATCATGTCTACTATATTAGGTAATATGAGTATAAAGGTGACTATAGGGTGTCTTTCCATGTCTACAGGACTCTAGTAATATTAAAAAACCTATTCTGTTCTATGCTGTAACTAAGAAAATATTCCATCTATTAATATTGAATTCTATTTTGAGGAAATTCACTTATCGTGGTCGAGCCCGGACCCAATTAACCATGATAAACGAAGGACAACTGGAATTTGTTTTTTTCCATTTTTCACACCTCCGTGTGACATCACTGTAATTGCACTGCAATTATTGGCCATATGCTTTGTGCCGCCCAAAATGCTAGATGCCTCTTACGCTCCTTTAACCTGTTATGTCACACACAAACAAAGCATCTCGATCAGCGTTGCCGGGGCCCTAAGCGACTTGTTTTTTCGAAACGTTTTTTGCAAGTTCCCTGTTGTTTTGGAGCTGTTTTTAGAGAGCTCGTCGCTTGTTTCTCTCGAGAGACCTGGGAACATGTCTCAGCTGCAAGTGGCTGCAAGTATGCATGAGAAGGACTTCTACCAGCCACATTGTGCTATCAACTATCCCAGAACATGTCATAAGTGCTGTATGGTTCCACAGTATTACTGAATTGTTCATTTATCCCTGTCATCCGTCATTTATATGCCTTTAGAACTGTTTTCCGTTTCCATATGACAGTTTTGTGTTGACGTTTTTGAGACTTGCGGAATAACTTTGTTACTTAGCAAAAAACTACAGTCAGCCGCCGATGACTTCATAGACCGGCAACTGAGCTGACTTCCGCTTCCTGTTTTTTAATTATACATTAGGAACACAGTTGCACTCATGCAGTGTATTGGTTTTTGACATTTTATGAATTTCACGCTATGTTTTTTGAGTCATATTATGACACTGCAAGAAGAGGTTTTTATTAGCTACACACACGCATTTCAGCATCTTGATGCATTTCTTGCTTCAATTATCCTTTTATATGAAAAAGTAGTAGTAAATCCTCATGTCCACTAGAGAGGACCAGAAGACTTCTGCTTCTTCTAACTTCTAACTTCTAACTTGTGTCGATAAAACACATTGGTCGTCCAAAACGTCCCAATTCCAACATATCATTGATGTCCCCTTTGTTTGTGTCGAACTTTGCATGAGAAATAATGCTGTGAAATGCCTTTTGTCCCTTACAGAGGACATAACTGCTCAGTCTCAAGAGGAAACGGGATGCTTTTGTTTGCCTGGTGTATCATTGTGCATTTTCAATAGTTGCAAAGTGTTTATGACTTCTGGCTGTTGGAGGCCGCAGCTCAACCATAAGATCCTATTAAAAAAGGACACCCTGCCGTCTGCCTCCAGTCCGGCCAGTCCTGCTGGGAGTGTACTTGGACTGGATCCAGTTGATTATCATTTCAGCTCGCTGTCATTCATCGCGAAGCAGATTCCCAGCCCCAATTATCTTTGAAAACGCAACCACGGAGGCTGAATGTGATCAATAAGGCCGATGCCAGCGTCAATATGCTCCGAGTCAAGCCTATTGATCAGCAGACGTGTATAGACAGATGTTGTGAGCTGTATAATGTCAGAGGGCTGGTGGGAGGACTGGGGAGAACGTGTGCTGAAAGGGTGGAGTTGGAAGGCGGTTGTCGAAGGGGGAGGGGGTGAGTAATGCAATGGCAGGAGCGCCAGGAGTCTCAGGTGTGCATTGTCAAGTGGAAGAGGTGACAGTTTGCTGGGTCCCTGAGCCCCCGGGGAGGAGATCAGGACCTGCCGTGGTACCCAGACTCCTCGCTCACGACAGCAGGGTGACGAGGCACCCCGGCAGCCCCCCCCCCCCACAACTGCTATTGCAATTAAAAGTCTGGCTCAGTTGCTGGCTGAAGCACAATAAAACACAGAGCACAACAACCCTCTCACCTTACGCTCTGGGACTGGGGCTGGGACACACACACGCACGCACATATATGTATGTATGTGTGTGTGTGCGTTTGTGTGCGTGTATACATATACTGTGTATATCAACTATTGGTATAATGTCCCAGTGAACATACATATATAGTAAATTCAAATGTTGTATAGTGCACATGTGCAGATATACCACCATAGAGAGCTGCAACAATGTTGATGAATCAATGATTAATCGATGAGCCAATTAATTGACAACTTGTTTGGGTATTCGATTTGTTGTTTTTTGGTTTAAAAACGTAGCTATCCTCTGATTTCAGCCTGATTTCAGTAAATATTTTTGAATTCCCTTAGTCACGTATGTAAAACGTGCTTAAATATGCATATTTTTGACTAGTAATAGGCCGTATACAACCACGAATTTGGATTTATTAATTTATCCATTTTTGAAAAACTGTGATAGAGTGAATTAACAAAATTCGAAGTGCAAAGAGTCAAAGGATTACTGTTCAACAGAATTGTCAGGGCATTGAATCGATCCCAACTGGACTCTTCAGGTCAGGTTCAACCTATGGCTCGGGAGCCAGATGCGGCTTTTTTGATGATTGCATCTGGCTCTCAGACATTTCTTAACACCATAAAATGTGTTTATTTTAATAAGTTAAAACATTACAGAAATCAGTGTTAAAAAATAACATAAAAAATATGCATTCTAATGCATTTTAATCCAGCCATTTTATTTTCTAGCGCAATGCCAGCTGTCCTTCCCATGTTTTCCATGTCAGACACCAAAACTTGATTGTTATTGGAGTCGTCCCTCCTTTAATCAAATAGTCCGCTAGCTAATTGTGCAGAAACAACCCTTTTGACAAAAAAGGAAAAGAAAGAAAGATACGGAGTACGGTGCAAAACCATGCAGCGCCAGAAGTCGCATTAATGGTAAAAAGTTATTTATTTATTATTGGTTAGCTTCAATATAACAGCATTATTAAAAAGAATCAATTCAGAGACTTATTATGTTGTCAAATTGTTAGTCTTCCTTAAATATACACACAATTGGTTGTATTCGGTGTTAAAAAATATGATATGGCTCCAACGGAAGTACATTTTAAAATATGTGGCTTTCATGGCTCTCTTAGCCAAAAAGGTTCCCGACCCCTGTCTCAGAAGATACTCTCAGAACTGTCCTATGTAGTCAGACAAGAGCCGTCCTATGTAGTCTTTGAGTATGAACTGATGACGACCAAGACAACCTGAACAATCCACTTGTGATCAATACAATGACCTGGTGAATGACAATACTCACAGGCGCTACTACGTCATGTTTTAGTGCAGAATTGAATTGTAAAATCCAGGGGGTCGGCGGCATTGACTCACATACCTGCACCTGACATAGAATCTGTACAGTACCATGTTTCGAGTGAATTACTGACACTGAATATGTGATAATAAACAAATACAAAACGATTCGATATTTGTTTGCCTCAGAGTCTGTTGCCATAAAAAAAGTCTCTGCAAGTTTCGGCTGCTCACAAGTGAACACCATTAAATCTGTTACATGTGACATCATTTCATCCTCCCCCCAACACCTCCACCTCGGCTTCGGGAAAATCTGTTTTCCATTCTGCCACCAGGTCCCTAAAGCAGCGCTGCTGTCTCAATAATGATGAATGATTATTGCCCTCGGATTGCTTTATGATATATGCACTCGTTAAAAGTATAGGGCTGGTCGTTTTACCGCAGTAACCTTTCTGTACATCATTTTAAGTGTGAAAACAGTAATGACCTGTCTTGCATGAGTGAATGGATTCTCACTTGTCCTCACTATACAATTTTTTTTTTTTAAATCTTGTAAAGTTTACCCCCTTACCAAGACAGTCCATATTGTTTTATAGTTGCTTTATTTGAGCAAAGAGAGATGTTATACATGCATTTGCATATGAGTGAAATAAGTATTTGATACTCAAGCAGTCATATGTGTGGTTGGCCTTCACAGTTTTGCACATCTCTGGAAAGATTTGAATCCACTCCTCTTGGCAGATACTCTCCAGATCATGACGGAATTGAGGCTGTTGCTTGGTAACTTAAAAGTTTCAGGTCCCTCCGCAGATTCTGTATGGGATTTAAGGTCCAGAGATCTCAACATTTGGCCCTGGTATATGAATCATTTTGTATTTAGCTGTCTATTTGTACAAATTCATGACAAGGGTGACACACACAGACAAGTCCTACTCCCTTATAACAAGGCATGTGACATGTGAAGCCATCTATAGCAGTGGTCCCCAACCTTTTTTGACCCACGGACCGGCTTGGTTGGTTCGTACATTATAGCGATCTAATTTATCTTATTTACTATGTATTGTGTAAAACTAAGACATGAATAAAATCAAATTAAAAGCACAACATGAATGCCGACCCACCATCCACCAGTTCAGGTTCCAGCCAAGTGTTTCCAGAGACATTATTACATGGCTGTTTGACGTGTGTGGTAAAAGGCAGTGTGCTAGCATGAATTAACTTGAGACAAATGTGCACATTAGCACTCAATAAGTCATCAAAACTTACCTTTATGCATTCCCACATAGTATCAGCATTTGACACCAAATATGAGGTGAAAGAAAAATGCTAAAAATACAGTAGTAGTCTATCTGTGCGGCATGAGATAAAGTTAGCACACGCACAATGGACATGCGTCAAGTGAGACGGATGTAACAGAGAGAATCCGGACACTTTTCAAAATAAAACATAAAAAAATGAAATAATGGAAATTATTTTTTCTTTCTGTGCGGCCCGGTACCAAATGACCCACGGTCCGGTACCGGGTCGCTGCCCGGGGCTTGGGGACCACTGCTCAACACACATATGTGCAGTATAAAGCCTCATCATTTGACATGAAATAAGAAGAGAAGAAGAAGTGTGTTGCACCAGAAGCATGATGTGAAACTAGTTGTTTTCTTCTAGAATCATCTACAAGACAGGCCACTCCAGGATCTTAATGGCCTTATGTGTTGGGTCCTTGCCATGCTGGAAGACCCAGCTACCACCCATCTGCAGTGTTATGGCTGTGGCCAGGAGGTTCTCATCCAAGATTCTACAGCACATGACCCAGTTCATCAATCCTTCAAAAAGTTTTCCGGTAGAGAAACAGCCCCAGTGTTTCCACCTCCATGTTTGACAGCAGGGATGGCGTTCTTGGGGTCATATTCACCATTTCTCTTCTTCCGAACAAGTCCAGATAACGCCAAAGAGCTCCATTTTGGTGTCATGTGACCACATCACATTCGCCCAAGCCTTGCATGAGTCGTTCAGTTGTTTTCATGTCAAACGTTCTTGTGGAGCAAGGGGGCCGTTCAAATGTAACAGATGAGGAGAAACATTTATTATTATTTTCAAATTTTTTTGTTGATGGGTTAATTTCACCTTGTGATTTGTTTGGTTTCTTCTTAAGCGCCCTATCATTTGTTACCTTATTTTTGTATTTCCTTTGCTGTCATGTATCAAGCTTTTATTTTGAAGGTCCAGGGGATGTTGTTCTGTTGATCATGTCCGTTAGTCAGTCCATTTCTGTGCTGTAGTGATGTAAATTCGGTCTCTTTATAGAGAGACAGTTCTTTTGGCTCAGCTCACTAAAAAGAGCCGCTCTTTCAGCGCTCAAGTGGCTCCTCAGATTTGTTTGTATTCATTTCTGATCACATTATGTGCATTGTGTGTAATGAATAAATGAATACAATGTAAAAAAATAATACATGATATCAAATGTTTACTATTTAAATTGATTTATTTAAATCCTCAATGAACAGCTACAAAACATATTATCATGATATATTACAAAATACAAAAACAAGGATCAACAATAACTGCTGTATTTACAATCAAACAACACGTAAACAAAACACCACACAACACAAAACACAAATTAAAACATGCAAAAAGAAAATTGGCATTAAATAAATGGAAGATTGGCATTAAATAAAACCAAGCGCCTCAGCTTTGAGGGGCTGATCCTGTTTCTCCGTCCTGTTATGATGTGAAGTGACAAGTTTCGAACTACAAATAAACTTGGTTCTTGGTTTGTTAATTTGAAATTGGCCATCACTTTATCAAAATAAATAATGTGAATATTTTATCTCGGCCAGCGCCTCTCAAAGTCTAGACAGCATAATTACATCCGGACTCCCCTCCAGCCTCCACCTTTTATCTCGCAGTTAGTAATACGTGTTTAAATTCATCACACATCGTTCTTCCATCACACGTTCTGTGTGTCATGAGTGGTAATTTCTTGAAGACGAAGAAACATTTACGTTTTAGATCTCCACCCCGGCGGCATCGCGCATCGCGGTTGCGTGATTCATGGATACGTAGAGCTCCACTATGCTCCTAGTGTGCCGCGGGAGCTGACTGCACACTGACTCCTTGTGACTGCTTTGGAGCGGGACGGACCAACGGAGAAAGAACAGAAACTGCAGACCAATACGTGCTTTTACTTTTAAGTCCTCGTATACCAGAAAACTCTCCAGTGAGACAAAAAGTTGCTAGATTTTTCACTCGTCGCTTTGGAGAAAATATAGAGGGTTTGGAATGTCTCCAGATTTAGCGACAAAGTCACCAAGTTGGCAACACTGCTGCATGTGTTTAACCCCGCCCCTCTGGTGCTCAGTGTCGACACAGAGACGCACGCCGTCGCACATCTTGACCAGTGCCATTCGCCTTTAACAGAAAAAACTAATTGGCTCCCAATTGGCTCCCAACGGTAGAGCCGGCTCCTGTTGTTCATTTCACAGAGCCTTGGAGGGGCTCTTGGAGGCTCTTGGAGGCTCTTGGAGGCTCTTGGAGCCGATTCGTTCGCAACCGACACATCGCTACGGTGATGGCTGAAAGACAAAGTTTTGAAATAACATTTCAAAGGTTAAAATACTGTTTTATATATACATTTATATATAGTGTATATACACTGCTCAAAAAAATAAAGGGAACACTAAAATAACATATCCTAGATCTGAATTCTTATAAAATACTTCGTTCTCTTTACATAGTTGAATGTGCTGACAACAAAATCACACAAAAATGATCAATGGAAATGAAATTTTGAATAATAATAATAATAATAATAATAATAATAATAATAATAATAATAATAATTGATTATTATTATTATTATTATTATTATTATTATTATTATTATTATTATTCTTATTATTATTATTTTTGATAATATTATTTCAAATATATTAATATTATTTTTAAATTATTTTCAATAATTATTATTATTATTAATAATAATAATTATTATTATTAATGCAAATATATAATAATAATAATAATAATAATAATAATACTAACAATAATAATAATAATAATGATAATAATAATTATCAATTATTATTATTATCATTTTTAATAATATCATTTTTAAATTATTATCATTTTATCATTTTTAATAATAATAATAATGATAATAATAATAATTATCAATTATTATTATTATCATTTTATTATTATTGTTATTATTATTATTATTATTATTATTATTATTATTATTATTATTATTATTATTATTATTATTATTATTATTAATTATCAATTCTTATTATTATTATTATTATTATGCATCACTAAAATATGGGGATTGTATTTGTATTGTATTTGTATTTGTAACATTCCTACATACAGGTATGTGTGTTGACCTGCACACGCCGGGCCGGATGATGACGTCACCAAGCGTCACTGCTCCCGGACCGGACTGTCCAGAGGCGTACAAAGCATGATTACTTTGCATATTGTCCCCATCAATGTCACTTAAAAGGAGTTTCAAATAAAAGACAGATGAGTAAAATATGAAGCAAAGGAAGCGAATTAACTGACTAACAAAAGAAAAAGCGAATCGACTGTGTTTCACAGGTCCACTACAAGTCCCATGACTACCACATACCGAGAAGACGATGACGTCACAGACACAGACTGAATGCAGTTTATCGAGTCTTTATCATTAAAGTGCTAAAAAAAGCACACATCCACATAAAGCCTGCCGTGCTTAAATCCAATGTTTTATTTCCTAGTATCGCTTCATTGATTCACTTGATTACCTTTTTAAACAATGTTAGATCGATACGTGCCGTCCAGAATGAAAAGCTTGCTAAACACACATCAATGGAGTTGGATGGTAGGAATATAAATCCATGCACCGATGTAGTGAATGTGTCGTTACACCCCTACTGTTGATATTATTTTGTCCTCTCCATTATGGTCTTTATGTCATAGACATTTGCTGATGTAGTCCTGTTTGTTTCTGTTGTTTTGTTATTATTGTTGCAATTGTTGTTGCTGTTGTTCTTGTCTCTCTCTGTATTGTCCCCCTCTTGTCCCTGCACTCCCCCGTCTGTTTTCTTTTCTCTTATTTTTTATCCCCTCCTGCTCCTGGCCGGCCGCTCCATATTCGCATAACAACAAACATCAAATAAAGTCAAATAAAATCGATATAACAGGGGAAGAGTGTCTTATACGTTGCCTTGGAAGAGCAAATCTGTTTAGCATGTAAGGGCATTTCGATCAACAATACTATCTGCCCCAATGGCTGGAATGGACAGGAGAACAAAAAATACTGTTTTATATGAACCATGTTGAGCCCATGTTGTTAAATATTTATATTTGTTTAATTACATGTCATGTAGTGTGGCTTTGGGGATGGTTTTAAGTGTGGGAGAGCAAGCTAATTATTTAGCTAGCAGCCATGTTTTTCTCTCCCCATTGAATGTGTGCGTGAGAGTGTGCTATAATGCATTGTGCTAAATGTGCATCATTCCTGAATATGCCTGTTAGGCCGCGTATGTCCTCTCCATGTGTTCTGCCACACTGCAGGTGTTTTGTTTGTTGTTTTACTTGGAATTATGTATTTATTTTATTCAATTTATGGTGCTTCATTTATGTGCATTTAAGTTAACTGAAGTGCATTGTTATTTTGTATCGTATTTATTTAATTCTGCGTTATTTGAAGTGTGACAGTTAAATTTGTTATTTACGTTATGTTGTTTACATTTTGAGTCCATATCTGTGCTGACTGAAAGGCCTGCTGATGTTGAGAAGCTCGCGCACATGTCATCTCCTTGTATTGTGCCACACTGCAGTCTGATTCGACCTCCACTGCCACCAGAACACAACGCAGTGTAGTCGGGACGTGCAAACCAACCCGGCAAGGCAGTGCAGGATCTCAATTCATTACATTATTCCATTATTCTTTATGACTGTGCTCCCAACTCCCTTGACATCATCACACCGTTCCTCCCTTGTCATTCTGGGCTGCCCCCCTCACCGCTCTCAGGTCATAACAGGTCCGTAGGGGTCCGAATTTATTGAAGGCTGATCGGGGACCAAATATAGTGTATGATTCAGTTTTTCCCCTGAAAATGTTTGCAAAAATGTTGCCCCAGTTCTGTTATCATACAATATTATAAACAAACATGTATTTTAGCGTTTGGCACATTGAATATTGTGGTATTAATAAGATGTGGAAGGACAGCTTTCAGCATTGCTTGTTTATTTGGCCATCTTGGATCGTACACCCAACACAAAGAAAAATGCCACTCAGTCTTATCATGTTATGAAAACACTATGTGAGTCTAACAGTGTTGGTTGTGTTGTCTTTGTGTTGTGTTGTCTTTATTACAAATTAGGATTTCAACTGCCACCAAGTCATTGTCCCCCAGTTCTGCCGCTCCTCTATGACATCATCATGGGTTGAATGTAATTCTTTGCTAACTAACACAGTTATGCCACAAGTCTCTGCTTTTTTTTTTTATTGATCACAGCTGCAAAATAAGCCACAATGGAGCCAAAGAAAGTTGAGAGTGCCAGCATTTTGATAAAGAAGGTGATAAACACGACTGAAATCAAGATATAACTCATAGCAAATTACAAAAGTGTCGTCCGGATGGCTCTGTTCTCTCCTCGTCCCTCGCCGCTGCCTCATTGTCACCTTTGTGACACTTTTAATCAAGGTAAAAATTATGTTAAATGTTCATTTATCCCTTTCATTCATTCATTTGGAATTGTTTTATGCATGTAAAACTATACTTGTTCTATATTAAATGTATTTTGTGTTTGCGAATTGCAGTGTATCCTTGGCTAACGTCATTAATCCATTCAAGAATTCCACAATAACGAAAGTGTACTCTAAGCATTTTTTTTTTTAATGAGAAAGCCAAAAATGTTAACACAAAACACATTTACGTGAAGAAAACGGTCACACTTTACAATAAGGTACACAAAAATACAGTAGTTACCTAGGAGCTCATGAGGAACTAACGAGGAACTAATGAGTAGAGGAGTTACTGAGGAACTAAGGCACATACATTTGGACTAGTTACTGAGGAACTAATGAAGAACTAACAAGAAACTAATGAGTAGAGTAGTTACTGAGGAACTAAGGCACATACATTTGGACTAGTTACTGAGGAACTAATGAAGAACTAATGAGGAACTAATGAGTAGAGTAGTTACTGAGGAACTAAGGCACATACATTTGGACTAGTTACTGAGGAACTAATGAAGACCTAATGAGGAACTAATGAGTAGAGTAGTTACTGAGGAACTAAGGCACATACATTTGGACTAGTTACTGAGGAACTAATGAAGAACTAACGAGGAACTAATGAGTAGAGTAGTTACTGAGGAACTAAGGCACATACATTTGGACTAGTTACTGAGAAACTAATGAAGAACTAATGAGGAACTAATGAGTAGAGTAGTTACTGAGGAACTAAGGCACATACATTTGGACTAGTTACTGAGGAACTAATGAAGAACTAATGAGGAACTAATGAGTAGAGTAGTTACTGAAGAACTAAGGCACATACATTTGGACTAGTTACTGAGGAACTAATGAAGAACTAATGAGGAACTAATGAGTAGAGTAGTTACTGAGGAACTAAGGCACATACATTTGGACTAGTTAGTGAGGAACTAATGAAGAACTAACAAGAAACTAATGAGTAGAGTAGTTACTGAGGAACTAAGGCACATACATTTGGACTAGTTACTGAGGAACTAATGAGTGACTAATGAGTAACTAATAAGTAGTGGTTAGGGTTAGGTAGTGTTGTTCCTCATAAATTACTGTAATTTTGTGTACCTTATTGTAAAGTGTTACCCAGAAAACAATTCTAAATACATATGAATCCATAAAAATGATGATTGAAAGGGATAAATGAACATTTAAGCTTAGAAATCATTCATAGCAAAACACCCAAGGTGATGTTCGTGTTGATCTCGCTGCCACATTGTGTCTTTGTCAACAATCACGTCTTCAAGGTAAAAGTAACCTTAAATGTTCCTTTATCCCTTTCATCCGTCATTATATGCATTTAGAATTGTTTTATGCATGTAAAACTATAAAAAGGTGTTTAGTGTTAAGGTTTTTGAGACTTGTGGCGTAACTGTGCTAGTTAGCAAAGAACTACAGTCAACCGCTGATGACATCATCTCGATGCTGATGACCATGTTTTAGCAAGCTGCTATCAAGGTGATAAAAATACATTAAGAACACAGTTGGACTCATGCAGTGTACAGTATTAATAGCACAGCAAGACATATTGCATGCTAACCAAAAAATGTATGCAACCCGACACAACGAAAAACACGCTAACTGGATCTAATTGAGGTTCCACTGTCATTGGAGATGGGGTTTTCCTTTCTTTAAAACAAATGCAAATTAATGTATAACCTTGATTTCATGTTTTTTGTCATGCATTATTTGTTGTCATTCTGTCTCTCTCCGTTAAAGTAGATCATCCATAAATATGTTGAGCTGTTCATGTCTCTGTAAGGGAGTTGGGAATCAAATAATGATTTCCCCCACTGCACGCGAGGAGGAGTTGAATCCAATCCATCAAGTGACTGATCAAGCAGCATGGTAAGCAGGATCAGACAAGAGATGTAATAAATGGTAAAACAATTCTGAAGAGCCGTAATTAGATCAATTACGCCACATTAATCCTCCCCTTTTCAGCATTAGCTATTTAATAGTTTTGAAAAAAAAAGCACTTGAGCTGTGTAAACAGAAACAGATCTACACTGTATACTTTATCACTCCCGTGAGTGATAAAGGTGTTACAGCAGCATCACATTCACACAGCATGTACACATATAGTATACATATGTACACTATACTGTACTATACTGTATATGAGCTACAGATGGTAAGTATAACATAGTAGTGTTTTACCTCACATACACTGGGGTTATTGCTGTATAAATGTACAGTACATGGAATGAAGGATGACCTAAACCAGGGGTCTTCAATTAAAACTGAGTAAGGTCCATTTATGCGTTTTTTTTTTTCACAGCAAAGGTCCAAACCTCATTTTCCTTAAATTGCATCGCAGACAAGCTTATATGAACGTCAAATGTAATGCACATCACCCTATTGTTTCAATACAACACAATTATCTTGGCGCCTAAATTGCATTTTAAAGAGAAAGTGGGACCAAATTTCACATAATTAATAAAAGGTAAAAGGACTGGTAAAAGGTACTGTACAAACAATGGATGAACACAAGAGGTTTGTTTTTTAAGTTAAATAAAACTGTACCGGTTTCTCTGAAAAAATAATATTAAATAATAACATTTTAAGCGTCTCTTTAACATAAAAGCCGCAACAGTACATCCTCTTAAAGTTTCACATTGCATTGTTATAGTTGGAGGTGACATTGGGATTTGCCTGAATTAGTCACACAATTCCTCTTTGTGTTTACATTTGAGTAAGATCTCTGCAGCAGAAGCACTCCTTCACAACTTGTGACGTTCTGCAGGACAGGAGCGAGCGTCTCCTGTCCTGCGCTCTTATTTTGCCGGGTTGTGTCTTCTCCTGGGAGGAAGAGGCAGCCGCTTCATGCCTGGTGGCCGCGCAGCTGCGGTCAATTAATAAAAGGCCAGCACTGTCGAATGTGCGGCGCTGGTTCATTGTTGCTATTGTTATCCTTGTACCTGCTGTACCTCGTCTCCTTACCGGTGCTGTCACTTAGATGGGTCTAAATACCTGTGCTACTATCTTGGACATACCTGTTTATTTTTCCCACAGAGCTTTCCACTCTGTCGCCCTGTTCCTGTGTTTTTGAGTATCTAAACTATTAAAGACTCTTTATTTTGCACGCCACCGCCTCTTCTCTGCAGACCGGGGGTCAAGCTTCCGACAGCTCAAACCAGAACGTAACACAACTCTCCCGTCAGTGAAAAATGTTTTGTTTTGCTCCGCTGTCCATACAATCCTTAGTGAACACTCATTTGCACGTTGCTGTGCTGTAAATTAAAGTGTCTCTCGTGGATTTTTCAGCGAGGACTAAGATACTTTACTATTCCTTGCTCACATGTCACTCACTTTGGTGGATATTTCCCCTCGAATGATTGGTGTTTTGTCATGTAGGCACTTTTGACCAGCGCTACAGTTTCAGAGCATATGGCACTGGATTCTGGAAGAATGAACATACATTGGTCCATCCATTCACTTTTAAATGTTCACATTTTTCAACTTTTCTTACTTGTCCAACAAGCCATGGTTCTCTCATCCACTTCTCGGCAAGTAAACAAACTATTTCATTGGCTCATTTTGAGTGACGTCAGCGCGTTTGCTGTCGCATAACCATAATAACTAAAGCAATTGTGCCTGCAAATTGCCACGCCGGTCGGTCTGCGAGCATGATTATATGTTATAATTACTTTTCCAATTCATTTGAATTGGTCACGGGTTCGTAATGGTCCGTCACTGAGTCCATATCCACCATTTGGTGATTCCTGACCTAAACCGTTATGTTATGTTAGTTATGACAACTGAGTTGAGTGTGTCTTCAGGAGAAAGAGATTCTCTCCTTCTGTTAAGGAGATGATCTGATCTGTTGTCCCCCACTGTCTCAAACAACTCCAACTTCTTCAATGAGTTTCCTGCAAGCTGTCGGTATTCCTTCTCTGTCATTAATACACCCCAACACCACAGAGTCATCAGAGAACTTCTGCAGGAGGCACAATCCAGAGTACTGGAAGTCGGAGGTGAACAGAAAAGGCGACAACCTGGACCCGTGCGTGTGGATACGGGAGATTTCAATTGTAGTTGTTGCGGATGCTGAGACTCCCATCTGAAGCAGCTTTTTAACACAGAGAACTTTGGATCGTATTGAAATCCCTGGAGAAGCCAAGAGTTCGACTCTCACGATACTTCCGATGACAGCGTCAGCCACACCAACATGGAGCCGGCAGTTGAACTGCAGCGGGTCTGGAGCATATGTTGAAGCATGTGATAGGCATCCTCCAAGCAGCCTGTCCATCACCTTCATGACATGTGACATCAACGCAGTGGGTCGCTAGTCGTTGATGGGCTTTCTTAGGTACTGGTACTAGACATAAGGTTTTCTATAGCACTGGCACCTTTTTCAGGTTGAAGGAGTGATGCAGGACAGCTGGTGGGCACAAGACTTCAGGACCCTGGGAATGATGTGATCAGGTCCTGCAGCCTTGTTTCAGTTGAGTTTTTCCAGGTGTCTTGTCGCTTGGCTGGATGTCACTGTCATGTGAGGTGTTTTTCTCGTGTGATGATAGGTGTGATAGAAGTGGTGTTGGTTTCTGAACTGATTCAGTGATATTCAGGGTGATATGGGTCAGGAGGGAGAATGGTTGTTTCCCAACCTAATGGTTGCTGGTTCGACCCTCCATCCCGCCGTGATCATTCACCCTTTTTATACATTTCAACATAGTCTGCAAAACACAAATGGACACATTAAATGATGCCCCCTACTGGTAAGAAATATTTTTCCATTACTGTAACATTCCACTTACTCTACAGTGTGACGTCTCTCAACCTAGCGGGTGCTGGTTCGATTCCCAGTCGGTGAATAGATTTCACCCCATTTCTGTAGAATGTATACATTGCAGACATGCCATTTCTACTGAAATTGCTTACTTTCGTCCCATTTGTCAAGGAGTAATTCTGTTACTAATGCGATTACTTTTGAACTACGACAGCTTACTTTAAAGTAATTGGCCCAGCACTGTAGGTCAACTTATACTATATACTGTCAGTATTTCAAGAAAAAACTATAAATAGTCATTTGTGACACATTTCATGTTTTTTTCTGATTACATTACACCTGTTTGCTCTTTTGTTGTTTCTTCCCATTTTTTTTTTTTATTTTGCTGAATTTTATTTTTACAATGTGCACTTAGGACAGCCCCTGTAGTAATGTATGCTTTGTTTCCCCATATTGACATATATGAACTCATTGGAAAGGGAGAGCGCCAAAGGCTAATGTTGAAAAAAATGCAAAGAGAGGAGGTGAATGCAAAATGAAGGCGTTGTTTGGTATGCAAGTGTGTGCTTGGAAGAAAGAACACCGCCATGCAAATACTGCAAGGAGGAGGAGGAACAGCACCGTAAATTCATCTCACCGCTTATTTTTTGGCTAAAGGTAGTTTCCTCCTTGAGTTTTGCTTCTTTTGCTGTTCAACTGATTGAAAAGTGTTTTTTGGATTGTTTGGTTGACAAGGAAGTCAGGCTGAGATATGACAGGTGCTGCTGCTGACTTCATCCCCTCACCTACACTTGTTCTTCCTCTTCCTCTCAGCACAATGCCTTGTCTTGGATCAGATAGAAGATTGGGGATGAGTGATAGAGTACCTTTGGTGTCCCTAAAGGTGTACAGGTGGTACTCCCCGCTCTCAGGGTGAGCCCCAGGAAATGCAACGTTGTACGCCAAGGCTGCTTTCAAGGCCCTGGCTACAGGAGGGACTGAAAGTGAGCATGCAGGATTTAACTGCCGTGTTAAGCCTTCCATTTAGCCTAATACACACACATTGCACATTATATTAGTTATATTATATGATACTAGAAGGTATGTCTCCACATTTTTTGCAATTCTCTGTGCGGAGAGATCGCATTGATTATATGACAATCTTTGACTTTGATAAGCAATTATTTGATCAATGCAGATGACCTCCACAAGATCTTCACAAAGACAGTTTCAGAGAAGATGAACGCTTGCTTTACAGGCTTGAAAGCATCTGCCAAGTTTTAAGAGCAGGTAGCTAAAAATATGTTTATGTTGAAGTACTGCATGTACTGTATATATTTTCGTTAAACACATGGAAAGATATCATGAGTTCTGGAATCCCTCATGCATTAGATCCCCGCTTATTAATGGGTTTACATTTTGGCCACACAGTCAGGAGATCTGCATGATCTGTGTTCGTACCTCGTTTGGGCATCTCCGTGAGGAGTTTGCATGTTTTCCTCATGCGTGCGTGGGTTTTCAACAGGTACCAAAAATATGGATATATAAATATTAATTGGCGACTCTAAATTGTCCATAGGTATGAATGTGAGTGTGAATGGTTGTTTGTCTATATGTGCCCTGCCATTGGCTGGTGATCAATCCAGGGTGTACCCCGCCTCTCGCCCGAAGTCAGGTAGCATAGACACCTATGCATAGAGGACGAATGAATGAACATTCCGGGACAGCCAGCAAATGGCGAGCAATTGATACGTCCATGAAAATGCTGATTTCTGACACACACGGCTTGCGCCTCCCCTCCTAACCCCCCTGCTAGTTTGACCTTGACATCCTCCTCCGATTTCTGATCAGCATTTGCACTGAAAGTGAGTGTTGTAATAATTACATTAGATTCAGCTCCGGAACCTTACACATCTCTTTTCAATTGCCATTGTTTACTCGCAACACAATCCAAGTTTAAGCCCTAAATATGCCTCACACACTTATCAAACACATCTAAAGTATAAATGTATAGATAATCACCATTAATGAACGATAATGTAAGATGATCGATAGAGACTGCACACAACCTTGTTGTGTATATGATATATGAAGCACTGCGCAACTCTGATTGTGCTATGTGAGTGTATGTGTGTCCTGAAGGCCCCTATGAGAAGTTCTTCGACTGTATAATATCTGACACTACAATGGAAAAAACAAACCTCAGACTCTGATTAGCTGAACTAAGGTCTGAATTATGTCAGGTTGCGAGTGTTTTGCTGTGGTGTGTTTGTGCAAGTGCATTTGTATGCATGTATTTTTGTCACCTTTTGTGTGGCTTCCACCATTTACAACATAAGCGGACAGAGTTTTACACTTACACTCCCTGCCCGTTTTTGACACAAAGCTAAGTGGACGTACTTTTATTTTTGGAAGCACATGAGTCATGTAAGATTACATATAGTGTACGTCTGTGTTTGCCTTTGTCATCACTCCTTTCTGAGTGGATTCACCGGTTTCCATTTTGCACAGTGTGTCACAAGTTTGTGTGTGTGTTTGCCTGTGTTGTCTTTGTTGTGTGCGTCTAATCCCCAGGTCCCCAGGGCTCCAGATGAACAGCTGAAGCAGGGGCAGTGGTGGCTTGTCATCTTGGGGCTCCCGCTGTTTTCCTCCCTTTCACTGCTCCCCATATGGTCCTGCAGCACTGGATCCCCAGGGGCCTGTTAGCGCCACACCACCCAGGCCTGGGCCTTGCCACCAGGTCTCTCTCACCTCCTGTCTCACCCCTGCTCCAGGGCTCATCGTCGCTCCAACAACCCTTCTCCCTCCCTCCCCCCCTTTGTGGTGCATCCACACCCCTTTTGATTTTGTGGCTCACACTGTGATAGGAACCTCACTGGTTTTCTTATGCTGTGTTAAGCAGACACACATCTCTCTCTCTAACCTCTATTCTTTTTTTACCTTCCTCATGTTCCACGTCCTCCTTTTTTCACCAGCCTTACAATGTGCACTTTAGGACTTCCATAATATCTGTTTCAATTTCATAGGTGATCGCCAAAACCAGTGGTGTCCAAAGTGTGACCCCGGGTGACGTGCGACCCAGAGCTCATTTTTTTTATTGTATTTATTTCAATTTTATATATGCAGTAATTCCTTTTCCACTTTGCACTTGAAATGTTGCACCTTCACTCTACCAGAAATATATTAACTAAAAATATATTAATTAATAAATCATACAGATTTGTGGTGTAGTCCAAAAAGTATTAGTCCAAAAATGTAATATATAATATGCATATATAAGCAAATTTGATCTATTTTTTGACTAAAAAGAAGCATTTCAAGTGCAAAAATGGCTAAATTAAGTCAAATGCAAATATAAGGCATCCGGAAGACTGCATTCAAAGATGTTGTGATGATATGTAATATTTTACACAGGTCACTGGGTGTCAGTAATGTTACTGTTAATGGTAATGTTAATGCTGTGATGTTGCGTGAGACACACAAGCACCAAACTTGGCCGCCGGAAGAACAGGCTTTTATCGCAGTTTTGAATGATCTCACAACAGGCACAATAATCCCTAACACGAGCCACTGTTGATGCCGTAACCCACACCAAGCTTTACATTTACAGCAACACATCACACATTTGTGTCTTATTTTAGTTGACTATAGGGGTGTTATTTTATGTATAGAGGGCTCTAATGTTAAAATTTGTATCTAGAAGGTCATAAACAGCTTTTCTATGCTCTAACTATGAAACTATTCCATTTATATATAACTACTACTACTTCGCAGAAATTCACTTAACAATTAACCAATTAAATGCGATAAATGAGGGATTACTGTGTGAGTGTTCATATATTCAAACATACCTGTCAACATTTGCATTATAAAATAAGGGACATTTTCTGGAAAAATAAGGGAAAATTATGGAAATAGTTTTTTGTGACTGGTGGGGTGGTGTCAGTGGTGTACAGACCCAACTGCCTACTGTGGTGCACGTTCTCTTCTGATCGCAGCTCGTCAAAGAAAAATAAAGTGAAATTATAAATCAACAAAGTGGAGAAATCAACATTCCATTTAGTTATAATTTTAAAAGTTTTTTGGAAGAATTTCAGTGTTTTCTTGTTTTTGGGTTGTATCCTTAAATTTTTTTGCATGCGGCCCTTGGCAGAAAAAAGTTTGTGTGACCTAAACAGTAGCGTGGCATATTATGTCTGAACATGGCACTTTCCCACTACTGGCCTGGACGCCCCCAGTGATGCTGAGGCTCCCTGTCTCTTTAAAGAGTGATTTAAACTCTGCAGGCCCTCAGCAGACTTTGCTGCTGGAAAGTTCCTCAGTTTATCTTCACCAACAGAGCCCCGGGCGTCTTTAAATCAGCTGTTCCTACCTCTCGGAGATTACCAGGGATTTATAAGTGAACAGGGAGTGCTGTTACAAATTATCAAACAGATCATAAAACACCATCGCTGGGATTTGACGGCTTGTTCCACATGATGGAGCTGAAGCTTTTTGGTCGTACTGTCGGGTTGGCAGTACATCTCATCAAATTAGGCTTCATCTGAGTAACCCCACGCAAATAACACATTTAAGAAACAAAAACATGTCATTGCTTGAATTTGAATTCAAAATAAACCCAACCACACGCAATGTAACACATCTCCGAATTGTCATATTAAGTAAAACATGCTGATTTGTTTCATGTAATATCCAAAAAGCAACTGTTTTTGCTCACTCTACAATAATTGCATGCACATATTGAGTCCTAGCGCCCTCTGTCGGCGGCAACCACAAACTCCTTTGGGCTGAGAGAAGTCACAGAACAGATGTACATGTTGTTGTGACATGGAATATTAGTCACAGTTAAAGATGAATTCAAACGAGTCACTTCCTCTACAGTGTCTCCCTATCGTTAATGCATAAGTGATGCAATCAAAAATTTGAATTTATATTTTTTATTTAATATGAATACAGTATCTAATCTATTAATAAAGTTAATTTAACGTACTTGTATTCATTTGCATTGCATATTTAATATGTATTAATTATTTAAAATGAATTTAGTAAAATGATTTCATTTTAATTATTTTTCTTTCTTCCAAAGCTCTTTTTATTGATTTTCAGAGTGTATACAAACACACACAAACTTATATACAGCCCCCCCCCCACCCCCCACCCTGACTTGTCCCCACCCTGTTCACAAAACAATTTTATTATTTTTTATCTTATATTATTATTATTATTTTTAAAATTAATGACTTAATTTAATTAAACCTTCTTTGTGTAATGTATATAAATAATATAGGCTATGTCAGGGATGTCCAAAGTGCAGCCTGGGGGCCATTTGCGGTTCGCAGCTGTTTTTTTAACGGTTGTCTGCGCACTCTAAAAATACAATTAAAAAGAAAAACTAAAAAAATACAACCGCAAAAATTGTAGTTTGTATTTTTATATTTAAAATGATTGATTATAATCACCTAGTACATGGGACATGGTGAGTTTTTTGTTTTTCTATTTAACATTTTATGAAGTAATGATGGTATATTGATTTAAAATGAACAATTGTCAAAATAATGATAATATATCATTAAATGTGTTGCCAGAACTAAAATAAAATTGGATGTTTACATGCATTTATTGCACAAAAGCTTTATAAATGGAATTTTAGATGCACTTGTCCATTAGCTCCTATATTATTATTGTATGAATGCTTTAATTCTGCATTTTCCTCAACAAATTTGCAATTTAAAATGAAAGAATGATTTTTATAAGTTCCACATTTCTCAACCAATTCAAAACAATCCGACACCAAAACCTTCAGCGCATTCAAAACATTCACATTCAACATTCCAAAAATTCATGGTTTTTCCGGAATTCCACATTACCCGGCCCAAAAATTACAATTGATATCAATGGTATTTTCTCACATTTTATGTGAACAATTTTTAACATGTCCAAAAATATGCACTTTCCCCGTAATTCTGCATTTTACAAACACAAATGCCCTTTGATCTTAAGAATTTCCACTACCACATTTCTCAATCAATTCAAACCATTCCAACACAGAAACATTTACCTCATTCAAAACATTCCGGCTTTCAGAATTCCAAAATATTACAAATATATGTGTTTTTCCCGGGATTTCACATTTTCTAGCCCAAAAATTTGCATTGCCATTTTGCCAAATTTCTCAGCACGTTCAAACCATTCCAACATCAAAACCTTCAACCTAAAAAAAATGCCAATATTCTCACTCTCCATGTAATTCCACATTTTCTGTTGAGTTTCAGTTTTACAGCATTCACACTTGCTGAGAAGCATTCACACATAAAATTCTACACCATTGTTCATATGTTTATTCCTCTACTTCTTATTCCGCCTAACTGTTTGTCTACTAACTCCACATTTGTCAACCGCTTCAAACCAATCCAATGTCAAAATGTTCAGCTCATGTTGGCAATCGGGACTTTTCTAAAAATTCCAACATTTACGGTAATATATTTTCGGTGACAGTTTTCCCATTGAAAATGAACGGGCAGTTTATGTGGCGCCCCCTGCCGGTGGAAAATCATTTTACATTTCATTGACTGTAACATTTTGCTTATTCTATGTGACTGGGTGACTCAGGTGGTAGATTGGTTGTCTCCCAGCCCGATGGTTGCTGCTTCGATCCTCGATCCCGCTGTAAGCATTCAACTCATTTATACATGACAGTATTCAGTCTGCATTTTTACTTTCTAACATTTCAAATGCCACAGTTTTTAGTCTGCTAAAAACAAATTAAATGGTGAAAAATGCCATGGTGAAAAATAATTTTAGATTTTCCATTACGGTAACATTTTACTTATTCTACTGGGTGACATGGCTGAAGTGGTAGAGGGGTCCTCTCCCAACCTGATGGTTGCTGGGTTGATTCTCAGTCGGTAAAGAGATTTGAACAGGATATTTCTGCATCCATTCTACATTTCAGTTCAGCTTCAGTATTAACACACTCTTTTACACCGTCCGCTCATTTAGGACGTGTAGGCTATCTACCAGGACTTCCCACATTTTCCATAATTCAGTGTTTTCTGTACCATTTTTTCGCCTGCTATTGGTGGAAATTCATTTTACATATAACACATTCTGTGCACAATGACATGGGTAAGGTTGTAGAGTGGTCCTCTCCCAATGTGATGGTTGCTGGGTTAAGCCTCAATTTCATCACATTTTGATAATATTTCTACATTTCAGGTCACCTTCAGCGTTTCAGCGTTCACATGCAATTTCTACTGAAATTGCTTCATCCAGTCCGACTATGCACTACTGTCTATTGAACCACACTGCTGCTTGACCACTGCTGACCAGTTTTGGACGATTGGTTCTGTGTACAGATCCAGCTTCACCAGGAAATTCTCAGCTCTTTGGACCACTTTGAAACTCAATCTCTTTGAGTTCTGTGTTGTGTCTTGGAATGCAATATCCTCTGCTGCACTCCTGCTGTCATCAGCTGCCTCTCTCCACTTCTCTCGGTGAGTCTGCTTCCATCCGCTACAACACAATCCCTCCACATGCTCCCTCCACTCCCCTCTATCCAGCGCCAAGGCCTGCCCCCCTATGTGTCGACACCAGGGTGGGGCTTTGGATCCAGCTTAAAGAAAAGCAGGAAGATCAAGGGCAAGAAAAAATGTTGTGTGGGTTGGCAATGTGACGAAGAGTAACCACTGACCAGCCATCTTTAACTCCACCTTGCCCAATCCCCTCCCTGTTATATTTCTTTATGCGCTCTCCCCACTTCGGTGCCTCTCCTTGTCTTGTTGGTTTCACTGAGACTGATGTGGGACTTAAAGCGGTCTGCTGGTTTGCATTGTTGTTTCACAGCAACAAGTCAGAGGTTTGGTTTTGTGAGTTTCCTTGTCTTTTGCGTGCGTTTGCGGTGCTAAACGTCTTCCCCCAGTCCAAAGCCATGAACAGAATGGCCAGAATGGCCAACTCTGCATGATTATTATTATTATTTTATTCCACATTACATTTTGTGTTGTACTTTTGGAGATAATCAAAGAACTGTCATGGTCTGCATGAAAATAAACCCTTTATTTGCTCAATTCTTGTTTCTTTGTACAGAAAAGTTGGTCTGTTGACTGGGGCAGGAGCAACGAGGCAGGTTGACACAATCGGCAATTCTTATCATTCATAAACCCTGGGTCCATACCAGGAAGTTCCTCAAGGTTTTGCCATGTTGACTTGAGCTCTCCATTTTGTGCCAATATATTAATGTTCCCTTGTTTGCTTGCTAATCGCTTCCATGCTACTGTAAGTCTAGTTTTTTGTACTTTCAGTCTTTTTCCGCCCTTTTTCACAGGTTTTGATTGTTACTTTGTTCTCTTGTTTTTCTGGGGTCTCCCTGGACTGCCTTGTTTCCATGTACGTGTTGTTTCCCGGCCTTAAGTCTAAGTATGCGCTCTTTTGAACACTCTTGAATTATTTTTCAGTACAGTAGTTCTTTGTTTATTGCAGTTAATTGGTTCCACAATTGAACATGATAAATTAATTTCCACAAAGTGGGATTCCTTATTTCTAAGTTTAATATTTTCGTAGTTCGAGCATGGAAAACCTGTTCACAGTTTTTCACATAATTAGAGCCCTCTAGACATGAAATAACACACCTATTGTCACCTTTACACCCCTACTACCCAATATAGTAGACATAATAAAAGAAGATAAGACATAAATAAGGCTCATGATTGTGTGTGTTGCTGTAAATGTGTTCCGGTACTAGGGGAGCTGACTGTGGGGCGGACAGGAAGTGACGTTAGGATGTCAGCGCTGAGTTTTAGCTTGCTGTGGGTTACGGCGCAACAGTAGCCTGTGTTAGGGATTATCGTACCTTTTGTGAGATCATTCAAAAAGATCATGCAAAAGCTTGTTGTTCCGGCGATCAATTCTGGTGCTCGTGTGTCTCACCCAACATGACAGTAACATTACTGACACCTAGTGACCAGTGTAGAATAGTACATATCATCACAACTTTTTTCATTTTTCTAAATAAATCATGCTCTTTCATGGTTGAATAGAAGCATTTTTAAGCATAAAAATGACTAAATTAAGTTAAATACAAATACAAGGCATACAGAAGACCCATCAAAGACATTGTGACGATATGTAGTATTCTACACTGGTCACAAAGTGTCAGTAATGTTACTGTAATATGAGACACAGAAGCATCAGGCTTGATCGCCGGAACAACAGGCTTTTATTGAAGGTTTGAATGATCTCACAACAATAATCCCTAACACGGGCTACTGTTGCAATCCATTCCAGGATAAAACTCAACACTGAACCCCTGACATCACTTCCCGGCTGCCCCCCCCTCAGTTTTCAGGTTTTCTATGCTTTTAGTACCAAAATATTCTATTTATAAATGACTCCTAATTTGCAGAAATTCACTTATCACAGTCAGGTCTGGAACCAAATGACCACGATGAACGTGGGATTACTGTACTTCATTCCTGGATACAATCATAACTGCAGGCTCGGTTAAGACTAATGTTAGACCAGTCACCAACATATGTAAACATAAATGCTACTCAACTTTGGAACCTCACAGTATTCCAACAGAAGAGAGATGTCCAACAAAAATGGTCCGTTGCCAAACGTCTCCAATAAATGTAATTAGTTAGTTCACAACAAGACTTAAAGACCAGAAAGATCCATGATGACAGACTGACCACTGCTGTAGACTTTCATCAGATTTGTACATATTATTGATCATAAATTCATTAGCATGGATGCATTAGCCACACCGTGCTGCCCAAACAACTCTGAACTCTGAAGTTTTCACTGACCCTTCACTCAACCCAACATACAACAGCTTACCCTGTCTGCTGCGGCACTATAGCCAACGGACGTCTGTGCATACAAAAGTAGCAGGCCATCTTCTAATTCCATCAAATCTTAATGAGGAATGAGACATTGAATACCCCATGAACTGGTGAAAAACACAGGTAAGCTGGTTGAAGGGTGGACTTTTTACATAAAACAAGGAACTCTTATGTAACGGAGCGACGGAAGACGTGGACTGTGCATCAACGGTGTATCAATGGTACTGCTTTGAATTTTGGAAGTGTTTATTTTCCCAACAATCGTAACGATGTCATCTTGAAAGACAAGACAGTGTTCCAGGAAGCCATGGAGCTTTGTTTGAATGGAGTGAGTGAAGCCTCTGACCAAGTGTGGCCAGCGGTCTCCAAATGGAGCACCTGATCCTAACTGTATAAAATACTCATTTTTTGTCATATCATAGTACAATTTGAAATGAGATTTGGTCAGGACTCAAGCTATGATCCAACTGTATTTTCAGTCAAGGCACATGTTCATGAAAAAATGTATCGGCAGTGTATTCAAACTTCTGTTTGTCAGTGTTGGCAGCGCTTAGATTAAAAAATTCAGCTTGTTAGCTTTGCTACCTCTACTCCAAATGGTTCAAGGAGAGCTTTAAAATTACTTCTGGGTATGACTTTTTAGGCATTTTAGCCGATAAATCCTGGAATTAGAAGGAGTAATGCTGCCGGTCACTATGGTTGAACATTGCTCCAGTGCAAAGATAGTGGGGCAGGAAGTCAAAATAACTTCCTCTTACTTTGCAAGTGTTGCATTACATACTTAAGTTTCTGTTTATGTTATGTCAGTAATCAAGGATGCAATACCTCTGGTGCTTGACCAGCTACATCCTCATGTGAGTGACTTACACGAGCAGGTGACTGATTTCTTTCTGCTCTGCCTTGGGTTCTGTCGATCTTCCATTCATTTACTTTTGTCACTTTTATCTCCGTTCTTCATCGGGCCGCACTCTCCCCTGCTTCGGTTCCATTTGTACGGTGTGATATTGCTTTAATTGAGCAGAAACGTGGGGAGATCAGACATATCTCAAGGGATTAGAGCAAACGCTTGGAGTTTGTGCGACTGGCAGCCTGTGTTTGGAGCAAAGGGGTCTGCTGGGAATGAAGGTAGTTAGTGTGACCCCTGACCCTGCGAGCTGTTGACGTGGAAGCCAGCCAAGAGAGGTCCAACAGAACGCTTTTGTTAATCACATTCAGGGTTCCCTGTGAACTATGGGCAGGGGGAAAGCTGGCAGCTCAGCCCTGTGGAATGCAGAGCTCTTTATTCCCATGCTTTGGAAATGGAGGTGGGCTCTGGAACTAGCAAAGCTCCTTCAGCAAGACCTCTTCCACTCAGCTCAATCGACACTGACAGTTTCCTGGCTTAGGCTTGCCAACTGGCAGGGTTGCGGTGCGGGGGGGACAAATGCGTCCCGCCAGCGCTTGCAAGGCAAAACTTCCATCAGGCCGCTACAGTATGAAATGCATTCACTGTATTTCTGTAGCCACGTTGGGTAAGACCTGTCTGAACCTCGAGTTTTGACAACAAAACAATCTTTGATCGCTGTGACAGTCACAATAATGCTTCATTGTGACAAACACATTCCACAATACCAGCACCTGGAATTACACACTGGTCTTTATAGGGAAACTCAGATGTTGAGCCAAACAGCTTTTTTAAAAATCAATCATTTCAGGCTCTAAAGACAGCAACAATTTTGAAGTAAATCCTCATGTATTATTGTTACAGTGGAACCCACTTAAGTGGGTCCTGTCTGTCGACAACCTCATCAAGTCCTGGTCCACTGTGTTCATATTATTACTTCAAAGTGCAAACTTTTTAAGCTTTACCAATTTGTCAACACAAAATGTGAGACCCAGAGGTGTCATCTTTATGAAAAATGGGCCCGTTGTAGCATGTGTTGTAGCATTGTTAACTTCATCATTATCACTAAACAGCAACATCACCACTGTCTAGTTACACAGCATTAAAACACGCACTTCCTGTTCAGTGCAAAGTAAACTTCAAAATAAAAGTCACAGTACACCACATCCCCACCTGGGAATAAAGAAATCTTCTCACTCACGCGTCCTATCAGATAAAAAATTCATCTATATACACCACACTTTTATGTCAATTTAGGCATCTTTCGGCAACTGCAGTCACCAATTTGTTAATATTGATCCACATGTATGTCATAAACAGCAACAACGACGTTTTGAAGGAAGGTTAAATCACTTTTAAATCTATATTTTTGTATAAAGGTATAGCGAGTTGTTAGACACTGTTTATGCATCAGTGTGCATACTATCCTATGTGAGAAGATGGTGGTGACGTCTATTCTGGCTCTCTGCAGCTAAGAGGTCAGTGGACACTTTTCTCCCAGCCAAAGAGGTGGGTTCCATCTTCACTGTATATTTCTTACATCCATCTATCCATCTTCTGCCGCTCATTATATGTTATCATCTTATGATCATCTTATAACACATACTGTATTTTACAGGATGTGAGTACACAGTTGTTCCTCGCTACACCGTGGTTAGAACATCGCTCCCTGACTCCAACGTGGCTTTTCAATAATTAATTGGCCTATGGCCTATTGTTAGTCAAATATATATTGAAAATCATATGTAGTATTCTGGTCACTATGTGTCAGTAAGGTTACATCGATGACACATGACATTACATTACATTACCTTAACACTACCACTGGTCAGCCATGGCATGTCCGACATGATAGTGTGGAAAAAAAGATGACCCATTCAGTATGGAAGTGGTAGGTTTTTGGCTTCTTACTTTGTCCTTCTTCCCCACTTCGTTTGAAACACTTTCTTAAGTTTAAAATAAGTAAATTTTAGAGGCTAACTAGTTAGCTCGGTAGCAGCGGCCATCTAACATTACTTTTAAGAAAAGTACAATGAAAAAATATTTGACATTATATTGCAATCTACTAATTACATTTCTATTACGTTACACTCTTCTGCAATCTGTGCGTATGCTAGCAACCCCGCCTCCACCCACTGAGACAAATAGACTGTATGACTGACAAAAGGGCTCACTCCGTTCATGTCGTTGTTCTATGGAACAAACGCGCCAATGCACAGAGTGACTCCTCTTCTTGCCTGTTTGCAATACCCATACACCCCTGCCCCCTCACATAGACAGGTGCAATATTAGTGCAATATTAGCTAAATTAGCTGACCGGACAGTTCTTGTGCACTATGGGCCTCAGGGATTCATTTCATACCTCGACATGTGTTGTTGGTATGGCAATAAAGAATCGAGGAAAACAGACATGCATGCACATGGCAATGTATTGAGGCCAGCAATATTTTCAAGTTCACTTTCATTTATCCATCCAACTATTTTCTATGCCGCTTGTCTGCACTAGGGTCATGAGGGGAGGCTGGAGCCTATCCCGGCTGACTTTGGGCGAGAGGCGGGGTACACCCTGGACTGGTCGTCAGCCAATCGCAGGGCACATGTAGACAAACAACCATACACAAACAAATTCATAGCTGTGGACAATTTAGAGTCTCCAATTAACCGAAAATGTATATTTTTGGAACGTGCGAGGAAACCACCAGTACCCGGAGAAAAACCACGCATGCATGGGGAGAACATGCAAACTCCATACAGAGATGCCCAAACGGAGATTCAAATTTATTTTCATTTATTGTGTGATTAATTAATTTATTTATTATCATCTCAGGCCTATCACTCACGAGACATTTTTTTTCTGAACAAAAAATCTTGTCACATTTTAATCTTGCAAGATCTTGTGACACATTATTTTTTGACACCCCTATTATTTACTATATACTGTTTAGAGTACTAAGGTTACACTAACAGCAGTTATTAAAGAAGCAGCGATGTATGATAACAACATCACACTTGTTGAAGAAAAGAAAAAGTTGCTAAGAATGACTCACGCTTTGCCGGGGATCGATCCGTGCTCTCTTTGTCTTTTTCCGTCCCACTCTATGGGCTACGGGACCACTGCAGGGGCACAAGAGACAGTCGCCACTTTAAACATAGCAAGATACCAAGGACAAAGTAAGATGCCAAAATCTTTACCACTTTCACACAGAATGGGAGGAAAACATTTTTTCACGATGTCATGTCGGACATGCCAAGGCAGACCACATGCTTTGTGGTGGTAATGCAATCTGAGGTATCTAATGTCTCATCAATGTAACATTACTGCCGCCTTGTGACCAGAATACTACATATGACTTGTTTTTCAATATTTTTGGCTAGTAACAGGCCATAGTCACAAAACAGCAATTATTTATAAATTTGTTGACTAGTTTTTGAAAAACTGCGATCACTTGTGGTAATGACCTTTGGGTAGTGACCGAGGGGACAAGATCGCGGGTAAGCAGCCAAAATGTATTTCTTCCAGTGGTGGCTAGGCTCTCCCTTAAAGATAGATGAAGAAGATCTGTCATCCGGGAGAAACTCGAAATAGAGCCACTTCTCCTCTGCAATGAGAAGACCCAGATGAGGTGGCTTGGGTGGCTGGTAAGGACACCTCCTGGATGGTTCAGGGCATGTCTGACTGGTAGGAGACCTCAGGGAAGACCGAGCACACGTTGGAAAGACTATGTCTCTCCACTTGTTAGGGAAGGCCTCGGGTTCCGCCGAGAGGAGCAATCAGGGAGAGGGAAGCCTCTTCTATGTCTGAGGCTCCTGCCCCTGCGACCTCAGATAAGCGGAAGAAGATGAATGGATGGACTGTGACTGTGCCACAACAGTATGATGTAAAAATCAAAAGGAATTTATCAGCAAAATACCATGACAACACGCAACTAGTGATCATTCATAATAATACAGCAAGTTGCATGTCTCATTTTTGCTGTAAACGTACCACGTTATGCAATTCAAACATGTTTTAGTTTACTTGAAAGATCATAAGAATGCATGTTGTTTAATGATGTGTACGTGCCAATTGTCTGAGTTCCAATACTTTATGCACCTGCTGTTTCAAATCTGATATGCGCATTATTAACACTGCATTACTACGTCATTAATCCATTCCACAAGGTCCGAAACATACTCTGACCAAATACATTTTTCCTATAATAGAAAATGCACAGTCGTCCCTCATTTATAGCGGTTAATTACTTCCAGACCTGACCTGAAGTAGGATTCAATATTAATAAATGGAATAATTTCTTAGTTAGAGCAGAGAAAACCTGTTTTTAAATAAAATGTGTACCAATATTTTTTTTTTTACAACACATTGCTCAACTGTAATGCTCAGGTTACAGGATCAATGCAGAGACGGCCACCACTAGCATAGCAAGCAACCGAGCTAACTAGTTAGCCTCTACAATTTACAATTTATTGTAAACTTAATGAAATGTTTCAAACAGAGTGGGGAAGAAGGACAAAGTAAGGAGTCAAAACCTTACCACTTCCACAAGGAATGGGAGGAGGACTGGGAGGAGAACTATGTTGTGTCAAACATGCCATGGCTGAGTACATGCAGTGTGAAGGTAACCTAATCTAATGTCATATAACATTACTGATGCCTAATGGCCAGAATACTACATATAACTTGTTTTTAAGTTTTTTCTAATAATCGTCCATCGTCAACTAGCAAACAGCGACAATTCATTCATTCATTCATTCGTTTAAAAAAAATGTGATCAAGTGACGGAGTGATGTTCCAACGGCGATGTTGTGAGGGACAACTGCAAATCCAATTAATCCATTCCAGAAAGCCACAAATGTGAACACAAAACATGTTTTTATAGTTTCACAATGATAGTTTTACATTCAGAAAACAGTTCAAAACATATAAATGAGGAATGAAAGGAAAAATGAACATTTAAAGTAACTTTTACCGTCGTTGAAAATGTGACTGTTGCCAAAGACACAATGTGGCAGAGAGTGCGACATGGACACCACCATCCTTTCGTTCATAATTCATATGTATTTAGAATTGTTTGATGCATGTAACACTGTAATTGTAAAGGTATAAAAAGGGGTTTTGTGTTAACATTTTTTAGACTTTTGCCATACCTGTGTTAGTTAGCAAAAAACTATAAAGTCAACCACTGATGACATCATAGACAGGCGCTGGAGCTTTCTGTTTCAATTTATCAGCAAGCTGCTAACACGGACGTTTTGTGGTATAAAATACATTAAGAACACAGTACTCACGCAGTGTATTAATAAACACCATAAGACGTGTGCCATATTGTCAGCTAACTGGAAAATGTACGCAAACGGAGGCAAAATGTTGAGTTAAATGTAGTTAACCCAAAAACACACCAAACGGGGTGAATGCCACTGCATACCATCCATCCATTTTCTATGCCGCTTATCCTCATTAGTGTTGTGGGGGTATGCTGGAGCCTATCCCAGCTGACTTTGGATGAGAGACGGGGTACACCCTGGACTGGGAAACACTCACATTCATACCGATGGACAATTTATGCATTTTTGGAATTTGGGAGGAAACGGAGAAAACATGCAAACTCGAACCCAAGTCTTCTGGATCTTCTGACTGTAAGGCCAACATGCTAACCACTCTGCCACCGTGCGAGATGATTGACAGTTGTTCAGGCTTAACAATGGTTAATCATTAAAAATTAAAATTGCTATTGGTCAAAAGTGAATCGGAGGCACACAAACGGAAAACCTCAGACAAAAGTATGACACATAAACAACACAAAGAATATTAGCCACTCACTGGTTAGGTCAGAGGCGTCAGGATTAAGTATACCCCTGCTTGGGACTGAATTGAAAGCAGCTGGAGACTAAATGGTGATCATCCAGGCTGACGGGAAGGATAAGGAAAGGAATGAAACACAAATGCTAATGCAAACATACAGGTGCTTCATGCTCACTGATTTTGTAGTTTGAGGTAGTGGATCATGCAGTGGGACAAATATATTTGTCATCGTTGTGTTGGCTGATAGATAGGAGGTAAGGGAGTCGAGCTTGAGGGAGGAGAGCTGTGCTTTCTCTCACAGCGCAGCCACTCAGCTGATTCTGCTGTTCATTGGCCGCAGGAAATACCTGCTGTTCCGCACAATGGTGCTGCTGGGATTACAGGCCCCTATGCTGGGGAGCAGATCTGCATTGTAGGATGGTAAAAGAGGATGGAGAGTTGTGGACATTTGCTTAAGCTTTCTGAATGTGGGACAGCATCTCGTTGACTCATTTCGCAGGGAAGGCTTCATGCATTGCACGTCTCATAAAACAAAGCATATGGTGTTTTCTCCAGGCACAACTGTGCCTACCAGCATACCAATCACACAAACATACACGTTTGATCAAGCACCACTAACTTTTTAAGTAAAATGGACCTTTAGTTCTTTATGGGTGAGAAGAAGGATTGGGAAGTAGTAGCCGGAAGTAGCCAGTGGTGATGGTAATGGTTTAATTTATTTGAATTACTGGAATACAAAAAAATTACTGGAATACATCACATAATACAATTTGTCCAAAAGGAGTAGGAAGATGCAAAGCTTATTTAATCCTTCCCCCATCCATTTCACATCAATTGCAATACATTTGTTTACTTCCTGTATTCCGCATGTCCTCTTTGCTAGTTTAAAATACACAGGAAAATGATAAGGTAATGTAACAATGTGGTAAAATATTAGTCAAAGTTCTTGTCACCCTAAATAATTCATATAACAGTCATAATAAATAATAATAATAATACAGTAAGTATAAAATAGACATAACATAGTTGGCCTGTGAGGCTAGTACTGGAGAAATATGTTTCTTTGAACATCTGGCAACAGTTTTTACTATTTTCTGTGGTTCAGCGAAATGGTAGAAACACCCAAATGTCCAACAAAATGCGACCTTTCTGCAGAACTTTGTCATATAAAGTTTGCTTCTCGATCCCTGTTTCCCCCACTCTGCTTTGTATAATTGCCTCGTCTTCTCTGAGCTCTGAGTCTCTCGGATTACCGTAATGGCATGTCCAGTATGTCACTATTAAGCACGGAACCTCTATTTCCAGAAACCAGTGGAATTATTCCAAAACGTGCAAATTGTTTGAGACTAGTTTCAAAATAGCAAATCAGTGCCAGTGACAGCTTTGGTGTTAAAGAGTTTAAATTAAATAATTTGGCCATAAATTGGCGGGCCGCATTTTAACGAATCATAGTTTGGCTATGCAGAGTCTAGTCCAAGATCTTCCGTGTATCAAACCATTTGTCCATATAGTTGACAAGTGTTAATGGAAGGACATTTCAATGTCATATATTCTTTTTTTCTTCTAATTGGACCTATGAACCAACGTATGTACTGTACATGTTCATAAACTGTAAGCAAATGCTACCCCATTTGATTAGCCAAAGGGACAGCACAGTCGTCAATGCCAATCATCGGAGGGGCTTCCATTAAGTGGGATGATGTAGCCGTTAATGTTCAGTTGTTCTTGAAATGAAAACCAAAAGGCTGTCGTCTTGAAGGGCCTCACACTGATCTAACCCACCTGCCGGATATCGCAGCTAAACCTTTTCCCCCAGTGTGCCTCAGAGGTGGAAGCTACCTTGACACCCCCTAACTCTGACCCTGCAGCAAGCCTGACTATGTTTCCTTTGTTTAACCCCTGACCTCAGAAAACACGACCTGTCCCGGAGTTCTGAGAAGAGCAAGAGGGAAAGAGGAAGTGTTTGGTTACAAATTAAATGTGTGTGTCATGAGTCATAAATCGGCAGGCCTGCCAACAGTGCAGCTACTGAAATAGCATGTGGTACCAAGACGCTCGCCGTAAACTTTTAAAGCCTTACTTCAGTCTCTGCTTTTCAAAGGGGGAGCTGGAGGATGCTGGACGGAAGGGAAGATGGATACCATGTGTCCGAAGGGGAAGAAAAAGAAGAGAAAAGTGAAGGACAACCAGAATATGTGATGCATTTTATATTCGGGGAAATAAAGAAATAACGTAAGGTATTCTAAAGGTGACCACAAGACCTATTACAGTGAAACCTGTTTAGCGAGTTTTTCGATGAACAGCGAATATGTACTTGTCGTGACATACTGTGTTCTTAATGTATTTTTGTCACAAAATGTAGTGACTGTAGTTTTTTGCTAACTAACACAGCTAAGCCACAAATCTCAAAAATATGAACACAAAACTCGTTTTTATAGTTTATAGTTTTACACAGAAAAACTTTACGTGCTCAACAGGTTTACTCTGCCAGGGAAAAGTGTGAGATACACTTCCCCTGTCATACAGAATTTATTTGACTTTGATGTGTTGTTGTTATGCAAATTTTGAGTGGTTGGACCGGAGCAGGAGGGGATAGAGAAGAAGAGAAAGAAAACAGAGAGGGGAGTGCGGGGATAAGAGCGGGAGGACAGCAGCAACAACAACAATTTTGACAACAAAACAAAACAACAGAAACAAACAGGACTACATCAGCAAATGTGTGTGAAGGCGATAAAGACCATTACGGAAAGGACAAAATAATATCAACAACCAGAATGATAATACTGCACTTAAACAGTCACACATATTAGTTTTAATGAAATTATGAACTATGATAGTGAACAGAATGACAATAACTGTCATGCACACAATTGTAAAAACTATAATCATATTGCCGACATCACCGTCGCTGTAATAAAACCAACAACATAATAACACCCTGGTTAACTCAGTGAGTAATGTGGGGAAGTACGTATGTACTGTGAGTGTGCATATGTACGTGTGTACAGGTATCTCTGTATGTGTGTAAGTCTTCATGTATATAAAGGTGCACGACTGTGTGAGCGTGTAATTGTCACTGAGAATGCATGAAAGGAGAGGGACTGCCTCCCACCACCCAGCAAGCTCCGCTCCATACAGCCAAGCCGAGCCCCTACCGCCAGAAGGCCACCAAGCCCACAGGGGCAGGCATCACAAAAACCAGCCCCCGAAGAACCAGCCCACAGAGCCCTCCCTCCCGAGAAGACCAGCAAGGGGCCGCAGAGAGTCAATCACAACCAGAAACAGGGTGGCGGCAGGCCGGAGGATTGACAAACCCCAAGACTGGTGAGAGCTCACACCCCACAAGGGCAGACGGGCACTGGGGGCCACACACCAGCAGGCCCAGAGACGCCCCCGAAACTGTAAAGGAGCCCGCCCACGGCGGAAGTGCCAGTCCCCCCCCGCCACCCCCCACCCACAGGTAATGGAGCCCGGCCCGACCCGGGCCACCCCATGCTCAATCCCCAACACAGGACCACCCCGCCCAGGGACGAAGGAGGCATCGCCCCCTCAACCACTCAAAATAGATTAAAAATAAATAAATAAAAGCATGCACACACATACACACACACGCACACATGCACGCGCACACACACACACATACACACACTTTGGTCGATACCCGGAAGCCTCGTTGCAAGACATCCCCCGCTGGGAACCCAGGGCGCAGCGGAGTAGGGGATCGTGGGGTCCCAGACCCACTACCCAGATCCCAAGCCGCAGAGAACGCGGACCACTAGGGAGCAAGAACCCCCCCCATCCCAATGGCAGGACGTTACCAGCAAGGCAGACAGAGGAGCAGGCGAAGAGGAAAGCCACCGAATGAGCAAGCGGGGGGGCAGTGCCAGTCAACACACGCGGGGCAGCAAATCCCCACAGAGTGCCGCATCCCCAAGTCGCAGGGAGGCCCACCACGAGAGCGGAGAAGGCGATACCAGCAGCAGACCAGCCGCCGGTCCCCACCAGTCACCGGAAGCCGGTCCACCCACCCTCTCCCAGAACCGATGGCGCACCGCCCGTGCACCGAGCACCACCCCTGACCAGCCCACAGACAGACCGGGGGGAGGCAAAGGCGCAGACAGCGACCAAGCAAAGCACAAAAACCAGCGGTGACAAACGCCCAAGCGCCCGGCAGAGCAACACCCCCCGCCCGTCACCAAGGCCCACGGTCCCCACAAGCAGGACCAAGCCCCAACCCACCAGACAGCCCGGCTCCCCAGCAGCCACCACAGCGCAGCAACCCCAAGCCACCACGGCAGCACGCACCCGGTAGCACGGGCACCGCCCCCCAGAGACTGCCGAATCCCCCCCCAAGTACGCAGAAGTGCCCACAGCACAAGTCAGTCCAAGGGAAGCACCGCACCATCAACCGGCCGCAATGGGCCACCCCAGGGAAGGGCAGGCGAACCAGACAAAAACACCCCACAAGCTGAAGGTTAGCGTGTGTGAGGAAATACCACCATGAATGTCCTCTGGGGGAATTCACACATAAACGCTCCTTCTCCTAACGATGACAGCATTTCATTCACATTATGTCAACTTTGTTTTTATTGGCCAATTTTGCCATTCCATCGGCAATTCCATAAACGCAGAAAGCTTGGGCCTACGCATAGCACTCCCTTGCAATCTTGCATCTCTTTGGTTTTGCCATGTTTTGCCTAGTGGTTAGCATGTTGGCCACACAGTCAGGGAATCATCCAGGAGACAAAGTCAGGAAATCTTCCAGATCTCCTGACTGGGTTCGAATCTTGGCATCACTGTGTGACATTTCCATGTTTTCCCTGTGCCTTGCTCAAGACAGTAGCGCCACCCAGTGTTTAGACTAAAAAGTACATGTTATACACAGGCTGTAGTAAATTATATTTTTAGACTTTCATACAGGCCAGTTAGAAATGGACGGCGAGCCGCATTTGGACCTCTGGACACCCCTGCACTAAAAGAGTGACACAACACTGAAGCAGGTGGGCCCGGTGGCTGCTCAGTTAACAAAAGCTGAACAGAAAAACAAAAGATTGTTCTGTGGTTCAAGTTTGTAATGCCCATTACTTACCAAGACTGTCATCCCTTTGAGGTTTTCTCACTTTTGGACAGCAGCTGTCCTCTCTTGTGTAATCCCAAGCAACCTGTTGACAACTAGACAACACAGCCTGTGTCACACTGTGATGATAGACACAGATACAGTTTCACAAAACAGTATGACTGTTGAAACAAAACCTAAGGGATTTTTACATTTTCATCCTATTGTCAATGCTTGATATAAAAGTCATCTTTGGCGAGCTGCTGCTATGTCTGTTAAGCCACACTTGTTTTGCCAATATCAACACTAACTAACACTTTTTTATCTTTTATGTTACTGGCATCTTTTTCTTTGCTTTTCCCCTCTTTATTGTAAAACAACTTGATAATGAAACGTTCACAACAGAGCTGGAGTGCACACTCCTCTCCTCCAACACACCAACAGGGTGTGCATTTGTTGAGTGATGCACATCAGGTGTGTCTTGTTCTGGCTGTCATGTGTTTGTATGATGCGGGGGTGGGGTTGGGAGGGAGGCGGGAGGACAAGGTCAGTCCTGTGTTGATGGAGCAGTCTCAATTTCTCCTCTGAGACCATCAGACAGCGAAAACAGTGATGCACTCTGGCTTATGTTACTCTGTATAGAATTCTTACAGGCCCTCAAGAACTGCCTGTTTGTGTTCCTGCACTTGTTTGATGCTGTGCTACATTTTACACGACAGCAAGTGGACGCTATGTTGTCTGCTGTCTACCCTCACATAGAGATGAAAGTATTACAAAACTCTACTGTCAGTCTGATCTTGTCCAAACCAATCACAGTGGATCCCCACACATTCACGATTGGGATTTTTGGTCAAAAAGTATTCTTATTTTTAATTTTTCTCTGAAAATAGGCTGCGGAAAACACATCTCATTCACCCTAAGTGGGTAATAATTTATTATTACGTGCTTAGCCCACAATTTTTACATGTTTATGTCTTTCTGGTTGCCTGAATGACAAATGGAATCTAATAATTGCAAATGTTGATCAGAAATTGGAGGAGAACTTCAAGCTAACAGGAGAGTTTGGAGGGGGGAAGCAACCAGTGTGTCATAAAGAGATTAAAGAAGAATAATTCCAGGAAACAGGAAAATGAAACAAAGCTACAAAGATACAAGTCCAGGCAAAAAAACAACAATAAACTAGCAGAAGCCCCCCAGGTGAAATAAATCAGAATCCAATTACCAATGATACACAGGGGCGCTCCCAGCTCCCAAAAACCAAAGTAGAGGTACAGTAATGCCTCGCCACTTTGCGCTTTGAATTTCACAACTTCACTCTATCACGGTTTTTGAAAAATATAAAATAAAACAAAATCAGTTATTAAATTATGCTGTTTCTTAGTTGAATATGTCAAAAAAATAATAATGTTAAAACCCGTATTTTGAAGGTCGCAAACAAGTTTTCTGCACTCTAACTACAAAAATATTCAATTTCTAAATGAGGAATCCTATTTTGTGGGAATTCACTTATCATGGTCGGATCTGGAACCAATTAACCATGATAAACGAGGGATTACTGTATTGCGTTCTTGTATATTATTGATGATTTGTATAATTGTGAAGTGACAGTGGTGGTATTAAAAGGTGGGTTGGGTCACTTAAAGTCCCCACTGGTACTGCCCAGGTACCAAAAGCACCCCCCGCCACTGAGTCATGCATTAATAAAATGTGACGAATGTAATTTAACTGATATTGAAACATGATTTAAAAAGGATTGGTTCAAAATATTTTAAAAAAAACATGCTAACCAGGGCGGATGCTAACTGAGGTTTGACTGTGTTCAGTTTTGTCTTATGTTCAGTTTTATATTTGTGCCAATGCAGTAATTTGGTGTATAAATTGTCTGGCTGTCATATAAAAACTTTGTTTCCTGTATCATTGTTTATAGTGTCGCTTACTTATTTTTCTGCGAGGTCTGTTCTTTAAGAAATCCACGCTTCACAGATTTTCTATTTTCAAAATGTGTCAGATGAAAGTAAAAACAGGATTACAGTCTAATCCTCTTGAACGTTTGTGTCTCTTGGCCATGGGGAGAACTCTGATGGAGTCCTGCTGCAGAGAGAGACGAGAAGAGAGATAGAGAGTCTTTGCTTGTTGCAGTCCGGTAATGAGAGGCAGGAATAAAGTGGATGTATTCATGGACAAGCCAAGCCAGCAATTAAGACAGAGGTATCTAACTTCAGACGCCCACTTTGGATCTTTTGAATGTAAATACAGCCGCTTCTCTAAAAGTGAATGGTGAGATATTCCAAATGAAATCCCTTTTCACTAATGAGGGTGCTGTGATATTGCTACACCCAGCTTCTCTGTGGCGGTACCAAAGTACCTTCCTCTTGTTGAAATGTTTTAATCAGGCTGAAGGAGTTGGGATTATGATGTAACAGAGTTTTTCTCTGTTTCTCATATCAAGGCAGTACTATTTGAACCACTGTGGAGTGTACACCACTGTGACTGTCTTAATTAGCTAAGTAGATGTGGATAATAGGGGTGGGCAGATTGGTCCAAATATCGATTTATTTCTGTGTGAATTCTTTATACAAATAAACCACCCACACACACATAAGATGATGAAAGGATTCACTGGCCAGAATTTGTCTCTATTATCCCAACTCCAAATTCCGACTTTTTTTTGCTCATATGTGAGCTGTATCTAATTTTTTCCTGTCTGTGTGCAATTCAGTTTTTTCAAATGCAACCCATGCCTTGTTCGTATGTAGATCTGATATGTATCTGATGCCATTGAAGTCTGAACCTTTGGGTAGCGTATATCCGACCTATACGTCATCAAAAGGCATGTTTCGCTGTGCAAGAGTTGGGCAAAGGTACTCACAAATCTTGGCAAAAGTTGTTCTTGTCATCCGAAAATTATTTTTTAAATCCGTGCCAGTGAAGCAGCTCAATGTCCCACCACTGCTGGCTCCAACTACTCACCCACACGTTCCTCGGAACAGACATCACAGAAATTTCCCCATGAACTGCCAGAGCCAAATGTCCTCTATCTTCCTAATCTCCTACACAAATAATTTATGTTGGGTTGCACACAGTGCCACAAGTGCGCCAGAAAGGAAACCACTGAAACTGAAACCATCATCTACTGCACAACAGATAAACTACAAACACAGCACCCCGAGGCTCTCGTCTTGATCTCTGGGGACTTAATTCTGCACTGGCAGATCACAACCTGGTCCTGCTCAAACCTCACTATACACCAAAAAGTGAGGAAACTACCAAAAACCACCCGCTCACTCAGGAAGTGGTACCCTAAGCCTAAACAGACTTTAATAGACTACTTCGAGACCATGGACTGGGATGCATTGCAGGGTCCCCATAGGGACAATATAGAAGAAATGGTCCCCTGCACCACGGACTACATCAACTTCTGCATGGATATTTTTGTGCCAGTAAGGACTGTGAGAGAGTGAGAGAAGAAGAGCTTCAAACATGGTGACACAGAAGCATTTAAGTGGGTACAGAAAAAACTGAGAGTCCAGCTAAGGAAGCAGTACAGAAGGAAAATGGAACAGAGGATGCAGAATGTGGCAGGGAATGAAGACCATCACGGGTTGCAGCTCAAAGAGAGGTGCCCACGTTGAACGGGATGTGAGAAGGGCAAACCAGTTAAACCAGTTTTTTTTAACAGGTTTGACCTTCCCATCCCACACACAGTAGCCCCCACACAAGTCACCAGCAGGGAAGGGGGCACCTTTCCTCACCGTCTCTCCCTCATCCAACCCACAATAACAGCAGCTCAAGTAAGTGCGGAGCTAAGGAGGCTGCGCCCCAGCAAAGCAGCAGGTCCGGATGGAGTGTCACCTTAACTACTGAAAGCCTACACATGGGAGCTGGGAGATCCTCTTGTGGTCTTGGGCTTGGGGAGAGTTCCACAGCTGTAGAAGACTTCCTGCATTGTTCTAGTCCCAAAGAGACCACATCCTGCTGAGCTGAATGACTTCAGGCCAGTAGCCCTGGCATTGCATGTGATGAAGACCATGGAACAGCTGCTACTCTATCACCTGAGGCCACAGACCCACCATGAACTTGACACTTTGCAGTTTGCATACCAGGATAACGTGGGAGTTGAGGACTCCATCATCTCCTTCCTCCACCAATTTGTCGCTCTCCTGGACAGAGGCACTGGTGCTGTGAGGGCTACATTTTTGGACTTCCCCAGTGCCATTAACACCATCCAGCCTCAGCTCCTCATGGACAAACTGACACAGATGGGAGTAGGATCACACCTGGTGGCAATGATGACAGACTACCTGACTGGAAGACCTCAGTATATGCGACAATGTGACCAGCAGCACGGCAGCACCACAAGGAACTGTGCTCTCTCCTGTTTACCCTGTCCACGTTCGACTTTCAGTACAACTCTGAGCTCTGCCAAGTATAAAAGTACCCGGATGACACGGACATCATGGGATGTATCACAAATGGACATGAGGATGAGTACAGAAAACTGATCCAGGACTTTGTCAACTGATGTGACGCAAACTACCTGCACCAGGGACCAGGGAAATGGTGGTAGACTTCAGGAGAAACAGGACACACCCAGAACCTGTTTCCATTAAAGGTGACTGTGTGGAGGTGGTTCATACCTACAAATACCTGGGAGTGAATCTGGATGATAAACTGGACTGGACTGCCAACTTAAATGCTTTGTACAGGAAAGGGCAGAGCCATCTGTACTTCCTCAGAAGGCTGGCTTACTTCAATGTATGCAAGAAGCTGCTACAGATCTTTAACCAGACTGTTCGCAGTAGTGTGCTGGGGGAGCAGGACAAACTGCTGGACAAACTGGTGAGGAAGGCAGGCTCTGCCATTGGCACTAAGCTGGACAGCTCGACATCTGTGGCACAGCAAAGGACACTGAGGAGGCTTTTTTCCATCCTGGACAACCAGTATCATCCAGTGCACAGCATCATCTCCCGACAGAAGAGCAGTTTCAGTGGCAGATTACTACCACTGCCCTGCTCCACTGATAGAATGAGCAGATCATTCCTTCCCGACGACATGCGACTTTTCAACACAACAGAGGGGGAGAGGTAAAAACACACACAGGACTGGACTTATTACCTTATTATTTATGATTATTATTATGTGTTATATTATTATTATTATTATTATTATTATGTATTAATATTATTATTATTATTATTATTATTATTCATTATGTATTATTGAAACTGAAGTGATCTATGACATCTTTTTAAAATTATTCTTATTCTCTTTTTTTTTCTTAACTCTCCTATTTTGCTTTGTTTGTTTTATTTTTAAGTGTAACACAGTACACTGTTTTCATTAACATGGAACCATATTGCTACATGAAAAGATGAGATCATACAAAACGAAAGTGCTCAGAAAAATCATGTCGGGAAACAAATCATAGTGAATCCAGATGCAAAGAGGTACTTTTTGTTTGATCGCAACTAGTAAACTGTTGTCATCTTGGACAATAGGCAAAATCCTGTCATTCTTTTATTGTCTCTTCCCATCTGCAATACTTTGATCACTACAATCTTAAGTTTGTTATACACTCCCCTAGAAGTTGGTGAGACGACAGTAAAACCGCTTTGTGGGGCAAGAGTCACTGAGCTGCGGTCAACTCGCTGCTCAGTACCAAACAACAACTTGTCTTGCTTGTTTGTTTAGGAGGGTCGGGAGAGCTCCGTTGGCCGTGAACCAATTCCAATGAACTGCTTAAGCTGCGTGAATGCACTCAGACTAGAAATGAAAGCAAAATTTGGTTTAGTATTGTAGGGACGCCTCAGTTCCTTTCGTTCCAGATGATGGGGAATTTCTCTATGGCCTTAAGTGGAGGTGGTAATTAGTCTTTATTTGCATTGACACAAAATATATCCAATTACCACCATTTAAGTGGTACTTTTGACAAGCATCGACTAAGTGCATGTTATCATCTATTCATCTATGGGCAGGGTAATGATAAATTAATGGAGCCTTGTGATTTGCCATACATGCTATTTTGTGTGTGTGTGTGTGTCTGTGTGTGCGTGTGCATGTGTTTGTGTGTGAAGTCTGGACACATAGGCATATTTTCAAGGAATGAACATTTTCAACATGTTCTGCAACACCTCTGCAAGGTTCACGTGAGTTTGATGCAATAACTCCACATTTTCTTTGTGTCCAGACATTAGGGAAAACCTTGTATTTTGATCGTCAATTGTTATATTAGTGCCCACATTTACTAAAGGCTCGCAGCAGTGTGTGAAGCGGCTGGGATGAGAATCAGCACCTCCAGGTCCGAGTCAATGTTTTCTTGCCCGGAAAAGAGTGCTTTCTCCAGGTTGCGGATTCAGGCAGGTTCCTGCCCCAAATGAAGGAGTTTAGGTACCTCTGAGTTTTGTTCACGACTAAGGGAAGGACGGAACGAGAGTTTGACAGGCGGATTGGTGGTCCATCTGCAGACTTGCAGACTTTGCATTGGTCCGTTGCGGTCGAGAGTTCACTGGCAAGGCAAGGCAATGGCAAAGCGAGGGAGCGATAAGGTGAGGAGCTCTGTCATACAGGAGAAACTCAGTGCTTCTCCACATTGAGAGGAACTAGATGACCATCTAATTAGGATGCGGCTTGTAAGCCTCTCTGAGGAGGTGTCCAGGGTTTCTCCGACCGATAGGAGATCTCGGGGAAGACACAGGACACACTGGAGATACTACAAGTATGTCTCACACCTCAGGATCCACAGGGCAGAGCTGGACAAAACATCCAGGGAAAGAGAAGTCTGGGCTTCTCTTATTTGGCTCGTGACCCGACGTCAGATAAACAGAAGAAGATGGATGGATGGATGGATGGATGGACATTTACCGAAGGTGGTTAGCGTATGAAGTTGTTTTGACAGCGTTTTGATGATATTGCCACTATACCTGGATATTTGGACTGGCATAACTCACCGCAGTCGACATTCTCCTGATATTTTGTTGTATTATAATACCCCAAGATGTCCCACTTTGTCGTAAGTCTAGATGAGTCTTGGAAAGTGGAAGACGACGGACTTGTGCACTTCTTTCTTCTCCTACGTGGTTCCCTCTTTGTGTCTGTTTACAGCGCCACAAGTAGGTGTGCCTTGTGTATTACATTGTTTTCACTCAGTGAATTGTTCCCGTCTGGATGCAACTATTTACTAATCCGACACAGCGTGGATGAAAATTTTTTTAACCTGCCGAAAAAAAGTCTTAGGAATGTTTCTGTGTGGACAGGGCTTCAATCACTAGAAATCAATGTTGAAAAACGGCACCCTACGGAGTTCAGTTTCCTGCCATGTTTCTTACCCAATGGTTGATGAATGAATTTCTTTTTTACTCTTAACGATGGGTCACCCAATAAAAATGGGAAAACACTGCTTAGGGGAAACTTCCTGTGTCACATCATCAGGGCCATACGAGCTGACAGCTAATTTTTGTCAGAGTAGGAGCCAGATGTTTCCTCCCCTAGTCTTCCTCAGAAGTGTCACCTGACCACTGTGACTTGTTGCTTATCAGCTTGGCCATGCATCTCGCCACTTGAAGGAGAGTACCAGGTGTGAGAGAGCATAAATGCTCCTATAACCCGCCTGGTCCAGCCAGCCCCACATTTTGCCGAACAAGAGTTGAGAACGCTACCTATCGAGCTAAAAGCCCGGATTCTGAACTCGATATCCAGCGGGACTCTTAAGGTAAATGAGGTTTACCACCGTCCTCTCACACAGCTGTCATCCGTTACACTCCTACACTCCTCCCTTATTCCAAGGGTCTCCTTAATCCATCGTGTCTGATTTTTTGTTTCCGTCCCAGTGATTTGCTGTCGTCGCAGTCCATGATGGTGCAAACAAGCAGAACAACCAACGTAACGGGGAGGCTGGTCACATCTGGATGTTCCTTCCTTTGGAGTGAAATGTCTTCCTTCATTCAGTCCTTCATTTTCAAGTTTTTTTTGTAGTTGTTATTAAAGGGCTTTATAAAAACTTGGTTGGTATGATATGAGCATTTGTAGTACAAAAATGTTCAAGTAAGGAATACGTTTGGCATGAGCAATGTAACATATGTGTAACATCTCACATTGTTTACATCAGTTAGTAGTATTTTACATCACAAGTATCTTCCCTGTCTTGCACTTGGTCTGGCAGTTTTCTTATGGGCTAATACTCGAAATGTAAATATTGAATTAATTTACATTTTTAACTGTGAAATTGACATATGCTGGTATCTGACTACTTGCTTTGTTTTCAACATTTGCCCATTTAAGTGCTTGTGGTTTGAATTGTCTAATGTTTTTTTTTAATTGGTTTGGTTGAGCTTTTAGTTGGCGTTTAGTTGTCGGTCTTGCGTTGCACAGCAGTTACCATAGCAACACAAATGCAACCGTGCTGCCCCTGTACTGTACGTGGTTAAAAGGTTAAAATAGTGTTTAAAGATTTTGTTTTAATATAAAGTGAAACCTCAGTTAGCGTGCTCCCCAGTTAGCATGTTTTTCCGTTAACGTTGAAAATTTACACCAAACCTTTGTGTCGGTTAGCGTGACTTGTCGTCTTAATACAGTGCGTGAGTGCAACTGTGTTCTTAACTGTTACTAGCAAATAATTCAAATTATGATCAACATGATGAAATTTTGTTTTGCAATTCAAAACTATTACAGATCATCTAATCACAAGACAGTTCACTTCGGAAGTTTCGTTGCAGAGGACAAAAAAAAGATATAATTGATGACGTTGCAATTAATTACCATTTCAAAGGTTACAACTGCGTTACCGTTGCAGACGGTGAAATGTGGCATGTTATTATGCACTGATATCCGTATCAACCATCTGGATGTGGCTTCAGTCGACATTGTTCATTAGTGCACAGGAAACTAAATAGCTAGCCAACGAGAGTTGTGGTTGTACACTCTCAGGAAGCACTGCCCCCCAGTGTTTTGGTAGAAAATTGCAAGTCACAAGTTCAGCCCACAGCCTTAATCTCACGAAATATCTCTCAATGGCATACACAACTATAACGTTGACATATTTTTCAAAACAGTATCACTATAATTACTTCCCCTGGGAACTTGTCTTTTTATTGCACTTTTACTGCATAAAATGTTTGTGTCCAATATTGTATAATAATAATACTTACAGTATAATGATGCACTAACACACGTGTATTTCTGCTAAGATACACATTCATGTCACGCTGACTTGATATGATTATCTGCTCGAAGCTAGAGGCCTCTTGTCTCCAAAACAAGTCACCCACATGCTTATTACCTGATTCAAATAGCCTCGGGTGTCTAGGCATGTGAGTCTGCCATTCACTGTCTCTGTCCCTCACAAGAGGAGGGGATCACCCCTCCTCTTGCATATGTGATTTTCTATATTAACTAACAATTTAGCATGAATAGTTAGACATTTTCTCTAGAAGCCATCTGCTCAGGTTATATTGATTTGTCTCCTTGCGTGCAAATTAAATTGCACCTTTAATTATTCACAAAGAACTTGTCTCGTCCCATATTTACTTTGGCGCTAGCAGCAGATTTTCCCTTGACATAACTATTTACATTTATGAAGGCGTAATTCTGTTACTAATGCAGTTACTTTTTTGGGAAAGTAACTATAGTGAAGGACTTTTTCAAAAGTCATTTGCCCAACAGCAATCATTACAGATGACCGCCAGTAGAAACGAGTGTAGTAGAAAGTAAGACTAAACCATTTCATTTCCAGCACAACATGTAGGCAGGTAGCCATCTGCAAGCAGGTTAGAGTGCAGTGGCCCCATGGTGCAATCAGCTTATCCTCACCACTGGCTAAGCTGATGCCGGCAGACAGGAAGCAGTTGTTGGCTCCTGCCGGGTCAGCAGCGACTTCAGCTGATGACCCGTTGTATCAGGCTGAAAGGCTAAGGGGGCCTGCTGAACATCACTTCTCCTTCCCCCAACACCCTTCCCTGCTAAAAGTCAGTGTGGCTCCTCTGGGCTTTTGTTGCATGATGGAATATGTTCCGATGCTCCGTCCGGCTGGTTTGGAGGAATGCTGCAGGTGCCCCCCCTTCCCATGGATTGGTCAGTGGAGCGGAGAGGGATATCAAAGCTCTGTCAAGGAGGGGCGGGAAGTGGACTGAGAGGGTCATGTCTCATTGGGCAGAGTAGGGGCCCTAAGCCTGTCACATGGCTGATGGCTGATTTACCACTCCAGTGGAGGGGTGAAGTCTCGGAAGCCATCCCTCCATGCCCACTAAGCACACTCTTCATTGACCCATCGTCCTTACTGCTCGCCATTGCTACAGTGTTTCAACAACCTTCAACATCAATCTGCTTTCACTACAGTCCAGTAGGGATGGGAGGTAGTACCAGTATCATATGAATCACTATTTGGGTTTTGTGTATGTCTTGTTATTATTGTTATTTAATAGATCCCTGCGGGGTTCGCGTTCTCAGACCACATGCGAATGGTGATAAATCACGAGTAATTGAGACGGCCATAAAAATGTCTATTTTTACACTCTAACACAGGCGTCTCAAGCTTGATTTACCTGGGGGTCGCTGAAGGTAGAGTCTGGGTGAGAATATTGAGACCTTTATGTTTAGAGTTTGTTGTTTATTATTCCCCAAAGTTGTAGTCGTAGACCTATGTGACTTTACTTTATATGTTGTACAAGTATAAGCATCTATTTGTTAAGTTATTGCACTATTGACTTCATTTTGTTCAAATTATATGTACCGAAAGGGAATAATTTGGATTATTATGTTGATTATTATTATGTTGATATTGTCCTCAATTGTTTTATTTATTTTATTTTGTTTTTGTTTGTCCTAAAATCAACAGCTAAATAAATCAACCAAATCATTCAATGAAAAATGTGAAGTTATACTGTAAGTATCTGTATCAGTATAGGGATCTGGCATACTGGCCCTGTATTGACTTGCCATTGGATCGATACCAACACTTGCCGTGTTGCCCACCCATACAGTCCAGCTGACTGAGCCAAGCTCCAGCTGAAGACCGCTATTGATTCCTCCCGCGGAGATTCAAACTTCGCTAAATGGTACATTCCTGACTTTCACACCACATGTGCCATTTTGTCCCATCCGTCCTCCTTTTGTCCATCACACTTGAAGCTGGAGGTGAAATCTGTAGCCATGCATTGTCTGACAATAAGCAATAAACCTAAGTGATGTGTTGCATAAAACATTTGTTTTGTTCTTCATTTGATAAGATGGACCAACAAGTACTTTCAATAATGACTGGATTTTGTTGTGTTTTTTTTAAATCCAAATACTTACAGTTGCTGTCAGACATCTACATAACTCATCATGGGCATGAATGTCATATTTATTTTGGACACTTAATGATTATATAACGTACATATTCAATATACACTAAGTCCCCAACTAACGAACACAATTGGTTCCAGACGACCGTTCTTAAGTCAATTTGTTCTTAAGTAGGGGAAAAGGTAATACTACCAATGATATAGGTACTACATGTACGTGTATACATATACAGTATATGTGTATGTATGTAAATATGAGTTTGGATGCAGTAGTAATATTAAACGAGGATAATTAATGAAAAAAACAATAATAAAAATGACATAATAATACGTAATGATAAATGTTGTGTATTTTTATCACAAAACATCCTTGTTAGAAGCTTGCCCATGGAAACAGGAAGCGGAGGTCAGCTCTGTGGCCCGTCTATCATCAGTGGTTAGTTGGTCTAGTTCTTTTCTAACTAACAGTTAGGGTCACAAGTCTCAAAAATGTTAATGCAAAACATGTTTTTATAGTTTACAATTATTTATTGTAATATTGTATATGTATTATTTACATGCATAAAACAATTCTAAGTGTATATGGATGAGGTAATGAAAGGGATAAGTGAACACTTACGGTTACTTTTACCTTCACGTGATTGTTGACACGATGTGGCAGTGAGATCAACACGGGTACCACCTTCGTGTTTTGCTATAAGTTATTTCTTAAACTCAATTTCTCTTCTTGTTTCTGTTGAATAGGCAGGGGACACTGTACTCATTACATTTCTTCAATGGTGGCAGGTATTTCGGTGTCTTTATTCATGCTTGAACGATGCTGGTGCCAGCAACTCATACAGTGGTTTGTACAGATAAATACATTAATATTACAGGTTCACAATAGTACTTTAAATCGGAGGGGGGGCTGAAAAAATTGGGGGGGGGGTACTTGAGAGCCACTAATGTATAGCATGTGTGGACTGATACAAACGTTGCATAGCAGTTACCATAGCAACAGAAAGACAACCACTCTGCCCCTTGTACTGGGCCCCGGCTGTCTTAAAAAAGTAAGTGTATATTAGTGTTATATCAATGATCTACCAATTCCATCATTACTTGTGTACAAAATGTTATGTTCCTGTGAGTACAGGCTCCGTTACCGTTCCGAGTTTTCCATTTTGCACAATGAGCGTGATAGAATAACGTGTAAAAATTGTGTTTTCCTTGCACTCTCCCTTCTCCTGTACCTGATCAACGACGGCCCTCAACCATGTCGCAGACGTTTTGAATTTGGCATCTCAGTCTGGGGCTGTCAAGGAAAAAAAAACGGGGCCCTTTTAGAGATAAAAGAATACTCTCTGTCAACATGTAAGTCTTGAAGCTGAGTGCTTGCTGGGATTCCTGTCTGGTATCCTGTCTGACTTGAAAGACTGCTCACTGGGAATGAAGAAGGAGCTCACAGAGAAATATTCCCGCTGGACCTTCCAGCAGATGGAACAAGAACACCTTGAAGGAAGGGAGCGTCGTTGAGCCCAAGCGCTTTCTTTTGTCCCACGCAGATGAAACGGAACGCGGGGCTGTCTCAAATCTCTAGATGTGTGCAGATGTGAGTGACATGGAGAGACCACATGGATCTTCAATGGAGGCGGGCTTTTGAAAAGTGACAGAACGCCTTGTCAGATAGAATCGTTTCAGAAGAGCGGTAATTCAACAGTGCTCAATCTAAAAGACTTCAGGTTGTCCTGGAGGAATAGCAATCCCTCCAATTCTGTTGAAGCCTATCATGAAATGATCATTCGCCGTTCAGCATTCGCGACCCCGCAAATTCACAGAGTTTTCATCAAAGCATTATATTTTTATTTTGGTGAAAACAAACACAAACCCACAACACAAGACAACAGGAGTTAATCAAACCGAATGCCAACCAAAAATAACACAAGTAAGTAACATGTGGGACACATCACGTAACTGCACCACACGGACTATGCGGGTATCGAAGCCCACGTGCGCACTTGACTTGTGTACGGGACTGCTTTTCACTGACTGTGTTGAGTAAAATGTGTCCCCGTTCAACGGATTCAACTAATGCGACCATTATTATGTAATTTCCAGCAATCAGGTTTAAGAACAAACAACAAGGATGTGTCTTACGTTTCTGTGAGCGCCAGACTGCTACATAGCGGCAGTGATGAACACCGGGATGTGTCAACATTTGGGGCGTCACGAGACACCGAACTCACAAGAATGCACGAGATAGGGTCCACGAGAACAACACAAGACGAGATTTTAATGTGAATTTTAAGAAAAAGTACAATGAAAAAATACGACTGGAAAAACAAACTTTTTTTTATTTGACCGAGTCAAAAAACAATTTAGGTGGGTTTTGAAATATTTATTGTCCCACAAATTGACACTCAAAGATTTTTGGAGACCAAATAATAAATAATAATAGGAGTACAGTTCACTGCTTTTCTCTTGTTTACTTGTCTTTGCCTTTTTACGTCAGTGCTGTCCAGCTGTCCTTTGATAGTTAGAATAAAAAAAACACATTTATAATAGAACAATTCTGCATATATTTAAAGGGTCTCTGACCTGATTCATCAACTTTGCTTAAATACTGTATGTAATAAAATTATGTTCTACATTGTTACATTTTTTAACACGAACGGTAAAGTTGCCAAAATTGCATTTATAATTCATGGCGCCAACCATGACGAAGTAGCTCTCGCAGTTCAGCCTCATTTCCGGAAGTGATGTCGTCGGGGTGACACCTCTCTCTAAAGCAGAGTACACATACGCATCTCGAGGTACATTGTTGACTTGGTTCAGTATATTTTTCATGTGTCTTTCTGCTGGATGTTCACAGTGTCTGAGTGATACTGCTAGTTTGTTTCCTTTTCCAAAAGAGGAAGGTTTAAGAACGGATGTGGCAAGTGCACAGAACGAGAGACAGATAGACGCCCACCTTGAGTTCTGTGCTTTGCAGCGATCATTTCACTGATGAATTATTCGAAGGAACACCTGTACAAGAAACATTTGGCTTGAAAGTACGGTCTTAAACGCATTTTGAAAAATCTTTTAGCATTTAACATTCGACATTTTAGCTTTTTCTGATTACATTTTGCCTTTTTGCTCTATTTTTCCACTTTTGCTGTTTTTTTTTTTAATTTTATTTCTGCAATGATCCACGTTCCACAGATGGCCCCTGCACCACACTTTGGACACCCATGCGTGTTTTGCCAAGAAGGCGAGTGTGCCCAGGCTCTACCTTCTTGGCGATGTTGATCAGGGGCTGGGTTGCATTATGGAGGTTTTTTTACAGCTTTCAGAAGTGCATTATGGAGGTGGGGCTCACTCCTCCTGCGTGCCTGTTCGGTGGATGCTTCATCTTTGTTGATGGCTTGTATTTAACTACCAAATAAACGCAGGATGCAAGAAACACTTATATGTCCACCCGTACTTGTAAATATAGCGACCATGTCGCTAAATTGTCAACACTGATCTCTTCTGTGAGGTGTGTTATGAAACGGAACCGGTGCTTGAAAGCTGGCGCTTAGCCAAACGCAATGAGCGTCAATAGCAGCACTTGGTGATTAAGGATGCAGACAAGTCTGAACATCTACGTGGGTTGATATGACAAATGTTGAAGTAAAGTTGATGTGGAATGTAGAATTACTGCAGCTTCTGCTTCGACATCAACTAGTAGCAAGCAGCTGTTTAACGCCCATGGCAAAAACAGCCACATGTCACTCGCTGACGCTGACGCTGTGAACACTGAGGCTGGTTAGATTGCAAGGTGTGCCCAAAGCACTTAATGCGCGCTTCCAATAATGACTTGCACACTGCCACTTCCATATTACTGTATCATTATTCATAGTAGCCATGCCATACTTGACAGCCTGATTGGCTTCTGGCTGCCCTGTTCTCGCGATACAGCTTTTCTCCAAACGAGAAATCTCGTCAGGTTTTAATTTTGTGAGATTTCGTCACACAAGATCTCGTGGCACCCCTAACACTGGGGAACACTATTATTTTAACTTTGTGTTGCATTGGATTTTTTAACTGATTCTGAAGGATTTTTAGGCGCTGATTTCAAATCTGAAATTAGTTTTTCTCCATAAGCTCTAGTTTTCATGCAATTTGAGATAGATGAAATAGTCTAAATATGAACTTACGTAACCCAAATCATATGCATAGACAGGTATTCGTAATATTTTTATCATGCTTCTTTTTTCCACATCAAACATGGCTTCGTCATCGAGACATCACTGTAGAAACAAGCCTTCTGTTACATCTGTGGTTGCTACACACTCCATCATCAGAGACGTAACATATCCTTGTTTGTGAAGCGAGCCTACAAGGCTTATTTTGAAGTTCATCTTGGTGACCAAGTCTTTCAAAGAAAGCAGCTGAGCTTTTGGCATCAAGATTACAAGGCAAAAATCTTGTTGATCACACTGTTAAAGTGTCATATTACAGGAAGCGTGACCAGCTTTTTGTGACCTTCTTTTCAGAAGACAGACAGTTTGTTTACTGCCATGATATCCCAGGTCTTCTCAAAGAACTGGGTGTTCCTCACTATGATCAACCAACCGAATGGCGGCTCTTTTTAGACAGTTCGAAACGCAGTCTCAAGTGTGTTCTTTTGCATAATGGCAATGTTTACGGGGCAGTGCCTGTCGGTCATTCAGTGCATCTGCAGGAAGACTATGATGACATCAGAATGGTCATGGGCTTCCTAAAATATCGTGAGCACAACTGGAGCATTTGTGTAGACTTGAAAATGGTAAACTTCCTTCTTGGTCAACAGAAAGGTTTCACCAAGTTTCCATGTTACCTCTGCATGTGGGACAGTCGAGCACGAGACAGACACTGGGTCCAGAAGGACTGGCCCGTTCATGAAACCCTTGAATATCACACATGACCCAATTGTTAACAGAGATAGGATCATCTTTCCTCCTCTACACATCAAATTAGGTTTGATGAAACAATTTGTCAAGGCACTGGATACCGAAGGTGAATGTTTTCAACACATCATCACAGCTATACCAGGGTTTGTCGTTCGAGAAGATCAAAGCAGGTGTGTTTGATGGCCCACAGATTGGAACCCTCATTCGTGATGATCAGTTTGTTGCCAAGATGACCGCCTTGGAGAAGGCAGCATGGTTATCCTTTGTGGCAGTTGTGGAAACAACAAGGCAGAGAACTACAATGAACTTGTGAACAGAATGCCCCTCGCTTTTCGTGCTCTCATGTGCAACATGAGCATCAAGCTTCATTTTTTGAACAGCCACCTTGACCAGTTCCCTGAAAACCCGGGGGCTGTGAGTGACGAACAAGGAGAGCGGTTCCAACAAGACGAGATTGCCCAGATGAAGTGTACAAACGCAAAAGTTACAAACGCAAATTCCTGCCTGACTAAAATACTGTACAGACAGAAAGTGATAAGCGCTATTAGCTGTGATTGACTTTTATCTGAAGAACGTTCTGAATGACGCTTATCTCACGGAAACGCTTCTCTCTGAGAAACGCTTCCAGAAAAAACATACGGCACTTCTAACAATGGTGTACTTTAATCTAAAATCACATTTTGTTGTTCTGTTTTTTTTGCCTTGTTAAATATACTGATGTGTGGCCGACATTGCAATATCTCTATCTCTAATAATGCTCGATTTTTTCCTTTTTAATAAAAATCAAAGATTGCATAAAGTCTGTAGCTTGCAGAAAAAAACTAACTTCAGATTTGAACTCAGCAAAATGCAACATATAGAGTGTTTCCCAACATGCTGCCGAGGAGAGTTTAATTTGCATTTGCAAATTACGAGGTTGGGGAATTTTATTTGGCAAACACTTGTGCTTAGGACAGTGCTTAGGACTTGTAAAGACTCGAAAATTTCAAGCCTATGACTTGGGACTTAACTGGACCTGTCTTGTCTTGACTTGGGATTAATGACTTGAGACTTTCTTGAGACTTGCAAAACACTGACTTTTTCCCACCTTGGTGAACTACTCATTGTTTTTCACATTCATAGGAACGGATAAAGAAAACCACTGTACCACTGTAGTTAAGTTCTAACACCAAAGCAGAAATCAGTGTTCAAGTAGTATTCCTGTGTTGGAGTGCAGTTCCCGGATGGAAGTGCTCCTTGTAGACGGATCACAGTGACAAACTAGACAGGAGAGTTTCCACTAAGTCCTGTGTAGGCAGAGATGTGTCTCTTGTCTATTGCCACTTAAAAACCCTTGGAGGAGTTTGCTGCTCAGCCACCTTCTCTGACCTGTCACTCACTCCTGTGACAGCTGCTAAGACTCCCGCCTCCTCCCCTTCCTTCCTCCTTTTTCACTCCTTCACCCTCACAGTCACTCCCCGTCCCCCGCTCCCGCTATCCCACCATGCGAATTGTTGGTCTCAGAAGCACCAGTCAGTGTGACAGCTCCCTGTCGGCCTGTCTCATTAGAAACAGCCAGCTTGGTCTGGGAAGCTGCGGGAGAAGCCGTTGACGTTGTTCTCTCCCGGGCCTTGAAAATGTGAGATCAGCTTTCTTGCCAGAGCATCATCTGACTGGATGCACCATTCACACAAACACCCATTCATGAAGCCAAACCTGAGCTTAATTGCAGTGACCTTCTAGGTATGAATTGTACGGTTGGGCTGATGGATACAAATATCGATCGTATCAATACCATGGGTGGTATTGGTATCGGATTGATACTTGCCTGACGAGATTGATATTTTCGAGTTGATTTTTACAAAGGTAAGATTTTTGTTGTGTTGTTTACATTATTACATTGTTGATTAGGACCCTCCAACATAGAGCGGAACAAATACCAACTAGTGCTGAGGGAAAGAAAAAGGAGACACAACATGTCCAGAGAGCGCTCTCAACCTGTGGGTACCCACGGTGGGCTTTTAACAAATGTCAAAAGAAGAGAGTAGAGAAAGAAACCCAAAAGCCCACAGAAGCAAAAAGGAGAGGAGTGGTAGTCCCTTATGTAGCGGGGGTCTCCGAAAAACTCCAGAGGATCTTATGGCAACACAAAATTCCTACCTATTTCAAACCAGTAAATACCCTGAGACAAAAATTAGTGCATCCTAAAGACAAGGCTCCAAACCAGAAACAGAGCAATGTGGTCTATTCCATCCACTGTAAAGATGAGGAATGCAAAGAGCACTACATTGGGGAAACTAAGCAAATGCTCCAAAAAAGGCTTTATCAACATCGCAGGGACAATGCTAGTGGTCCTCAATCAGCAGTACATCTACACCTGAAAGCTACCAATCACTCTTTTCAGGACAGCGAGGTAAAGATTTTGGCCAAAGAAAACAGATGGTTTGAAAGAGGAGTAAAGGAAGCTATTTTTGTCAAACAACAGAACCCATCATTGAATCGGAATGGTGGTTTGAGGTTTAATTTGGACCCTGTGTTCAGCAGGTTACTGAGACCAAAACCCACAGCTCTTAGTCTTGCAAATGAGGTGAAGGCAGGGCCGAGCCAGAACAATAGATGCTAACAAGCCAGTATCAGAGTCGTTCATACCCAATTCAGGGAGCGACACTTCCCTTTTATCGTAGGTGTGAATAACAGGATAGGATTATACCACTGCTCCGCCCAGGCTTAGTGTAACGAACCAATAGGAGGAGGGTGTTGGCACACCAATTCCGCCCACTCTTACTGTATTTAAGGCCTAAGCTACCAGCACTTATTAGTTTGCTGACGAAGCTCTTCGGATGAGGAGCGAAACGTCCGACACCTTCTACACAGAAGTACAGATGACGTCTCAAGAAGCCTTTTCCTCGATACATTGTTGATAATTAAAGTTATTTGTAAGCAATTTAACAATATGCACTATAAATACAACAATATGTGACAATGTAACAATATTAACAAATGATACAATTATCCAAGTAGTACCAGGAACATCTGACATCTTCATCCTGAAGAGCGCAATACTGGGAACAGCTAAGATCCTGCACAGAACCGTCAAGTTCGCAGGCCTCTGGTAGAAGTCCTAAGCTTGAACGATATACTGCCCGGGTGGTCGCCAAAGTTCCCTTTGAGCTGTGCGCGTGTGCAATTGCGCAATGCTCTCACGGTCTCAGCGCGAATCCACAAAAAATTCAATCTAACCTGAAATGTAAATGAACTAAACACATAACAATTTATTCTGTACCATTTTGCAATGCAACAGGTCGAGTCAAGTCAGTGAGTGACAAAGAACAACAACTCAACAACAACAACAACATACAACACAATGATGAACGCTGTTCAGCCAATGATAAGATCCTGTTTGCACGTATTTACTTTTTACAATTCATTAGTGTACATGCCGCTGTTTTGCAGGTTAGCCTATAGCTAATGCTGCAGCAGAGTTAAGAGAGCTAAATGCTGCTAGCTAACCTTGTATTATGACAAAAGAAACGGGGGAGTGCAGCATCCACTCACCAAGCCAAAGTAAAAAAAAAAGTGCTTCTTTTCAGGTGAACTGGCTGTCACAGTGTGTGCAGACATGAAACTGGGTGAGATTTTTTTCTTTTCAACTGAGAAATGGCTGCTCTATAAAACGTGCTGCAAAGCCAAAGTAGCAAGCAAGTTTCTGGAGTGAAAACTGCAGAGTGAATGTGTGGTGTACTTTTGCATGTTTTACTGCCGTGCTTTTATTTTGATGGTTGGATGTACCGGATACAGGAAGTGTATCCAAAAGTAAACATATACAACAAATATGGCATCAATTGTGCACATCTGATGTTGCTCAGAGAGGTCCAAGGAACGCTCAGGTGTTTTTGTGTGTGTTCAGATACTTTAAAAATTAGAGGGAACATTTGTGGGTGAGATGGTTTTTTTGAAGATATACTGTATATGCTCCTGATCAAAATGTTAAGACCAGTTGAAAAATTGCAAGAATTTACATTTTGCACTGTTGGATCTTAAGGAGGTTCTAAATAGACTCTGTCAAAACACCGGACGATCCTCGGCCCAAATGAAGGTTGCTATTGGTGCAGAGTGTAGTCCAATAGCCATCAGATGGGGTTTTAAGAACAAAAAAGGTCTTCAAAGGCCTCGTCTCCTTCAAGGCCACAAAATTGCCCATTTGTAATTTGCACGAGAACACCAAAAGAAAGGACATTGAAAGGTGGAAGAAAGTTTTATTCTCTTCTCAAGCACTCGGCTTCCAACGTTACTGGCATGAGAGATCCCACCTGAGATGTTTTCAACATGGCACAGTGGAGGGGGCACCATCATAATTTGCCGTGCTTTTTCCTTCAGTGGAGCAATGGAGCTTCAAGTTGTGCAGGGGTGTCAAACAGCAGCTGGCTATGTGAAGATGTTGCAGGGGTCATCCCCCATGATTGTAAATTCTTACAATTTCTTCAACTGGTCTTAAAATTTTGATCAGGAGTGTACATAGTCGTCCATCACTACAATTAATGAATGAATAAATGATTGTTTCTGGATGAATACGGCCTATCATTAGTAAAACAAAATATATATACAGTATATATACAAGCAAATTTTACGTATTCTTGGCCCAAGTTAAGCATTTCCAAGCATAAACATGGCTAAATTAACAAAAATACAAATATAAGGCATTCTGAAGACGAGACAATGTGGAAAATACAGTGACTGACGTGAGTTGTGGCTGACAGCAGCTCCTGTGTGAATTTGTGTTCTCTACTTATTAGGAAAACAATTGAAGTGCATCGTGAGTCTCTTCTTAACCACTAGCAATATTCTACACTGGTCTTATTTATGTCTAAGATGTTTCATTTTCTATTATTATGTCTACTATATTGCGTAATACAAGTGTAAAAGTGAGTATGGGGTGTTATTTCATGTCCAGAGGGCTTTTATAATGCTAAAACTGTATTTAGAAGGTCGAATTTAGAACTACGAAAATATTCCATTTATAAAGACACAATCCTACTTCACAGAAATTCACTTCACACTGGAAGAAATTAACCGCAATAAATGAGGGATTATTGTGTATTGCCTAAAATCTTTGTTTTATTCTGAATATAACAATGATCAACAAATTAAAGGTGATATCAACAATTACTAAAGAAAATTTCAGTAAAAAGTATCAGTAGCCGTATCAGTATTGGCAATACCCTGCAATACCCGAAAGGTTTCAGTGTTGCCAACCCAAATTGATTGATCTCTCATGTAACATTTTGAATGCACAGAACAGAATGAAGTCTGTATGTTTGTATCGCAGTTAGTCGTTGGGGATGACTCTTGATGAAGGTGTTTACTTTTAGACCTGCATATCAAACGGCCTTGAAGGACAAAACATGCCAGAAAAAGTCTCCGACATCAGACGCCTATGATTCCCACTCATTTATTGTTTGTCCTTGAGTGCTAATTGTGCAACACAGAGAGGCAACCATTAAGCAGACTTGCGTTTGATGTTTCTCAACGCCAGAGCGCGATGCAAGACGGTGAATAGCTAAATTCTAATTGAGTGAAGAACTTGCATCGTTATGTTTTGAGGAGGCTTTGTATTCCTCCACTTTTAATGAATGTAACGTGGCCATCTAGGGTAGGAAAGAGTAGATATTTTTCAAATGAATAATGAACTGTGAAGTCTTTTGAATATGTATGAGGATGTAAGACCCTAGGCAAGATGTACACAAGCTCCCTTGATGGGTGTGAAGCTGATCATATCATTTCCTTCCACAGAGTGAGTCTCAATTAGTAGACTTTAAACCGGGGCTCATTGTAACATAGCTCTGCTTTAGAAGAAGTAAAGCATCAGGGAGCGATGCGGCATGATGGGAGCAATTCATCACATGTATTTTACCACCTAAAATCATGAGAATGGCATTTTTTCCAATGATGCCATTTTATTAGCTTTCTAATAAAAGACTCTGACCTCCCTTCTTGATCTCTCTCAAGTAAGGGTGAGTGGGTTTTATTTTATTTTACTTGCAATTACGTCTATTTTATAATGGTAAACTTCTCTTAAATCAACTTCTCTTATGACACTCGAGAACATTGTAATATTATTTATAAGATGCCTTGCATGGTTAGCATTTTTATGGCGAAAATTTGCTTGGAAAAGTTTATTACAGTTTTCGAAACTGCAGTGATTATTGTCATTATTATTATTCAGGCCCGGTGAACTTTTTTTGTTATTTTAGTGGTCCTGAATATAAACTCCAAAAGGGCCATGATAAAAAAAAAAAATATATATATACACCGTATATAAATCCGGAGAAACTATTGCGACATCCTGATGAAGTTTTGCAAGATCCTCAGAAACTATTGGGAAACCCTGAGAAAATTTTGTGAGATCCTGAGAAAGCTTTGCAAGATATGCTTATCATTCGATGAGCAGCATATCTAGAAAATATTAACTATGATAATGATCAGAATGACAGAATCATTCAATCAACATCAATTCAATCAGATCAAATACAGATAAGACCAAAGAGATGATCATTGACCCAAGAACAAGGGAAAAGGAGCCGCATAGACCCCTGTTTATTGATGAGACTGAGGTGGAGAGGGTGAAAACCTTCAAGTTCCTTGGCACACACATCAGCGAGGACCTCACCTGGTCTCACAACACCCAACAAATTATCAAGGAGTCCCAAAAGAGACTGTACTTCCTGAGAAGACTGAGGAAATTTGGCATGTCCTCCAAAATCCTCAGTTGCTTCTATAGATGCATTATCAAAAGTGTCCTTACAGCCTCCATCACTGTTTGGTACGGTAACTGTACAACACGTGATAGGAAGGCACTCCAGCGGGTGATCAAGACCTCACAGAACATTGTTGGGGCAGCCCTCCCCTCACTGCATAGGAGGGTGCGGAGTTGAGTTTTAGCTTGGCCCATGTTTGGGATTATTGTGCCTGCTTTGAGATCATTCAAATCTGGAATAAAAGCCTGTTGTCCGGGGCGATCAAGTCCCTCACACCGAGTGACCAGTGTAGAACCTATCATCGCAACATTTTTGAATGAGTTTTCTGAATGCCTTATATTTGTATTTTATTTTATTTAGCATTTTTTTTTGTTTGAAAATGCTTAATTTAGTCCAAAAAAATTATGTAAATATGAAAATTGCCTTAAACATGCATTTTTTTTTTTACTAATAATAGGTCATTTTTGACGCACGGTGACAATAATTTTATTGCTAATGGTGATCCGAACGAACATTTGTATGGGGGGGAGTGAGCCATCTGTCAAAAATAGACATTTTTATGGGTGTATCAATTACCTGTGTTTTTTCTCTATTTGCTCGCAAAAAGTGGAGATCTACTATCGTCCATGACATGACACACATGTCACATTAAAAAAGTTTCTAGTGGTAAAGTTCCCTACTAATCAGTTCGATAAGGAGAACGTTTTTTTTTTATTTCTTCGAGCTGTTATTATCATTGCTATTGGCATCTGGAAATAGGTCATGCCTTTGTTTCCGATTCCCCATATGATGAACCCCCGCCACATTCTGCAAATCAGAGACATGAAATCCACGTCCTTCCCCCAGCCGCTTGTAGCACATGGCTGGAAAAAAAGGTTGAGGGCAGAACTGAGAAGAAGAGAAAAATAATTGGACTTCCCAACCCCCCCCCATGCTTCTGCCCCCGCCCCCAATCATTGTTCACCGACACAATTAACACTGCCCTCGTCAAGAGGCCTAGAGAGAAAATCTGCTCTTTGGACAAAAAAAAAGACCAGTAACATATTGTGTCTTTTACATACGTGCACGCAAATAGCACGGGCAGCGCTGTCCAAAGTAAACAACTGACAAAGTCGTTCATTCATAAAATCCCAATGTGTGACTTTCTCTAATTACAGAGCATGTCGGGCCCAATTAGACCACTGCTTCCCCTCTGTTTTATTCTTAATTAACAAAGCCCTGGTAATTACAGGTTTCATGAAAAGGGGGGGTTTAAGGCATTAGCTGGCCAACGCAGCAAGCTGTTAACTCCATCCATGTCAGTGCACACCAAAGAAGCTTCTTTTTCACACCACTGACCCAGCTACGCATTGCTCACTGCTTTGCGTTCCCCATCAAGGTGTCGTCTTCTGCAGCCGTAAATTAGCCGAAGAATAAAGGCTAGCCACCCAGGGTCAAGCAAACGCTTTGTCTGCTGGGGTGATGATTGCACTCCGATTACCTTTTCATATGGAGGATAAATTGGAGGGCACACTTAACGTTCCCATTATTCTCCCGGGAGCTGCTGTAGGGTTGAAATGTTCCAGGTTGAATGGTCGCCACTTATGAGCTCGGTGGCCACAACCACTGTCAGCTCAGCATCATAGCGCTGGTGGAGAGAAAGTGATATCAAACAATGTAGCACAGGGGTGTCCAAACTGCAGCCCGCAGCTCGTTCTTTACTCGATGGAAAGGCTCAGGAATGAACTGCCGTCGGTCTTCAATACCTTGTTTTCTTCTTAACACATTTGGAACTGCTACTAAATCCACTTGCGACTTCAACCATGCTCAAGAACATTTATATCTGAATCATCTCTAAGTTGAAGCTCAGCATCGATTTCCTCCTGCCACAACTGTTAACAACTGACAAGAGTGAAGAGAGGGTTTTTGCACCTCACCCTGGTTTGGGTGCTTTCCTGTCCGGAGGGGAAAGGCCATAGCGTGGATGTGATTTACAGACGCCATCAAGGGATGCGTGTCTACTACCTGTGGCTGATGTCTTCGCCTTTATATTGCCTCTCATTACCTCATTTGTCTCTGTGTGTCACTTAGCAACTCTGCCGCCCTCAAAAAGCCAGTTCAAAGGCTCCTGGACAGATCTGGGTCCTCCCTGCCTTCTTTGGTGACAGCCTCAGAGCCATATTTCACTGATGTCCACTGGACGGGCTGGTTATATACACAAGCAATACGTTTTGGTTTGCTTTCTTTTATTGCTAATTTAACCCTCAAGAGGCCACACTTTAAATATCCTACAATGAATTCATAGAAAACAAGCAAGAAAATATCACTGCAAATATATGCCGCTAAGCAAAAAGTGTCTCATAGAGTTATTTTCCAAAAAAGAATACATTTACCATCAACAATGTAACATTTCACTGTATACATACTGTAAGTATTAGTGGTGTAACGGTACACTAAAATGTCATTTTGGTTCGCTTTAGTTTCTTGAAGTGCTCGGTTCAGTTCATTTTCGGTACAAAAAAAGGAAGAAAAAATGACTTAAAATGCTTTTATTTAGAAAAAAAATGCAAACAGAACTTTTTAAAAATAAATAAAAGTGACCAGTTTGGGTGATATTTCACATAAATTAAACTCTGAGTTTTTTAAAATAGAAAAATAATAATAAAATAAACTGTTGTTAATTGTTTAAGCATTGTGGCGAAATGTAATGGACAGTTACAGTTAAATATCTCTCTGTTGCGCGTGAAGTCCAACCATCTGTCGTAAGTGAAATAGCGGACATATGTGATAGCTCGGTGACGACATCACTTTTAGCTTTTTCATAAAGTGATAACTGGGGTAACTTTCTGGCTAACGTGAGGATGTGATGGTATTTCGTAGGTCCCACAACTTTAATCGTATACAGTCATGGAAAAAATGATTAGAGCACCCTTGTTTCTTCAGTTTATTGATCCATTTTAATGCCTGGTACAACTGAAGGTACTTTTGTTTGGACAAATATAATGATGATAACAAATATAGCTCATAAGAGTTTAATTTAAGAGCTGATATTTAGCAACTTCCATGGTTTTCTTGATAATAACCAAAATCACTGAAGTTCTTACATGAATAGCTATAGCATTGTGCTGCCAAAACATGTAACTCTTATGAGCTATTTTTGTTGTCCTTGTTATATTTGTCCAAACAAAGGTACCTTTAGTTGTATCAGGCATTAAAATGAACAAGAAACTGAAGAAGCAAGGGTGGTCTCATCATTTTTTCTGTACTTAAAGCCAACGCTCTCAACAACTGATTATGCACATAATCTTGTAGTTATAAAAACTCCAATACTATGTGTTACTGCTTTGGCCCGGTCAGAGTTGCTTGCTAGAAGTTGTTTATATGCTGAAGTTATCGGTGTTTGCAGTGAGCTGTTTTTTTTTTGTAGATCTAACATTCACTGCCAGATGATGCTGTTTTAAGTGCGCTAACATGTTAGACGTGTTTCCTGCAGCATAAGAGATATCTGTGGAACAATGTCAACACACAACTTTGGATTTATCCACCTGCCTTTGTCCATCTGTAATTTTAACAGGAAAGCCAAAGTGTTCCCAAACAGGGATGGGAGAGATGAGATGAGAGGGGTATTCCAGCTCAGGCTTATCGCTTGCATTTGCCATGATGCCATTTGTCGCGCCTGCGAGCTACTAGCGTCCGTCCCCCCCCCCCCCCCCCCCCCCCCCCCCCCCCCTGTTAGTGGTGTCAGACACTCAGAGGCGGCAGAAACTCGCACAGGACTTTAGTTCGGCGTGAAGCGCTTAGATCAATCTAGTAATAAATTTAACGAGAAAAATAACGTAAAATATAACCGAGCACGCAAGTGGACCGGACCAAACCTAAACGGTTCAACGGTACATATAAATAAAATCTACTTAGCAAATTCAGCATATACACATATATAGAATAAAATAAAATATAATTTAAAGACGAAATAAATCAATCAATAATAATAAAAAATATATATCCAACATAAACATAATAATGATAAATAAATACAAATATAAAATGATGTCCACATAAAAGTGTCAAGTTGAGCTCTTTCCAGATAAAGAATACATTTGGCATGAACAATGTAAGACACATGAAACATCACTCATCTTTGCCATGAATTAGTAGTACAGCATTTTACAAATGTCTTCCATGGTTTCCTCACCGATCATTTTCTGGGTTCTTATGAGATAAATCCATCTGACCTATGATGTACTCTATTTCCCATGGAGGTGTCAACAAGAGCAGGGGTCATCAGGCCATGAAGGGTCAGTATCATAAATATAGATACATTTTGTAGTCTTTACCCTTTGTCAGTGTTAACTCACTCATCTTATGTGTACTAAGTAAGAGTAACAGCTGCAAGGGCGAGCAGGAAGACAGACTGGGAAAATGTGCTTCTCATGAAAAGGTACCAAGTACAAAAGGCATGGAAGCAAATACTCATGCAAAGGCAATAAATACTGGGGACAGACTGGAAAGTGATGCAGCTTTTGCAATAGTAAGAAGTCAGTAGTGAAGTACAATAAACCCTCGCCAGTATGCACTCCAAATTTCGCAGCTTCATTCTATCACAGTTTTTCATAATGTTTCTTGGTTGATTGTGGCCTGTTATTCATTAAAAAAAAAATCTATATATATGCTTCTATAAGCACATTTTACAGACCTTTTGCCTAAATGAAGCATTTCCAAGAATACAAAATTCTAAATGAAGTAAAATACAAATACAAGGCATTCAGAAGACGCATTCAAAGATGATATGTTGTATTCTAGACTGGTCACTAGGTGTCAGTAATGTTACTGTAATGTTGGGTGAGACACACAAGCATGAGGCTTGATCACCAGAACAACAGACTTTTATTGCAGGTTTGAATGACCACAATAATCCCTAACATGGGCTCCTGTTGCGGCTGTAACCCACACCACACCACAACTCAACTCTGACATCACTTTCTGTCTGTCCCCCCCTCGGCTCCCCTAACATCGGAACACATTTGCAGCAATGAGTCTTTCTTATTACTTACAGTAAACACCTTATTATGCACACTATGGTGGGTAATACGAGTGTAAAGGTGACTATGGGGGTGTTATTTCATGTCTTGAGAGCTCAAAAAATGTTTAAAAAAACATATTTCAAAGGCGGTAAACACGTTTACTATGCTGTAACTACAAAATTAGTCCATTTATCAATAAGGAAACCTACTTTGTGGTAATTCATTTATCACTGTCTGGTCTGGAAGCAGTTAAAGTGATAAACGAGGGATTACCGTAGCGCAAATAACTATAAAAGCAAAAACTACTATTGGCTCTCTTTCAAATCCTTTGATTTTCTTTTTGCTCCCAAATTCCTTCAATGTCCCAAAATATATAAATAGAACTATCACCAATGTCACAATATTAACAACAAAACAAAAAAATACACATATTTGAGAAAATAAACATAGAAGGCAACTAAAAAATATCTATCAAGGGAAAATCTGCTGTTGGCACCAAAATAGATAAGAGACGAGACAAGGTCTTTGTGAATAATGAGAGGTACAATTGACTGCAATCTGCATGCAATCAATACAACTTGAACAGACAAAATGTCTGACTATTCATGCTAATATGTTAGTTATGTTAGCAATATAAGCAACCACATATGCAAGGGGAGGGGTGATCTCGTCCTGTGAGGGACAGAGACGATGAAGGGCAGACTCACATGTCGAGACACCCAAGGCTATTTGAGTCAGGTGATGAGCCTGTGGAGGACTTGTTTTGAAGACAAGCGGCCTCTAGCCTCCAGCAGATAATCACAGCAAGCCAATGTGACGTGAATGTGTGTCTTAGCAGAAATACATGCTAGTGCATACACACAACTATCAGTCAAATCAAATGGAGAAATTGAAAAACATTTAATATGTGCAATGTAGGATCTATTTGGCCACCCTTTGTGTGCATGTTGTCAACAAACAACAAGGAGTATTCTCTTCACATACCGTTATGAAAAGACCACCTGAACATGTCCTTGCTTTTCTATTCCCTTCCATATTCTCAGCCATCAGCATCCTGCAGGAGCAGGTCAGACTATTATTACTTTCATCCTTGTCTTTCATCATTTACTGGAGTGGTGTGTACTATTTACACATCACCGCCTGGTGTTTTACTGGTAATGGACGAGCTGAAATCTTTATATATCTGAGTGCTGTGTATCTGCAGCAACAGAAGAGGACATTAGCAGCGTGTTCACTCAACTCCCACCTTGGTTTAGGGGTACACTTATCAGTGCCAGCTGCTCTTGGAGTATTCTGTTAATAAGCCGATCAAAGGCCGTGAAAAGGTGCTAAGTGGCTTGAAGCTGCGCTGCAAAGATCCGTTACTGCCTTTTGATCCACTCCAACTCCATCCCGGCCTGACTTCATTTGAATATAGACTGGAATCTGTTTTTGGTCTTCATAAACTGTAGCATTCATTGCATCCTGTTTGATGTGACTGACTGCTTGTGCCTGACAACAAACAGGGAGCAGTATGCTTTGGAAAGAGTGGTTGACTTAATCGAGAGGCCTCCCGCTGAGGTACCTGCCTTGGCTTGGTCTTTGCTTTCCCCAGACTAATCAAGTGGTCTGTTAAATGTTGCCCACAATAGGACTGTGTTCATTTACTGTATGTGCCTCCCCTGTCCGTTTGATGTGCAATTTGTGCGCTGGTTTATCTGATGTTAGAGTAAACACCAGACCTCGTGAGTGAGCTGGGTTGAAAGTGATATAATTTGTTCAGATGTTCAGATATTCAGAACAATTCTTTCCATCCCCATCCTGCTCATTTCATTTGTTCCTTTCAGCTTGCTTCTCTGCAACAATGCAACCTTGTTTTTTTTTTTTTGGTGGTGAGCTTCATGACAGGTGTGGTGTTGTTATTCCTGTCAGACATGTATCGATGTTGTTGACACCAACATCATTTGACTGCAGAAAGTTGGCCGCCTGTTGCTCTGTTGAAGCAACATCATCCTGTTCCCCTCCTCTGTTCTCAGCTGCTCTGGCATGACACCTGCATGTACTGTGAAGCACAGTCACAATCACATTGTTCATTTATTTTGCTCCTGATCATCAATCTTACATATCCCTTGCGATACACAGCAATCCCTTGTTGATTGTGGTTAATTGGTTCCAGACACAACCGTGATACCGTCTCTTATGTCCCTGCAGAGATCCCATAGCCTGCTCGTAATAGTTACGCAATGTGGTGTAAACAAAGATAGTGGTGCAGCGGTGTTCATTATTTTACAGATGTGATATGATGATATGCATGTCAGACGGGTTGCACGGTATATCAAGCAAGTGACAAATGTCAAAGTGAGGATGGATGATAGACTGATGTCTTTTTTTATGTCATGCGATCGACCCACGTTATGTTGGAGATACTACAAGAAGAAGGAACTTTCCCACTGCTGACGTGTGAGTTATTATGTCAGTTATTGCTTGTCATGTCTTATATTTTAGGTAATACAAGGGTATAGGCGATTATATGGGTGTTATTTCATGTCTACAGGGCTCTAATAATGGTGAAAATGGTATTTAGAAGGTCATAAACAGGTTCTCTATGCTTTAACTATGAAAATGATTCATATTGAATTCTATTTCAGTCGGGTCTGGAACCAATTAACCGCGATAAAAGAGGGACAACTGTGCATGAATTTCTGCAAAGTAGGATTCCTTATTTATAAAAGGAATATTTCCATAATTACAGCATACAAAAGCCATATACGACCTTCTAAATATGTTTTTTAACATTATTAGAGCCCTCTAGACATGAAATAGCACCCCCATAGTCACCTTTACAGTCATATTTCCCAAAATAGCAGATGTAATAAGAGAAAATATGACATATAAGACATAAATAAGACTTGTGCTCATGTGTTGCTGTAAATGTGCTAGAGGAGCTGAGTGGGAGGCAGACAGGAGGTGACGTTGGGGGTTCAGAGTTGAATTTTAGCTTGGCGTGGGTTATGGCCGCAACAGTAACCCGTGCTCGGGATTACTGTGCCTGTTGTGAGGACATTCAAACCTGCAATAAAAGCCTGTTTTTCCAGGGGTCAAGTTTGGTGCTTGTGTGTCTCACTCAACATTACAGTAACATTACTGACACCTAGTAACCAGTGTAGAATACTACATATCATCACGTCTTTGAATGCGTCTTATATTTTACTTCATTTATCTATTTTTATGCTTGAAAATGCTTCATTTCAGCAAAAAATATGAAACATTTGCATATTCAACCATAAAACAGCATGATTTATAATTTAATATATTTTTGAAAACCGTGACACAGAGAAACCGTCAAATTTGAAGCGCAAAGTGAAGAGGGATTACTGTAATGTGATCCTTCTCATTATTTTGTCCACTTTTCTTCCAGCCCAAATTGTTTACAAAGTGATGTATCATCATTCTTAAATTCCTTTACATGTTTCATTTTCAAAGTATTTCATGTCGTCATGTTCTTTTGTTGTTTAGCTCCTTGCTATTCACAGTTCTCCCTCCTCATGTCTTTCAAAATCTCCATTATCTCACGTAGTTAACCTGGTTCCTGGCTCTCTTCTCCTTGGTTGAAGTCTTTTTTTTTACCCATTTCAACCATTGTGAGTCAACAAAGATAACTGTAACGACAGTTAGCTTGTCTTGCGAGTGATTATCGACAATCGTTAATATTTTTTTCTGTTTTTCTTCACCCCGGACGGTATTCAAACCAGTTGTGTCAGCAAACAGATCTGTAATCTGGTATTTAAAATCGATGCAAAGCTCTTTTAAGTCTGTCCTCAAGAAACAAGACAAGACAAGAAACAACACAAGGTCTGAAGCGCCCCCGAAAATAAAAAATCGTCCCGTTGCTGCCTTACTCCAGTATAGATGCACAATTCTTACATCTTAAAAAACTGTAGCTATACTGTAAGCTCACCAGCAATAAAGGATAGTAGATGTCTGTAAGGAAACCCCTGAGCAACAGTACATTACAGCTGTTCTGTGTCTACCGGTGGGCAAATAGACTACAACATTGTAATTATTCTAATGAATATTAACATTTTTGAACGTTCACATCGAATGTATTGAACGTTTCGGGGCCAAAGCCTTGGGCTGAAGTACCTGGTGAGCTCTTGGTTTTCCCCAGACGAATTCAGCAGGCTGTAAAGTATCGCCTACAATCGGACTGTGTTTGTTTATATGCCTCCCCTGTCCGTTTGATGTACTGTTTGTGCACTGATTTATTCGATGTTAGAGTAAACAGCAGACCTCATGCTTCCTGGGTTGCAGACGCCGAACTCTGGCTCCTCTATGAAAGCGGTAGATCTAGATCTGCTAGGTCTATGAGTGTCACAGCACCTCTGTCTTGTATTAGACAGGAGACTGTTTACGAGTGGAGTGTAAAGACTCAGCCGAAACAGTCAAGGTCTTGTGTCACCAGATGTTTTATAGGGTTGGCGGCATGGCGGAGGCAGGCATTAAGTGCGGAGGCAGAGGGGTGCCGGCGCTGCCTGGGCCGTCAGGTGCTCTGCGTGTCCTTTTATGGCCCAGTCCACTAATGAAAGGAGGGTTCTGGGACCACTGCGAAACATCAGAGGCCACTTTATGCTGCCAGGCCCGCACCTCCATCTATACAGGAATGTCATAAAGCTTTAAGAGGCCACTCCCTTTCATTATTGACTTCCGCCTCCGTTTTCACTCTGTTGTCCCGTCTGCTGATTGATTGGTTTTCATTTGTCGACATGGTCGCCGAGGTGTTGCCTCAACTTCACTGGGTCGAACACAGGATGGAGGCAATTGGTTATGATGAAGCAAATGAAGTGTGAGAAAACCCAGTCAAAGTTGTTTGATAAGAGGGGCGATAGAGCTGCAGATGTGGTCCTCTTGGGAAACATGTGGAACACATCAGGGAGCTTCTCAGGGGTCAGTTGGGATGTTGACACGTCCAAAAAGCTGTAAAGTTGCCACAAATAGGATCTCTCAATATGTGCAACAATCACTGTTTGGAGTAATGACGTTAAAAACAGTTTTTCCGTAATGGGTAATCTAATTTAATTGCTACAGTGGAACCTTGGTTAGCGTCATTAACATAATTAATCCGTTCCAGAAGGTCCGCCTCTAACTGAAACGTACTCTAGTTTGTCCCAAAAGAATCAATGTAAATCCAATTAATCCATTCCAGAAAGCCAAACATGTTTTTACAGTTATACACTTATAGCTTTACATGCAGAAAACAATTAAAAATGCATATAAATTCAAATTTCAAGCAGTATAGAAAATGGATAGATGGATGGAATTTAATATTACACGCCTGATCAATATTTAAAAACCATTTGAATTTACATTTTGTGCTGTTGGATCTTAAGTAGGTTTCTAAGGAGACCTTCAAAATGCATAAAGAAGAAATGGGAGTGAGACCAAAAAAAACTATGCAATTTATTGCAAACAACCATTTAAGTGAAATAAGCTGTTCATCATCTGATCAAAAATTCAAAAAACACCATCAAATGCCCCAAGTCCCCCTACCATAGAAATAAAAAGTTCCAAAAAGGACTCAGTAATGAGTAGCTGCACCATTTTTTAATCACCTGAAAAGTTGGTGGGTGAATGCTTGATGCCAGTGGAGGCTAATGGGAATGTTGCTCCAGGTGGTGAAGATGGTTTGACAGAGGGCATCCACTGTCTGGAACTGATGTCCATTTTTGTAAACTTCCCTTGCCATCCATCCCCAAATGTTCTCATTTGGATTTAGATCAGAAGAACACGCAGGATGGTCCAAAAGAGTGACGTTATTCCTCTGGAAGAAAAGCCAGTCACCGCCACACAGACGAAGGCCTTCAGTCATGAGGGATGCCCCCTGCAACATCTCCACAGAGCCAGTCGCCGTTTGACGCCCCTGCACAACCTGAAGCCCTAATGTTCTATTGAAGGATAAAGCAACCCAGATCATGATGGTGCCCCTCCACTGTTTTGTGTGGAGAACATCTCAGGTGGGATCTCCTTGTCATGGAAGACAAGTGGACCATCAAGTTTACATTTTTTCTAATCAGAGAATAAATATTTCTTCCACCTTTCAATGTCCCATGCTCTCATGCAAATTCCAAAAGGGCATTTTTGTGGCGTTGAAGTCGACAAGGCCTCTGAAGATGTTTTTTGTTCTTAAAACCCTTCTCTTGCAGATGCTGTCTGATGGTTATTGGACTGTACTCAGCACCAGTAACAGCCTTCATTTGTCCCTCGTCTTGAAGACAACTAATCGGATCCTCCGTCTCAGCCAGTTACATTTTTTGGGGCTTGTCTTTTTTGTTCCATAGCCCTCAGGATCTTTGAAGAATTTTCAAATGACAGTCTTACTGCGTCCAACCTCAGCAGCATTGGCGCGCTGCGAGAGGCCTGACCTGTTCGTGATAAGCTAATTTTCGCGAAGTTGGATTCCTTATTTAAAAATGTAATATTTTCTTTGTTAAAGCAAAGAAAACCTGTTTACTAGCTATCTAAATACAATTTTGAATAGTATGAAATAGAATGAAATAACACACCTATAGTCACTTTCACATTACACAATATTGTAGGCATAATAAGAGAAAATAAGACATATAAGACATAAATAAGACGTGTGCTCGGAAGTAATGTGGGGCGTTTCAGAGTTGACTTTGAGCTTAGCGTGGGTTACAGCCTCAACAGTAGCTCGTGGTAGGGATTATTGTGCCCGTCGTGAGATCAGTCAAGCCTGCAACAAAAGCCTGTTGTTCCGGCGATCAAGTCTGGTATCTCACCCAACATTACAGTAATGTTACTGACACCTAGTGACCAGTGTAGAATACTACATATCATCACGTCTTTGAATGCGTCTTGTCTTTTGAATGCCTCATATTTGTATTTTACTTCATTTAGCCATTTTTATGCTTGAAAATGCTTAATTTAAGCAAAACATATATAAAATTTGCTTATATAAGCATATTTTTTGACTACTAATGGGCCATATTCAACCACAAAACAGAATCATTTATTAATTAATATATTTTTGAAAAACTGTGATAGAGTGAAATATTATTTTGTTTTATTACATACAATTTTTGGAGCAAAATAACAAAAAACACATTTGTCCGTCGTTGAAATCCTTTGACCTGTGTAAAAATGTAACAATATGAGCAACCCAACAACAAATCACAGAGATTTATAAAAATAAATATCAAAGAAGGTACCAAAAATATTGATCCGACCGGCAGTATCAATCCCACACTGATACCAACCTTGGTATCAATACAAGTCTAATGGCAATGCCAGGTTCTCTGCGGCCTCCTTGTACTATGCTGAATTATGTTTAGCATATCTTGGACCATTTCCCCACCTCCTTCCTGTCCCCCCTCCCTTGCCCCAGAACTGGCCTGTGTGAGTGTGCTCAGGCGTGTGGGGGATGCTGAGGCTGAGGGAGGGGCAGACGGGAGTGGGTTTGCAGCGCTAGGTCGGTCATGCGAGAGCAGCTGGAGCGCTTGTGGTCATTATCGGAGCAAAGTCTTTACGTTGCTGCACCAATTAGTTTTGACCCAGAAGGAAAAGACTGTGGACCGGAGTCGGGCATCGTTTCATCCCTGCCAGATTCAGACAGACACACACATGCATACATACATGAGAACGCTCACAGACACGTGTATGTTTGCATCCTCAGCAGTCATTTCATTTCATTTGGACTCCCAGGGTGTTTTCCTTTTTTTACTATCACACTAACCCAGGGGTGGCCAAACTCACCACATACAGAAAAATGTAAGGATCCGGGGCACTTTGATATTCTTCACATTCTTTCTCATTAAACACATGCTTGACCGCCTGTCGTAAAAAACAAAGAATAAATATTTTATACGTATTCCAAAAAGTAACAATGTGATTTATTTGCCAAAGAAAACAGAGATTAATTTTTTCCTGTATGGCCTCCTTTGGTCCTAAAACTAGCTTGCAAACATATTATGTTCAGGAATACCATAATCCCTCGTTTATCGCAGTTTGTTTGTTCCAGATCCGACAGTGGTAAGTGAATTTCTGCGAAGTAGGATTCCCTATTTATAATTTGGGTATATTCGTAGTTAGAGCACAGAAAACCTGTTTACCGTTTTTAACATCATCAGAGCCCTCCGTATTACCCAATATAGCAGACATAAAATAAGACATAAATAATACTCATGCTCATGTGTGTTGATGTAAATGTGCCCTGGTCGTAGGGGAGTGGAGTGCAAATGATGGCGGGGGTTCAGAGTTGAGTTTTAACCTGGTGTGGATAGCCGGAGTTAGGGATTATTATGCTTCTTCATACAAACCTCCACTAAAAACCTGTTTTTTCGACGATGAAGTGTGGTGCTTGTGTGTTTCACCCAGCATTACTGACACCTCGTGACTACATATCATCGCAAACTCTTTGAATGCATCTTCCGAATGCTTCCTACTTGTATTATACCTCAATTAGCCATTTTAATACTTGAAAATGCTTAATTTAGGCAAAATATTCATACAATTTGTTTAACTATGCATATTTTTGACTAATAATAGGCCGTATTCCACCATGAAACAGCAAGAATTATTAATTAATATACTGTATTTTTGTGATTGAAGCAGTTACAAATTTGGAGCATGGATTGGCAAGGGATTTCTGCACATCTTAGTCAACGCGATGCTAGCTTTTTTTCTCGTAATCCTTTTTATAAATATATGTTTATATCATTATGCTTCACTGTTAACGTTTTTTCATCAAGCATTTCACACTTTCTTCGCTGGTCCCTGAACGCACCATAGTTGTATGCAGATATGCAAAAGTTTGTTTGTCTACAGAAGCACTAGCTAGCGATTCTGTTCAGGGATCATTTTACATTAGCATTCATTAGTGCTGTGCAGCTATACATCTTATACTTTAAATGCATGAGTTGAAATGTATGGAGCCCCCGAGGGGACACGGAAAAAAGGAATTGATGGGTTAAAAAAAAAAATAGATGGATTTTTGCAAGACCTCGCAAAACTTATGCGGGAAAACGCAAAACTTTTGCGTTGTCTTGCAAAATTATGTGAAGCTACGGGACACACTTCCGGTTATAGCTTGCCTCCAAATAGCAAAAATTGGATGGAAATGCATTATTTAATTTCCATCTTCAGCATTTCCACATCCCTTCCTGCACAAAGTGATACTGTAATTACAGGAACAAGTTTTCACTTCCGTGATGGTTATTTGGCTCGTCTTTTGAAAATTAAAATGCTAACATCCGGTCAGAGCTAGTGTTGCTGGAAACACATCTCTTAGAGTCGTGGCACTTGAAAGGAAATACATTCATTAGCCATACATCGCATTATTTCACTTGTGTGCACTGCTTGTCCGATAAGTCAACAGTCATATCAGAAACTCAACAAATGTGCTGCTCTTAATTTGAAGTTCCACCGCAAGCATCCGCTCTGAACACGGAAATACAATGTTCTTAATGTGAATAGCTTTACATTCTCTCGCACCAGTTTTGCGTTATCTCGCAAAGGTTTGGCGTTATCTCGTAAAGGTTTTGCGTTCTCTCACAAAGGCTTTGCATTGTCTCGCAAAAGCTTTGCCAGCTCTTGCAAACATTTGTCCTTTTCTTTTTTACCCATCCATTTTTTTTCTCCATGTCCTCTTGGGGGCCATATGTCAAAAATAGGCAGTTTTATTGGCATATAAATTACTCACAGTTTTTCGCCATTCGCTAATAACCCCAGTGAAAAGCGAGGATCTACTTTATTAGTAATTCCCTGCGAGTGACACCTCCCGCCTGAAGTCAATTGGGATTGGCTTCAGTTTAGCCCTTAAGTGGAAATTTCGGTAGAAATTGCGTGTGAATGCCGAAGCTGAACTGAAATGTAGACTGAATGTGTTGAGGACTGAACCAGCAACCACTGGGTCGGGAGACAACCAATCTACCACCTGAGCCATGTCACCCAGTAGAATATTTGGAACGTTACAATCATGCAAAATGTATTTTTCACCAGTAAGGGGCACCATTTAATTTGTCCATTTCGTTTTCGCAGACCAAAAACGGTGGAATTTGAAATGCTGGAAAGTAAAAATGCTGACTGAATGTTGAAAGGTATAAATAAGTTGAATGATTACAGCAGGACTGCGGATCAAACCAGCAACCATCGGGTTGGGAAACAACCAGTCTGCCTCCTGAGTCATGTCACCCTGTAGGATAAGCAGAATGCTACAGCAATGGAAAAGGGAAAACGGTTTTCCACCAGGAGGGGGTGCCAAATATATTGCCCATTTATTTTCAATGGGAAAATTGTCACAGATAGAATGAAATTACAGTAAGTGTGATCTTTTTAAAAAGTCCTGATAGATGGCCAGTGTGCCCCCAGTGAGCTGAACAGCATGCTGTTGAACAATGAATGCATGAATGCAACTTTCAATACAAAGGTTCAATCGGCTTTGTTTCAATCGGCTTGGCCACTCCAAAACTCCCCATGTCTTTCTTTTCAGCCGTTCCTTGTCATGTCGCAAGCTCCGCCTTCACTTCAGTTTCCATTTAAGAACAGATGGTGTCATGTTTTCTTCAAGCGGCCTCTGATACAATTAAATAGTTCGTCAGTTCTGAGGGGTTGGGCGGTTTTGACGTGGGCCCAACAGTCGCTTGGCTGAATTTTGAAAGAGCAGCTTCCAACAGTCTTGACAAAAATGTCATTTTCAAACGCGCTTTAATGATGGGCCCACGACTGCCGTCAGTAAACTGATCAGGTTTCGGGTGTCGCTTGTAAACTCAGCCTTCCTTCTGACGTCGCTCACGGATGCCAGCTTGGCCCAAACAGACTCCTCTCTGATTTGTTAAGGTAATGATCTAATCTGCGGCCATTAGGGAGAGCAGCCTTTAGTGCTTAATGTGTGGCCAGGTGGTCCACCTGCCAAGCCTCACAAATTAAAGGGCCCAGGCTTGCTGTAATGAGTAATGAGCTGTATTTAATGCCGCCTTACCTGAACCTGCCTGGCCAGGCCTGAATATGGCTTGGTTCAAATGAACAACTTAACTCTTTTTTTCAGCTCTGCAGATGTGCAGATGTCCTGTACACATTGCTACCACGAATACTGACTCACACGTGCAAAGACACACATGCTGCCTTTGTGTGCAGCCTAAACACAGTGGCGTGCAGTCAGGGCCAGCAAGGCCTTCTCTGCTGGCCAAAACACAATCAACAGTGCTGACCTACATTCACAACTTAAATTCTAGTATTTGTTCCATTAAATTCTATTCATTTATTTCCAAAAGTCTATTATCTTCATTTAGTAGCATGTTTCTTGGCTGCTCTGCTTCCAGTAGAGCGTGTGTATGTTAGATTTTCAGTTTGTAAGTGTTGCCATATCAATGTAATCTGCCCAAGGCCTTCAGAATCTGGAGTGCTGGCCCGTGTGACATATACACTGACGGCCCAGGTACCAAATGCACCACCCGCCACTGCGGCCTAAACATATACAATGGACAACACTTTAAAATGACAATGCAAAGCATAGAGAAAACACAGAACAGTATGCCCTGGTTAGCCTGTTTTTGGTTAACGTAAAACAAATTCATGCCAAAATTTTGCCTCTGTTTGCGCACATTTTCTGGTTAGCATGTGTGTATTGTTGTGTTATTAACGCACTGCGTCAGTGCAACTCTACTATTCATGTACTTTTATCACAAAATGTCCTTGTTAGCAGCTGTCTATGATGTCATCAGTGGTTGACTCTGTGGTTCTTTGCTAACACAGTTACGTCACAAGTCTCAAAAATGTTAACATAAAACACCTTTTTATAGTTTTACAATTACAGTTTTCCATTCCGAAAACAGTTGTAAAGGCATAAAAATGGTGAATAAAAGGGATACATGAACATTTAAGGTTACTTTTACCGCCATTAAGCGATCACTCACCTTCTTTATCAAAATGCTTCCACTTGCAACTTTTTTTGACTCCATTTTGGCTTATTTTGCAGCCGTGGTCAAAAGAAAAGGAGAGACCTGGTGTGAGAAAAACTAAAAATGAAAAAAATAACTCATAGCAAAACACCAAGGTGGTGTTGATTGCAGGCAACCGTGCCAGGCGGCAGTGGCTTGAAATCCTGCCACGAAAAATGTTTTCTGTTTTGTAAATGATACTGGCTCACATGGTGCCTGCCAAAAAAAAAAAAACACTGAAGGCCCTGGTACCAAATTCACCGCCCACCACTGAAGTAGAGTGTCATTGTCATTATGGTCCTTGGTCAGCGGTCCTTTGTATTGTCATGTTGTGGGCCTCGGATGTAGTTAAATGACTTCCATCACACTGCGTCATTCCATTATCTCTGGCATCCCTGGCTCCTGGGACTCTTACGGGTCTCAAATCGTATGTGGAGAACCATGTATGTTGACCGTTATTAATAGTAACTCGCGGGAGCTACAAGATCAAAGTCTTATTCATATTGTGTGTGAATTTCTGACTTGTAGGCAATGTATTTCTGTCCCAGTAGGGGGCAACATTTCTCTTTTCCTCCAACCGGCAGCGACAGATTGTCTATGAAGAAGACGGATTGTGGGTTGAGAGAGGAAAATGGAGAAACACATGCAGAAATGGAGCGGAGACAAAAAATACAGGCAGCTAACACTGTCACAGAGCTTGTCTGGCGGTGGATCTGCCTTTAGTAGAGACGCGATCGGGAAAGATGACATGGTGACATGGGTGACGTAGCTGACATAGACACAAAGACAGTTGACAATGGCAGCCGAAGCAACAAGCTAGTGGTTAGCTTGTGGTTAGCGCGACGTCGGAGCCTGACACCGGAAGCAGTTCAGAGTCGGGTGACTCAGAACCCGACCCTGATTCTTCTGACGAGTGGCTGCCGTCTGGATCGGTCAGCAGCAGGGATTCATCCCCACAGCCAACAGACCCCACCGTCACTCTGCTAGAATTTGCTTCTCTGCAGAAAAAGCTTGTTTTCTCTGTTTTTTTGTCCAAGTCTGGTGTACCCTGTGGTCTACCGCCAATATCTAAAGACCCCAAAAGGCTAGAAACAAACTTTTTTTTCTGATGAAAGAAGAAAATCTAAAGCTTCTTTCGGTTGTTTCAATGTTTATGTAGTCCTAAAACTCAATATTCAGTGGGTCTTGAAAGTTCAGTAAAAATGCCCAAGAACTCTGGCAGTGTGGATCTCTCTGCTCTGAACATGGCTGGCAGTCAAAGAGTTAATAACCAATGGATCGGTGTGTCATTCTCATGAAAGGGGTCCCAAATAACAGTAAGCAAAAATGTAAGTTGTTATTTTCAAACCTATTTGCATACTAATCACTTGTATCACTTGTTCTGTTTCAGTTTATGAAGAAAAACTTGCAAGTAGAAATCATACTTGGCAGCAGGGAACTGTGCACTGGAATCTCAATTGTAACATTTCCATACAAAATGCTCTAAATGCTTGATTTGCACTTTGTATGAGCAGATAAATGAGTTTTCGTCACGCTTTGGTAAGGCTGCGTGACCCCGTGATGCAGAAGCAGGGCACAAAGTGCAGGTAAGAAGTCTTTAATGGCTTCACGCAGGAAGAATGAACAGAAGGTGTCCGTGCGAAACGGAATAACAAAACCACTGAGAGGTCAAAAAGACAATAAAGTTGCCACGTGATTAACAACGCTGCAAACGTAACACCGTGCGCAGCATGTAGCGGCCTACCGACCACGCTCTGTCTAAGAAGCCATCTAATTACAAATTCAAACGCTAAATTGGCGTCCAGCCCAAAACTGAACTCAACACACAATAACCGGAAACAAACGGCAAAATAAGAGCACAAAACCGGAAATCCAAAAACAAAACCAAAACAAGACCCATACTGTCTCGTGGACAGTTTTATTAAGTGGAAGGTTTTGAAAAAAAAATCTGGGGTCAGTCTCCTAAAAGGGGTATCAAAAGCAAAATTAAACATTGTTTTCTAACCAGTTTGCATATTGAAATAAAGCATCACTTGAATATACCGTATATTGCTATATAATCTATATCTATCACTAGAAATGCTTTAAACTTACCTTAAATTGTCACAAACATGCTCCAAAATGGCGACGTGTCTTGCACAAAACACGGAGCTAGTGGATGGACCCTGCTTCAAACTCGAAACTGTGCGAATCTCAACACTGTGTTTTTAAAAACATTGTTAGTTAGAACTGCAGTAACACACAGTTTATTGACTGGAAAAAAATAGATCAGTATCACTTTAATATACAGTATATTGCTCGATCGTCCTGGACATTACGCCATATTTCTACTTTTGAATCAGTGTCACTTTCGTTGTTGTCTGAATTTTGATGAAAAATCAGAGAAATAACACACAAATAGTGCCAAGGCTGACGTTAGCTCATTTGCATATCCTCCTCTGCGGTTCAATTTTAGTTAGAATGTGTGCAGACTACGCTGTTTACGTTGGTTTTGTTGGAGTTTGGTCAAAGTGCATGTTTTGGATGCGGCAAAATGGGTTTGGTGCACAATGAGGTGTTATACTTCGGAAAGCACAGCAGCTGAAACGTAACTTCCAATTTTTTGTATTATTTGTTTCATCGTCTTTGTGGCACTTTTGCATGTCACAAAATGTGCTGGAATGGACGTCAGACTTTATTGTCGTTGTCACAGGAACATCACAGTGACTGGTGGACAACTTGATGAGTTGTCCATCATCAGTGTTGGGAGTAACGGCGCTAAAAATAATGGTTACTAACACCGTTATCACTCTTTTGAGAACAGCGATGTAAAGATTTTGGCCAAAGAAAACAGATGGTTTGAAAGAGGAGTAAAGGAAGCTATTTTTGTCAAACAACAGAACCCATCATTGAATCGGAATGGTGGTTTGAGTTTTAATTTGGACCCTGTGTTCAGCAGGTTACTGAACCAAAACCCACAGCTCTTAGTCTTGCAAATGAGGTGAAGCCAGGGCCGAGCCAGAACAATAGATGCTAACCAGTCAGTATCAGAGTCGTTCATACCCAACTCAGGGAGCGACACTTCCCTTTTATTGGAGGTGTTAATAGCAGGAGAGGATTATACCACTACTCCGCCCAGTCTTAGTGTAAGGAACCAATAGGAGGAGGGTGTTGGCACACCAATTCCGCCCACTCTTACTGTATTTAAGGCCTAGGCTACCAGCACTTATTAGTTCGCTGACGAAGCTCTTCGGATGAGGAGCGAAACGTCCGACACCTTCTTCACAGAAGTACAGATGACGTCTCAAGAAGCCTTTCCCTCGATGGACAACTCCTGTACGACTGAGAGCCTACACAGACGTAACACCGTTATTGTTTTCCAGTGACATGGAATTGAATACACCACAAGCAATTGAATTAATTGCTGTTTCAAACGTTACCGACGTGCGGTATTATGCACTGATATCTCAAACATCCGTCTGACTGTCGCTTCAGCTGCCGTTGTGCACGACTACCCGACAGGAAGTTAAACAAGCGCTTTCGGTGGGAAAACCCTGCCCCCTTGCGTTTTGGTGTAGAATTGCAATTTGCACACTGCTGAAGTGGGACCGACTTAAGCAGATTCCATTTGACATTGCTCAATTGCTTGCGTGTAATGATTCATAAGAAAAATACAGTGGACGCATCAATAACAATCTCCCAGTTGAAAAATAAATGTCTTATAGAAACACATAAATATATCAAACTGAACGCAGGGACTGCCTAATTCAGTAGTGAAACTCGTTTTTACCGTCTGGGTCAACTTTCAGGTTACTTGTCTGGGCGGATTGAGACCGACCTCCATGTCATGCGTGTGTGGTGGAGAGATGTCATTAAGCAATGTTATTTGAATATTCTGATGACTGTTTTAATTGAAGAGAACAAGTGTTCACACATGGCAGAGCTGGGGGTGTTGTCGAGTGCCCGAGGCTTTATCCCCGAGCGGCCGAGACCCATCTGATCACAGCTCAGTGGAGCCCACAAGCCCACCAACACTACGGCACAACCCTGGCTGCTTTCAATGCCCCCAGGCTTCTAGCGCGTTCACATCTCCCAGCGCTCACGCACACACCTACACAGCAAAAGAGGAGTAGGGAGGGGGCGGGGCAGATGAATGAAATTTATGGCAGCATAATTTGATACAGCAAACATATTAACAACATGCATAACAAATGCGACTGACACTGTTGGTGAGAAGAAAGTCAACACAAACGGAATATCTAACGAGCGACGGCAATGTGTGTAGAAATTGTGTGTGAATGCTGATGCTGAAGCTGAAGCGGGAATTTTTGTAATGTGGAAAATTGTTGGCTTGAGTGTTTTGACGCTAGAATGGTTTAAATGAGTTGAATGACATTCGTGATCAAAAATGTGGTATTCCGGAACAAAAGGGGAATTTTGTGAATGTTGAAAATACATGTTTGAACTGGTCGTACAAACTCCCAAGATCAACAGTGGAAAACTGTCACTCTGAAAGTTCTGAATGAGCTGAATGGAATGGTTTCATCTGGGTCCATTCAATTTCAATGGGAATGTTGAGGCGGAAAATGTGGATTTACGGAAAATGTGTGAATTTCTTGGGAATGTGTCGATAGATGACGACTGTGTACTGAATGAGCTGCGCATTTTGATGTTGTAATGATTTGAATGGGTTGAGTAATGTCAAAGGAGTAAAACTTCTCAAGATAACAGAGAATGCATGTTATGGAAAATATGGAAATCCGAGAAAATTGGGAATTTTGTGACTGTCGAAAATAAACACACAGAATGAAGTGAAGGTTTGGCTGTTGGGATGGTTTGAATTTGTTGAGGAATGTGGAAGTTGTACAAATTGTCAAGATCCAAGGCAATACGTGCCATTGGAAATTCAAGGAAAGTTAAAATTTTGGAGGGGTGGAGAATTGTTCATCTGAATGTTGGGAATGAGCTTTCATGTGAGGATGGTTTGAATGGGTTGAGAAATGTGACAAAACGTGTAAAAAATGTAAAAGTTTACAAAAAATGTGTGAATTTGGGGGAAATGTGTTGCGAGATAGCCACCGCGTCCTGAATGAACTGAGCATTTTGATGGAGTGGAAAAATGTGGAGATAGTTCAGTGTCAAAAAAACAATCGAAAAATAATAATAGATATCCGAGAATCCCTCGTTTATCGTGGTTCCAGAAACGACCGCGATAAGTGAACTTTTATGATGTTGGATTCCTTATTTATGAATGGAATATTTTGGTAGTTAGAGCAGAGAAAACCTCTTTACACTATTCTAAAGAACATCATTAGAGCCCTTTAGACATGAAATAACACCCCTATAGTCACCTTTATAGTAGACACGATAAAAGAAAATAAGCCGTTTAAGACATAAATAAGACCTGTGCTTGTGCGTGTTACTGTAAATATGTTCCGGTGCTAGAGGAGCTGAGTGGGGGGCAGACAGGAGGTGACGTTAGGGGTTGAGAGTTGAGTTTTAGCTTGGCGTGGGTTACGATTGAAACAGTAGCCCGTGTTTGGGATTATTGTGCCTGTTGTGAGATCATTTAACCCTGCAATAAAAGCCTGTTGTTCCAGCCATCAAGTCTGGTGCTTGTGTGTCTCACCCAACATTACAGTAACATTACTGACACCTACTGACCAGTGTACAATACCACATATCATCACAAGGGCTTTGAATGCGTCTTCTGAATGCCTTATATTTGTCTTTTACTTCATTTAGCCTTTTTTATGCTTGAAAATGAATTAAATTAGGCAAAAAATTGCTTAAAATTTGCTTAAACATCCATATTTTTGACTATTAATAAGCCAGATTCCACCATGAAAGAGCATGATTTATTAATCTATATATTTTGGAAAAACCGTGATAGAACGATGCCACAAAATTCAAAGCACAAAAGCGAGGGATGACTGTAATGTTGGTGCACAATAAAATATACAACCACGTAAAACACGCTCCCTATTTTTCAGAAGAAATATGTCCTTAGCAACACAGGATTTCATAACAATCGCTGTAAAAAAAAAATAATTCAAAAACGGAAAGGGTCAAGTGTTGCTGGGTGTCTTCTAGCCCTTCGTCCCCTCACTCCGAGACCTCTTGCAGTGCTCAGGCACCTCCTGTCCACCACAGACCACCTCCCCTTCAACTGCATTAATTGGCTGTCAAAATGTGCTGAATTAACAGATTAATGAGCATGAATTTGAATCCTAAGTTTGGCAAAAGGGGGGATGAATGCGTGCTGTGGGGCAGGCTCCCCGTGCCTCCCCTTCTCGTGTGCGCAGATATGCATCCAGGACATTTGAGCGGATTGCATTTCATTAGTTTGATTTGAGCGGACAGCGCTAAGCTGCTGAGGGCTCTGCGCTGACAGCTAATTACAGGAATCAGCCATATCCACTGATAGAGAACAATGGGCTGGGATGAGCCCGCCTCGCCGGGGGACGGGCCCTGCATACAACAACTGCATTTGACTAATAAAGTCCCAACAATGGACAACATTTACTCCTTTTAAAAAGATATAGACACCTTAATTGGCTGCTTACCTTCCTCCTCACCTCGGAAGTGGGAAAACGTCCTTCAAGTCCACCTGAAGTATGGCGCCCAGCTGCAAAACCTTCCGTCCTTTGACGCAGTGTGCATGGATCTGTCTGCTTCAATAAGTCCGTCCATCTTTAAAGCATTGGCTTTCAAATGAGTCGCTCACTCATGTGAATACTTTCCTCTTAAAAGAAAATTAAGTGGATTAGCACAAACGTCAGTGAATTTACCTTATTTACCTTTACGTGTAGTGTTCCAAATGACAGACTGGAGTCAGACACTGGATTAGCTGTGTGTGATTTTTTGTCAGCATTTTTACATTTTTCAGTGTTGCTGTTGTTGTTATGCCAAGCATGCTCTTTTATTTTAGTCTTTAACCCTTAAGAAGCCGTGGTGACACTTTGAATGTGTTCAAATGTGTGCCATACAGCCTTATGCTCGACTTGAACTCAGCAAGTCTCCAAGGCTACGTTCACACTGCAGGTCAATTCCAATTCTTTTTCCTCAAATGTGACCTGTACCTGATTTTTTCATGTCAGTGTGAACAGCACAATTCCGATTTTTTCAAATGCGACACAAGCCTCATTCGTATGCAGATATAAATCTGATATGTATGAGATGCCACTGTAGTCTGAACGGTCTGGTCACACACATGCAACCTATATGTCATCCAAAGCCGTGTTTTGCCGCGCCTACCGAGACTTGGATAAAGGTACTCACCGATGTAGGCAAAAGCACTTCTTTTTTTTTTGCACTACTATTTTTAAAAAGGGTCAGTGAAGCGGCTCACTGCAATGTCACGGTACTGTCCCAGCACCGATACGTGTGGGTCCACGCGCTCCTCGGAACAGACGTCGCAGCAAGTTCCCCACAAACTGCCATAGCCAGAATTCTTGCCCTCTTTCTTCTTAATCTTCTTCTGATCAGTTGGTTTATAAATGTTTCACTCCCGTTGGAAAAAAATCCTTCAAATTGTCACAAACGGAAAGCACACACACTGCAGCAATCTTTACTTCCGTAAACACACGGCAATGCGTGTGACTTTTTTGCATGCAAGCCCCCCCCACCCCCACACCACCTCATCTCCCCTAGAACCAGAACACATTTACAGCAACACACACAAGCATGAGTGACATTTATGTCTTGTTTTCTCTCATTACGTTTACTATATTGGGTAATAGAAGTGGGAAGGTGACTGGGGGGGTGTTATTTCATGTCTGAAGGGCTCTAATCTTGTTAAAAAACGCATTTAGAAGGTCGTAACCAGGTTTTCTATGCTTGATGAAAATATTATATTTACAAATAAGACAGAACTGGACTTGTGGAACCAATTAATCTCCATAAACGAGGGATTACTGTATAGGAAACATTTAAGAGCGGTTGTCATGTGACAGTCATGTGACTATTCCAGGATATGACTTCATGTGACCTAGCTCGTTTCCATAATCTTATTTTCCACCATGAAAGCTCATTTTAAATCCATTTAACATCATAATGCTTTAATAGGCTGTCAGATATTACAATTGAACATTTCATCAGTGAATTCATACAAAACAAGGGACTCTTTGTTTTTTAAAATGATTTCCTGTTCAGTACTTTTATTTGTTGTTTCTGTTTCCTGCCTGGCACTGAATGCAGTGGCTTTACTTTGGTCTTAGGGAGCTGGAAGTGTATTGTAATTAGAGTACTATAGAGTTCAGCTGGGGCTTCTGCTTTCCGTCAGTTCGTTGTTTTTCACCTGGAGTTGTGTTTTTCTCTACTTTTCCTTGGACTCCTGTGACCTGTGACTTGGATGCATCCCTGGTATTGTCCTCCTGTTTTATGTTAGCCCTTGTTTTGACACCTGGCCGACTTTGTCATTTTTCTTCTTTGCGGTTTTGTGCCGCTGTGTGTGAATAAATAAAAGACTTTATTGATGTCCTGGCATAATAGCGAAACTTCACACAAGCTCTTAAAATATTGAGCTTTTAGCCTAAAAATTGGTATAGAAAGCCCAATGTGACATACAGTATGTGCCATAATAGCAAAAATGATAATTAGACACTCAGTAACTGTCACTGTATCAATGGTTTGAAATTCTTTGCTTCTATTTGCGACCAACCCAGGGCACAAATGGGTCTGGGTTCTTATGGGCTAATCATCAAGTTTGTTGCAGATTTCAAGTTGCAGTCCCAGGGTAACAACAGTTTTTGCCAGTTGTTTTTCTTGTGTCTTGTTTGGGGCCCACTCACATGGCCAGTGGCTAGTGGCCAGGTGCGCTGACACAGACTATTATTTTGGGAGCGTGAAGCACCATCTCCAAGCTTTTTGTGCCATTTTCGGGTCAGACCTTTAGGTCTTTTCCTTCCTCTGGCCAGCTGATGGAAGCTAATGACTGAGGAGGATGGTGGTGGTGCTGGCTGTGCTTGCATGTGGCCATGTCATCTCTGCTCAATGACAGGGGCTACGGTGGCTGGCGTATGCGGCGGCCCAATACGTGGTCCAGAGGGTCAATGCGGGGTAGCCGCCTTGCTGAGTGACAGGACAACGTGGTTTGTTAGGGAGATTTGTCCCTGCCACAGATATCCTGTCTGCCGGTTGTGGCTCCCGTGTCAATTTGCAACCCCTCACACATCGCTCATCTAGCTGACAGGTGAGCGGCGCAATGGCGCTCTGTCCCCCTAATTGTACCCTGCAGTCCTGGCTGTGGAAAGAAGGGCTGAGGCCCAGGCCTGTTAGCACCCTCCTTGCCCTGGCGGCCAGGCCCAGAGCAGCCTCCTCAGCATGGGAGTAATGCAAGGTGAGGGTCTGTCGCTCGCTTAGCTGGTTGTCTGCATGTTGTGGACAATAATGGACAACGCACCAGATATGTCCTCTGAGCAGGGGTGCCGTAAGGGGCGGTGGGGGTCGGAGTGATGACGATTCTAGAGCCCATGACTGACGGGTGGTATGGTCACGGTCACGGTTTGTTTGTTTCGGATACCCGTTAGGGTGTTTACACAGCAGGTGTTCTTTTTACAAGCACCAACACTCTGGAAGTGTATTATTATTGTGCTGTGTTATTCCAGATCAATACTTTGTATTGTCGTGCTGTTGGTGTCAAAAGGAAACAGGGATGTGTGGCAAGGTTCATTGCTGCTGAAGCACTGACTCCTTTTGGGTCTTTTTTTATGTTAACACAGGTTGCTCATTAAGATAATTTACTTTTGGTTTAAAAAATGTTTTCAAATACTTCTTAGTCCTTTTTTTTTTTAGGTTATCTGAAAAAAAGTGCAGTCTTACCTTTTATCTGTATATGCAGTAGATGCACCCTGTCCTTCTCCAGGAGAAGTTCTGATACTTTGCTGTGAAACTCTGATCACCTCCTGGTGAGCTTGGATATATAAATCATCCATGACAGCCAAATTCATTAATTCATTCATTCATTCATTCATTCAGCAAATGATCTTTATTGCATTTGACTTGCTGCTAAACAGCTGGTGCTGCTGCTGTCTGACATTACACAGGCTATATCAAGTCATGGTTCATAATACTGTATAATCAATCTTTCTCCAACATTGTATTATTGGCGACATGCTGCCAAACAGGAAACTGGCAGGCACCATCATCCAATTCAGTGCACTGACTGTGTGCACTCAATGAATGTGCTCAGACGGCAGGGAGGGCTTGCGCACTAAGTCGAGAAGAAACGCTGGCGGCAGCCTCATCTTATGTTTCTGCCCTGCATTTTTGATCAGGATATGTGCAAATCAACCATTTGTACTTCAGAAAGTATTAAAAACTATTTGAATCATAGAGAAAATGTATTTGCAATCCATTGCTGCGCTATGGCCGAGTGGTTAGCATGTTGGCCTCACTGTCAGGAGATCTTGGGTTCGTTTCTTCTTGGGTTCGTAATCTCTGTTGGAACATTTGTCTGCGGAGTGTGTGGGTTCTCTCCGGGTACTCACACATTCCAAAAATATGCATGCAACATTCCACCCTAGTGAGGTGCAGAAAATGGACGGATGGACAAACATGATTGTTTATTTTTTGTTATTGTTTGTTTTTCATGTCGGGTGAGGCTCTTTGACAACATGTACTTTGGCTCCTTCAGGCTCTCTGTGTAACGCCGTGTAGAAACATAGAAAGTAGTAGAACATTTGTTTTTTTCTTTCCTTTTTTTGGGACACTTTTTTCACGGGGCCTTCAAATCCCTGACGGCACCCCTGCTTCTGAGCCTTCTGTCTGCACATGATGGTATGTACATGCAAACATATATGCAAACACCCACACATAACGCATGCAAACAATAAATCAAAGTGAATTTACATGAAAGCTAGAGAGAGGTAGATGCACGCACATTTATGCCACGCAAGCGCTATTCTTCAGGGAACGGAGGCTCTGCATAAGCATGCGTGTGTTGGTGTGGCGGTGATTGTCAAATTGTCCATCGTTGAATTCCCCGTATGACTGTTTATGCAAATATGTTCCATGCATTTTTTTTTAAACAATATGCATGATGAATGGACAAAAAGAGCTCATACAATAAACAGTGAAATACCCTTCTCACCTGAACGTACACTCCTTAATTCCAGCATTTCCCTGTTTTCTGAATAAATGGAGTTATGCTTGTTGATGAGCAGCATGAAGAGGGTGTGTGTGTGTTTGAAGGAGGAGGGGATTGGCGGGGGGTGTATTCGGCGAGGTGTGCCATTTCCTGGCTCATGAAGGCTTTGGTGCCAGCTGCATGGGGCTGCTTCCTGGGGGCAGATGCCTGCAGTGCTGCCTCCATGATCCCAGCTCTGTTTCTGTACCAGCCCCGCAGTCTGCTTCATGCCTCTGGGTGGTGGGGTGTCACGGACGGGTAGGGGGGCAGCTGAAGGGAGGTGTGTGTGTGTGGGGGGGGGGTGTTAATATAGTCATGCACAAACACCTCTTCAATGTGTCACACAAAGCACATATTACTGAAAGTGCTGTAATGCATGTTAGATACACATCATATACAAATGCACACCTCAGAGGCTCTTTAATGTATTATTGTTATTATTATTATTATGTATTAATACAAGTCCATCAGCCACATCTACTTCCATCACATGGGGAAAAAAGGCAGTTAAAGCCCAATTCAGGATTTTGGAAGATGCGTGGCTGCTGGATTCCACAGGAAGGAAAGAAGAGTTCCAGGTTTTGTTTTGCTTCTTCACATCAGCTCCTCCTTGGCCGCAGCCAGCCTCCATTGCTTTCATCACCTAGTCCTTCTTGACCCCCCTGCACCTTCCAGCATCTTTACTGGCACCACACTGGCATCCAGAGGCGTACTTTGGTACTGCAGGCACTGAGGATTAGTAGAACAGTGCCCGTGAGATAATTGTTTTTAACGCAAAGAAGTCATCTGGACAACACTTTAAATGTGTTTTAAAAAGTGTCTTATACAGCATCGTGCTTGGCTTGATCTCATCAAGTCCCAAAGGGCATGTAAGAGATTATTAGTCCGCCAAGAGGAAATTCCAGGTTTACAGCAGCACAAGTACAAGAACACGCTATAGCATAGTACAGAAGCACACAAGAGCAGAGAATGTGAAACATGTGTTCCCTCGTACATCATGGTTCACCTTTCGCGGATTCGCTGTTTCACAGAATTTTTAAGTGCAATTTTGCATATTTTTTTAACAGCGTATGAATGCACATTGTGTTCTGCGCCCTTGTGGTGTATCAAGCTTGGTTTATGCTTGACGCATCCGCGAGGTCTGCATGGCTCCGCACGGCCAAGTTACGTCACTTTTGCAACCGCGCCCCTCCGCGCGGCGTCCACGCGGCCCACATAGGAAATTTTCTAACTACGAGGAAAAACATGGCGGACAAGCAATAGCCCCTGGTGTCGGAGATTCGAAAATGCAGACATCTTTATGATTCGGCTCATAAAAACCACCGCGATCAACAGATTGTCAACAATTATTGGAGAGAAATTGCTGCCACTCTTGGAAGAGACGAGGAGGCAGTAAAAAAAAAAAAAAGTTGGACAAATTTAAGAGACCGATATGTGAAGGCAAGAAAGGGCGCTATAGGGAAAAGTGGTGATCCAGGAGGAGGCAAGAATGTCCCACCGCTATCGTATTTCGACTATGGTGTATTGTTGTACGAATGCCTTAGATGCTCTACACTGCCCCCTATCATCTGGGAAAACAGCGGGGACATGACGCACTGACTATAAATGCTGCAAAAGTTGTCTGCCTGATTCTGCACATCTCATTTCCGCGTGGCACGTACATGCATCAAGCATAACGCAAGCTGTTTTATGTGTTGGTTATTGTATTTACCAGTGCTACCAGTAGAGGGTGTTGTATACTCATGTGAGAACTGAAGACGTGTGCCGCTGAAGTAAAGATTCCACCTTGTCAGCCGGCTAAACATAGAGCCACAACAGTCCTGATGGCCAAAGGAGAACCCGCCCATTGTGTTCTGCGTTCTAATTGGCTGTAGACCACTGTCAATCAATCCGCTTCGTGCAGCACTGCTGTGTTTCCTGTTTGCTGGCGATCATAGTTGTATGATGGCAAGTGCACCATTATGGAATACTGTAAATGAATCCTCGGTTCATGGAGGACTACGAGAAGGAGTAAAATACTACAACAGGAACAATATGTTTGAACAAGGATACAAAAACACTACAGCCGAACGGCGCCGTGACGAGGCATGTCACACGAGTGAATACGGTGAGTCGCTTAATCATTTCTTGTGTCCAACCTCGTAGATTCATCATCAAAATTCAAACAAAATTTTAACTTTGAGAGTGTTTAAACAAGACAGAAATGTGAGAAAATGTTAATGCATGTTTGAGAAAAGTGTATAAGGTGTATTGTGAGGGGTTTTACAGCCTCAAAACATATATAATACTTGCAAACTAATAAAGTTGGCTACTTGTGGGCTATTTTGGGAACCGATCCCCCACGATAAACGAGGGAACACTCATACAAATCAAGGTTATATCCACTATTTACAGCTGTGTACATGTTGATCAAGCCACTGGTTTATTGCACGGTTTATTGCATGGTTATTGTACAGGATTTTTGGAGCAGTTTTTGTTATGGAGTCTGACAGCTGCAGGGAGGAAAGACCTGCCATATCTGTGTGGGAAACATAGTAGTTGTCATGTGACTTACCAAAAATGGCTGTGTGTCAGGTAAGCTACGTAGCTCGTTTCCATAAGCTTATTTTTTGCCAATAAAGCTCATTTAAAAGACATTTAACACGTATAATGCTTGAATAGGCTGTCAAATATTACAATTACAATTGGTGACGTGACATATTTGTCAGAGACACTTAATCAGCGTCACTGTAATTGTTAATTTGGGCAATTACTACACCTCTGAGGTGAATTAGTAACAAATGAGTATGGATTCTTACAGGTTAAAAGTCATTAGTAGATATGAAATATTGTGTTGGAGAGTGAAGCTGGACAATGTTCGTGTTGTGTTTACTCCCACTGTCACACTCAATCAGGTCTCCAACAGGAGGCAACAGAGCACCAGAACTTGATTACATTTACTGTATTTTTAAAGAAACACTTAAAAAAAAAGATACAGTATTAAAAAAAAACACAGGATTAGAGTGATATTTTCTTAATGGAGCACCTTTGTTTATACTGAGGTCGTGGTGGATATTATTATGATTAAACAGGGTGCATGAAAGACGATTTAAAACAATGGAAAGGGATCAGGTCAAACCAGTGTTTTCAGTCAGAAAAGAAAGAAAGTGTCCCACAAATAGCTGTGGCTATCATTTGTTCAAATAAAATGAATGACAACAATATAGACTCCCGACTGCACGGATGGAGCATGGTTCAAATGTTTGCATGCGATGGTGAAGGCTGCAAAGGACCGTCTGCTCTGCCGACGTGGGGCTGGAATGTTCATGGTGAAGTGATTTCCAATAGGTCTTCACCTCCTTGACTGTTCTTGGCCTGTAGCCTCTGCCGCTTCCTCCTCCTCTGTGCTCAATCAATTGACTAATGCTGCTGACCGGCTCCCACAGCACGCTGCCAAGGGAAAGATGTTATTGGATTTGTGTGTATTAGTAAGACGATCTCCATGAGGCTCAACCATTACACTGGAAAGGGTTTTATCATGTTATTAAGTGCTGCCATACTGTAAATGCATGCCCCCCTTATGTCCCTAAGCAACATTTGAAAATATCCAACAGTCTTTCCCCTTGTGTTAAGACGAAGGTCGAGTTTAGGACACCTTTTAAGGATACCTTTCATATAGAGCGATGTTCTAAATGATTAGAACCTTTTCGGCTAAGAGAGCCATGAAAGCTCCATATTTGAAAATGTATTTCCATGAGAGCCGTATCATATTTTTTTTAACAATACAACTAAATTTGTGCATTTTTAAGCAAGACCGATAATTTTAGAATATATTACATCTCTGAATGTGTTCTTTTTAATAACGTTGTTATACTGGAGGTAACCAGTAATAAATTCAATATTTGTTACTATGAATGTGACTTCTGGCCCTGCATGGTTTTGCACCGTACTCCTTTTCTTTCTTTCTTTTCAGCATCTTCACAATTAGCTAGCTGACTATTTCATTAAAGGAGGGAAGTTTACTTTTTGACTTCTCAATGGCCCGGGAAGGCTACCGCATGATCCAATAATAAAGACGTTTTGGTGTCCGACCCGGAAAATATCGGAAGGACAGCTGGCATTGGCTCCGGCTACCCACATTGTGCTACAAAATGAATGGATGAAAATGCATAACAAAGTGTTTTTCAACATTATTTTTAATCGTGTGTTTTGTGTAACAGTTTTTATCGGGTTAAGAAATGCCTGAGCCTCATCCGCATCCTGCTTTTATTAAACGAAATAGTAGTCGTGATCGAGGTTGTAGCATTCTGACCACATGGGGGTACCCACGGCTGCGGCTGAGCTTGCATTTTTACATTTACATAGCCTATTTGGATACAAAATCAGGCTAATTTGTGTTAATAAAGAATTGAAAAGGACGTGTGAGTTTAAATAGGAGACCCGTGCTTACGACACGTGAATAAAATCACCCGCTGCGGTCGCACGATCCTTAGGAGCTGAGGTGAACTGTACGACCACCGTCAGCACTGACAGGCTTATTGCCTCACAATGGCTACTAAAAAAAAAAAAAATCATCCAAGTGTTTTGAAAAGATTAAAGATTGAGCCCAAGAAAGTAAAGTTCAACTTGTGTCAGCACCTTCTTGCATATCAAGCGACAACACTCAACATGGCGTACCATTTAAAACGGGTACGAATGTTATGCCAACTTCTGCTAACTGAGAGTTTTGGCAGGTTGTTGTTTTTCAAGCCACATTTTATGTGCATTTTTCCGTTGTGTACCAAAAGTGATCCTACTTGGTTTTTGTTCATCTTGCATTCGGTGTGTCGGGCCGCACGGTGGCCTGATGGTTAGCATCTTGGCCACACATTCGGGAGTTCTTTAAGATCTGGGTTAGAATCTCCATTGGGCATCTCTGTCTAGAGTTTACATGTTCTCCCCGTGCGTGTGTGGGTTTTCTCCGGGTACTCCGGTTTCCTCCCACATTCCAAAAACATGCATGTTAGGTTAATTGGAGACTCTAAATTGTCCATAGGTATGAATGTGAGTGTGAATGGTTGTTTGTCTATATGTGCCCTGCCATTGGCTGGTGACCAGTCCAGGATGTACCCCACCTCTTGCCCAAAGTCAGCTGGGATAGGCTCCAGCATACCTTAGTGAGGTTCAGGGAAAAAACTTGCAACCATACAGCATTCAGAGTCACACGCAGTTAGCTTCTTCTGTTTCTTCTACTATTTACAGTATTCGAGGTTAGCAAACAGCTGACACGGTTAGCCAGTTTGCTAGCCATGACCACAACAAGAGAGGAGATTGACTGACAACTGTCTACAGCCTATCAGAACGCAGAAGACAATGGGTGGTGCAGACAGAAGAGAGAGAATAGAGAGAGACACCGCCGCCTGGTGGTGAAGCACAGAACTACAACACAAAAAATCAGCAAAACAGGGAGTCCACGAAAGGTGAAACACGATGGAGTGAGGGAACACTGTAATTGCCATTGTTTCCCTACCTTCGTTTCTACTTGTGTCCACTTAAAGACTGTATTTTTCATGACTTTCCGCCTCTGTCTCTGGAGGGTTTCACTCTCTAATGCACAGGTGTCAAACCCAGGGCCCGGGGGCCGGATTTGGCCCGCCATATCATTTTATGTGGCCCGCAAAAGTCTTGAAATAATGCATGTCAAAAGGACACTTATTTTAATATGATTAAAACAATTTTTTGCATATATATTGTAATTTTGTTATGAATATAAATTTTTATTTTTCATGATTTTACTTTTATACTATTGTACATTTATATTTATATTATTGTATTTTTATATGTATGCTGTAACTTAATATTTTTTTTACTTGATATAAATATATTTAAATAAGTGAACGTTTTAATATATAAAAAATATTTTTACAATAATATAAAAAATTTAATATTTAAAACATATATTTACAATAATTTAATAAACATTTCAATAAATAATAAAATAATACATTAAAGTAAAAACAAAATATTACTAACAAAAACAACATAAAAATGTAATTTTTTTTAAATCAAAAAGACAATCTTTCTTGCTAAATGTATTTGTTGTCAATATTGACAGAAAACCTTATATTTTTGCTGTCAAATCCAACTAAAAATGACTATTTTTTAAATTAGTTATTAATGAAAAATGAATGTAAAATTTCTAAAATGGAATTATAAAAAGTGGCCCTCTGAGGACAACCATAACTGCGATGTGGCCCACGGTGAAAACGAGTTTGACGCCCCTGCTCTAATGGGTGCTCTTGTGTTATATTGCACAGGGGTCGCGGAGTTTTTGGTACCGGTAATTCCTTCCAAAAGGTTTTTCCCATAAGAAATAATGTGAAGGGCATTCATACCAACGACACCTTCTCAACATCTTCCATCGTTAGTGAAGTCTGGTTAACACCTTTACCCCTTTAGCAACATTAGCTTCCTTGATATCTTCTTTCTTCGCCAGGATGCAAGTTATTGCTGATGGGGCAAATGGACTGGTTTGTGTAACATTCTCATTTGAGTTTGCCAAATGATATCAGAATATTACGTAGCACCAGATTCAGTGTTGGGTGTGCAATCCAAGATGGCTGAATTATACGAAAACTGGTTTGTTTAAAAACCTAGGTTTGACTGCGTACGTTTAGCATTTGCCAGCAGAAGGAGGAATGGCTGATGAAACGTTTAAGTAAAAGAAGGGATTTAGTAATTACTTTACTTTTCCCAACTATTGCTGAAAAGTATTGCTGCTTTCTGTATGTTTTTCTGTTGTCATCTCCACCCGTTGGTCTGGGGAGCTGTAGATACCAGGTGTGTGATGGCAAATATCTTCCTTGGAGAGCATAAGGTGCCTGCTGTCATGGCCACGACGACAGGTGTGTGTGTAAGTGTGTGGTCTCCGCTGGGAACCAGTCAGCAGTTGTTCCAAGCAGTAGATGACATATCTTAATCAGGCAGTCCGATTGGGTACAGATGATGCTTCACACACACACACACACACACACACACACACACACACACACACTCTTTACACCCACTTAGCTTTGTGACGTATCCCTCCACATAAGGGAACATCAGGAACACATCATAAACAGGTCAGCTTTGTTAAGTGCAGGTCCATACATGTGTGCCAAGAACAGGTGTGTGTAAACCTTGACTCGCGGGCCGCAATGGGTTCATGAAATATCCATGTGCTTCTGTCCCTTTTTTCAGGACTTCTTCTAATCGCAGTTGTTTTGCATTACAGCATGTGTTAAGTGTTATCCAAAACAATAATAATAATACAATCTGACAGGTTTTTACTGAATAGGACACCAGGATGTACATGAATAAAGGTGTACCATTTTAAACTATGAACTTTAAATCATTGAACATCATAGATTATGTGAGCTTTGGGGCAATATTGCTATTTTAGAGGAGTCTTTACTACTTACTGTGATTCACATGATTTCTTCCCTCCTTGAATCATTTGCAATCAAACAAATGCACAAAAACCAACAGTAGCAAACAAAAATAACTTTGTCATGTAAAGCTTGCTTGTCCGTCCATCTTCGTCATACATGCTTGCGCTCCTTTGTAAACAAAACCCCCACTCTGCTTTGTAACGTCGCCAGCTGCTGTGACGCAGTCCCTTGGGCTGCCGTATTGGCATGGATATCACTGGAAAGTTTCTAGTTTCAGACACTCTGAATTATTTTGATTGTGCGAGTGGTTCAAGACTTAAGGTAGTTGGAAATTAGTATAGCAAATTCCGTCGTCTGTGACAGCTTCAGTATTTTGCCAGAGTTTATGCGTAGACCAAAAATTCCAGCATGCCTGTTGCTTCAGTTCTGCTTTTGAGCATGCAGTCAAGGCGGTGTCACCAGCGTCGCGGATATTCCATATTGCTGTTCCACCAACAATGCACCCAGATCTTTCATCTAAGGTCTCTTTCACCTGTCTCATGATGGCAAGGGAGAGACAATGCAACCCTGTTGACTCCTTTCTCAAACGGAAATTGGTCTGTGTCACCTTTGACTACTCCAATAACCCATGTGGCTTTAAAGCAGTCTCCTCGAAAGCCGTACAAAGTATGTGGGACATAGCTAAACAAGTTATATTAGCGTCTAGCAATGAAGCTGATGGCTTCTGTTTTTAGCTATGCTGGTTTCAGCTGTATATACAGTGAACCCGTTTAAGTCAACATCCCTCGGATTGGTTGACTCACGTCAACATAAGCGGTTGTTGACGTAACTGAAAATAACCATTGCTTTTGCAGTTGCATCCTGTGACTTTGGTCAGACGCGTAATGAGAATGCACGATAACGGATGAAGGATTTTGGAGTGACAGCCGTTTGTTGACATCGTTTTCTTCCATTTGTGCAAAATTTAAATGGTCGCTTTTGGCATATCATGTCAGATCACTGTCAGGAATTTGCCTAATGAAATTTGACATTTGCATTTTGCATCTGTAAGTACAAAAAACGTATTTAACAAAGCTAAGCACTATTCAGTTAGCCAGGATTGTTGGCATGGTTGAGACCATAGCAGTCTCAGTCGTAGGAATCGGTTGAAGGTTTGATGACCATTTCCCCTTCTCTCCTGTCAAATGTACCTTAACCTTTTAAACATTCGGGACTTTTCATTTGTTTTCTACATTTGCCCGTGTAAGAGTTTAGTGGTTTGAATTGTCTTGTGTTTTCCTAAAGCCATGAAGGAGTTACATCTCCACCCGCAAGGAGGACATCTCTGACGTATGTGAGTGTTCCTTGGCCGCACTAATTACGTAAGTGGGGTGCGGGTGTGGTGCACGCCGCACATAGGAGTCCACAAGTGCGATGTATGAAAAAAAATGACATTTTGCCCTAACTTGACACCAGAAAAATGTACGAAAGACACACGCTGGCCGGACAGACGATGCACAAAGACGTACAAAGTGCGTAAGCTTGTCTTGCAACCTGAAAACAAATGTAAGCGCCCGTAGAGTTTGTTTCACATGACAAAGAACCTCCGCGGTCGGTTTGCGGCCAGTTTACGCCTCTAAAATCTGCTCCGTGCGTTTCATGCATTTTTTTGCACGCAGACCAGCCGTAGGAGACCGTACGACCAGTTGTGACCTTGGCTTGAAATCAGTCTTGTATAGCTTTAAGCTGGTGTTCTTATAGCTACGTTGGACATGTGCTTATTGATATTGAGCAATTACCATAGCAACACAGACACAACTCAGTAGCTCCCAGTACGGCTACTGCAGTTTTAAAAGGTTAGGCTCTTAACCTAATAGTAGACATACAGTAGGTCGAGAAAGGCATGACTGGATGTGTTTGGTGTGGAAGAACTTACACAAAACCTTAATGGTAAAGCCCGTCTTCTTTGCGATGAGCAAGAAGAGACCTTTCGATCTCTTCTGGATGCCACAGACACACTCCAACATCTTAAAAAGTCTTACCAGAAGAGCAAAAGCTATTATGAAGCTGCAAAAAGGGGCCCAACTGAAAATGCTTGGTAAAATGTTCTTTCAACAAATTCTTTATTTTTTAAATGTGAAGGGTTCTGTTAAACCTGGTATCAAAAGTGTGTGTGTATGCATGTCTGCGGACGTCTAGTGTGGATGTCTCTTTATTATTTTCTGGCCTGAGGGATCCTCTCCTGCAGTGTAATTACTTTAATGATACCTCCCGCTATCAGTTTGCCCCCAGGGTACAGATTTACACTTGCTTCAAATAGTCATACACTACATACCAGTTCTCACAATTAAACACAAACTAATCAGTCAAGTAAATACCTGTCGTCTCGCCTTCCTACCTGAGAAACCCCAACCAAACGTAAGTAATCATCTCCACGTATTGGACCTGAGGTATTCCAGACCTCGGTGAAGTGGTACATCCAAATAACTTGTACATACAAACAATTGTTTTAACTGATACTCGATACTCTGATAAAAAAAATATAAAAAAAAAACAGAACACATGTATTTTTAAATTCACTACTTTATTACGGTTTCTAACATTCAATTATTTAAGATCACTCTCCTTCAACATTTTTTGGAGTACCAGCAGTACCAGCTGCCAAGGGGTACCCAGAAATTTCAAAAAGAACAGCAGTGGCCTGTATATAAAAACAAACAATAGCGTGCTTATAAATACGGGTATAAAAAACAGCAATAATGACGTTTGTTACATTTTTAAGAGAATAGTTCTTTTTATGTAAAATTTTACACCACTGCTCTTTATTTTTTGTTTTTCGTATTTGTGCTGGTGCTGTTATACAGTAGTTAGTGCTGTCTCTAGTCGCTGAGCGACAATCTCAGTGCCAGTTCAGTGCTGATTATTGCTGGCCCAATTAGACAGCTGCCTTACTGCAAGCTAAAGTGCCTCTCACCATCTCCGCAGGGTATGCGGGTCGTATTTACACTAAACTTTGATGTCAAGCAGGGACCACAAAGTTTGGTCCCGTGGCCTCAAATGGCCTACGGGCCATGTGTTTGAGACCTCTGCTTTACAGTTTTAGATAAAATAACCTAAGCTCAGAGACTGTCAGAGAGCATTTCCTAATGTCATGCGTCATGGCTACAGTATATCGTTACAATATTATTAAGCATCTTTGTTCACATAATGGAGCGAGAGTGTTAGAAGCCTGCGCCTCTACAAGCACAGGAAGCAGGCTCTCAAGCCCAACTAATGGCATGTATATTTGGCTCATGCATAACATGACACAAAGGATAGTCAACTGAAACGTCCTCACCTTAAATTCCTTTCAAAAGCCAGGGTGCCTGTCTTTCAGGTTCTTTGCCAAGTTCGTAGTGTTTAATCCTTTGGTTTGAAAATTCCAGAGGCACCTGCAGATACATTTTTGTGCATTTATAATTGCATTCATCCGCCTCAAATGTGAAGTGTGTCCACTCCACTCCTACTACCTGGCTTATAGGGTAAGCCGAGTTGTTGAGGCATTTTTTTTTTAAGACTGCAGGCGTTCTTCTTTAATGCTGACTGCTCACAACGTTGCCAGGTGTCAGGTCTCAGAAACAAGCGACTAGCTCTCTGTAAACAAGTCCAAAACAACAAAGAACTTGGTCATTTGCAAGCTACTTTACAAAAAAAAAGTCGCTTGTAATAATCGCTCATTTACTGCCCACATCAGTAATCGATGTATTTTGTTGTGTTGATATCGACTTCAGGGTTTCCACTACACTTAATTGATCGTTGTGCACCGTCACTACAAAATAAAAGCTGCCACACTTTAAAAATGATTTTTTTTAAAACTTTAAAACAATATTAAGTAATATATTGTATGAATGGATATACTGTCCACGCTATATAGATACATATAGAGCTTATTATTTATGCACATATTGACCACAATTAGTTTGAAAACAATTAAAAAACATTCACCAGAATCGCTTGTTTGCGCAGATAAAAGTACCTATCTTGTGATGATGTTCACTTTGTTCCTTATTATCGTGTGAAGGAAAACTAGTCCATAAAATGTGTAGTCAATTGACGGCAGCTCGTCGCAGGCGAAGCCAGCGTGTGCGATCGCATCTTTGTTTACACATTTTGCCGCTCACTGCCTCTCTGGTGGCAGCTAGCTAGCTCATTTTTGTCCCACGGGTGAGCTACAAGTGGCTATCATGTTCATGCTAACTTACTTTGTCAAAGTAACATCTAGTAGTGTGTCCAGCTTTAAGATAGTGACGCTATCACAGGTAGCGTGTATGCTAGCAGTAGCTCACCAGCTGATGTTGAGTTATGTTATGTTAATTATGTTATTTTGAACTAAAAAATACATTATTGAAAAATTTATTTCCCATGTATTCTGATTACTCTAAATTCGGCATCAAATGAAATTTAAGTTTGTGTGAAATAGTACAAAATGTTGTACTTTTGTACAAGAGTGTGTACAAGTCACATACTATTGGATTAAGTAGGTTAGGTAACAAAAGGAGGCTGACGTTTTAGACTCAGTTCAAGTGCTTTCAGAAATTTTGCCATTAAATGGACAGTTTTGCAATGCTCTGCTGGTCGTTGAAAAACATTGCATAAGTAAGTTATAAATAAATAAGTCATAAAAATTGATATTTGTCATAACAAAACATTTAAAAAATGTAGACGCAGCAGTGGCAGTCCCATGCAGCCCACCTCCACAGCTTCAGAAAATACTAGAGAAAACCCTGGACTTGGTATCAAAGTGTCGATTCTTGTGACAAACCTATTCTATAGCAGTGTAGTATTATTCATACAATGTTCTATCACCCATTTCTTCCGTTTATAAATAGCACTTCAGAATTTTCAGAGTACAATCGTAGTAAAGGGGCCCTGCGATTGCCTGGCAACCAGTCCAGGGTGTCCCCGGCCTCTCACCCGAAGCCAGCTGGGATAGGCTCCAGCATACCCTCGCAACCCTAGTGAGTATAAGAGGCATAGAAAATGGATGGATGGATAGTACTAAAGGGATAGAGTGGGGATGTGCTGTGGCCCCTGTGGGTATGGGTGGGTGTTCATTGGCTGGGGGGCTTGGCGGCAGGGATGCCAACAGCCTGCTGGTAGCATTCTGTGGCACTCTGGGCACGGTGGCCGCTTCCCTTTGGGATCATCCTGTATGGAGCCTTGCAGTGGCGAGGTACTGATGGTCGATGGTTGGGAGTCATCTTGGTCTCATGGTGTGGCATGTGGGTGGCATGATGAGGAGAACTGTTTGAATGGCAGTTCTGATTGAACCATCAGATTAGTTGGTACGTGCATGGATCACACACTCTTGCCATTCGGCTCCTTGTTGGAGGGCGGTGGTTTGTGTGAGGTGTGCTAGGGCGTTGGCCGTCGGACGTGCACTCGAAAGTTGGGAAGGCGGGGTTGGGTTCGCCTGGTAGCAGTGATGCACTTTGGCTTCGTCCTTGGGGTTTCCCCCGGGCTCCTGATGTCCTTAGCTCTTTGATGAGCTAGTGATTGCTGTGATATGGAGAGGGGGTAGCATTCAATAAACTCTGTTTCTTCTTACTCCTTTTTCGGACATGTTCAATTGTGGAAGTGTAACTATGATATGTGCTCCAATTTAACCTTGTCTGCGTGTTTGGAATAAACTAAACATGGGTCTCAAACTCAATTTCACTGGGGGCCAGTGGAGGTAGAGTCTGGGTGAGGCTGGGCCGCATCAAATATTGGGAGTAGGACTGGGAATATCAGGGTACCTCACGATATGATACAATTCACAATACATCCATGTGATAACACCACTGTTAGTTCAGTGTTGGTGTTTACTTGCCCCTGTAAGTATGGAAGTAACACTGAGCTTGCCCGGATGTTGCGGGCTGCAGTTACACCACTCTTTGATGTCCAGTCGCGGGCCGGAAGATACGATTTGGTGGGCTGCAAATGGGCCACAAGTTTGAGACACCTGAACTAAACTAAAACTAACATCAGACAGAGATAATGCATGTGGATTGTCATGTGTTCCCTAGTTCAGCTTTTGTCATGGAGAGTTGAGAAAGAGGACTTCACTGAGAAAGCCCACCTGGTTAAATTAATGGGTAATGTTGTCAGGGATTAGACTGCTGTCTACTAAAGTGCTGACAGGCACCAGTCCTCTCAAATCTCCTCCTCCGACTATAATACACGCAAAATGACACCCTCCACAAATCCTCAGCCTATTTCAGAACCATCTTTTCTCTTACATCTATAGTATTCTCTCTCCCACTTTCTCTCTTAATCTCTGTCTTGCTTTTGTCTCTTCAGAGGCCCAGGCAGCCGGATCATCTGTGTTTCTTAGTGTCAATTAAAAGTGAAATATCTGCATTTGTCAACATATCATTTATGGGTGGCCTGTGATGCTCAGTTGGTTTGTCAGCCAATCCCTGACACGGGAATCTCCCTCATTAGACCTGGAGCTGGCAGTATGATGGCTGACGCTGCTGGGAGGCTTCATCTGTCATCTGACTATAATGAAGTTTATCAGTTCAGCGCAATGCCAAACGGCCTGGGACCAGGGCTACACAGTGGACCCCACTGCCTACCATCGTTGGGGAGCCCACGTCCTGCTTTCTAGGTTATTGAGGCTTATTCTGTGTTGGCTTTTGAGGGTTGGGGCTGACGGACTTCTGCATGGTATTAGATCCCCAGGGCACCCCGGTAAAGGGGTGTGGGCCAGCTCTCCGACTCTTGGGAATGGGAGCCTGCCTGCAGGGCGGAACATGTGGGCAACTCACTTAAGATGGCTGCGAGGAGATTCACCTGGCCACTCACTGTCTTAACCGCTGGAATCATGAATTGTATTTGTGGGAGAATTACCTGCTCGCAGTTTGCAGTTTTTTGTTTCCATTCATCCATCCATTTTCTATATCGCTTGTCTTTTTGGGGGCGCGGGGGCATGCTGGAGCCTATCCCAGCTGACTTTGGGAGACAGGCGGGGTACACCCTGGACTGGTCGCCAGCCAATGGCAGGGCACATATAGACAAACAATCATTCTCATTCACATTCATACCTATGGACAATTTAGAGTCACCAATTAACCTAACATGCATGTTTTTGGATGTGGGAGAAAACCCACGCACGCACGGGGAAAACATGCAAACTCCACACAGAGATGCCCAGGGGAGAATCGAACCCAGGTTGTTTGAATCTCCAGGCTGTTAATGTGTTGGCCAACATGCTAACCACTAGACCACCATGCGGCCGTTTTTGTTTCATTTGAAGGTATTATAAAACATGTTTACATAAAACCTAAGCAGTTCTAAGTTTAGCATTTTCTTCCCCTACTGTACCCAAAATGACCCGAACGCCACCTTAAAAACGAGGTACAACCCATTGCTCATCTAAAGAAGTCCCGACTTGTCTAATTCATATTGCAGTTGTATTCTTATAATTGCATACAAAACGAGCTGTGGGCCAAAGATAGCGAAGGGTTTGTTTAATACTGTATGTACCTTCAGTCAAATGTCCAAACTTTTGAGACTTGAAAATGAACATATTCTTCCTGTAATACCTAAATGGTAAATGGCATATTTTTGTGAAATGTCTTTCATCAAAGCGGAACCGTTGAGTCACATGTTGAAAGGCAGAATCCTAACAACTCTGGCACTGGACGCAACTAAAATGAAAAGGTGACGACTGTGTTGTATGATGTCCTCTTACATGCTTTGTAGTAGTAGCAAGGTACGCTCAGGGTTACATGCCAACATTCCTGCCGCCTCTACTCCCACACTGTGGGATCAGAGAGGAGGAGGAGGAGGGCCTTTCCTCCTTCACGTTCCATCATTACAGGGAGTAGAGCCATGAGTAGCCTGCCTGGGTTGCAGTGGCTCAGAAACACAAAAGAATGCACAAAATGTGAAAAAGAACGGTCAAGTTTTTTTTTTCTGTAATTGAAAAATACCCGCATAGCATCGTGTCTGGAAAAATAAACATCATCAAGCATTATATTTTTCTCTGTCTGCCTTTGTTTGGCATTCCATTACATATCGTTTTCCAACATTATTTTCAAAAGGACTCCGGACATCTGCAAACACAAGTGAGGGGAGAATTATGTGGGTGGACCCTGTGTCCACACCAGGAAGATGTCAGATTGAGTTTACTGTTCTGTGCCCCTACTTCCTTTCTACCCTTGTTTGCTTGCTACAGGAGTCCTCGTCTTGTTTCTTGTTTTGTATGTTGACTTGTTTTTCCACCCTTACAGATTTTGGTTTTGATACTGTACTTTGCTATTTTTTTATATTTTTCTGACGTCTTCCAGGATTTCTGTGTTACTCCATTCCTGCTCTTTTGGACCCTCTTGAGTTGTTTTTATTGTGTGAATGCTTCTCAGCTTTCACACAATACAGTAATCCCTTGTTTATCGCGGTTCCAGACCCGACCACCAGAAGTCAATTTCCGCAAAGTATGATTCAATATTAATAAACGGAATATGTTCATAGCGTAGCAAGCCTGTTTATGACTTTCTAAATAGGATTATTTCCATTATTAGAGCCCCGTAGACATGAAATAACACCCCTATAGTCGCCTTTACACTCATATTACCCAATATAGTATATACAATCAGAGAAAATAAGCCATTTAAAACATAAATAAGACTCGTTCTCGTGTGTGTTTCAGTACATTTCTTGCCGGATGTGTGGACAGGAAGTGACGTCATGGATTCAAAGTTGAGTTTTAGCTGGTATACGGCCACAACGGTAGCCTGTGTTATTATGATGATGATGATGACTATTATTTTTATGTCATTACTGTGCCTGTTGCGAGATAAATAATTATGAAATAATAAAAGCCTTTCATTGGCGAGCAAGTCTGGTGCGTTACTAATGACACCTAGTGGCCAGTGTACATTTCATCAATGTCTCGTATCGCCTTAAACTGTATTTTAGTTCATTTTCATGCTTGAAAATGCTTAATGTAGGCTAAGAATACATAACATTTGGTTAGATGGTGCATTTTTGGACTCATAATAAGCCACAATCAAAAGGCGGAACAGCGTTCGTCTATTAATTAGGATTTTTGACAAACTAGACTGAGGTAGCAATGTTCCAACCAGGATGGAGCACAATTACAATTTTACACCATTTTTCATCATTCTTCATTTATTCCTCGACTGCTATTTCTTCTTCTCATGCCACTTCATTTTTTGTCCGCTCCCATATTTCTCAACCGATTCAAAGCAATCCAAAGTCAAAATGTTCAGCTCATCAGGACATGCTGGCTATCTACCAGGACTTAAAAAAAAAAAATTCCCACATTTACTGTAATTTCAGATTTTCTGTGACAGTTTTCCCTTTGAAAATTAATGAGCAATTAATTTGGCGCCCCCCTACTGGTGGAAAATCATTTTTCCCTGACTGTAACATTCAGCTCTACAGGGTGACATGGCTCAGGTGGTAGTCATTCATTAAATCGTTCTACTTATTTATACATTTCAACATTCAGTCTGCATTTTTACTTTACAACATTTCAAAATCCACCATTTTTAGTCCTAGGGCGAAAACCAAATGGGCAAAGACACTTGTGCATGGTGGCATGGTTCATGTCGTAGCGTGGTCGTTTCCCAGCTTGACTGTTGCTGGTTCGATCCACTCTTCTAGGATATTTCAACATCTCAGTTCATCTTCAACATTTTAGCATTCACACGCAACTTCTACTGAAATTGCTTTGTCGAGAGAAGTTCAAACATGCCCTCCAGTCAATTTCGTCACAGAGATTCAGTGAAGGCAAGTACAAATTACACACAAAATGAACGAAATGAAATGAAGACGTGTCAATCACTATTTGTTTTTATTCTTCCTTGAATAATTGTCAGATGCATTTCATATTTCCAAAGAGCAACATCATTCAACCAGACACAAATTAACATACATTGTTAATGTGGCGCTCCAGCGAACAAGTGATTTATTTCCTACTTTGGAATAGCATTTCCAGTCCCGAGCTACAATGTGCTATACAAGGGGCAACGTTGACTAAGCAACTCCAGTGTGATATCACTACCATTATGTACATACAGTAGGTGGCATTGTCACTGCACATTGTCCTGTCATGTGGAGCACGTGTACCATGATCTTCTTTCAAATCACCGTGTGTGTCGGAACAAATGACAAAACAACAATCACAGGATGCTCGAGAACATGAAGGCACAACTTGCATCTCATCATACACATACATGTACCGTCCCTGCAGGCAGCTTACAAGGAGCTAAGTCATCCCTATAAAAATGGAGACATTCATAGAGTCAATCAGCACTAAGTTAATGGGAAAAGCACCAGTGCAATGGATCTCTGCATGAAGAGGATAGAACACCCCACGCAAACACACGGATAACATCCTGTGAATCAGAATTTGAACCACTCCAGAGATATTGGTCCATATATCACAGTCGGGTAAAACGAAAATGACTACATCAGTGCCATTTTAGTCATGGTGGAAGACATACAGTACAAAGAGCTTACCTGGAGAACATGCAAACTAAACAGGGAAAGAATCTTGCCAAACACACCGGGAAGTGTTTCATTATCATGTTTCGATGGGCCATTGCAAATAAAATAGAATTTATCTCATGGTAAATGAACATACAAGAGCTGAAAACACAAGATCTGCTTGATCTCCAGAAGAACATTTGTGAGGTCAAAACACATTGGGGTCCATTTTCCGAGTTTCAAAGATGGAAGCATATGATTGTCCCAAATGCCTTGAGATACTGAACATTCTCATCCTATATCTGATTGGTTAACTGAGTGAATAACCTTTCAAACCGGAAAGGAACCTGGTACTGGGAGCTGCCAGGTTGTGTCTGTGTTGTTGTAATTGCTCAATATCAATAAAAAACCTGTCTCAGCTAAAAGCTAAATGTACAGTGACTGGTTTTCAGGAAAACAGAAGACGAGTCAAACTACAAGCCCTTCGATGGGGCACATGTCGAAAAACAAGAACCGTCCGAGACAGCATGTGTTATGAATATTTCATCACACAAAACACCAATGCAACAATCTTGGTCTGGCTTGAAAGCTAACATTTAGCCCCTCCAGCGGTACAAGTATCAATCCTCTACCGCTAAAAACTCTCTGAACAAGCAGCTTAATTTACTCTTATCCAGGAGTAAAGATATGTACATTTCCACATATACAATAACCATCAAAGTCTTTACTTTCATATCAACATCATCCATGTACACCTTGTACATGCACAGAAAAAATATTTTTTATGTTAGATATGTCTTTTTGGAGCAAAATGGCCCAGGGTTTAATTTGGTTATTCTCGATCCGCATAACAATTTCCCGAAAAGTGAAATGAGATAACTGATATTAATCTCCTGTCTGTTTGGTAACATTTGGGTGAGTGGTGATCTGATGTAGCTGCAGGAAGTTAACTGCATTTGTGCTGTTTCATGTGACCGTATACAGTAATAACTACATAAACGCTACAAAACAATATACAGTGGTAACTCTGTTAGCATACACCCCGGTGAGCGTTTTTTTTTCGGTTAACATAAATAATTTACGCCAAAATGTTGCCTCTGTTTGTGTACATTTTCCGGTTAGAGTACAATACGACACGCATCTTGTCACGTTATTAATACACTACACTGTACATGAGTCCAACTGTGTTCTTTAATGTACTTTTATCACAAAATGTCCTTGTTAGCATCTTGCTAATACATGGAAACATGACGCGGAAGTCAGCTCCGTCGTAATAATTAACGCTATTTTTTTTTTATTCAATGGTGTTTCTCACCTTCTTTATCAAAATGCTGGCACTTGCAACTTTCTTCGGTGCCATTTTGGCTTATTTTGCAGCTGTGATCTAAAGAAAAGCAGCAAATTGAAATGAGAAACACTATTGAAATCAAGAAATGACTTGCCAACAATCAAGTCTTCAATTAAGGTAAAAGTAACCTTAAATGTTCATTTATACCTTTTATTCATAATTCATATATATTTATATGCATTTAGAATTGTTTTTGTATGTAAAACTATAATTGTAAAGCTATAAAAACGTGTTTTGTCTTAACATTTTTGGATTTTTGCAACAAATTAATTGGATGTACATTATTTCTTATGGGAAAAAATGCTTTAGTTAAAGTATGTTTCAATTAGAGTCTGACCTTCTCGAACGGATAATTGATGCTAACCAAGGTTCCACTGTACGCTAAACAAAATAGAATAATATATTACATGTTTTGTGTTTTTGGTGTGGTACTACTTGAATGAGTGAGTGATTCCAGAATGATTCACAAATATAGTATGTATGGGTTGCCACTGGAGATGTGCGAGGCATGAACGAGCCGTCCCAACTCAACTCAAGTATTTTACTGAATCAGGACTCACGGGTACTCGTCTCCTTTAATTCATCCACTACTAAATTTGAAAAATGAAACCATTTAACATGTGATTAAGACCCTGTCCACACGGAAACGTTCCTGGGACTTTTTTTTTTTTTTTTTTTTTTTACGAGTTGAAAAAAATGTATGTCCACAATGTGCCAGCTTAGTAAATAGTTGCATCCAGACGGGAACGGATCACTACGCCTACGTGGTGCGTTGTAAACAGACACACAGACGGAATCACGTGACACACCAAACTATAGAAGAAGAATGCACATAAGTCCATCGTCTTTCGCTTTCCAAAGCTCTTCTAGACTTACGAGGAAGTGGAGTTACTATACATCTGTGAGTCATTCTGGTGTACAAGACAAAAAAAATCAGGAGAATGTCGACTGGGGCGAGCCATGCCAGTCCAAATATTCAGATATGATGCTGGCTTGTTGTCAAAACTTACTTCTGGTCACGTGACGGCGACGGCTCGGCGACGTCGTCAATTTCAACATGCAGCGGATTTGCTTGTCTACACGGAAACGACAAGCCGACGTTTTCAGATTTTCCCACTCTGGAAAAATATCGTTTCAGAGCACCCAAATCGCCGTTGCCATGTAAATGAAAGGCTGCAAAGATGAAATACTTCACTGTTTTGACCTGAAAACGTTTCCGTGTGGTTAGCCCGTAAATGCGAGACAAGTCCGGGGATCGGTGACTCGAGTGAATCGAGTACCTGATTTCACTTCAGTGAGTGACTCATGAAAGCATTTGAGTTTGGCATCACTCGTTTCCAACCGAGCTATGTATGCCTCTGGCCTATGTGCACAAATTTAAGCAAATCCAGCTCTGCATATTAACATTACCCAAAGAAAATGAATGCTTTCTTTTCTGCGTCGGGAAAATGTTTTTACAGCAATTAGATCTCAGTAATAACACAAATTAAATACTATTTACCTTAAATTGTGACAAAGAGTTAAAAAATCACAGAAAATGCTGCATATTAACAACATAAAAACACACAGCAATCACGCCATATATACATAAAGTCATGGTGACCAGAGTAAGTTGCTCCCGGAGTCATCTTACAGCGTTTTTTTTTGTTTGTTAACTTTTAACACATCAGCATGTTGAGTCAGTGGGTGTACGCAAAACCTCTCAAATACAAACAAACAATAAAGCTTGTCACTTAACATGTCGTTCAAATGGAGCTGGGAGGCAATGATCTTGTCAAGGATTTCTACGAGAAATGGAAGATTGGATAATCACAGCGAAAAGCAGACAAAACAGCCCCACCCACCCTCCCCCCAACAAAAAACACAAAAAAGAAAGAGAAAATGCATTGTTCAGAGCACCTGTATACAGAATAGATCATCCGTGCCTCACAGAAGCAATAACACTTAAATCCTGCTTAAATGCTCAGTCGAAAAAATACACCTCACAAGTACCAAATCAACCTTCCAGAAAAAATCATCCAACTGAGTGAATTAGCATTGAAATCCGGTTGAAATAATACTGATCTTCCACCTGTGACTAGCTTGTCACTTTACTCCCATTACATTCATTCATTCATTTTCTACAGCGTTTATCCTCGTTAGGGTCACCGGTGACCTGAAAAAGCATAACCCCTACCAGCTAAGCCTTAACGACTAACCCTAACTCCCTAACCCTTGGCCCGAACTCTAATCCTAAACCCCTAATCCTTATCCTTAACCCAAACTCTAATCCTAACCCCAACCCTAACCCAGCCAACTACATATTCATGCTCGGTGGCTAATTCTGTACATGAAACGCCTGAATGAGCTGCTGAGCCCAAGTGGTTTTATTATAGACTTAGTTGGATCTTTCTTGCAAAAAACAAACCAAAAAAAGCAGAAAAGAACGTTAGCCAGAAATCTGTAAGTTTCACGAAGAAGGCTCTTGGTTAACAACTAAGACGACAACCAAATATTATGTATACTGTATAATATACTGTAATTCTAAACAAATTATATTCTAATTTACAAGCTGTTCTTCTTGAATGGTAAACCGAGAGCTCAGAGAGAGGTATATAATACTTCTACACTTTTGACGAACCCGTGCAATAAATAAAAAGGTCAGCTCTCCGCTTGTGATGGATGGTCAGATATGTTTAAAAGACCACCTCTTGTTCTGTTCTCTCTGGGCTTTTCAACACAAACAATCATTTTTTTCTTTCATTTTCATTTACGTGATGAATTACTTGCCCTTTCATGGCTTTTCCGTACTTGTTGCGATCCAAATCATGGTCCAATACTCTGAGATTATCTTCTCCGCACATCTTTACAAAGCAAATCTTTGTCATTTTTCTGTCTTGTGATCGGATACCTGCCCATCTCTGAAGCTTATGTGGAGCATCAGTCATCCACCTTGTAGGTGGAGGGCTCCACAGCACGGCCACTCAGAGAATGTGGTTTCTTCTCTTTACGAGTCCCAGACAGCCTCTTAAAACGAGGCAGTAGACTGGACTGCAGGTCTCAGATTAGCCTCTCTTCAGGGGGAACTTTGAGGACGCTGCCCATCTCCAGCCTAGCTCCAGCTACCTCCTGCGAGCTGGGGCTGTAGGTGCCCTCTGACTGACGCTTCTTCCGGGCCGTCATGATTAGGAAAAAGATCACCAGGATGGCGAGTAATACACATAACATGGTGAGGGGGATGGTCACGACCAGCCAGGGGACACGCTCCTTTTGTTCCTTTTTCTGCAAGACAATTGGCAGGAATGAGCATGCAAACATAGAGGATCATGACAATTGTTGTGTCTCAATTCGTGGACGTCCATACTGCTGTGCACTGTCAAATGATGTTGAACTCAAAACGCCCCAAATGGTGAGTGCACACTGATGGAATGTCATGTTCCGTAGGACAGTTGGACTTTTGTTTGGTTTCATTTAGGGACGGGCCGAATACTCTTTTTAGACAAGTATCCGTTACGGATAATGCATTTTTGCCGAGTACGAGCATGAAACGAGTACAGCTCGTCATTATCCGTAATCGTGATGAAGGAAAATTCTCAGTGGGTAGCTAGTTATGTATTCACTCTTCACACTGTGATTGACCAGTCACTGCACATCAGGACTGCACTCGGCACCAGTAACAACCTTCATTTTGGCCGAGGATCGTCCACTATCTTGATGGACAGCCAATCGGATCCTCCGGCTCAGGGCCGGTGACATTTTTTTGGGTCGACCACTTGACTTTTTTGTTCCATAATCCTAGGGATCTTTGAAGAAGTTTCAAATGATGTCTCATGTCTGACTGCGTCCACCCTCGGCAGCAGGCTGAGCGTTGCGAGAGGCCTTGCTTATGCAGCTCCACAATCCGCCGCATTCAAAAAGGAAGCTTTTTTCCTTAGCCATCAGGAGATCATGATAGTATGAATACTTGATAGAAAATTATATGTAATCCACTTTTTTGCCAAGATTTTGGATTTTAAAGACTGGTATTCAGCTGATGAGCATTTCACTTGAATGTTTGTTTGCAATTCCTCAAAAACTTTTTTGCCTCATTCCAGTTTCTTATTTTTGCATTCTGAAGCTCTACTTAGAACCTCCTTAACATCCAACAGTGCAAAATGTAAATTTTTGCAATTTTTCAACGGCTCTTAAAGTATCAGCATCACCGATGCTGGAATATCAGGCATCCAGTTACACTCACATGACTACGTCAGGACATGATCTGAATACAGTGTGTACTTACATTGCTTTCACAGAATGTGCCGCTATAACCTGGCACACATACGCACTGGAAATGGTTGAGTCTGTCTAGACAGGTGGCACCATTAAGACAAGGACTGGACTGGCACTCGTCTATTTCTGTCTCACACCTGAAAGACATCAGTGCGGCTTTAATACAACACATGCTGACGCTCACCAACACCAACAAGCAAACATTCTCCTGACATGAAGAGACCAAGCCTAAGGCTGGATTAACACGACATCCACGTCTAAATGCCGATAAAAGAAAGTCCAAATTAATCGTATTTGCCAATGGTACTGTAGCAAAAATGGACAGATCAGATCTACTCTGTCAATGCAAGCATTGGCATAACTGAAATACAATAGAAAGCAAACAGCAAAAACATATACAGTATGAAAATACTGGATTCATTCCGTGCAGATTTTGTACTTTTATGGTGGGTTTATTTTTACAGAGAGAGACAGAATATCAACATAAAATCAATTCAAGGCTTTCTCCCCTGGCTACTAAGTAATGCTACTTATTTCACTAAATAAAATACATTTGTTGAATGTTTTTTTTCAGACATTTTCATTAATATTCTGTCTCTCTCTATCCAAATTACAGACTGTTCATGCCTTTGTAAGAGAGTAAACCTTTCCCATATCCCTGGCAGTGTAATGAACACCTAGTGACCAATGTAGAATACTACATATGATCACAACGTCTTTGAGTTCGTCTTCTGAATGCCTTATACTTGTATTTTACTTCATTTAGCCATTATGCTTCTGCCTTGAATGTGTTCCATTCCCGGCCAGGGTTGCGTGAAGACAGGTACCGCTGACAGGCAGAAGTGGAAAGAATAAAATCAGAATTATTTCCCCAACTTCATATGGTATATTGGATGGGCAGAGAGCATTAAACGAGAAAAAGGAAGTAAGTAACCGACATTAGTATTTTACCTACATTTTAGTCCAGTGGAGGGAAGAGTCGGTTGAGGTCAACTAAACAGTATGTGACATTTAATATTTTTATTATTTATTTGTTATGGTTTCTCCACTGTTGTCCTTGCCCAATCTTGACACATGTAGTTGTGTTTATGCATTTTGATTGTCTGCTTGTCTCAAAAAATCTATCCTTGTGTCACAGCAATGCAGATTGTAAGGACCGTGAATGGCCGGCTTTTAGTACACGATTTCCTGTGTGCATACGACTCGTTTAGTCACCTTGTGCTCTGTTTTCAGATCAAAATTTGCAATAAAACGAACTGTTGTAACACTTCCATTAGTACCAGCTCCAACAAAACTCTCCAATTCTCTATCACGGTTTTTCAAAAATATATTAATTAATAAATCATGCTGTTTCGTGGTTGAATATGGCCTGAATATGCATATTTAAGCAAATTTTTTTGCTTAAATGAAGCATTTTTCAAGCATAAAAATGGCTAAATGAAATAAAATACACATATAAGGCATTCAGAAAACAAACTCAAAGATGTTGTGATCATATGTAGTATTCTACATTGGTCACTAGGTGTTCGGTGAGACATACAAGCACCAGACTTGATCGCTGGCTTTGATTGTAGGTTTGAATGATCTCACAACAGGCACAATAATTCCTAACAAGGGCTACTGCTGAAGCTAATACTCAACTCTGAACCCCCAACATAGGCCTGTCACGATTATTGATATATCAATTAATCAAACAATTTTAAAAAATGAAGTTGGCCATTTTGCTGGCCTCTATAAATTGACATGTGCATGTGTGTTTGTTTCCCTTTTTCTCCTCTCTCTTTACCGCACAGGCTGGATGACAAGAGAGTTGACGCTGCAAATTGGTGAAGCTAGTTTTATGTTAGACGTTGGATATTCGTCTCCGACGTTGTTAATTTCACATTGGCAGTTGCAACAGTGATAGTTCCCCCTCACTGTGCCTGGACTGCTCTCTCATGGTGCAGGGAGCTCACACGGGAAGAGTGTGTGGAAATATTTCCCCAGCGGACTGCTCATTGACAGCGGCATGTCCTCACAAACACTAACCAGCCCTCTCCTGAACTAAACACGTCGAGGTGGCAACTGGAAACATCGGCTAAATCGGCGAAAAAACGTTGATATTCTGACGAGCCACCGAACATGAGCTCATGCAGTAGCCAGTGTAAGCTATGTGGGTTAGCTTGGTTTAGCGGAGCATGCTAATGTGGCCGTGTGTGTGTGTGTGTGTGTGTGTGTGCCAATCAGGCTGTATGAGCTGTGTTAATGTAACCCAGCGACAACAGGGACAACAGCCACGGCTTCAAGAGGCACTCGATAGCTATCTCACTTAGCCATAGTGAAAACACATTTTCAGCACACATCACACTTCACACTTCCGTCCTTCAAAATAAGAGCGGCAAACATGCTGTCTAATGGTGGCAATAAAATAGCAGGGTCATAAAAATACCTTATATTAATAAAGCTATTAAAATTGCATCTGCAATTTTATTTAAAAGCTCTTGACATCCCAATTACAATGTTAAATACTCTTGAGAAATTATTATTTATTGCTTTCGAAATGATGTACTCACATTATTGTACATATTATCATATTATTATATTATACAATTTCATTAATGAAAACATGGTCTCAAAAAATGTTGCCAATAATATAGCCTACCGACAATAATTTGTAAGACAACTATCATCCAGCAAAATGTGTTAACGTGACAGGCCTACCCCAACATCTCTTCCTGTCTGCTCCCCACTCAGCTACTCTAGAAGGGGGAAACATTTACCACAACACACACGAGCACGAGTCTTCACTATGTCTTAAATGTCCTATTTCCCTTATTATGTCTAGTATATTTTGTAATGCAAGTATAAAGGGGTGTTATTTCATGTCTAAAGGCCTCTAATAACACATATGTAGTGTATTTTCTGACTGAATAATTTGAAATACATTTATGATTTGATAGCGAGAGATTCTGCAAGAATCACTCAGCAGCTATGTGGTGTGGAATGTGTGACTCTCACCTCGGACCAGTGTATCCTGGCTTGCAGGTGCAATTGCCCCCAGTCTCCTCCCCTATGCAAACCCCTCCATTAAGACACTTCGTCATGGCATCACAAGCCACTGGAGGGAATCGCCATCTGTTGAACACAGAAATAGAATTCAACAGATTGTACAAAGCGATAGAACTGTAATTTGGTGAACCTCTGGCCCTCTTCATAGACTTCATAGACTTTTAAATGTCTATGCCACTGACTGATGATCGTGATTCTGTCTTTCCTCAATTCCTACTGAGATTGTGTGTGACATTTTTTTTTACATTTATATGTGCAGTGGCACTAATATCAAGAAAGGTTTATTTACGCTACTTGGATGTGTAAAGATCACACATACTGTACATTAATTCATTCATTTGTTGTCATTCTATATGACATATAACACCTGAGATTCCTTTTTGATGGAAAAAAACACTCTGGAATGTGGCCTGAGGCAGTCAGCCCATACTAGATGTTGGACACTCTTTAAAGACATTGTTGCCATTTTTTATTGAGTAGGGGTTTTCAAAGTCTAACAATGTGGGCCTCCCTGAAATGGTCTGAAAACCCCAGTTGTGAGGTATCCTTGCATGTCATCGACAATGACCCAGACACACTAAATGGTAAAAGACAGGCTGAAACGAGATGCAAAAACTATATGTTCTTGCTCAAAACAAAACCTGAGTCCTGTTTGACAACTGACCGTTGTTTTTATGGTCATTATTTATACAGTCAAATTAGGCCAGTTCTGAGCAAATAATATGAGGCTAAAAATGCATATACAAGCAAGTTAGGGCAAAATGTTGCCTCAGTTTGCGTACATTTTCCTGTTGGCTTACAATATGTTGTGTTGTGTTAATAATACACTGCGTGAGTACAACTATGTTCTTAATGTATTATCTCAAAACGTCCTTGTGAGCAGCTTGCTGATGTATGGCAACAGGAAGCGGAATCAGTTCTGTTGCCTTTCTATGATGTCATCAGCGGTTGACTCTTTAGTTTTTTGCTAACTAACACAGTTATGCCACAAGTCTCAACAATATTGACACTAAACACCTTTTTATAGTTTTAAAATGATAGCTTTACACGCAGAAAACAATTCTAAATGCATATAAATGATCGTCACCGTACTCCTTGTTACCAAAGACAATGTGGCAGCGAGATCAACACGGACGCCACCTTGGTGTTTGAGTTATTTCTTGAATTCAATAGTGTTTCTCACCTTCTTCATCAAAATGCTGGCACTTGCATCTTTCTTTGGCTTCATTTTGTCTTATTTTGCAGCCTTGATCAAAAGAAAAGACTTCAGGTGAGAAACACTATTGAATTCAAGAACTAACTAAAAAGTAAACGTAACCTGAGATGTTCATTGATCCGTTTCAGTCATCATTTATATGTAGTATATGCATTTAGAATTGTTTTCTGCATGTAAAACTATAAACACGTGTTTTGGCTTTCTGGAAGTAAGGATTCACCGGATTTACATAATTTCTTATAGGAACAATTTTGTTGGTAATAGTAGGTTTCTGTTAGAGTCGGACCTTCTGGAATGTTGCAATGATGCTAACCACGGTTCCACTGTACTGCATTTATGGACATACTAAATGTTAGGTTTATAAAATGGTCTTTGTAAGTAAGTGCAAAATGTTGAAAGTCCCACATGCTATCAAAGTTTATATGCATTAAAAAACTCACTGGCAGCGTTTGCCCACGTATCCAGGAGGACACAAACAGGTATGAGATTCCATGCTTTCCACACAGGTTCCCCCATTCAAGCAGCTGAACTCCAAACAGTCATCCACCTCTTCATGACAGTTTCTCCCCACATAGCCAGGTTCACAGTCACATTGGTAATCTGCCAGGAAGTCTTTGCATGTCCCATACACACAAGGGCCGGAAGAGCACTCATTTATCTCAGCCTCACACAGCCTCCCCTCCCAACCTGGCCTGCAGCTGCAGTTAAACTCATTAAACTGGTCCTGGCACACGCCGTCATTGAGACATGGCTGAGAATCACAAACCGGGGCACCCTGGCACCCGATGGTTGGCTCATGTTCACTCAGTCTGGAGAAACGACTTGTCTGAGGGGCGTCTGGTACGTTGAAGAGCGGTAGGTAGATTCCACCCACTCGCACTTCCCCCAGACATCCAGTATATTTTTCAGCGAGCCAAATTTTGGTATCGTTAAGGAAGTTCAGGTTGCCACCGGCTCCGAGGCTGCCACCAGCTGTGTACCCATCCACTGTGAGAAGCCATCGAGACGCTGATAGTGCAGGGTCGACCATGGTCAGCTCTACACGATGCCACGCCCCATCTGCAATGGTCCTGTCACTGGTAAAAGCCAGCAGCTCTGCACTTGCTCCACTGTCAATTTTGACCAGAAGGGTGGAATTGAGGAGACCCAGGCAGAAAACCTCAGCTCTGTTGTTGGCCCTCACCAAGATGCCATTCTCCTCTCGTGTTCTAATGGCCATGGTGATGTTGGTTACCGGGCTCAGCAGGGAGCCGTTGGCGAAATATTCAAGAGCATTGTCCTGAAAAAAGGCTTCAGTCAAACCTGTGGGAAGAGAAGGATGAAATAGATTAATGATACCATTTGTCGCCACATAATCAAATTACTCCTTGTTTCTCGTATGAGCAGTCTTGCCTTGTCACATTTCATCCCTACTGACTAAAAGATTAGGCAGATTTTATTCATTGTGTGGCAGGAAGACCCCCAATTGTTCCTCTTCCTCGTCTCTCACGCTTTCCCTTGTATCCCGTTCTCGTCCTCCAGTTGCTTCTATTAAGCTGTCGTATTTTTGTACCTACCTGTATTTTTGTAGCTTATATCACGTTTAATTCTGCCACCGATTCTCCCGTTGTCTTCCTGGCATTGCCGTTTCTCCGCTACCGTTGCACATTTTTACCTAGCATTCTTGAATTGTAGTTTTTGGTCAGTTCTTCAGTCTTTGGCCGTTGGTCAGTCACTGGCATGTTTAGTTCCTATCTACTGTGAGCACCTCCATCCATCTTCCGTTTATCTGAGGTCGGGTCACGGGGGCAGCAGCCCAGGCTTTCCTCTCCCCGGCTGCTTCGTCCAGCTCCTTCCGGCGGATCCTGAGGCGTTCCCAGAACAGTTGAGATACACAGTCCCTCTAATGTGTCTTGAGTCTTCCTCAAGGCCTCCTGCCGGTCGAACGTGCCTTTAACACATCCACAGGGAGGTGTCTGGGAGTCATCCTTACCAGATGCCTGAGTCACCTTATCTGGTTTCTCTCAGTGCGGAGGAGCAGTGGCTCTACTCCTGAGTACCTGATTTTTTTTGCCTTGAACTTTTGCACTCTCGTGAGCTGTTCTTAAGGACTATATTTTAGTCTCTGGATCTCCGGGTCCAAACCTACACAAAATGTTACAATAATATATGTTTCTTGTCCAGTAGTTACTTTTCTTTGCCATGCGGCCACCAGAGAACAGAACTGAACTAAGATTTTTGCTTTCATTTCATTGACCTGATGTTGGTAATTATTCTGACCATTGGATGTTAGAAGAGCTTCCTGTAACTCGAGACTGAAAGTCATATGAGTAGTGTTAGAGCTAAACTATAAACTGGTCCTGATGTGAATTTCTTTCATGTGACAGAATACAGTGATAATTGGTAGCAAAAGACTACTCACACTCATAACCATCCCATAGGTCAACACATTGCCCTCTCCCAGAACACGGGTTGTCGACACACCACAAACGTTTCTGGCACAGTCGTCCAGAGAATTGAATGGGACAGTCACACTTGAAGTCATTCCAGGTGATCTGGCACTCCCCACCGTTGGCACATGGCTCGTTCTGTGTACAGACAAACACAGGTGCGTGGATTAGATGCTCACTTGTAAAATCTCTAACCCAAGACGACTGCACAGGTCCAGCAAAAGCTGCAGAGAAGATTAGGAGGTAACATATAGATCAAAGGGACTCACAACCAGATCAGTGAGTGCACGGAAACTATCTGACACATTTGGTTCACATTGGGGATAGAGACAAGCACAAAACACAAGACTATGCATTAAAAATAGCACTGTATATAATACTGTATACTATAACACATGGTGTCCTGGAAGTCTGGAGAGAAGGGACATGTGGAGTTACATCAGTATTTAGGGGTGGGCGGATCCATCAACTTCTTGTCAGCTGAAACATAATCACTCATGCAGTTCTTATCCAATGGGAGGCTCTTATCTATTTTTTTAGTTAAATCCAGCTGGTGACCTTTTTTGGGGGCAGGCAGTATATTGTTTTACAGTGGAACTTTGGTTAGATTCATTAGTCCTTTCCAGGAGGTCCGACTCCCAAACCCAAACACCCAAATCAAAATTCCCCTTAAGAAATAATATAAATCCATCTTGAATAGTGTTTCTCACCTCAAGTCTCTCCTTTTCTTTTGATCACGGCTGCAGAATATGCAAAATTGGTGCCAAACAAAGTTGCAAGTGCCAGCGTTTTGATAAAGAAGATGACAAACACTCTTGAATTCAAGAAACAAGTCATGGCAAAACACCAAGGTGGTGTTCGTGTTGGTCTTGTTACCACATCGTGTCTTTGTAAACACATCATCACGACTTCAATGAAGGTAAAAGTACCTTAAATGCTCATTTATCCCCTTCATTCATAATTTATATGTATTAGAATTGTTTTATGCATGTAAAACTCTAATTGTAAAAGTATAAAAACAAAACGTAACTGTGTTAGTTAGCAAAGAACTACAGAGTCAACCGCTGATGACATCATAGAAAGGCAAAAGAACTGACTTCCGCTTCCTGTTTCCATTAGCACACTGCTAACAAGGACCTTTTGTGATTTAAAAAAACACAGATGCACTCACACAGTGTGTTAACTTGACTAGACGCACGCCATATTGTATGCTAACTAAAAAATGTACACAAATCGAGGCAACATTTTGGCGTAAATTTTTGACAGGGACAAAAAACATGCTAACCAAGGTTGCACTTGGTTTTCATATATCGTAAAATTGTTTACAAAGTTTCGTGATAAAACAATTTTTGGTTTGCCTGAAATCTTGTGTTTTATTTAATTAGAACTATTATCAACAAATTAAAGGCAAAATCACCAAATCATGAACTAATCTTGAAACGTTTAATTTCAATAAAAAGTATCAGCATCAGTATCGGCAATACTGGCCCTGTATTTCTTTACTTGGTACGGGATTGATCCCAAAATTTGCCGTATCGCCCTGCCCCAATGTGATCAAATCAAGTCTACGTGAATTTTACAAAGCGCATCAACCTTTGCATCACAAATGTTGGAAATCATATTGAAAAAAATTTCACTTCTTGAAAATGTGGATTTTTTTTAGGGACGCCTTGTATAATATTAGATATTATTAAGACATGTCTTCATATATCCCGCATGAATTTATGTGAAAGTATTGAACCATAAACAGCTTCTTTTACATACCAATCAGATTACGTCAGCAGACAATATGAACTGCGTGTTGTTCCTAATGGTTTATTTTTTAATGTATGCATATCTTTAATTATTTGATTTGATTAGAGCATGTCTTAGCTTCGTTACTTTGGCTCTCATTTAGGAGCTTATGTTATTTTTCACTGGATCACTGACAGAATATGAATACAGTGGATCCCCGCACATTTGCAATTCTACAAACTTGTGGAAAAATATTTTTTACATTTTTCTTCTTCAGAATCATTTTTTTTCCTCAGAAAATGCATCTCATCCCCCAAGTCGGTAATCATTTACTGTGTAAACTGTATAGATACTGTATAAATAAAAACTATTTTTGCATCTTTATGCTATGTTTTTTCATCATGCGTTCAAGATTTCACACTTTGTTCAACGGGCCTTGAACGCAACATTGATGCAAAAGTGAAATATATATAAATTCTTCCCTGTTAGAACAATTTCATGTGTTCATGGATCATCTTACATTATCATTCATTAGTGGTGAGAAGCTATACATTTTATACTTTAAATGTGTTTAATAAGTGTGTGAAGCATATTGAAAAGAGAAGGGGAGGGTTCTGGAGCTGAATCTACCTGGTAATCCAATAATTACAACAGTCACTTTTATTGCAAATGTTGATCCGAAAAGTGTGAATGGTTGTTTGTTTAGATGTGACCTGCGATTGGCTGGCGACCAATCCAGGGTGCAGCCCGTCTCTCGCCCAAAGTTTGCTAAATACAAGGCAGAAGACTATGCATGTTTGAGTCCTGTCTATCACATGATCCACTACAAGCCAATCACCGCTAAGATTACATGATTTTTTTTTTTTTGGCTGGTCATCATGTCAACTTTTAACAGAACCAGTGAAGAGAATGCTGTTTTTTTTATACAGTACCTTGCAAGTGTTATCACTCTGACATCCTGGCAAAACATTCTCCTCTGCAGTGGCCTGGTAAATCTCCAACTCCTCTGTGTGATCCACAATGGTCAGATGCTTGTTGTCCAGGCGGATGTCTTGGAGGCAGCCCTTGAATGTTCCACCCCAGATGTTGATGTTTTCACCCGCAAGGAGTCCTCCAACATACACCACATCTCCTGCCTCGATGCTCACGTTCCCTAAGGCGCGGTGGTTACCCGCTTTGGGGAAGAACACGTGGCCATAGTTGACTTTTACAGTCACCAAATTATTGCTGCCGTCCGTGAGGGACTTGGCCTCTGACAAGAGTGTGGTGTAAGGGCTGTAGATGGCAACTGCAGTGTCCTTCAGGTAGACAGTGAGGTAGGACCTTTTCTCTCGGCGAAACTGCAGAAGTAAGCCATTCTCTTTCAGAGACCGCATCATAAAGGAGATGGAGAAATTTTCTCCGTGGGTTTCTGTGATGTTAAAGGCGGCGTAGCTTGTGGTGTTCTCATGACCAAAGGTCCAGGATGGGTATTCTGCAAAAAAGCATATTTGTTGTTTAACGTACATTTATCATTTCAGAGTGGCTTGCTTTAAACGTTTGATCTTTAGGAACAACCAAAAATGTTGCTTGTAAATTTTACTTTGCCCAAAAATCTAAATCAAACTGTTTTAAGTTGCAACAAGGGGTGTAGCGGTACATGTATTCATCATCTGATTGTTCGGTACGGAACTTTCGGTTTAGTACAGAGTCGTACCAGTTTTCAACAATGTACACATTAATGCCCTGTCCACACGGAAATGTCACTGGGTGAAAACGATGTAATACATAAGGCACAACTACATGTGGCGCTCTGGACAATCACACAGACAGAACCACATGACACACCGAAACAACAAAAGAAGAAAGAACACATAAGGTCTGTCGTCTTCCACTGGTCTGAACTTCAAAATTGGAATCACTTCCGCGAGTCACGTTGGAGTATAAGACTAAAAAAATGTCGACTGGGAGTCATGCCAGTCCGGCTAGTCAGATATTATGTTGGCTTTTCGGCAGCAGTACACAAGCAGTTCACTTCGGGGTACATTCTTAGAAAGTAGTGTTTTGCTTGTCCACCGGCACGACAAGTTGACGTTATCAGGTTTTCCCACTCTAGAAGCTGTTTGAAAAGAATACCGTTGCAGGTTACCCAGAACGCCGTTGCCGTGCGCTTGAAAGGCTGACACTAGGGGTGCCACAAGATCTTGCAAGATCTTGCGCAATTAAAAGATGATAAGATTTCTCATCCAGCAAAACAACTGTCTCATGGACACGAGGCCTCATAAATAAATTAATTAATCACAAAATAAATGAAACTGAACTCGATAATTTTGCTGGCCTCAATATATCGCCGTGCACATGCATGTCTGTTTTCCTCGTGTCCCACCTCCAAATAGGTAGTAAGAGGGCTCACTGTGTGCATTGGTTTCAGCACCTTGGTGCGTGTGTTCTGTAGAACAACAGCATGAACGGAGTGAGCCCTTTCAGTCATACAGTCTTTTTGTCTCGGTAGGTGGAGGCTGGGCCAGTCGCATACACACAGAGTGCAGAAGAGTGTAACATAGTGGAAATTATATTCGTAGATTGCAATATATTGTCACGTATTTGTTATATTTTTTTTTGTTGTACTTTTCTTAAAATTCAAGTTAAAATCTCATCTCGTGTGTGCATGCAACTGTCTGTATCATGACACCCCAACTGAAAACGTCTCCGTGTGGACAGGCCCTAAGTGTGCCTAGTGTCATGAGTCTACTCGGTAAAAAATACGGTGCAGCGCAGCCTTTGGATAGTTTGAAAAACCTCTTCCGTGGTTAAAGTCTCCTGTTTGGGAACACTTAGCCTTCTCGGTGAAATACGTAAAAAAAGACAAGTGGATAGGATGAAAGCAGTGTCAGTAGAGACGGGGAACTACAGTGGTGTGAAAAAGTGCATGTTTTTCACACTTAAATGTTTCAGATCATCAAACCAAATTCAATATTAGTCAATGACAACACAAAACAACATGCAGTTTTTAAATGAAACTTTTTTTATTACTAAGGGAGAAAAAAAATCCAAATCTACGTGGCCCTGTGTGAAAAACCGATTCACCTCTGAATGGCTGAAGAAAAACAAAATTACGACTTTGGAGTGGCCTAGTCAAAGTTCTGACTTTGACTATTGAGATCCTATTGAGATGACCTTAAAAGGCAGTTAATGCTCAAAAACCCTCCAATGTGGCTGAATTACAACAATTCTGCAAAGATGAGTGGGCCAAAAGTCCTCCACAGCGCTGTAAGAGACTCATTGCAAGTTATTGCAAACTTTTGATTGCAGTTGTTGCTGCTAAGGGTGGCCCAACCAGTCATTAGGTTTAGGGGGCAATCACTTTTTCACACAGGGCCATGTAGGTTTGCATTTGTTGTCTCCCTCAATAATAAAAAGATTCATTTAAAAACTGTATGTTGTGTTCAGTTGTGTTGTCGTTGACTAATATTTAAATTGGATTAATGATCTGAAACATTTATGTGTGACAAACATGGAAAAAAAATAAGAAACCAGGAAGGGGGCAAACACTTTTTCACACCAATGTATAAATGTTGACTTTCAGATGACATCTTTGTATAATTTACATAATTGGCCGTGACGCAAAACGCTGGCCAGACCCGAGATTTTAAAAAACTCCCACTCTGTGTTTTCTGTGTGGACAACTAAACTTTCATTTGTACATGTTTTAAAAACTTATTTAACAACAGAACATTAAATGATTGACTTACGAGTGTTGGTTTCATGCTCCTTATAACACACATGGACAATAAAAAAAATGTCTCCTGGGCTCTGTAAGTGAGTGCTGATTTTAAAGACAATGTACACGTCGTTGTACGTCGAATTTATCACAATATTAATGCACAGATGACAGATAAGTCAGTTGTAGTGTGTGCATATGAGCTGTTTGAAGAAGCATGGTGCCATCTACTGTATGGAGCTACACAGATTTATGTACAGTACAGTTATCCCTCATTTACAGCAGTTCATTGGTTCCAGACCAAACCGTGATAAGTGAATTTCTGCAAGGTAGAATTCCTTATTTATGAATGTAATATTCACTCAGTTATGTTAAATGGTGACTCTAAATTATCCATAGGTATGAATATGAATGTGAATGGTTGTCTATACTATATGTGCCCTGCGATTGGCTGGTGACCAGTCTAGGGTGTACCCCACCTCTTGCCCAAAGTCAGCTGGGATAGGCTCCAGCATACCCCCGCGACCTTAATGGATGGATGGATGGAATATTCTCTTACTTATGGCATAGAAAACCTGTTTATGACTTAAATATGTTTTTTAACATATATATAGAGCCCACTATACACTATAATGGGTAATACTAATGTAAAGGTAACTATAGGGGTGTTATTTCATGTCTAGAGGGCTCTAATAATGTTTTAAAATATTTAGAAGGTTGTAGACAGGTTTTCTATGCTCCAAATAAGAAAATATAAAATTTGTTTTTTTAAATCCTACTTTGTGGAAGTACACTTATCACGATCGGGTCTGGAACTAATTAATCGCGATAAATGAGGGATTACTGAATGTGTTTGTGAGCGAGGGTGAACAGGGAGTGCCAAATCTGCCTGTATGCGAAAGACTGCCTTTACCACTGCTACCAACCTGTGATGATGGCATACAGTTACACCCGTATTGCAACAGGCAAATTTGGTGGATTCAATCAGAGAGCTTCTAAGTCGTGCACAATTCTCACCTCTGTCACATGTTTCTCCATAGTAAGGCCGGTAGCACTGACATTTGGCCACAACCCACATGTCCACACATAACCCCCGTTGCTCGCATGGGTCATCGTGGCACAAATCCTTTTTGGTGCATCCCAGTTCCAAGCCGACACTCTCCTCTCTCATGAGGTCCTGAGGCAGCAGCAACTTGTAGTCAACTCGAAGGTCTTCCATGCAGCCAATGAAACCCCTTTGGCTGGTTGTGAGTGTCAGATACTCCTGTGGCACCCCACTGACATACAGTTGTTGAAAAGAGTCTGACTGGAAGAACATGAGATGGTTGTAGACCTCATTTTTCACTTGGCATCCTTCCTCACAGCCAGGTCCCACTACAGTCAGAGTCAATCTTTCATCCATTGTCACAGTGACTTGGTGCCATTCTCCATCGTTAACTGGACCTGGATAAGTGACCTGCAACATCCTCCCTGACTTTAACCTGGCCTGAAGGGAACCCTGGACTAACTCCAAGGAGATGAAGCGTTCCATGGTACCACGGTAGTACAGTAGCATGTCAGGCAGTGTGCTCCTGAATCTGAGCTGCATGTGAAGGCCATAGTTTTGCTCATCAAAACCAAGCCTTGCTCTATTTTTGGAGAGAGGGAGTTGCATGTGGACGTAGCCTTCCGAGTTGAAGGAAAAGGTGGTGGAGGTGTTGCAGAGTTCTCCCGTCCAGCCATTCCCGCACAGGCAAGTGTAGCTATGCTCACCATAGGCGGTCAGCAGAGGCATGCAGACACCGTCATGCTCACATTGATGCTTCCGACAACCAACCAGGACAACATCACAGTTGCGCCCACCCAATGGCTCTTCGTCCAGCTCTGGAGCAGGACACGTACATATGTAAGAGTTGGCACCGTCCTCACACGTGGCACCGTTCTGGCAAGGATTGCTGTCACACTCATTGATGTCCACTTCGCAGTGTACACCTGCATGGAAAGATGACAATGTCAGTCATTTATTCCACAATTCCGATCTGCATCTCTCACATTGATCATCGTGGTCATAAGTCAGACATAATCAGTTCATTTCATCACACTGAGCATGTTAATATTTATTTATAATTAACCAAAAAACAGCCTGTACATGTCTGCATACCCCTTAGAAAGGAGGTAGTTGTACTCCTGATCCAGTGGAACAGTGTCTGCCCGAAGCTTGCTTTTTTGTTTTATAGCATGTAATACAGCATATCACTGAATGTGGTTTGGTTTAGTTTGGTTTGTGTGTAACATGCATACAAGGTTATGTAACCTGCCTGGTTCAGCCAGCCCTGTGTTCCGCCGTGAGTTCGCAGAATGCCCACCTCGACTCTTAAGTGAGGTTTACCAAGGTACAGTACATCTGCACTGCCACACAGGCCAGCACCCATCACAGTTACATCGGAGTAAAGCTCATGTCTACAGTTCACAACTCAACATGTCCAAAACTACTAACTACAATTTATTACTACAGCAATTCCTCATTTATCGCAGTTAATTGGCTCCAGACACGACCGTGATAAGCGCAGGATTCCTTATTTATAAATGGAATGTTTTCGTAGTTAGAGCATAGAAAACCTGTTTACGACTTTCTAAATACAGTTTCTAACATTATTAGAGCCCTCTAGACGTGACATAACACCCCTATAGTCACTTTTACACTCCTATTACCCAATATAGTAGACATAATAAGACATTTAAGACTTAAATAAAACTCAGGATTGTGTGTGTTGCTGTAAATGTTTTGATGTTGGACACAAAGTGACGCCAAAGGTTCAGAGTTGAGTTTTAGCTTGGCGTGGGTTACGGCAGCAACATTAGCCCGTGTTGGGGATTATTATGCCTGTTGTGAGATCATTCAAAGCTGCAATAAAAGCCTGTTGTTCTGGCGATCAAGTCTGGTGCTTGTGTGTCTCACTGAACATTACAGTAACATTACTGACAAGTAGTGCCCAGCGTAGAATACTACATATCGTCACAACAACTTTGAATGCATCTTCTGAATACCTTATATTTGTATTTTATTTCATTTAGTCATTTTTATGTTTGAAAATGCCTCATTTAGGCCAAATAAGTATGTATATGTTTTGATTAATAAAAGGCCATATTCAACTCTGATAGAGTGAAGCCACGGAATTTGAAGTGGTGAGGGATTACTGTATTTCAAACGTTTCCATTGGCGACAATGAAATGTGGCATGTTATTATACACTGATATCTTTTCTGACGATCTGGAGGTGGCTTCAGTTCACTACAACTACACAGCAAAATAAACAGTCAAAGACAGCTGTGGTTGTTCACTGTAGGGAAAACACTGCCCCCTATTGCTTTGGTAGAGCATTGCAAGTCACACGCTCAGGCCTCAGTCATAAGCTCATGAAACATCTCTCAACGGCACATGCTACTTCAAAGTTAAATCCCAATTCTTTGACATATTTGAAGCTTATTAAAAAAAGCAATGCAATAATTACTTTCCCTGGTAACTAAGGAGCAAATCTGTTACTAATTCAATTTACGTTTTTTGGGAAAGTAACTAGTAAGTAATTGTTTTTGAAAGTAACACCGGTAACACCTCTACTCATTTGAGCATTTCTCAACACAATTAGATGAGAGGCAGTTAAAACAAGAAGAATGTGACTGACACAGAAGGACTACATGAGTTCAAACTGGAACACTTTGACGCTTTAACATTTTATTCAAAAACATTCTAAAACCCAGTGAAACCGTATTTGTACGACGTGCCAAGGCTCTATCATCAAACACACATCTTGCTTGTTCCATGACATGAAAAGTGCTGTACCATGCTGTACCTGTCAGCCGCCATTGCTCACAGCAGCAACATAGCAGCAGCAGCAGTAACTTCTGTCCCCGCATGATCCGCAACCCACCACACTCACAATCTTGCACACTTGCTGGATGGCAAGCGCTTGCAATCGTGGCTTCTCTGTCCTCTCTACTCCTTAAGCTTATAAAAGTGTCTTGACGCTTCCACTCTGTATCTTGCAGGCAGACAGGAGTGATTACAAATCAGCCCTGCCCACCTTGTCTTTTTTTTTCCCACTTCATCCATCCCTCCGTCCCTCCCTCTCTCACACCCTGTGCTGCCCATCCCGAGCAGAGTGCTAAGCCTCCTGTCTCCAGCTGGCTCCTGTCTGTCTTTGACAGGAGGAATGCATTCCAGATCTCCTCACTAAGCCTGTGGGGGCCTGATTGTGGGAGTAGCTTCTAGAAGCAACCAGCAGGGGCCACTGCAGGCCAAAAGCTACATGCAACCATGGCATGTACCCAGTACCTGAACCTTTAATTGTATAATTTACTGTAAATTCATATTCCCTGTGACAATTTTCCAGTTTGAAAATGAATGCGCAATTTATTTGGCACCACCTACTGGTGTTCCATTACTGGAACATTTTGCTTATTCTACAGGGTGACATGGCTCAGGAGAGTGGTTGTTAACCAACCCAATGGTTGCTGGTTCGATCCTCCAGCCCGCTATAATCATTTGATGTATTTATACATTTCAATATTCGATTTGCATTTTTAGTTTCTAACACGTAACATGACACAGTTTTTCATCTACTACAAACAAATGGACACATTAAATGGAGCCCCCTGCTGGTGAAATGTAGTTTTCCATAACTGTAACATTGCACTTATTATCCAGGGTGGCATGGCTGGTTGCTGGTTCGATCCTCAGTCGGCAAATAAGTTTCAACACATTTCAAGGATATTTCAACATTCATTTGAAATTTCATTTCAGCATCCACACACAGTTTCTACTGAAATTGCTTCATCGAGTTGGTTTCTTTGTCTTAATTCAAGTCCTGAAATCAAAAGCGTGTTGCACAATATTCTAATTTATTGGGATGAATGTAGTACATGTTTATGAGTGTTTGAGAATAGTCTCATACAGTTTCACATGTTTTTTGGATAAAATTAATTGTTGTCATTGTTGAACCCTGAGCAATTTGTTCTTAATGTAAAGCGATGGAGGCCAAGTGCAACTCATAGGAGACATTTGTGATTTTACATGTAATATATATTATTTGAAAATAACTGAGCTTGACACTTTTTTTGTGCTCAGTACCATAAATGTACTTTGAATTTAATCAAATAACATATAAAATCCCCATACATTTGTGATTCAGCATTCAGAGCCCCGCAAATGTGCCGATTTTTGGTCAAAAATATAATTGTTTTTCTTTAAAAAAAAGTTCTCCAAAAAAGGGAGTCTTTTTTCCGCAGAAAACACATTTCATTCACCATAAATAAATATGAAATGACTATACTAAAAACATGGTATTTGGTAATAGCAAAAGGATACTTATGCGCAAATACAAATTGATGGAGTGGACATTGAAAGGGTGAACGAAAATACATTTCTGGGTGTCGTAATAGATAAAAAGATGAGCTGGAAATCTTAAATCCAAAATATAAAACATATAGTGGCGAGAACTACATCAATATTGAATCAAGCAAAATTCACCCTCGATAAAAAAATCACTCCATACACTCTATTGCTCTCTGGTATTATCATATCTAACGTATCGTGTGGAGATATGAGGAAATAACTATAAAAGCAAATTCCACTCACTAAATGCACTGCAAAAAAGACCCGGTGAGATAATCCATAATGCTGCATATGGAGAACATACAAATCTTCTATTTCTAAAATCACAATTATTAAAATTTGCTGATCTAGTAAACTTCCAAACAGCTAAAATTATGCATCAAGCAAACAATAACCATCTACCCAAAAATGTCATACAATTCTTCTCAACAAGAGAGAAACATGAGCTCAGGGAAAAATGAAACTTGAAAGCACTTACAGTATACGCAAGAACAACACTAAAAAATCTTCAGCATTTTAGTATGTGGAATTATGGAACGAATTGAGCAAGGAACTCAAACAATGCACTGACATTAAACAATACAAACAGTAATGTTTGCAAAGTGCGAGGATGAAGAGTCCTGAACCACTGTGTACAAAGGGCTTTCTCATCACTACAACACTCACTCAGTATTCACCCATTACCCAACTATGTTCTGTTATGTCTATTTTATTTGTCAGTGCTATGACATCATTTGACATGAATTAGTAGTATTTTAGAACTAAAGGGTCCCAGTTCTGAAGGGTTAAGTTGGGCCAAGTTGACCACCCTTGCTTTCTGGACTGGTGTTTGGAGGGTGGGGGTGGAACAGCAGGGCATGGATCAGTTCATATGGTGACCACCTCACGCATTTGGGAAGTCAAGCAAGCACACACATGCATGTGCAACTTGAAAGGATTATTTTTTTGGTCCAGATGGACTTTTGTGTTTTGGTTGAAATGCACAAGGTTGTATTCATAGCAGCAAAGGACACAGAAGAACGAGGGAACAATTGGAAAAATGTATTTGTACTGATTTGTGTGCACAAAGTGTTTGAAACAGGCTTCTAAGCAGCTTTATCATAAGCTCCTCTCCCTCAACAATTTCTTAGCAGACCCCCGTTTAATACCCAAGATGAACATATGGGGGCTTTTATTGGCTTTGCTGTTTTCTGCTGTGCTCCTGTAAACCATATGTATCCCTTCTGTTTGCTGTGGCTCTGCTGTGCCTGTTGTTAGCAAATTAGCTCTTGGAAAATGTGTTTGTTCTTTCATAATTGCATGCTTTTGCTTTTTTTTTTGTTATTTTGTAGGTATACAAAATGAATACCCGAAGGAAAATTCGGTTTTTATTTGGTTCAGGACATTTTCTCGATATTCAGAAACGCAATATAGGCAGTTTGGAGTAGTGGTGGGAAACTCGATTACTGACTGGAGTTAAAAGTGAAACGCAAGTCTTTGTCAAATACCCATAAGTCAGTGAAATATGAGTGTGTGCCGAGTACCTGTGAGTCAGTGAAACTCGAGTCTTTGCCGAGTACTTGTCAGTCAGTGAAACTTGAATCTTCGTTGTACCCGTAAGTCAGTGAAAAAGTACAAAAAAAAAAACTCAAGTTTTCAGTGAGTACCTGCGAGTCAGTGAAACCCAACTTTGTGGAGGACCTGTGAGTCAGTGAAACTCAAGTGCTCGTGGAGTACCAGATGCTCCACGAGTGTGGCTGTGTGATAGTACGTTGGTAAATCTCCCTGGATGATAAGAGAGGAAGTGATACCGTCTCTCCTACCTGTGAAACCGTCGGGGCACAAACACTGGTAGGAGTTGACTAAATCTTGGCAGCTTCCTCCGTGATGGCATGGAGCAGACACACACTCATCCACGTTGAGTGAGCAGTTTTCTCCTGTAACAGCAACATTTAGTCCGGTGATGCTTTGCTCTCATCACTAAGTTGATGAAACAATATAGGAGGGAAATTCAGTGTTTTGGTTGACCTGTGAATCCAGGTTGACAGTGGCAGATGAATCCAGCTGCTTCTTCATATGTAAAATTGGCTGTGCTAAGTTCAGGGAGAAGCCCATAGTTCAGAATATCAGAGCGCTCAAAGCACTCGCCGCCATTTTCACAGGGGTACTGCTCACACTCGTCTTCATCCACCTGGCAGTTATCCCCCTCGTAACCTGCAATCACAGGAAGCATACTGGCATCATGCATGCTCATTTCAGTGTTCCCTGAATGGAAAAGCTCCTGCACAGCTGCTTTCACTGCAGCTGTTTGGTCCCCTCCCACCATGTCTGAGTATTTTGTTCTATTATTGATTCAGGTTTCTGTGTATTAAACGTCTGCAAAGGTAATAAACCACATTGGCTGGAATCCTGTCAAGGTCTGCATCCCAATAAACCCTTTGATCACTTCCTGTTTTCTGTCTGTCGTTTCTTGTCCTCTGCTCTGTTTGCAGGTAACTTGATGTGGTGAGCATAAGGACTGCGTCCACACCAGGCAGACGTCAAATTATCCCTCATTGGGTTCCCCGGCCCATCCCAAATCCTTTAATTAATGATAATGTGGGTTTGTGATCAATAATAAAATATGTGTGGTCTATTATAGGATTGTTGCAAAAACTTGTCATTGTCAAGCTGTGTACCTGGCCAACAGAGGCACTTGTAGAGGTTGATCCCCTCCAAGCACGAGGCTCCATGCTGGCAGGGATTGGAAGCACATTCAGGAATATCCTCCTCACAGTGATCACCTTCATAGCCTGTCCCCTCACAGTCACACTCATATCTAAGGAAGGACAAAGACATCTGTGTTCACATCACTTGCAACCTAAATGTATCTATGAAATGTGTGCTAAAGTCCCAGGTTCAGAAAGTTTGAAGAATGAATGTAAATTACCTCGTAGACTTACCCAGACAAGTGTACCAACAAATACAAACTACAGAAAGACTGCCAAGGTGATGCATGAGATGCAATAGCATTTTATCTGGGATGTACACTTGACGAGAGAGAGTATGTATCAAACTGGGCTGCTTACTCGACAGTATAAATTGAGGTGAGATGTTTTATCTACTGATAAACGATGCATTTGTGGAGATTATAAGGACAAAATGGCAGGTTTTCCCAAAAAGGTTTTGATCCAAAATCTGCGGGTTTGCGGGTTCGACAATGCTGAATGGTTGAATGCATTCTCAATCTTGCAGGCTACAGCACACCAGAAAACACCATGAATGTTAAAGCAGACATGGGCAAACTATCATCCACGGACCAAAAATGGATCCGGTGCACCCAACTTTTCCAAATGGCGACAGCTTGGTGATAAGGGTTTTGCTCAAATTCTATTTTAGCAAAATACTTAATACAAAACTTAGAGCCTGAGATATCAGGCCGATTATGACATATCGCCGATTAATCAATTCCTGTGAAAATGTAGCTGATATACACTCCTAATCAAAATCTTAAGACTTGAAAATTGATAGAATTCGCATTTTGCACATTTGGATCTTAATGAGGTTTTAAGTAGAGCTACAATATGCAAAAGCAAGAAGGGGGAGTGAGACAAAAAGCACTTTGAAAAAGTAATTTATTGAAAACAACAATTAAACTGAAATAGGTTGTTTATCAGCTGATCAATAGTCCATCTCTCAAAAAAGACCATCTCTCAAAAAATAACAAAAAACTCTAATCCAGAACAAAAAATGTTCTCAGTAGGGGTCAGTAATGAGTAGCTCTACCGTTCTTGTTAATCACTTCAAAAATGGGTTTGGGCATGCTTGATACGAGTGTTTCCAGGAGGCTAGTGGGAGCTCCAAGTGGTTAAGATGGCTTCACCAAGGGCATCAACCGTCTGGAACTGATGGCCATTTTTATAAACTTCCCTTGCCATCCATCCCCAAATGTTCTCTATGGGATTGAAATGAGGGGAACATGCAGGATGGTCCAAAAGAGTGATGTTATTCTCCCTGAAGAAGTCCTTGGTCAAGCCAGCATTGTGAACTGCAGCGTTGTCCTGTTGAAAAACCCAGCTGTTACCACACAGACGAGGGCCCTCAGTCATGAGGGATGCCCGCTGCAACATCTGAACGCCGTTTGACGACCCTGCACCACCTGAAGCTCCAGTGTTCCACTGAATGAAAAAGCACCCCAGATCATGAAGGACCCCCCTCCACTGTGCCAGGTTAAAAACATCTCAGGTGGGATCTCCTTGTCATGCCAGTAACGTTGGAAGCCATCTGGACCGTCAAGGTTACATTTTTTCTCGTCAGAGAATAAAACTTTTTTCCACCTTTCAATGTCCCATGTTTGATGCTCCCTGGTAAAGTCTAAACGGGCAGTTTTGTGGCGTTGAAGGAGACGAGGTCTTTGAATTTGTTTTTGTTTTTTAAACCCTTTTCCCGCAGATGCCGTCTGATGGTTATTGCGCTGCAGTCGGCATCAGTAAGGGCCTTAATTTGGGTCGAAGACTGCCCTTTGTCTTGATGGACAGCCAATTGGATCCTCCGGCTCAGCGCAGGTGTGATTTTTCCTGCTCCCAACCTCAGCAGCAATGGCACGCTGCGAGAGGCCTTGCTTATCCACGTTCAAAACGAGAAAGCTTCTTAGCTTTAGCCATCAGAAGGCAATGACAGTGTGAATGCCTGACAGAAAATGAACATTTTGAGCAGATTTTGGCTTTTATAGCCTGTGGTCTTAAACCTATTTCAGTTTGTTTTTTTTTTTTTTTTTTATTACAAGCTCCAAATTTTTTTTGTCTCACTCCCCCTTCTTGTTTTTGCATATTGTAGCTCTACTTAAAACATCATTAAGATCCAAATGTGCAAAATGCTAATTCTAGCAATTTTTCAACTGGTCTTAAGATTTTGATCAGGTGTGTATATATATATATATATATATCGCTCCCTCCCTGCGTGTCTGTCTGCTTGCTGCCTGCACCTCACACACAGAGCAGTGCTCTCCTCTGCCGCTCTGTCTGTCCGCTGTAGGAAGAGACGACTTAAACGCGAAAAGAAACTGCATTTTGGTACACCATGATAAGCTGTGACTTCGTAAAACAATATAACACCAGTGCCATGCTGTCAGGGCCCGTCAAGGAGAACTTTCTAGTTTTCACACATGTTTTAGAGAGCGTATTACAGCTCTTTAACTTTGTATAAGTTGCTGTTAATTCACATGGTCACGATTATCTAAGACTGTACAGCGTTTTAAAGTGAAATGCGAATATACACGGTGTCCCACTTCATACTTCCATGCAGGATTTCCAGGGGCTCATACATTCACAAGTTAATGACATGACAAATCATTTATGGAAATGTTCCAAGTCATGTATTTAGTTGTCATTTGATATATTGCATCTTTTAAAGCAGCTACATTGTTACATAAAATATTTAGTCCCTTGTATTAAGTCTAGTAATGTGATGCATGTGTTGATTTTTCTTCTTTTGTTTGTAGTCAACTTTTTTTCACTTTTAATGTTTGCTTCAGAATGTCTTTTGCAAATGCTCAGCAGCTGCAGATGCAACTTTTCAATAGCTAGTAAACATGACTAATTGATACATATATCCATCCATTCATTTTCTATGTGCTAAGCCTTTCATAAAACACATCGAATATTAGTTGAAAAACACTTCATATTAGCCTACGTATTATCACTTTCAGCCCAATGCAGCCACTTGTTTTTACCTTAAAACGGTCAACTATTGTATCAAATTCTATGCTAATTACCAAAATGCACTCACTGTATATATTTTCATGTTTTATGTTCATGTACAGTATATATCCTGTGTATATCAATGCTCTTTTTTCATATATTGGCCAATGTATTGGTTATCGGCCGATATATCGATTATCTGCTTTTTTTCAGCCCCCAGTATCGTTATCGGCATTGGCCCCCAAAAATCCCATATTGGTCGGGCTCTAATCAAAACTACCATAAGTCTTTACTGTTATGTTTTGTTTTAGCTGCATTTGATTTCATTTTGATACTTCATTCTTCAGAGGACATATGCTGGTGAAGTGTCAGGAGTGCAATGACCTGCAATGGCCTTTGCTTACAACTTGAGAGGAATTGGTTTTTGGAATTTGCCCAATCCTGTGCTTAAGCCGAAGACGTGTTCAGAAAGTCACCTGTTTACTACTCATAGTTACAGCATCACATGAAACCATTTAGGCTCGTACCAAGGAGAAAAATGAACTGGAGTTTCCTTAAAACAGACCACAAGCACCCTAATACGCACCCTGGACCCAAGTAAACTATACTATGATTTATATTGCATTTACATAAAACATGAATACAATAGGCCTAAAGCATCATCAAAGCAGATGTTGTGTGTGTATTTTAACTCTACCTGTTGACTCCATCGACGCACACGCCATCATTTAGGCATGGCATACTGGCACATTCATCAATGTTGACCTCACAGTCTTGACCCTGGAACCCATCCATACACTCGCATGTGTACATGGCAACATGGTCTCGACAGGTGGCACCGTTCTGGCAGGGTTGTTCTTCACACTCGTCAATCTCGACCTCACAGTTCATCCCTTGCAAGGATGGCATTTGGCATTATGTTAGCACACAGTGAAAGCAATAACACTGGAGCTGCTTCGATGGACAACATGAACAAAGGCCACATTTAAGTGCTTGTGGTTTGGATTGTCTTCTGTTTTTCTACATTTGGTTTGGTTGAGCTTTTAGCTGACGTTCTTGCAATTATGTGGTTGATACAAGCATCACATAGCAGTTACCATAGCAACACAAATGCAACCACGCTGCATTTCCCAAAGAAACACCGCTTCTTTTTTGACACTCTTCCATTGTAATAGTTTCCCGTAATGTTTCCATAATTCAATCCTGCAGCCAGTAATGTCAGACCTTCAAAATAAAAGATCTCCAGAGAAACAACACACAATTGCAACACAGTAGGCAGTCGGGCCTTTCCAACAGCTACCGCCCCCTGCCTCCAAGGCCGGGCGGGTGGAAATACTTGTGGACACACCAGAATTTCCCTTACTTTTTTCCTCATTTCTCCTTATTTCCTGAAAAATGTATCTTATTTTCAAAGGCAAATATTGACAGTTGTGTTTTTTTGGGAGAGGCTTTTAAAAGGGTATCAACAGTGATAGTACCATAGGCTGTTATATTCAGGTTTCCGGTTAAGCTTGAAAGAGACAATAAAAAGTACGGTACTCAAATTTTCAAATTTGGTAACGTTACATTTAGTTTCAAATGTGTCATTGCAGATCCTAAGAAGTAGTCATCCCTCGTTTATCGCAGTTATTTGGGTCCAGACCGGACTGTAGTCAGTGGCTGTGATAAGAGCAGGATTCCTGATTTATAAATGCAATATTTTTGTAGTTACAGCATAGAAAACCTGTTTATGACCTTCTAAAATGCGTTTTTTAACATTAGTAGAGCCTTCTAAACATGAAATAACACCCCCGTAGTCACCTTTACACCACAGTAGATATAATAAAAGAAAATAAGACATTTAAGACATAAACAAGACTCGTCCTCGTGTGTTGCTGTCATCAATATGTTCCGGTGCTAGAAGAGCTGAGTGGGGGACGGACAGGAAGTTAAACCTGCAATAAAAGCCTGTTGAACTCAGTTTGGAGAGTACGTGTGCCTCACCAGCCATGAACCTCACTGCATTTCACTGATTTACGCAGAGGGAAAATTGCAACTATTTATACTCATCTGTCAACATTTGCGTTTACAAATAAGAGGAATTTTGTAAAAAATAGAGAAAATAATTGGAAATTCCTTCCCCTACACCCATTTTCCTCACAGACTGCTGTAGCTCAAGCATGGGTAGCGTCACCGTTGTCACTTGCAGTAGGCCCTACCAGAGAGGGTTTTTTTTTTATAAAAGTTAAAAAATGGGAAACTATTTCAATGAGAGGGCGATGGGGAAAATACCAGTGTTTCCAGGGGAAAACAGGAGGATTGACATGTAGGTTTATTGCAACTTTCACTGACTACCACAATTTTATGGCTCAATCATCTGAAAAAACACTGCAACTTCCTAAATCCTGGGAAGACTGAAACAAGAGCTGGCAACACAGGCTTTTGTACCAATCAATGCGCAGCATGTCTTACCTTTAAAGCCATCAGGACAGTCACAGTTATAATTGTCCACTTCATCCAAGCATGTGCCATTGTTTTGACACGGCTGGGAGGCACATTCATTTATGTCCAAGTCACAGTGAAAACCTTGAAAGCCAGGCACACAGAAACACTGATAGGCATTGACGCCATCTTTACAGATGGCTCCATTTTGACAGGGCGCAGACTCGCATTCATCAATGTTTTCTTCACAGTCTGTCCCCTGGTATCCGGCAGCACAGCGACAATGATGTCCAATGTCAGGAATGTCCGTACAGGTGCCGCCATTCTGGCACATTTCCTTTGAGCAAGTGGTGACATGAGACTGGCAGTATTCGCCTCCGAATCCACGGGGACAGTGGCATGAGTAGGCATTGACTCCATCGACACAGTAAGACCTGACACCTATGCAGGGGTTGCTTTCACACTCGTCTACATCCACGGTGCAGTTAAGGCCTGTGAGGCCATCCGGGCAGTGGCATGTGAAATTGCCAGTCCCGGGACTGCTGGTACAGTTGGTGCAAGGTGCCAAAATGCAAGCGTCGTACAGCTCGTCACAGTTTTTGCCCATGTACCACACGGGTCCTTTGGGGCAGAGGCACACATAGTCGCCCAGATGTTCAAGACAGGTGGCACCGTTGTTGCAAGGTGATGGGAGACACTTGTCGGCTGCTGCTGTACACAGAAAGCCTGGGGAGAAAATGGCATAATAAACACCAAAGATGCAATAGGCATAATAGGTCTGCTTTCATGGATGTAAATGAAAAAATATTCACATTTCAGAGGCTGAAATTAGAGGATATTTGCATTTTTACATCAAAAACGATTAATGGAATACCAAAATAGTTGTCGATGAATTGGATAATCAATTAATCATTGATTCGTCGATTAATTGTTGCAGCTCTACTATACTGTTTATAGCTTCTGAGGAGATCTACATTGGACTGGTTTTAGGCTTTTTACAGTATTAAACATATCAAAATGGCCCACTTTTCCTTTGATTTTTCAGTATGCGGCCCTCAGCGGATGTTTAAGCAAACTTCAGGATGTGAAAATATTGTATGAACTTATCGCAGTCGGCCCGGAACCAATTAACCGCGGTAAACGAGGGACGACTGAGCAGTAGTATATGTGAAAAATATGTGCATAGAGGAGCCACCTGGTAGCATACCTGCCGGGAAATAAAATTCGCACAAAAAAAGTGTGGAAATGACCCCAAAGTACCAAAAATTAATAACATTGTACAATCAAATCAATATTTTCCTAAATTGTTTAGAAGCACTGTACTGACAATATCGCAGAAAAGTAGAGAAAACTAGAAGTTGAAAGAAGTCTTTTGCCAAATAGCTCTGTCACAAAGTTAAAATGAACAGTTTGTAAACTGAGGATTGAAAGTAAACTGCTTAACATTTGGTCAAAGTACAATCATCCTTCCCTCATAAGCTTGAGCTGTATTATGGTTTGGGTGGCTTATGCAATGCTGCCTGAATCTCTGACCTGTTGAGGTGCTTAGAAAGCAATCTGGTCATGAAAGGTAAAAAGCCTCTTCTCTTTCTTGTGGACTTACGTTCAAAGCAGATGGTGTCAAAAGTGAACTTAGCAAGCAGCCAATCTAGCAGCTGTCAGTGTGGCCAATGAAAGTTGTGCGCACAATGGATGGGAAGAAGATACTGTATCAATAATATGGGAAGTGGTTACTTTCATTGTTTTGTTCCTTTTACTCGCTGTTCTCTGTGTGTTTCCTCCCAAGAGTCCTACCTGACTCCTGGTGTTATTTTGTTTCATAATAACAAAGCACATTAGAGCAAACTGGCATTCTGGCAACGTACCCATGCAGTGTGTCATCTGGCTTGATGGGTTAAATAATTGTAGGAGTTACTATGAAGTAGTGATTTAGTAATAGTGAATTAGTTGCTAAAAAAAAAGGCCTGGAAGTGACACTGCATATCTAAAAGTAAAGTAATCTAAAAGTAAAATGGGCTAAATTGGCAGAGGTTACTGTCTAGTCGTTTATCAGCTTTTCTTTGGAAAAAGGAGATTATGCGATTCGTGCTTTCAAAAGTTGCATATGTTGTTGATTAATGTCGAGAAAGGGTGTAAAAATGTGTCTTTATGATTCATTTCGATCTGATTTTCCAAAGCTTTGATTAAAAAAGAATATTTGACTCATCTATAACTATGTGATTCATCTCTAACTATATGATTCAAGTACTAGAAATCAATATAGTAACTTTCGTCAAACCAAAAGGGCATTTAAAGATTTTTTTTTCTCATAATCAGGGATTCATTAATTATGGATATACTGTAAATGAATACAATAATTTATGCCAAATGCAGGTTTATTAACCAATAAAATGGGTTCCCTAATGCAGTGGTTCTCAACTGGTTTGGCTGCGAGACCCACTGTCACCCCTCAATGACAAGTAGTGACCTAAATTGCAGACATTTTTCAACTTAAACTTCTCAAATATCTTATATTCAAAGGGACTATTTGCAACACACTGTCAGTTGCAGCAGTGAGACCTTGTCTTGCTCTTTATGGCGCTCTCTTCTCCAGCGGATGTCTGCAGCTGTGTGTCGCACAGACACCCATAAACACGGCATGCACCACATGGCAGCGTAGTGAATAGTACAAACAAGAGCGCAAGATGCCCAAGCCACCTCAACGGACTCCTCTCGATGTGAAACAGCAGCGCGCTACTCTGCGTTCCTCCCGGATGACCGAGCTCTTCACCCTGTTTCTTAGGGTGAGTCCAGACACCCTACGGAGGAAACTCATTTCGGCCGTTTTGTTTCTGTGATCTCGTTATTTTGGTCCCCACCCAAAATTCATGACCATAGGTGAGGCTAGGAAGATAAATTGACTGTTTTGCCTTCCGGTTCAGCTCTCTCTTCACCACAATGGTTAGGTACAGTGACCGCATTAGTGCAGACGCTGCGTCGATCCACCTGTTGATCTCACGCTCCAACCTTCCCTGACTCATGAACAAGACCCCAAGATACTTGAACCACTCCACCTGGAGCAAGACCTCACTCCCAACCCAAAGGGTGCAATCCACCCTTTTCCGACTGACAACCATGGCCTCAGATTCGGAGGTGAGAGCTATTTCTCTCAAATATTGTTCACAAGTACGTCTAAATCTCAAAGGTATACAGGGTGGGCCAATAAAATGTTACCACTTTTTAATCATACACAAGTTTTTGAAATGAGAACTTATTCAAAAATTGTATTTACAGATTTGTAGCAGAAACATCGCACATTGAAGTTTGTGTTGACATTGCCACACATCTCAAGAGGGATTCTCCAAATTTCAATGTGCGTGTTGCAGCTGTAAGGGAGCGTGGATTGAACATATCATCAATTATTGAACTGTGTAGAAAACAAGAGACAAAGTAGGAAATCTTTGGTATGTTTCTGTTACAAATCTGTAAATACAATTTTTGAATAAGTTCTCATTTCAAAAACTTGTGTATGATTAAAAAGTGGTCACATTTCATTGGCCCACCCTGTAGCATATCAAGATGCTGATCAGACAGCATGATTATTTCACAGGTGTGCCTTAGGATGGTCACAATAAAGGTCCAATCCAAACTGTGCCGTTTTATGTATGTAAAACCAGTAAAGAGGTGATTGAAAGTCACAGGTAATGGTCTAGTGGTGAAGGTGTTGAGTTTTTTCTTTTTTCTTATCTTGGCTTCAAGCTTTGGAGATGTGTCACTTCCTTCACTATGAATCATCTTGAGCCTCCCTTTGACTCTTGTCTTGAAACCATGCTAAAGACCACCCTGCAAAGATGAACTCATTCAGACCTGCACGAGTGAGAGCTGCAAGGGTCTCCTCAATCCACACCCCTCCATCCAGACCCAATCAAGCCCTCACACATTCCACGGAGATGATAACAGCACCTCCTAAACACAGCCCCTCCCCCAGCTGTAGATCATGGTTATGGTTAGACAAGTTGATCCTTGGCACTGACTGGTACCACTATCAGCGTTATCAGCAGGTCCAGTCATAGGCAGAAGTTGTCGGCCACTGACACTGACCAGACTACAATGTGTATGTCCTGAGATGTTGACATGACCACCAGATCACCTCCTACTGATGTGAAGCAGAGAGATGATTCTCCAGTTTGACCTGTATTATCTGCTTACCCCAATGTGGACAAGAGGACTGAGAAAAGGACCAGATTGCTACACCTTGCTTTGTGCTACAACTGTACAGGGTTCCACAAATTTGGAAGCGTAGACTTGTTCCAACACTACACTATGGTCACTAATAAAATGCAGAGGTTGTGACTTGCAGCTCTCTACAGAAACGGAAGTGCTTTCCTGAGAGTGAACAACCACAACTCTTGTTGACTAGCTGTTTAGCCTCCAGTGTAGTCGTGAAAAGCGGCGCCTGAAGCGTCATACAGATTGTTGATATCGGTATCAAGTATTAGTAACGTTTTTTTAACGCTGTTACGGCCAACACTTGTGGCATGATGCCCGAGCACATCCCCAGTGGTTCGAAACGTATCAAACAGCTGTAGTTTAACACCAAAATATAATTTTGCATTCATAATTGAATTAATATAAATATTTGTGAATTTGTACAAATACAAATAGGCATTTCCGAAGACACATTCAAAGATGTGATGATATGTAGTATTCTACACTGGTCACTAGGTGTCAGTAATGTTACACTGAACCAACAACTCTGAACCCCTGACGTCACTTCCTGTCCACCCCCCACTCGGAACACATTTAAAGCAATACACCTGAGCACGAGTCTTATTTATGTCTTAGTTTCTGTTAATTTATCTACTGGGTAATAGGAGTATAAATTTGACTATAGGGGTGTTATTTCATGTCTACAGTGCTCCAATACTGTTTAAAAAAACATATTTAGAAGGTTGTAAACAGGTTTTTTGTGCTCTAACTACGAAAATATTCTATTTATAAATAAGGAATCCTACTTTGTGGAAATTCATTATCACGGGTCTGGAACCAATTAACCGCGATAAGGGATTACTGTGTATGTCTCTTTATTGACCCATGGCACATTCTGAAAATTAAATTTAACAAGAAAACTGGAAAAAAAAGCAGCAAAAATAAAGTCAAAATATTAAGAGAAAAAAATTGTGATCTAATGAGAAAAAGTTGTAAATTTATGACAATAACATTGTAATACTAAGAGGAAAAATAATGTAATTTGAATTGAATAAAGTTGAAATATTTTTTGAAGTCATAATATTATGAGACACAAACAACACAACAAATCAAGTTTTGGGTTTTTTGAACAGTTGTGGAAAAAGTCAAGTTGCAAGAATAAAGTCAACATTTGATGGGAATAATGACATAATTACAAGAAGAAATTTTACAATAAGAAAGCAGAAATAGTTGTAAAATAAAATTTTTAATAAACAACAGCACAAATGGAAAAAACAGCTGTAAAAAGTCTAAATATTAAGGGAAAAAAGAAAAATATGTCATTTTTTAAAAAGTCTTAATATGATGAGAAACAAACAAAACAAAATAAAGTTGTAATTTTTGGAAAATTAGGTTGGGTCAAGTTATAATATTATGGCAATAAAGCCAAACTATTATGGGAATGAAGTCACTATATTAGTATATATAAGTTCACACTAATAATAAGCTGAGATGCGTTTTTTTTCTTGAAACATATATAACTTCTTAGCATATCTACATGTGTTGTTTTACAAAATATCAAAGTGACCCTTGTTATTAGGGATGCCAGCCTCAATATATTGCTAAGTGTATCTGTGTCTGTTTCCCTCGTCTCCTGCCTCCAAACAGGCAGGAAGAGGTTTCACTCCGCGTATTGGTTTCAGCACCTTGGCATGTTTCTTCCATAGAACAGTGGCATGAACGGAGTGAGCCCATTTGTCAGTCATATGCGGCATTTACACTCGCACCCATTTTGCCTCCTCATTGTCCTGCAATTTGCCGTGGCAATACGTGTGTCCTACGCCTGAAAGGGTAAAGACTAGTTTGCGTTCTGTGTACACATCAATTACCCAGTTGGCGCACAATTAATGACCGGAAATGTTGCACATTGGCATGAAATGCCCATGTTCCCGCACAACTTATTTACACCTTGTCAAGTAATGTTTACGTCCAGTGCACGACAATAGGAGGCGTGACGTACCCGCATGGGTATGCATTGTCACCATTCGTGAAGCAGTCCTGGCATTATTTGGTCCCGCTGCGTCTGGCGTGATGCCACGCAACCAGCTTAATTAATTCCTCTATTTTCAAGGGACCTACCAGATGTTCAACTCCAGAGAAGAAGCTCATGCACTAAAGAAAGGTAAGTTTACATTATCTTGCAGCTGCAGGTAGAGAAAGAAAAGACAGTATGCGAGACGTCGCTTTGGCCATTATGATCAGTTAATAACAGAAAATCACAAGGAAGATCCTAGAGGCTACACAAATTACTTGAGAATTCCCCGCTAATTGCTCCAAGAGGTGGTGGAAAAGTGAACCCATTCATGTGAATGAGACACGCATAGGCACGGTTTGATACGCACCGTTGTTTGAACACAGGTTGCGGTGCATTCACGGTGCGTTCTCATTGCATTCACGACTAGTTCATGGAAATTATGTGTGCCACAAATTTTGAACGTTTCAAAATTTTCTATGCGCTTTTCTGTACGCACTGGCACGCAGCCCTGCACAGTTTACACATACTTCACACCTGTTAACGTCCAATTTAGGTACTCATTGGCACGCACAATTGTGTACCACTGCAGGGCCAAAGTGTGTGCAAGTGTAAACGAGGCTATACAGTCTCTTTGTCTCAGAGGGTGGAGGCGGGCCCGGTAGCATACACACAGAGTGTAGCCTCGTAAGGAGCAATGCAAGGTAACGTAGCAGAAATTAAATTAGTAGATTGCAACATATTGCCACATATTTATTTTCTTTTTTATTCATTTCATTTCACTTTTCTTAAAATGAATGCTAAAATCTCGTCTCATCTCGTCCTCTGTGATCCAATGTTGTGTTTTGTTTAATTTCATTCCATCTAGTCTCGTGACACCCCTAGTTGTTATGGTTAGCTCTTTCGCAGTGCCTCATTTTTTCCTGGCACAGTTGGTTTTCCTTTCTATCAACAGTAAAGACCTTTTTTTTTTTGCCTCTGTCTCTGCATCCTGGGGTCCAGTCTGACACAAAACGTAAAATTTTTTGTTATCACCCTGACCTTTCCTTGTTGATTAGCTGCCTTACAGTGAAGCGTGCGGTATCTATTTGGGTTGCCAAATAACGTTCTTGGTCTATAGGCTCAATGAAAGGTGCAGTGACTCAGACAGACTCACACCCCTGCTTAACAAATAACGAGCGTTGAGGCATTTTGGTGAATCACCACCAAAGGCCGGCAGGTCTTTAGGGTTCAGCTTTGTGCTCCAAAGTCTCCACAGCAGGTGGCCGCCTGGCTTTATAGAAAAAAATGCACAAATCCTCTGAATCAGTCACGGTTACACACTGAGTCAGACAGTGGCATGCATGCTTTTGTTCCTTGTCTAAGCTGCAGTCTGTGTCCCTTCTTATGTCACTTGTGAATTCCTGTGGTAAAATGCAATCAATTCACCTTAAAATACCGGCGTCTAGACTTTTTTTTCAATTGAAGGGTGCATGGGTGCATGGGTGCATGGGTACCCATTCCAGGGTGCACCCTGCCTCTCTCCTGAAGACAGCTGGGATACGCTCCAGCATACCTGCAACCCTAGTCAGGACAAGCGGTACAGAAAATGGATGGATGGAGGGATTGATGGGTCATTTTGATACATTTTGTACATTAATTATAGGATCGATTCCACAATCTGCAGTATCGCCCACCGCTACTACTATAAATGTCGCTGTTGTAACAGTCATTTCCTGTAAAGGATTAAAATCCTTGTCAGCCTGGAGCTGTCCTATCTAGTCAGACTAGTATTTGTCCCACCTAGTCATTGAGCATGAACCAATGAAGCTGCAAGAATGAGAGGCCAAACGTGTTCAAAGACAACGTAAACAGTCCAGGTTGTAGAGACTAGCACGCTAGAGAAGGCGTTTCTTCAAGCCGCATCTACATAATCCACGCTGCCTACCTGTTGTATTTTTTTTTCAGTAATGGCTTACCATCATCTATTAACTTGTGTTCATCTCGCTGCAAGCTAGTGCTAACGTAGCCAAACAAACATTTGCATCTCAGCACACACCGATGGTGGTTCAAAGGCTGACGAATAAAGTGTGAAATCTCGACGCTTAAGGAAAAACATTTTTACTTTGTATTTGATCTGTATGATCACGTGTTTATAAATTATTACCCACTCGTGGTGAATGAGATGTGTTTTCTGAGGGGAAAACTGCCTATTTTTGGACTTACAAAATGTTTTCAATCATTTTTTGACCAAAAATCTGCTGAAATCCACCGTATTTACTTTGAATCCAACAGTATTTAACCTTTTTATTCAAAACATTCACTGTCGGTGTTATGCTGAAAGCTTCGAATGGACTTGAGTGTGTCATCTGCAGATGGCAACCATAAGAGGTGCAAAGACGAGAGGGAGGGTTTGATTTTTTTTCAAACATTAAGGTTGTTTTATTTATTTGACCGTGTGTGTAGTGCTACTATTACATGGTTAACATCGGCTGAGACATTTTCAGGGAGAATTTGCATATAATTCCTGCAAAGCTGAGGGTGCCAGGTCACTAGCCATGCGCCTTAATTCCCGTAACCAGCCCCCCCCCCATTTAACACCCGGACAAAAAGCAGTGCGGCAGTGTGGCCTGACGCTGGGCTGGTTACCATGGTGATGGGCAACAATGCCACCCAGCCTGTCCCTGCCCTTCAATTGGCCGGCGTTTAAATGAGCTGCACACAAATGAGGCTCACGGGAAAAATGGGTCAGCGTGGTTTTTCAAAAGACGGAGGGGTCGCCCAGCATACGACCACCACCCCACCCCCGCAAGACACCATGGGACCAGTGGAGCCGGGGTGTGTTATTATTATGACTGAGTGTACAGTACTGTAGCAATGTGATGCTGCACATTCCAGCAACACTATTAAGGCTACTGCTAAATGACCTCAAAGTACTACGAGTAATGCACAACTAACACACTTACCCAGTTTGAACATCATCATGGTGATGAGCAATGTCCTCTGATGCCTGGACCAAACTTTTCCAAACTCCATGGCAATGCAGCTTTCCACTCAGTTTAGTTCTCCATCCAGAACACGTCAATGTTCCATCCACAAGTTAGCTGGGAGGGATCCCCAGTACCTCCATGTCTGACCACTGGGACTTTGGTGGGTGTGTGTGTGTGAGTGTGTGTGTGTGAGCAAGTAGTCTCTCTGGGGAACAAACTAGGACAGGGTAAATCAGAATAATCACCCCAGCAGAGAGTGGAAGGAGGAAAACATGAGCTGGAGCTCAGGACTGAACTCCACTCACCGCGTCACCGACCCAACAAACACAACTCCTCCGTTGCATCTTATTCCATCTTATACTTACATCTTATTCTATACAACTTTCACACACATGCAATACACAGCTTTTCTTGTGTGTAACAAAACAACAACAACAACAACCACATACTTTATAGAGGAAACATTTAGGAGTGGTTGTCATGTGACTATGCCAGGCTATGGCTTCCCCAAAATGGCAGTGCGTCAAAGCTAAACTAGCTTGTTTTCAAGGGCTTATTTTTTGCCAAGAAAGCTAATTTTAAATCCATGTGAACATAGTAATGCTTTAATAGGGTGTCGCATATTACAATTCAAAATATTGGTATCAGGTTTTTGGCTAAAATTTGCAATGGAAAGCCTGATGTGACGTATTTGTCAGCAAAAATGCTAATAAGACACGCGATAGCTGTCACTGGTTCAATGTTTTTCAGTGAATATATGTTCTCTCCTTCAATTCAAAGTACATTTGTGCTACACAAACAAGTGTAAAGTTCAGTTCTTCTCAAATAAGGAATATATTTTGCATGGACAATCTAACATACAACAATCCCTCGTTTATGGAGGTAAATTGGTTACAGACCCGACCGTGATATGTGAATTTCCGCAAAGTAGTATTCCTTATTTATAAATGGAATATTTTTTAGTTGAAGCATAGAAAACATGTTTACGACCTTTTAAATATGGTTTTTAACATTATCAGAGCCCTCTAGACATGAAATAACACCCCTATAGTCACCTTTACACTATTATGACCCAATATAAGAGAAAATAAGACATAAATAAAACTCGTATTTACAGCAATACTCAATATGCTCGTGTATTGCTGTAAATGTGTTCCATTAGTAGGCAACAGGAAGTGACATTGTTGAGTTTCGCCTTGGTGTGGGTTATGGCCGCAACAGTAAGTTAAGTTAAGGAATATTATGCCCGTTGTGAGATCATTCAAACGTGCAATAAAAGCATGTTCTTCCGGCGATTAAGTTTGGTGCTTCGTCTGGTAACATTACTGACACTTAAGTGATTAGTGTAGAATGCTACATATCATCACGTCTTTGAATGCATCTTCCAAATGCCATACACAGTCGTCCCTTGCCACATCACGGTTCGAATTTCAAGGCGTCATGTTTTTTTGAAAACATGTTAATTAATAAATCATACTGTTTTGTGGTTGAATACGGCCTATTCTTTGTCAAAAAAATATGCATATTTAAGCATCCATCCATCTATTTTCTATGCCGCTTATCCCAGCTGACTTCGACCCTGGTCGCCAGCCAATCACAGGCATATTTAAGCAAATGTTAAATTTTTTTGTCTAAATTAGTATGAAGTAAACTAAATGAAGTAAGATACAAATATAAGGCATTGAGAAGACGCATTGAAGGTCGTTGTGATGATATGTAGTATTCTACACTGGTCACTAGGTGTCACTAATGTTACTATAATGTTCGGCGACACACACAAGCACCAAAGTTGATCGCTGCCACAACAGGTTTTTATTGCAGGTTTGAACGATCTCACAATACTCAGCTCTGTTGCCCGTCTATGATGTCATCATGTTGACTGTAATTCTTTGCTAACTAATACACAAGTCATGTTTTTTATAGTTTTACACGCATATAACAATTCTAAATGCATACTTGGTTTTTAATAATGTAGCAGTGAGATCAGCACAGACCACCTTGGTGTTTTGCTGAGTTATTTCTTGAATTCAATAGTGTTTCTTATCTTTTTTATCAAAATGCTGGGACTTGCAACTTTATTTGGCTCAATTTTGACTTACTTTGCATCTGTGATCAAAAGAAAAGAGACTTGAGTTGAGAAACTATAGAATTCAAGGAATAACTCATAGCAAAACAGGAAGGTGGTGTCTCGGTTGATCTTGCGGCCACTTTGCCAACAATCACATCTTCAGTGGAGGTAAAATTAACCTTAAATGTTCATGTGTCCCTTTCATTCCTCATTTATTTGTATTTATATGCATTTTGAATAGTTTTTTGCATGTAAAACATGTTTCGTGTTCACATTTTTTGATTTCTGGAACAGATTAATTGGATTTACATTATTTCTTATGAGTAAAATTGCTTTGGTCAGAGAGCATTTTGGTTTGAGTCGGACCTTCTGGAATAAATTAATGATGCTAACCAATCGGGGTGTCACAGGAGCTTTTGTCACAAGATCTCGCGAGATTAAAACGTTTCAGAAAAAAAATGTCTCGTGGGCACTAGGCCTGGGAGGATAATCAATTAATGAATTAATCAGCCAATAAATCGAAATGAACTTGATCATTTTTTCCGGCTTCAATATATTGCCATGTGCATGCGTGTCTGTTTTCCTCGTCTCTTGTCGAGGATTCACTCTGTGCATTGGTTTCAGCACCTTGGCGAGCTTGTTCTATAGAACAACGGCATGAACGCAGTGAGCCCACCCTTTTGTCAGTCGACACAGAATGCAGAAAAGTGTAACGTACTAGAAATTAAATGAGTAGATTGCAATATACTGTCATGTTTTTTTAGATTTTTCATTGTACTTTTCTTAAAAGTAATGTTAAAATCTCGCCTGGTCTCATTCTCGGAAACCCAATCTTGTGCATCGTCTGGTCTCATAAAACCCCTACTAACCAAGGTTCCACTGTATTTGCTAATTGGACAATGAATTGTGGGAAATCTGTATGCTAAAGCTCTGTACTTTCACATGTCCTTCCTATAAAAATATAGCACATTTGAAGTATCACGCTGTTTTGCTGGCAGCTGTTTGTGATGACGTGTGTGCACTGATGACTACTGACATGTTTATTCTGGTGCACAGAACCTGGGCCTGGAGTCCAGTTCAATATTATCACTACAAGAGTGTGAATCTTGGATCAGTGGATTGTTGCTCCATCGTCCACATCAATGCCCGCCCCCCGCTTTAGAACAGGGTGGAGGGATTTATTCGGTGTAGCCGCTCGCTCCCACCCACAACCCCCAGGCCCTAAGTTCAGCGTTAGGCTTAAGTCCAACCTGCTGCGTTCACAACAACAAAAAAGTTAATTAAACAGTGAGAGGGGGGGTGAGCGAGAGAGAAGGAGGCATCCGGGAAAGATAGGCATCCCCACTTGTGTGCCTTCAACAAGCGACATGTAAGGTAGCGGGGTCACAGCAGCTTCACATTCCTCAGTGACTGCTCCATTTTATCAAGCTGTTACACAATGGACAAATAGTCCAGGTTTTCTTTCCATAGAACACGCCTGACCAGCTTGACTGCCACAATGCGGATTCCAGTGTGCTATAAAATGACATCTAGTTTTCTCTGAATCCAAATATTAACTTCTGTTTACCTTACTGCAACTTTTTAGGACAGATTTTAAGAAAGTTGAATGTTGTATAAGCTAGTGCTTCCGTAGCTATACAGGCAGTGACATGAGGTCTCGGGAGGCAGGGTCCAAAAAATAATAATAACATAAAATGAATATCAATATTTCCTCATTGAACTGTATTCAAAATTAATTTTCTGTCTGATTTCAATAAATCTTACATAAAAATTGATGAATTTGTAGCGTGAGGCCACTAATATACAGTCAAACCTGTCTTAGCGGCCACCTTTATAGAACGGTCACCTGCCTATAGCAGCCACTGAAAAATCCCCCCAGCAAATTTACATGTTATAGACCCTGTGTATAGCAGTCACCTGTCCAACGTGGCCAGCGGCCACCCATTTTGTCTCCCTTGGTCAATATCTGACCGCATGTAGCGGCCAAATTAACGACTCAAGTAGAAGCTTCATGCATGAAAAAGTTTCGTTTTTCAATCAATGAAGCCGTCGTGTGTAGACTTTGATTACTGAGTCCTAGCTCAGTCACAATCATTCACAAGATCCACACAAACTGTCAGTTGTTCCACATAAAAAAAGCCGTCTTCTTTTGAGCTTGCTATTTCCTGGTCAAACATGTAACTTTAAGAGCATTTGCACCAAAACATTACCGCAAATTAGGCTGGGAACAGGACGTGCTCCCAGCGACGCTACAATTTTTTTTAAAAACATACACTAGCATGCATGCATTTATAATGTACTCACGTTATTTTTGATCAATCCTCATCCACAAATCCATGAAAGTCCTCATTTTCTGTATTCGACACAAAAAAAGCCGTCTTCTTTTACGTTCACTACTAGTCTGTTAACTTGTCAGTGTTATTCAGCTCCGAAGCAAACAAGGAAATTTCTCCTGTTGCTTCTGCCAACTTTATTTATTGAACGCGGCCACCAGACAGCAGCTCAGAACACACACACATCTCTCAGCATCGTCACTCCTTCCTGCTTGCCCACAAGGCAAAGGTTAAACAAGCCCCACTACATAGCTGTCCAGCCAATGCCTGTAACAAGTGACACCGTTTATTTCCTGGTGTGAGACAATGTGCACAATGTGTGTCAATACTGTAATGCCGCTTGTTGTGGGGAAGGAGAGACTCACGTCGCCGACAGCGGAGAACACTGCAGGACTTTACATCCACGCCAACATAAACACACTTCCCAACTCTCTCGAAACTCACAGCTAGCACTGAGCCTAGCTCTCCTGCTCGGGACGCCCACCGTCACTTTCCGTCACTTCCTGATGAACTAAAGCTGTAATGACACTCTGCCGTATAAAAAGTCAAATATTAAAAACAAGCGTAAGACATTACTAGCACAGCTTTGTTCTGTGGGTCGTGGATATATTCTATCAGTTATTATAAAGCCTCTAGCTTCCTTTTAGTAAGTAAAAACCTGGCTATGATTGCACTACATTGTCATGTAGATCTACAAAGTACACCTGGAAGAACAAGAGGTGAATAAATGTATTGCAACTGATGTGAAACTGATGAGGGGAAGGATTAAATAAGCTTTGCTTCTTCCTACTTCTTTTTGGACATGCAAAATTGTGAATTGTACTATGTGATGTGCTACTGTTTGACTCATATGCATGTTCAGGATGAATTAAAACCATGAACCATGATAATAACAAGCCTAGTAGTGCTGTACAACTTTTATCCGCAGTCCGCAGTGCCCTCTACTGGTCAACATTATTATTATTATTGTTTTCCCTTTTTTTCTTTTTTTTTCCTCTACTGGTCAACATTCAAACTGGACGCCAACCTGTCTATAGAGGCCACCTGTCTATAGCGGCCACTTTTGCAGACTCCCTCTAGTGGCCGCTATAGACTAGTTTGACTGTATTGTAATTTCCGGTGAATAAGCCACTACTTTTTTCTGTACAGGGTACAGCGGTGTAGCTAATTTATGACAAAATTCTAATCTCGTGACATTGCCTTTACTTCAGAACTATTATTAATCGTTAAAATACTGTTCCGCTCACGAGTCAATGAGGAAACAGTAGCTCTTTCTTTGGCAGGAGCCAATCATGAGCTATCGGTGAACTCACGACAAGCTTGTCAACCCATTGGAAATCGCAGGAGGTCATTAATCAGTATAACAGTCTGACTCACGGTGTCATCTTAGAAAGAACGCCAAACTCATCACACAGCAACTTGTGGCTAAGAAATATACAATACAAGTACTAATACGAGTTAAAAATTTTAAAAAACTTTTAACATTTTCCCATAATTTCCCATAATAGGCCATAATGCATTTCATCACAGCAAAGAATTTTATCGGTTATGGCTGCCGGGGTGCTGCAATGATGTCAGCCTCCCTCTGGTCTCCTCTGCCTCCTTATGGTGGACAGAGACGGCATTGCAGTGCCTCGGCAGCCATAACAAATGAAATGATTTTCTGGGATGAAATGCATTAAGGGAAAACATTTAAATAGTTGTTTTTAAAATTTTAAACTCATATTGGTACTTGTATTGTATATTTGTTAGCTACCTTTTCAGTATGAAGTTGCTGTGTGATGATTTAGGTGTTCTTCATGAGACGACACCGTGAGTTAGACTGTTATATTGGGTAATGACCTCTTGCGATTTCCAATGGTTCACCTGTAAGCGAATTAGACGGCGGGGGCAACAACCGTGGAGGCAAAAAACAGTGGAGACTTTCATATGAAGAGTAATATCTGGTGGCTCAAGCAAAAAAAGTCCACACGATTGCTTTGCTGACGGTGGAGTGGGTGAAGGGGGTGCTTACCTCAATAATGTTGAGAATTATCAAAGAATGAAATAATATATACTCTATAATACTTGATAAGGTTTCCATCCATTTTCTTTCACTTATCCGGGTCGCAGGGGCAGCAGACTCAGTAGGGAAGGCCAGACTTCCCGGACTCCGACCACCTTTTCCAGTTCCACTGGTGGCACACCGAGACATTCCCAGGCCAGCTGTGAGATGTAATCCCTCCAGCGTGTCCTAGGTCTACCCTCCTCTCGGAAGGGCATGCCCGGAACTCCTCACTAGGTGGGTTACCATGAGGCATCCGGACTAGATGCACAAGCCGCCTCAGCTGGCTCTTTTTGATATGAAGGAGCAGCGGCTCCACTCTGACCTCCTGATCTCTTGTGGTGAGTCCAGCCACCCTAGTGAAGACAATAAAAATGGATGGACGGCTGTAACAGTATCTGTGAACAAATGCAGTAAATGGTATGTGATAGCCTGACGTAATTCTCTACCTTCCACTGGGAACTTGGGAGCAACTGGGAAGTTGTGTTTATAATGACTGACTCTCCCTAAAAGTTCCTGAAAGGATATTTTCTCAGAGTGCTCCATCCCAACATTTCCCATGTTCCACACAAAAACACACACTCACACACACGCACTTCCACATCTTGACATTCATTTCTTTCTGGCTCTCCAACAACAATGACTTTTCAAAAGCGCTCCAATTGCCTTGTGACCCCTAAACTCTTCCATCCCCCCACCTTTATAAAAACTGCCAGCAGAAGAATGCTTGCAGAGCTTAAATAATCAGCCACTCAAGGTCCATCAAACAACAAATCCACTTTTACCCACAAATCCACAAAGTTTGTATGAGCATGTCTGTGCTAAAGCGATCCATATTTGCGGTGTTTCCTTTGGCACTGTGGCGACCCATTTGGTTTTGGTTGATACAGGAATACGGTGGGAAATAATTATTTAATTCCATGCTCATTTTGTAAGATATGAACAGTCCATACTTTTAATGGGGTTATGGTTAATTTTGACAAACAGAGACAGAATATAAATAATAATCATTTTAAAAAACATTAGCTTAAGGTGAATTGAAACCACTCAAGAAGCGACAAATACGTTTGGCTTAACTTCATAAAAAAACAGCGCTGAGCTCAATGCAACATTTGCCACACAATGATATGCAAAAGAGGGTGCACGATCAACATGATTAATGTTCACACATTCATTTTGTAGAAATAACACAGTTACCTCGTCTTTGGTACTTCGGACTTCCTCTAAGCAATCAGAATCAGGGAAGTCAAATAATAAATGACGTCTGTCTCATGCCAGTGTAACCGAAGGTTTCAGGATGCTCACTGATGTGGAAGTTCAGTGTAAATAAAGGACGGGGAAACTACTATTGCAACGACAAATCATCAGTACGGTACAACTAACCAACAGTCTAAACCCAGCTCACCTTCCCTGATAGTGATAAAAAATAGCTCAATAACATTGAGGCAGCAAACAAAGTATACACTGTACTACTTTTCAAAAGCAAACATCTTTTGTGAAAGTGCACTCCTGTAAAAAGAAACTTCATAACATTTATATTCAGGTTGAACACTTTGATATTTATATGCTGTTTGAAAATAGCACTGTCAGAAATTCATAGTAAAGTGGATAAAAAGTTCATGTCATCAAACAATTCATGAAGAAGTTCACATATTTCATCCAAAAAGAACTCTGGGTAGCACCCTCATTTAAACCATGCAAACTTTTATGACCCTGCCTTTTAAAAGCATCAGAATCGAGAATCGTTAGGAACCGGAATCGTAAGGAGGAATCGGAACCGGAATTGTTCAAATTCAAACGATGCCCAACCCTAGTGGTAAGCATGCGTCGCTACACACTCACCATTTTGGGCAGTTTGAGAGCAACATCAGGGGAAAAACTGCATTTTGTTGGATTTCTCAGTATGAAGTCACTTATACACCCAAACGATCTCACAAAATTAAAACGTGATGATAGTTTTCGCTATCTCGCGGGAAGAGGGCAGCCAGACTGTGACTATAGCATTGCTACTAATGATAATACACGTAATGCACGGCAGGATTGGTAATGGCAATGGTTTAATTTATTTTGAACATGCCTACATGTTACATTGGAATACATCACATATTACATTTCCCAATTCCACATGACCAAAAAGGAGTAGGAAGAAGCAAAGCTTATTTAATCCTACCCCTTCTGCTAAAACATTGTGTTGTTGTGTAAGTGTTTTATGTTAATATTTATTTATTTTAGCGTAAACATAAAACTAATCAACATAAATGACTAGTAGTAGCAGCTACAAATGCCGTCATTATTTGAACTTTTTTCATTTATAGTTTTTGTTTCAATTTGTGGAAAGGTAAAAGCATCATGCTTAGGTCATGCATGCAAAGCTACAAAACATTTGAAAATGTACCTGCTTTGCTTTGTGACTCAGTTCAATAAATAAGTCTCTTTGTCCAACCTTATTCTTTGTCATTTTATTTTTCTTGAAAGTAATGTTATAATATCATCTTGCGTCGTTCTCTTGAAAACAATATCGTCTCGTCTCGAGTGTATCGTGACACCCCTCGCAAGTACGGCTTAATGGAGTGAAATACAAACAAACATTCAGAAAATGAATTCAAAAATGATATGCAGTATTCTACGCTTGTCACTAGGTGTCAGTAATGTTACTGTAATGTTGTGTGAGACACACAAGCACCAGATTTGATCACCTGAACACCAGGCTCTTATTGCAGGTGTAGCGACTGTCACGTCTCATTCTAGTCACCTCTGGGTGCGGGGAATCCAGGTAACAACGCGCTCCAATAATGCAAGATCCAGACAGATGATCACGTTGGCATTGTGTGCATCATATACGAACGAAAAAAATAATAATTGTATGTCTAGAATGGCAAATGTTATGGCAGGTTGAATAAATGAAGGGTGTGAAAGTGGTACAATGACATGCATGAGTGTGCATGTGAGTGGTAAACACTGTATGACCTCCCAGCAACCTAATTTCATGCACTGTCACTTCCGCATGTGTATACGCAACACCTCCATACCGTCACCAATGGCCAACCAATTATAGCACTGCACAATTACCCCAAAATAAACCAGATGAACTAAACCCAAACAAAGCCACGCCAAGCTAAAACTCAACTCCAAACCCCCAACATCACTACCTGGCTGCCCCGACTCAGCTCCCCTACCACCAGAACACATTTACAGCAACACATATGACAATGACTTTTATTTACTGTATGTCTTATGTGTGTTGTCTTACGTGGCTTATCTTGTCTTATTTTCTTTTATTATGTCTACTGCATTGGGCAATAAGAGTGTAAAGGTGGCTATCGGGGTGTTATTTCATGTCTAGAGGGCTCTAATAATGTGAAAAAACGGATTCACGGAAATTCAATTATCATGGTCCAATTAACCGTGATAAACGAGGGATTACTGTATTACAAAATATTATCTACTGTATATCCAAAGTTACACATTTCAAAGAAACAACTTCTAAAAACCAACACGAAAACTATTCGAAAAACAGAAGGACACGGGAACCTCAGGTCAAAGGCAGTGTTAAGTTTTGGAATGAAACCTTTTAGGATATTTAGGAAAAATGTGCCGCAAGAAGATGGGAATTTGGCTTGATTTCACGGGGACCTCAAATCGTCCAGCATCAGAGCATTAGCTCTGTGTATGTTTTGCTTTTTCTTTGTTTTTTTCAGTTTTTTGGCAACACTAATTCAAAAAGACACCCAGAGGGATTACGTCACATGCAACAGAGTGTCCTAATGCTGCTAATTTTCATGAAAAAACAAGGATGGCTAATAGAACATGCCTTGGGAAAACAGGACATTTTCTCACATTACTTTCAACAGTACTATATTTTTTAGTTCCAAGGTAAATTGGTTGTAATACACACATGAAAATGATAAACAGAAGCAAAATTGTCTTAAGAAACCTGGCATTGTTTGGGATATGTTTGGCAAAAACACATTTCATTAAAATCAATGATTTTCCAAATGTACTTCTTGGCACTCAACACAGGGAAAACATTCACTCCTTGTTATTTATAGGTAAGTATGCTATAATTCTACCGGTCCGGCCCACTTGACATGTAATTAGGCTATATGTGGCCCCTGAACTGAAATGGCTCTGACACTCCTGGAAAGCTTCCTTGAGTCACGTTATTGTAGATGGGAAGCAGGCAGAAAAAGTAAATACCAATGAGCAAATACTCAGAAGCAGTCTTGCAAAAGCCAAGAACTCGAAACAGGACTGAAGACAACACAGACACGGGTGGACACAAACAGGACTAAAAACAAGACCAGACATCAATCACATCAAAGTCCCCAAAATGAAATTCCACCGCAACACATGACACATTCAAGTCCAAACGCATCCTGCGCCAATCTGTGTTGAAGTAGTGACGTAAAACGTGATGACTTACACGTACAATACTGCAGTCCACCACCTCCATCATGGGAGAATTAGCATGGCTTGTGGATCCCAGTAAGAGGATTCTTGCCTGTCCAAGCATCAAGATACATGACCAAATCCTTGAGGTTTCCCATTCAAAACGGTGTTGGTCTTGGTTGCGGCTCTCTAAAACAAATCTCTTTTGCGACTTGGCTAATTGTCCTGACTGCCTCTAATACCTGATTAGCAAAATAAAGTCATTGAGATGCCAACTGGGGCCTTTCTCACCAAATGTGTCTTCGGGGTCTTTTCTTTGGTGTGTGTCCGAACAAGCTGCTTAACTGACTTGTTTTGTTCTTTTTCTTGGTGCTTTCATGGTCTGCAACTTCATTAAAGGTTTCCAATACCAGATCTTGTTCAGTAATTCTTTGTGCTGCAGTGCTGTAGTTGAATGTTGATAACGTTATTCCATCATTCATGTTTGTGTGGTGAGTGTTCGATATCTGCCCAGTTCCTTGATGTTTTTGACAAGAAGAACACCGGCTGAATCCGGTTCGCAATTTCACTTGATGTATCTTTTGCATTGAATTTTCCCCTGCTTCCTTAAGTCTGCTTCAGATAAACAGCTAAACCTCCACTCCAGTCATAGTTTTGCTGTCTGTGTGTTTAACGAGATTGTCAGACCTCAATCTGTCGTTCCGTGCCCTGGCCTCCTGTTGGGTGTAATCTTGATGAGAGGTTAATAAGCCAGAGAGACAGCGGGCCTGGGCAGTTCCCCCACCCCCAATCGGGCCCCACGACCTTTAAAAACATCCTCTGTTAACCCTTCATCACCTCCGTCAAAACACTTCAAACCTGGCCTGAAGGATGTCCGCTTAGATGCTCAAGTAATGAAAAGGATTTGGGATGGAGCTGCATGGGATCAAAGCAAAGGTCCTCTGGTAATATTTGGAGAGTAAATCTAATAGTAAAACAATGCATTCCATTGAGTCTTTTAGATTGTGTCTGTCTGTCAGCTTAGCTCTGACTTTACTACTGAGAATTTGCAGCAGACCAGACAGGGGCTTTCCTCTTCTGGGGCACACATATTACGGTCATGGTTTATTTGTTTTGGACATGCTAAAAAACACTATGGAACATCACAGTTACACAATTCCACAGTACACAAAAGAGTAGGAAGAAGTAGTGCTTAGTTAAGCCTATCCCTTCTCCATGTCTCAGCTTTTGATGATTCCCTCTCATCTTGTGTTGAACATGTTCACATTTACAATAACTTGTGTTTTTAAATGTTTTTATTAAAAAGTGACTGTGTTCACGTCCTGTGTTTAAAGATGAGCATTTTCTAATAGGGAGACAAAAGACTAGACAACACATGGCAATGTATAGCTTTTGCTAGTGATGTGCACTCAGGTGAGGCAGATAACATAAAATAAATATTTGTCCACTGAACTGTAATATAAATGTATTCTCTGTATAATTCCAGTCCTTTTTACCATTTTCTTAAGTAAAAATGGCTGAATTTGCACATTTCCCGATGAAATACAGGGCAGAAACCTAAGGTGAGGCTGCCGCGAGCCTCTTCTATGCTGAGTGTGCAGTGATGGCACTGAGTTGGATCATGGGGACAGGTAGTTCAGGTGAGTATGCTTATCAGGTGACAGCACCGGTACGGAAACGAGGAACAAGGCTAGCAATAGCAACAATGAACCAGCGCTGCAAGTCTGGCGACGATGGCCTTTTAACTGCTGCTAATGTTAATTCCCGGCAGCTGCGTGGCCACCAGCAGTGAAGCGGCTGCCTCTTCCCCCCCGCAGGAAGCACAAACCGCCAAAAATAAGAGCGCAGGACAGGAAGTGCTCGCTCCTGTCCTGCGGAACATGACAGTAATGTCTTTAACGTAAGTGTGACATCATTATTCTCGCTAATCCCACAACAAAATATAAAGAAATGTCATACTGGAGGCGCTTGCAGTACTTGTGTCATCCTGAAGGGGGCGTGCATGCATTGGAAGGTGATTGTCACTGCCGTCCTTCCATAAAGAAGATTTTTGACAGCTGGAAAGCAGCAAGTCAAATGCATTAAAGATATTTTTATATATAAAAAAGGGAAGAACAAAAATGTTTTTCAGTTAATAAAAACATTACATAAATTGGACTAAGAAGCATCTGAAAACAGTTTGAAACAAGTTTTAACCAAAGTGAATGGTTAATGAGCAACCTGTGTTTCCATTTTTTAAAAACTCCAAAGGAGTCAGTGCCTCACCAGCCATGAACCTCACCGCACTTCACTGATATTATAGTAAATGTCCTGCATTACATTTACAATACAGTGGAACCTTGGTTAGCATCATTAATTCGTTCCAGACCGTCTGACTCTAAGCAAAACGGATGCTAACCAAATCAATTTTTCCTATAAGTAACCATGTAAATCCAATTCATCCGTTCCAGAATGCCAAAAATGTTAACACAAAAAATGTTTTTTATAGTTTTACAATTACAGTTTTATATACAGAAAACAATTCAATTAAAAATGTATATAAATAAATATAAAATGGTGGGACAACTCAACTCAAGCATTTTATTTAATGTTCGAAAAGTCGACAGCTGTTCGCATACTCGGAAGAAACGGCAGCAACAGTCATAAAAGTTTACTTTAAGATGTCCGCTAAGTCTGTTGGGAGGTGGTTAGTCATTTAGTTCAACCCAATCAAGTACAGTAATCCGTCGATTGTCGCGGTTAATTGGTTCTGGACCCGATTGTAGGTTGCTGTTACCGTAGGTTTGTGTTTGTCAGCCTGTCTCCAACAATATAATGGCTGAATTAGGATTCCTTATTTATTTATTTATATCTATTTTTGTAGTTATAGCATAATTAGGTTACAGCATAATTTACGAATTTCTAAATACAGTTTTTAGCATTCTTAGAGCCCTTTAGACATGAAATAACATCCCTATAGTCATTTTACACTCATATCACCCAATACAGTAGACATAATAAGAGAAAACAAGACTCATGCTCGTGTGTGTTGCTGTAAATGTGTTCCAGCGCTAGGGGAGCCGAGTGGGAGGCGGGCAGGAAATGATGTTGGCGGTTCGAAGTTGAGTTTTAGCTTGGCATGGATTATGGTCACTACAGTAGCCCATATTAGGCAGTATTGTGCCTGTTGTTGAGATCATTCAAACTTGCATTAAGAGCCTGTTGTTCCAGCGATCAAGTCTGGTGCTTGTGTGTCTCACCCAACATTACAGTAACATTACTGACATCTAGAGACCAGCGTAGAATACTAGATCAGTCTTTGAATGCATCCTTATATTTGGACTTAATTTAGCCATTTTAATGCTTGAAAATGCTTCATTTCTGCAAAAAAGTACAATTTGCTTAAATACGCATGTTTTGACTATTAATACTGTAGGCCGTACTCAACCACAAAACAGCAAGGGTGGCTCTAAATTCCCAGTAGATCAACTGCAGTTGAATCTTGACTGCATTATAATTATTGATATTTAAGAAATGACATGTAGTCCACTTGATGCAGGCAAAGAGTTCTGTTTTGGTGTCATCACATTTTCCCAAGTCTTGTGTGAGTCATTCAGGTGTTTTCATGTCAAACGTTCAGAGCGGTCTGTACATGTGTCTTCTTGAGCAGGGGGACCTTCCGGGCACTGCGGGAGCTCTATACATGACAGCAAAGTGTCTTCCTAATGCTTTTCTTGCTGGCTGTGCTCCCAACTCCCTTGACATCATCAACCAGCTCCTCCCTTGCCATTGTGGGCTGCTCCCTCAACTCACAATCATCCTTACCCCACCAGGTGAAATATTGTATGGAGCTCCAGAGCGAGGGTGGTTGGTTGTTATCTTGGATTTCTTCCATTTATCAATAATTGCACCAATAGTGCTCTGTTTCTCACCAAGCTTCTCCATCATGCTCTTGTAGTCCATTCCAGTCTTGTGCAGGTCTAGAGTACGGTCTTGTCAGCTCTTTGGTCTTGCCCATGGTGGTGGAGAGGTTTGAATGGAAGTGTGTGTTTGTGTGACAGGTGTATTTTATCCACATAATGAGAGAGAAAATAATTAATTCTCCCAAAATTTGCCATAATAACATAACAGATCAATATTTTTTCTACATTTTTTCTTCAAATCTTTCAATCAAGTTGAGTTTTAATCAAAAATACTAAATGTGTCATTATTTTGAATTTGATTTTGAATTGAATTAATTATTTCAACTCTTTAAATGTCCATTTGATTCAATGGTGTCACTCTTTTGACTTTGAAAAATATACACAAAATGAATTATTTTTAGTATAATAAATGTTAGGGAGCTGGGGGTATATTTCAAAGATGAGGCTTTACCGTACATTAGTTAGTACAAGATTGGTAATCATATTTATTTTTATACTTTATTTTTTATTTTTTTAGTGCCATATTCTTAATTTAGGACGCGCTGAGGTCCCAAAAGGACAAAAAAAAAAGTCCTACTGACTTCCATTATAACCACAATTTTTCAATATTTTTTGTCCTCTTTTTTGTCCTCTTGGGGCTTCCTCTTAGGTCCCTCCTGGTTGACCTAGGAACAAATTTGAAATTTTTATTTTATGTTATTTTATGAAAAAAAAGCCTTCTTGGGAAAATTCATGTCATATGGAGTAACACAACCAAAGTTATTCTCAAAAAACTAATTCTTGCTGCTTGGTAGGGGATCGAGTAGTAATATCCCTCAATCAAATACACATTGGTAACCTTTATTTAATGTTTTTTGTGGATTTTTTGTCATTCTGTCTCGCCCTGTTACAATAAAGCTGCCGTACAATGTGTGCCTGGTCGCGAGCCACCTAGCGACATGAATAAGGATGCAGCAGATTTACAACAAGGCTGTAACACGCCTGTGTGAACAGCAGGTGGAGACATTGCTAAAGCATTGCATCTGTAACCTCAACCCTCAACAAGGCCCCAGCCCATACACACACACACACACACAACCTTTGTCACAGCAGCCATCTGATTTGATGGAAGCATCAATGTTGCATTATTGAGTAAAAATGAAATACATTTAAATGCCTAATGAAACCAAAAAAACATATCAATAATTAACTGTTGTCATTATATACTGTACTTGTATGTCAGGTATTATTTGAGTCTATGAAATGTAGGTAAAATAAAGCGTTTGTACATGGAGAAACGTCTGAATTGTGCTGTGCAAGAGCAAACAGACACAGGAGCAGAAATAAATGTTAATTATTAGCCAGTACAAACAAATATCTTTCATGTATTTGACTTTCCTGTGACCCTATTAAGTACAAGCGGTATAGAAAATGGATGAATGGATGGCATTTGAGTTGCTGCTCTCCAGCTGGTGCTGCTGTCAAAAAAAAACCTGGCTTTTCCGCTCTATGGAAGGATGGCAGTGACAAGCACCTTTCGGGTCACGCATACACCCACCCCCTTCAAGATGACAGGTGTATGACAGGTCTGTGTATTTTATTGTGGGATTATCAAGAATAATGATGTCACATTTACATGAAATAGTAGTAGTAATAGTTCACAGGCGGTAGAAAGTCATTGTGTATAATAAATGTTTCTGCAGCATTTTATTACTGGCCACATGCTGACAAACACAAACTGGCAAATTCGAAAAACAGTTTTACAAAAAGCGATGCACACAGTATTTTTCTCCTTACATTGCGCCTTTTGCTCCATTTCTCCCATTTTTGCTGTTTTTGTTTATTTGCTACAATGTAAGCACTCTGATTGGCTTGTCACTGTTGTGGCAACTGAAAAATGAGTACATGTTGGCAGGTCAGCAGTTCAATGGATCGATATTAATATTTATTTTATGTTTTTATTATTAATTTCATGCTCTGCCTCACTCGTCTCCCCTCACCACACATCACTGCAAACGACGACCAAAAAAGACAAGCTGGAAAAATACACAGACTAATTACACAACAAGACACACCTGGGCTAGACACGAGAGGGAGGAGAGAGCTGGTTGGAGGAAACAAGGGTCAGGGCAAGACACAGGAGCCAATCACGGTGCAAACAAGCCTACAGGGAACAACATGAAGCAGGGGTCACCAGCTCGTCGATCGCGAGCTATCGTCGATCTTTGGGACTTTGCTGGTCGATCAGGAGAATATTAGATTAGATTAGATGTGCCCCTCCTGCTCATTAGGACTGCCCCCCTCCCCTCAACCACCATCACTTTGCTCACCCATGACACTGAGCCAATGAGCCAAATAGATCTCTAGTTTGCTCATATAGAGCCGACGCCACAAGCCCGACCCCAGGCCATCTGTGGACCGTGGCTAATTTATCAGTGCATCACTGCAGAAGACCAGTTGTAAAATTGCTAGAATTTAAATTTTGCACATTTGGATCTTAATGAGGTTTTAAGTGGAGCTACAATATGCAAAAGCAAGAAGGGGGAGTGAGACAAAAAGCATTTTGAAAAAGTAATTTATTGAAAACAACAATTAAACTGAAACAGGCTGCTTAAAAGTTTAAGACCATCACTCAAAAAATAACAAAAAACTCTCCAACGCAGACCAAAAAATGTTCTCAGTAGGACTCAGTAATGAGTAGCTCCACTGTTCTTGTTAATCACTTAAAAAATTGCTTTGGGCATGCTTGATACGAGTGTTTCCAGGAGGCTAGTGGGAACATTGCTCCAGGTGGTGAAGATGGCTTCACCAAGGGCATCAACTGTCTGGAACTGATGGCCATTTTTATAAACTTCCCTTGCCATCCATCCCCAAATGTTCTCTATGGGATTTAAATGAGGGGAACATGCAGGATGGTCCAAAAGAGTGATGTTATTCTCCCTGAAGAAGTCCTTGGTCAAGCCAGCATTGTGAACTGCAGCGTTGTCCTGTTGAAAAACCCAGCTGTTACCACACAGACAAAGGCCCTCAGTCATGAGGGATGCCCGCTGCAACATCTGCACGTAAGCAACCGCCATTTGACAACCCTGCACCACCTGAAGCTCCGGTGTTCCACTGAATGAAAAAGCACCCCAGACCATGATGGACCCCCCTCCACTGTGCCAGGTAGAAAACATCTCAGGTGGGATCTCCTTGTCATGCCAGTAACGTTGGAAGCCATCTGGACTGTCAAAGTTACATTTTTTCTCATCAGAGAATCAAATTTTTTTCCACCTTTCAATGTCCCATGTTTGATGCTCCCTGGCAAAGTCTAAACGGGCAGTTTTGTGGCGTTGAAGGAGACGATGTCTTTGAAATTGTTTTTTGTTTTTAAACCCGCAGATGCTGTCTGATGGTTATTGTGCTGCAGTTGGCACCAGTAAGGGCCTTAATGTGGGTGGAAGACCGCCCTGTGTCTTGTTGGCAGCCAATCGGCTCAGCACAGGTGTGATTTTTTTGGGTCTACCACTTGACTTTTTTGTTCCATAATGCTCAGGATCTTTCAAAAACTGTAGAATGACTTATTTACTGCGCCCAAACTCAGCAGCAATGGCACGCTGCAAGAGGTCTTGCTTATGCTCGACAATCCGACCACTTTCAAAAAGAGAAAGCTTCTTAGCTTTAGCCATCAGGAAGGCATGACAGTGTGAATGGAGTGGAGTATCATCTCCGGGTCGGGGATGAGATCCTGCTCCACGTGGAGGAGTTCAGGTACCTCAGGGTGTAGTTCATGAGTAAGGGAAGGATGAATACAAGATTGATAGGCGGATTGTTGCAGCGTCTGCAGTATTGTGGACTCTGCATCAGTCCGTCGTGGTGAAGCGGGAGCTGAGCCAAAAGGCAAAGCTCTCAAATTACCGGTCAATCTACATTCCTACCCTCACCTGTGGTAAAGAGCTTTGGGTAGTGACCGAAAGGACAAGATCACGGGTACAAGTGGCCGAAATGAGTTTCCTCCGTGGTATGGTTGGGCTCTTTTGTCTAGAGATAGGGTGAGAAGCTCCGTCGGGAGGAACTCGGAGTAAAACCGCTGATCCTCCACATTGAGAGGGGCCAGATGAGGTGGCTCAGCCATCCTACAGAACGCCTCCATCAGGAGGTGTTCAGGGCATGTCCGACCAGTAGGAGACCTCCATGAAGACTCAAGACACATTGGAAAGACTATGTCTCTCAACTGGCCTGGGAATTCCTCGGCATTTTGGCGAGCTGGACGAAGTAGCCGGGGAGAGGGAAAGTTGGGCTTCTCCCCTTAGGCTGCTTGATCGCCCCCTACATTAGTAGCACGCTGCAAACATATTGCAAGAATATAATCCTATAAATACGAGATTAAAGTAAAAATCTTGAAAATAACAGTAATTTGAGACGGAAACCAAGGGCAAGATTGAACGTGGCACAAGTCAAGCTAGGTGATATGTGCCATACTTACAATACCCTTACTCCACCATGGAACTACAGCATCATCAGCTTCTTCAGCACCAGACTGTTACACCCACGGTGTAAGAAGGAGAGGTTCCGCAGGTCCTTCATACCGACCGCTGTCAGGCTCTACAACACCTGCACCACCTGAACCATGTTGTAGACACTATGCTTTCTTTACACTGTTCTCTTTACTTGTCTTGCTGCTGTAACAAGTAAATTTCCCTGCTGTGGGATAAATAAAGTACATACATACAATACAATACAATACATCCTCATCAAACTATGACTATTTGCAACCTAATATTCTTGTAACACTCACTTACTACCACTTCCAAAAACATGCATGTTAGGTTAATTGGTGACTCTAAATTGTCCATAGGTATGAATGTGAGTGTGAACGGTTGTTTGTCTATACGTGCCCTGCCATTGGCTGGCGACCAGTCCAAGGTGTACCCCGCCTGTTGCCTGAAGTCAGCTGGGATAGGCTCCAGCATGCTCACGCGACCCTAATGGGGAGAAGCGGCATAGAAAATGGATGGATGGATTCTTCTAGCAAAATGGCACAGATAAGTAAAATTGGTAGATTTCCTGAACAAGAATCAGTATTAGCATGAGTACCTAAACTAAAGACATACTTTTTTTTTTTTATTTGTACACATGCTTTTTCATTGAACAGTGAATTAAATGGCAGTCCAGCAAAATGTTATATAAACTAGGTGATGTGAGTTTGTGACTTTTCAGATTCTTTGGCGGAATGCTAGGTATTTCAGAACAACATTTCTAACCGTTTACAGCCTCATAAAAAAATGAGTAAGTAACAGTTAGTGAACAGTTGTTGTTTGTTGTATTGTGTCAGGAATGTACATTTTCCACATCCAAAGTTTTGTAGATTCATCTTATGTTGTGTTATATTGTTTAATTTTCTTTAACTTAGTCTATTTTTATTTTGCATATCCCCCTTACAGTTTTATTACTATTTTGGTATTTATTTTTTCCATATCATTACTAGCCTGTTCTATGTTGCACCATTACACCGCAAAAAACTCATCGTTTGTGTGACCTTCACTGACAATGGCAATAAAAACTACAGTATAATGATTCTGATCTTCACATTGCACAACATTCAGGTTTTATTTTCACTAAAGCACGGTCTAAATTCACATAATACTTTGGCCACCATTAGATATGTTGCTTTAGCAATACTAGAACGCCACTTAATAGAATGCAAACCTCCACCAAGACTCAGTTGTCCAGCTGTTAGTTAGCAGGCTACCAGGAGATTCTGGGACGTGTACTGCCCCTTTAACGCAATAGCATGACTTTGACATAAACAGACCAATTTTTCATAGAAATAATCCCTTTAGGTTTTAGGATTTTATTTCAACATTGACTTAAGCAGGCACTTTTTAGTAACAGGACGAACATGTACACGTGTGAGTTAAATGGGTTCCACTCTATGTACTTACGTTGATGCTCTGGGGGTTGAAAACATCGAGTGAACAGCTAAATGACAAGGTACACAGTTTGTTGTAAAAGTAGGGTATATTTTACGCTTGTCCAAAGAATGCTGTGAAATGTTAAAGGCTTCTGATCAGTGGTGGCCAAGGTCTATTCAAGTGTCAAAGCTCCAACACACCTTTTTTACACTATTTGCAAATAAAAACCCATACAAAAGTCAATTGAGAGGTAACTCCCTTTTATCGCAACATTTTGATCATAAACATGTCAATAGACGATGATAGATACAATTAGATACAATTTTTAAGATTAGGCGTACTTTCTCAGGGACGGAACAAAAATAAAAACCTGTTTGTGGGGGTCAGAAGGCTTGATGGTTGGTAGGGGTTAAAATACTTGCTTCATTTCATCAAATACTGTGGAACCTCAGGTAGCATCACTGAACTCTATACGTGGAATGGCCCCGATCACTTGCTGCGCGTTGCAGGCCTGACGCCACCGGAAGTATAGAAGTCGCCATGTTGTTTTACCCAAAACAAGAAAGCCTAAGAACTAAGAGGAGTTCGAGATGCTGTCTCGTCTTGTGATACTTGTGAAAATTGCGAGAAGGGACTTACATTTCACAGGTAGGTAAATGCTTATAAATAATAAAAATACAGTCAAACCTGTCTTAGCGGCCACCTTTATAGAACGGCCACCTGCCTATAGCAGCCACTGAAAAATCCCCCGCAGCAAATTTACATGTTATAGACCCTGTGTATAGCAGTCACCTGTCCAACGCGGCCAGCGGCCACCCATTTTGTCTCCCTTGGTCAATATCTGACCGCGGGCACTTTTGCAGACTCCCTCTAGTGGCCGCTATAGACAAGTTTGACTGTAGTTAAAAAAAAATAGATACTTTAAATCTGTAAGCATGTTTTCATCTAAGTAGTTGGAAATGAGCCCTTATTCTCCTTTAGATTTCCACACTGCAATGCTCAACTTCTAAAGTAACGGGTAGTAAATATGCGGAGAGACAGGTGGATTCCTGCAGCCACATCGCAACTCTGTTCAAGTGTTTTCACCGAGGAGAACTTCAACAGGACCGGCCAGATTGTTAGATTATGACAAAATGCAATTCCAACAATATTTGACTTTCCTGATCATCTTCTAAAGGTATGCTTTGCATTTAACTTTGATACTACATAGATCCTTATCATAACAAACACCTTGTGAACACTGAAATTGAGTTGTTATGCATTGTAATTTCAAACCATAGAGGTAGGAAAAACATTAAACTGGAGGGAAATTTTGAGATTTGGGTCTAGTAAATTTACTGCTTCAATGGAATTTTTGTTAATTCAAGTTAATTTTTACACCATATTAATTGTATGTAGTGAATGAAGATACATGTATGTGTATGCATGTGTGCTTTTTTTGAGTGAAGCAAGATGGAGTTGAGTGGGTAGCATACGCACCGGTTAGCATGTTTTTCGGTTAAGGTTGAAAATTTCCACCACAATTTCGCCTCACTTTATGTATATTTTGCGCTTAGTGTACAATATGGCGCTCGTCTTGTCAAGTTATTAATCCACTGCGTGAGTCCAACTGTATTGTTATCACAAAACTTCCTTGTTCGCAACTTGCTAATGCATGGAACCAGGAAGTGGAAGTCAGTTCTGTCGCCTGTCTATGACATCATCAGCGGTGGACTCTGTACAGTAGTTCTATGCTAACTAACACAGTTAGCGACACCTTTTTATAGTTTTACAATTATAGTTTTACACGCATCAAACAATTCTAAATGCATATAAATGATCAATGAAAGGGATAAATGAACATTTAAGCTGACTTTGACCTTCATTGAAGACATGATTGTTGACAAAAGACACGATGTGGCAGTGAGATCAACACGGACGCCGCCTTGGTGTTTTGCTATGAGTTATTCCATGAATTCAACAGTGTTTCTCGCCTTCATTAGCAAAATGTTGGTACTTGCAACTTTTTGGCGCAATTCTGGCTTATTTTGCAGCCATGCTTGAAAGAAAAGCAGATACTTGAGGTGAGAAACACTACTGAATTCAAGAAATAACTCACAGCAAAACATTAAGGTGGTATCTGTGTTGATCTCGTGTCTTTGCCAAAAATCACGTCTTCAGTGAAGGTAGAAGTAAACTTAAATGTTCATTTAATCCTTTCATTCATCATTTATATGCATTTAGAATAATTTTCTTCTTTTTCTGCATGTAAACCTATAATTGTACAACTATAAAAACGTGTTTTGTGTTAATTTGGCTTTCTGAAACAGATTAATTGGATTCACATTATTTCTTAGGGTAAAAATGTATTTGGTTAGAGTATGTTTTGGTTTAACGGATTGATGGCGCTAACCAAGGTTCCACTGTATTCTGCTACAAAAGTCATTCCTCAATAATTTGCAGACATGTCGAGACAACTACACACCCCAGGCTTCTGACTCTGTTTATGTCTGTGTCTTAAGTATTTTCTCAAATATTTACGTGGTATGATTGCATTCCCCTCACTGCTCAAAACAAGGGTTAAATATTGCATATGACTTGATAGCACCTGACACAAACACACTGGAAAATGATTGAAATATCCTTTTCATGTGTTTGTCTCAGGTAAGCAACACTCGAACAAAACGTATCTAAGATGACAGTAAAATTATAACCATCAGAATATGACTAATGATATTAATATTCAGAAGTGAAGAGCACAATCTGATCTGAGATGCTTCTGATTCATTTTGGGGATGTGGAAAATTGCCTGAAAGGTGCAAATGTGCATTTATTATTAGTTCACTTTTGACGCTTTATTATGTCTCCCAAGCGGTAGTGCGCCAAAGAAAAGGAAAGTCATCAGCTTGGTTTGGTTTGGTTTGGTTTAATTTATTTCGAACATGCATATGTCCGAAAAGGAGTAGGAAGAAGCAAAGCTTATTTAAATCTACCCCCTCTTCGTAGCACATCAATTGCTAATACATACATGTGAATACATACAAACACATACATACATATATATATACACATACATCTGCACCTACGCAAGTACACACACATATACATATACAGTACACACATATACAGTATACAGGTACACACATGTTTTAAAAAAATCTCTATATATTTTTGTTTTCCTTTCCTTTTATCTAATTATCCTGTCCTTTCTCTCCCGTTGATATCCACATCCTCTTTGGTATTGCACTGCGAGTGACGCTGGGTTTGTATGCAAGAGTTCCTTTTATTAATTATGTCAAGGTTATTGCTATGGAATGTCGTCCTTCTCGTTGTATTGGTCTGTCTTGTAGGGTGTTTCCTCCATTATGCTTATTGTCATAGTAATATGATCTTTAATATGCATCCAAATCGCTGATATCTTGGACAACAAGCACTCTTGCAACTCCTGAACCTCATTTTAGTTTGATGTCGATTTTCCCGTTAGTGCTCCAAGTGTTTTGAATCTTTCCTTGCTTCCTCAGGTCTCGTGCTTTCTTGGCGATGTCGGCATTGCGCTTTGTGAGATGCTCATTCATGTAGACGTTGGTGCCTCTTAGCTTCTTTCCCTGTTTCAGTAGTGCAGTTTTGAATTCCCTGGTGGTGAACTTAATGATGACAGGTGTGGTGTTGTTTCTGCCGTGGAGTGGGACGCAAGTGTCAATACTACTGACATCGACATCACCTTCTTCGATTGTAGGAAGTTAGCAATCTGTTGCTTTATTGAAGGAACATCTCTTGACTTGGGTGTGATTTGGAGCCCTGTGAGGACCACATCATTCATTCGTGCCATCTGATCCATCTTGTCAATGTAGTTTTTAATTTGCTCCTTGATATTCTCCTTTGCTTCTTTCTCTTCCTCAAGGGTGGTGCAAAAGGCAGCATTATCCTTCAATAGTGCCTTGATGTCATCCTGTAGAATGTTGATATCATTGCATGATGCTCTGTTTTCTTCCCTGCGGTCTTTAGCGTCCTTAAGATCAGTACTTGAGGTGGCTTCCATAGGGTTTATAGCCTCCTTGAGAGCAGTGCGTAAGGCAGCGTTATCTTCCAATAATGCCCTGATATCGTCCTGCAGAACCCTAACATCCTTGCACAATGCTGTAGTTTCGTTACGGTTTTTCGCTTCCTTAAGAGCAGAGTGCAAGACAGTATTGTCATTCAACAGTACCTTAATATCGTCCTGCAGAGCCTTGATATCTTCCGTAGGGTATTTAACCTCCTTAAGAGCAGCGCTCAGGTCTGCATTTTCATCTTGCAACTTCTTGACTTCTTTTCTTAGTTTTTTGATAGCCTTGCTCTGTGCTCTATTTTCTTCCATAATGTTTGTGACACCATTACTGACATCCATTGTGACTTCATAGAGGTTGTTGTAATCACCTTTAACTTCTATTTCCAGAGATACAGCCTTCCTTATACTGTACTTGTAGCAGAATGTATCTCTGCCATTGTGTGCAGATTCTCAATTGCTCACATTATTTGTGGTAGAGTGATCTCTCTACTGTTGAAGGAACTATCAAAGGTTTCTGTTATCTTATTGAAAGCATCTTTCAAATCTACGTATCCTGGCATTGTTTTTATGTCCACGTCCACTTCATATTCAGAGCCAGAATCATTCTCCTTTGTGTTTGACATTGTTGCTAAGCAACTTCTTTGAACTTCAGCAGTTCACTAGTTAGCTAGACTTGCTAGCAGGTATCGATACTTGTATCTGGACCTCTCGACTATCCAAGTTAAAGCTGGGGGATTCAGCAAGCAGCACTGATCCTGTGTTCATGAAGTGTAGTCAGGAAAGCACCAAAATAGTTAAAATTTCCAGTATCATCAACAGAGCTCCTGCCATACACGTCCTTCCCCGTCAAGGAAAAAAAAAAAAAAAAAAAAGTGGAAGTGAAAATGAACATTATAAAAAGCTCAGAGGAGACATGCGTACCAATATTGGCTGCTCTTTTAGTCCTAACCGCTTGACTGTCGCAACCATCATTAAGGCTAAAGATGATTGAACGCTAATGAATGCTAACGGGGTCATGGATTCTGTGCTCTGCTACAAGGAGATCTGGGAGGAGAATGGGAGGTTATTCTTCCAAACTAGCCTGGGCCAATATCTGAAGACGGTTGAAATAGAAGTACAGTAATCCCTCACCACTTCATGCTTTAGAATTTTGCGGCTTCACTCTGTCCCTTGCTCTATCGCGGTTCAGCTTTCGCGGATTTGCCGTTTTGTGAATTTTTTTTGTGCTTTTTTTTTTATTACAGCGTAGGTACGCTGTTGGAGGCCGAGCCTGGCCCTTTAAGAAGAATTGCATTGTGGGAAGTTGAGTGACTATCTTTTCCCTCTCTCGTCTGTCTACACCGCCCATTGTTTTCCGCGTCCTGATTGGCTGTAGACCATGGTCAATCAATCTCCTTCGTGCCATCCTGCCATGTCTCTTGTGTCATCGCTAGCTTTCCTGCTAGCTAGCTTGTAAATGAATCTTGGGTCATCTGCAGCAATATTTGTTGCAATATGTTCAGGGATACAAAAACGCTACAGTACAGCGGAACGGCGCCAGGACTAAAAGGCACGACCACAAGAGTGAAATATATGTGAGTGACTTAATAATTTCTTGTGTTAAGGTTGATCATTAAAATTCAAATGAAGGTTTGAACTTTTTCGAGAGTGTTTAAACAAGAGAGAAATGTGAGAAAATGTTCCTGCCTGTCTGAGAAAGTGTATAAAGTGTATGGTGAGGGGTTTTACAGCATTAAAACATATATAATTGTAAAAAAAATAAGTTGGCTACTTCGCGGATTTCACCCTTTTCACAACCTATCCCCAGCGATAAACAAGGGAACACTGTATCATGCTGTTTTGTGGTTGAATATGGCCTATTATTAGTCAAAAATATGTTTAAGCACATTTTCCATACAGTATGTTATGCCTCAATTAAACATTTTCAAGCCTAAAATGGCTAAATGAAGTAAAATATAAATATAAGGCATTCAGTAGACACATTTTGAAGATGTGATGGTACAGTATGTAGCATTCTACACTGGTCGATAGGTGTCAGTATAATGTTGAGTGAGACACACAAGCACCAGACTTGATCACCGCAACAACAGGCTTTTATTGCAGGTTTGAATGATCTCACAACATGCACAATAATTCCTAACAAGGGCTACTGTTGCGGCCGTAACCCACGCCAAGCTAAAACTTCCTGTCCGCCCCCCACTCAGCTCCCCTAGCACCGGAACACATTTACAGTAATGCGCACAAGCATGAGTCTTATTTATATGTCTTATTTATATTATTTATCTTATTATGTCTACTATATTGGGTAATAGATGATTATAGGGGTGTTATTTCATGTCTAGAGGGCTCTGATAATGTTCAAAGCCGTATTTAGAAAGTCGTAAACAGGTTTTCTATGCTCTAACTAAAAAAATATTTAATTTAGGAAAAAACAAATCCGACATCTAAGTGTACATCTTTGAACATTGTCAGTAAAGCCCATGCATTGTTCTCTGAGAAATTCAGGAAAATGTGGAAAATCATGAAACCATGCAAAATTTAAAAGCAAAATACCCATCATTGGTTCGTACCCCACCCTTCCAAAAAGCAGATGATTCACTGAGTACTCAGGGTATTTGTGGGATATGTGGTGAACACAAACACACGTTTAAGATCAAAACAGTGTTTGAAAGTAATCTAATGAGTTCTGGGTGTCTGGGAATGTTCCCACTGTGGGCTTCATTCAGGTTTTTGTTTGTTAAAAACACGTACAGCACTGAGGATGACAAGAAAATAACTTTGTTTGTTGTAGAGCTGTGTGGTCTGTGTCTGTTTGCACGGGATTGGAAGGTTTTTGTGAACATAGAACTTGGTCGAAACTGGATGGGCACATTCTTTTTATCCCCTGGCATTTGTATAGTAAAATAAAAATATATAGCATAAAAATATCTTCACCATGGTGTTGGTATATTCTGTACTTGTTGTACAGGTCAGGTGACAACACAGGAAGCTTGCAAGTGATCCCAGTGAGGTAATAAGCAGCCCAGACAGGGTGTTGTCTCCACCTCCACAGCATAGAAATATCACCACAAGACAGCAAAGGAAGGTTTTTCCTCCAGGGCAAGTGATCTTATCACTACATTTTTACTTGGCACTCTGCTGTTTAGCAGTTTTCTTTCAAAAAGAGTAAGGCTAGTAGGTGTTATTTTAGGTATTTTCAGCCTTCCGAACGTCAAGACACAATGGCTGGTGAGTTTTCGTTTTCATGCAGCCTCTGCAGAAAGCATCTCGACACACTTAAAGGTAATTAACTTATACTTGCTCCACAGATGCAAGCTTTCAACAGGAATTCCTGGAGACTCACAACGCCTACCGAGCCAGACACAGTTCGCCGCCGATGACCCTCAGCGGGGAACTGAACACGGCAGCTCAGAAATGGGCGGATCACCTGCTAGCTTTGGGTGCTATGCAGCACAGTAACACCAAGGATGGAGAGAATCTTTACACCATGTGGAGCTCAGTGGCCATTAAACACACAGGTGAATGTTCCATCCACACCACTTTAGAATTCACTTTCATTACCAAATGTTGCTTTTACACACTTGTTGTGGTGGCTTGTATCTTTAATTCATCTTCTCTCATCTTAAACCTTTACAAAATGTTGACACGCTGTGAATGATTTTATTTTTTTGTAGCCATTATGTGCCAATAAGTCCGCTCACATCAGCTCCTTTGGAATATGCAACTGCAGAGGGCGACTTTCATGTGAAGCAGGTGTTCTGTTTGAACAGATGTGAATGTTTAAATTCTTTATTAACACAAATTAGCCTGATTTTGGCTGATTTTTTAAAAATGTATGCTTGACTCAGAAAACGCACCCACCTGTTTTCAGTTCAGTTTTCATGTTCACATTTTAACCAAAAAATTTCCGCAAAACAGCTAATACGCGAAAGGTGAACCGCGATGTACGAGGGAAAACTGTACAGTAGGCTTATCAATTATTTACATTTACCCAAAGAATTGTAACAACAATAAACACATCCTCCTCTTTTATCCAGGCCTACTGAAGATTAAGAAAAATTGCATTTTAGATCTCGCTGTGTAAAACAGGGCGAGCTCCACCCCCGCGGCTCACGCATGCGTGATTCATTTGCACTTTCAACGTGTACAGCTCCACATCATGCTGCCGGCTTGTGACAGCCTTTGGGCGGGACGGACATGTCAACAGCATCCACTGCTCCTCGGTGAGAACACAAAATGCAGAACAATACGTGCTTTCACTTTTAAGTCCCCAAATACCAGAAAACTCCCCAACGCCAGAAAAAGACGCTAGATTTCTCACTAGTCGCTCTTGAAAAAGTGTGTTGTCAAGGCGGGTTGGAATGTCACTTTGTGGTGAAAGGGGGAATTCTGCCCACAACGTAGACTCCGAAGTGTGATGGCAGAGCGAAATGGGAGGCGAGTCAACCCCAATTTGAGCTATTGGCCCAGGCATGGTGGTGGTCTACAGAAGTTTACCTCTCCTGTTATGAAAGTAACCCACTGAGTTCATCAGAAGAAAAGATTCAAGATTCAAGAGTTTTATATGCATTTAGAATTGTTTTATGCATGTCAAACTATAAAAATGTGTTTTCTGTTCACATTTGTGGCTCTCTGGAACGGATTATATAGTTTCCTCTCTCCATCACGGTTCACCTTTCGCAGAATCACTGTTTCGCTGGGGTTTTTTGTGCAAATTTAGTGCTTTTTTTTTTTTTACAGCATGAACGCACATTGTGTGCGGCGTCCTTACTGGCTAAGGGAGAACCTGCCCATTGTCTTCTGCGTCCTGATTGACTGTAGACCATTGTCAATCAATCTCCTTGGTACCAAACTGCCGTGTTTCCTGTTGTCTATCACTAGCAAACAGCTTGCAGAGAACTCTGAACTCTGGATGTTTGCATGTTTTCTCCCCGACAAAACCCACAATGTCCACGGAACGCTCTGCACCCAAAAGGCAGAGGAAGATGCTAACCATTGTACAAAACGTTGGACTTGTGGACATGCTGAAGGAAGGTAGATGTTAGGCAGCTGTAGGGCACCATTACAAAATACTGTAAATGAATCTTTGGTTGGAAGAGGCACGCTCAGAAGAATGAAATACGTGTGAGTCATGTCATAATTCATTGTGTCCAACCTCCTAGGTTGAGCATTAAAATTCAAACGAAGGTTTGAACTTTGAAGAAATGTGAGAAAATGTCAATGCCTGACTGAGAAAAGTGTATAAAGTGTATGGTGAGGGATTTTACAGCCTTAAAACATATGTAATAATGATAATATGGAATAATTATATGGATTTCACTTATTGTGGACTATTTTGGGAACCTATTGCCGCGCTAAACCAGGGAACTGTAATTGGATTTACATTATTTCTTATGAGAAAAATGTATTTGGTTAAGAGTACGTTAGAGTCTGACCTTCTGGAACGGACTAATAACGCTAACCCAAGGTTGCGCTGTACTTCCACGTTTGGCAACCGGTTCCAACCATTGCAACTTCAAAAATATTCAGCTCATTCAAAACATCCTATTTTCGTCATTCCAAAAGTTGCCGGTTTTGCCGACATTCCCATTGAAATGAATGACATTTTCCATGAAGCATTTTTTTATTCACATGCCATTTTTACACAAATGGCCTTGTCTTTTTACTGCATGTTGTAGGATGCCATCTATTCTTGCTTTATTGTTAGCATCGTTTCATACAAAACTGTCACAGTGTGTCTTCTCCAGGAAAAGAAGCTGTAGATCACTGGTATGGTGAAATCAAGGAATATAACTGGAACAAACCAGGATTTGATTACAGCACAGGTAAAACTTCCTATCAAACCAACCAATTCAAGCAGCTAACCTAATGAACTGTCTAATCACTGTACTGTTCTTTTCCTAAAACGCAGCATCACACCCATATTGTTCTTGCATGTCTCCTTTTGTCTTTTCAGGTCATTTCACTCAGGTGGTGTGGAAAGGAAGCACCCAACTGGGAGTTGGTATGGCCACCGATGGCAACAAGGTTATTGTGGTTGGCCAGTACCGCCCATCTGGCAACATCAGCGTGCCGCAATACTACGTGGAAAATGTCCTCCCACAAAGTATGTTACTCACTCATTACTTTCTATTTGACATATTTTATTCCAGGATTCTAGCAGACGTGTATAAAGTACCTACACAGAAGCCATACTTGAGTAACAGTAAAAGAGTAAGTTTCTTGTCAGAAAGTGACTGCCAAGTGAAAGTAGCTGCTGTTAAGTTGTGTTGTATGACATGCTCTCATATTGGAATGTATCGTGCTCTGGGAATTGGCACACGTGGCGTCAAGTAATGAGGAAGCCTCGATGCAAGAATGTGATGTGACACTGGTATTGATGCTGATATTGGACGTTGACTTAACGCCTTAAGATTTTGGGGGGATAAAACAAGAGTGACCAAACATCCTGTTTTTCAATGACATTTTTGTGTCCTGATGTCGGGGCCGGAAGAGGGATGTTTGGGCTTCTTGTCTTAGGCTACTGCCCCGCGACACAACCGCGGAGCAGAAGAAAATGGATGGATGAAAATGTCCTAGTTTTTGCAGTTTTCCATTGGGCCATTCAAACCCATTGGTATTAGGGCACTCTGCTGCATGAGACATGATCCCTGAGAGGCTTTCTGAATGAGTGTTACCAAAAAAACGCAAAAAGCCAAAGAAAAAACAAAACATGTGTACAGTAATAATAATTCTAATAATAATTAACAATTTTTTGCGGTTTATTAATTTCTTACATTACCAGGCTGTTTTAGCAAGTTTAATGTGTCACAACTAGTTGACTCATGCTAAATCAACAAAAGAACTTAGCCAATTACATTTACAAAAAGTCATGTAGTTTTATTTTTATTGAATAACTGAATGTAGAAACAGAAGGCACTTCCAATCCAATATATTCGACATATTCCAGGATGAGTAATTTGCATGTCATCAACATAAATTAATACAGTTTACATAAATACATACAATACAGTGACATCAATAAATACAATCTAAAAATAATTCATCAAACAGGGCTTGTCTAAATTTAATCCGCTGCTGCGATATGTCAACGTCGTCGCCATCTTGGATGTGTCAAGGCTGCGCTGTAAACGAATACAAGTAAATGTACTTACTGTCATAAAGAACCTTTCTACAAAGAAGTTTAAGTTTATTCCTGTCGCAGCAGTGGACAAACCCACTCGATGCGACGTCTAACCATGTATATATATGTCTATGGTTTGCGGCATGTCAATCCGGACATGCTGCAAAGCCTAGCCCTAACTTCCTGTTTACAGTGGCACCTTACACAAGCAACCAATCATAAACCTTCTTCTTCGACTTTTTTGGATTGATTGGCGCGCGGCATCACAGTACTTCCCGCAGCCATTGGCTACCGAAACTACTATTTCTAACTACTATTTATTGAAAATACGAATTGAAAATCCAATAAAGTAAGTCGGACCTAACAGGAACGTTAAAGTACAAACATGTTAAAAATTACTTCAGTAGAGTAATGAAGTGTGTGCATAGTTATACATTTTATACATATATAATTATAAAAAAACTACTTCAGTAGAGTAATGAAGTGTGCATAGTTATACATTTTATACACATATAATTATAAAAAAAACATGTAAATGTTTTAATACATTTAATATAGTTTACAATAGTTTCTTTAGTCAGTTTCAAGATGTTAGTATTTAGCAAATATATATTTTATAAATATATTTTTAATTTATTTTTTAATTTTAAAAATAATTTAAATGTCTTTTTTAAATATATATTTTTAATACAGTTTTATTTTGTTAAAGTGTACGGTAGTTTTTATCAGTGGCAAATGCACATGAAATGAAAATGAAAAGATAATTCAAATAGTCAGGTAATATTGATAAATTTCAGTCACTCACATAAAATATTAACAATTAAATAAAAATGCTTACAACAAGTAAAAAAAAGTACACAGCGCAATACATTTAAATGTTAATATAAAAACATTATAAAACATTTAACAGCTCAGCCAAAACTCAGCCAAATTGCCACTGTACAAAAACTCGGGGAAAAGTTTGTCTACTATATTGGGTAATACAAGAGTAAAGGTGACTATAGGGGTGTTATTTCATGTCTAGAGGGCTCTTAATGTAATGTTTTCTGCTACAATCCCAAAGTCATTGCTCAATGCTTTGCAGACATGTTGAGACAACTACACGCCCCAGGCTTCTGACTCTGTTTGTCTGTGTCTTAAGTATTTTCTCAAATATTTACGCGGCATGATCGCATTCCCCTCACTGCTTTCAAAACAAGGGCCAAATATTGCATACATATTGATGGCACCTGACCAAAAATATTCAGAAAAATGCTTGAAATATCCCTTTCATGTGTTTGTCTCAGTCAGGAAAGTAACACTTTAACATCTAAGCTGCCAAACAGAGACTATAGAGCAGGGGTCACCAACACAGTGCCCGCGGGCACCAGGTAGCCCCCCACGACCACATGAGGCAGGCCTGCTTTTCATTCAGGGTTTCAGTTAATAATGTGAGAACACTAGAAAGAAAAGTATTCTGAAACATAAAACGTGAGTTGTGGATACCAGCATTTTCTGAATGTTTTAGTAAAACAAGCATATTTGATCTGTTTGGGTTGAAATAAGGTATGAAAATCATTTCTACAAAAATGAGTAGCTCGTGGCCATTTTCATTTTCTAAAAGTAGCTCTCACAAGAAAAAACGTTGGTGACCCCTGCTATAGAGGTACAATCATCAGAATTGTAATGGTTTGAATTGGTTGAGAAATGTGAAAGTAATCATTTATTAGTTCACTTTTTACGCTTTAATATGTCCCCAAGCGGCAGTGCGCCAAAGAGAAGGAAAGTCCTCACCGTGGAAGTAAAAATGAACGTTATAAAAAGCTCAGAGAGAGGAGACACGTCCATCAGTATTGGCCAATTTTTTGGTCCCAACCGCTCGACTGTCGCAACTATTGTTAAGGATAAAGATGACTGAATGCTAACGGGGTCATGGATTCTGTGCGCTGTTACAACGAGATCTGGTAGAAGTGACGGTTATCCTTTTAGACTAGCCTGTGGTAGTAGAAGTGGCAGTTTTCCTTCCAGACTAGCCCGTGACAATATAAACAGCGATAAATGAGGGCTCAAAGTACAGGCATAAAAATACAACTTAAATACAGTAATGACATTTACAGTACATATACTGTAGAGCAGGGGTCACCAACGGTTTTCCTTGTGGGAGCTACTTTTACAAAAGGAAAATGGCCAAGAGCTACTCATTTTTGTAACATTTATTTTCAGAGCTTATTTTAAACCCAAACAAAGCAAATATGCTTGTTTTACCAGAACATTAACAAAATGCTGGTGTCCACAACTCACATTTTGTATTTCAGAATGCATTTCTTTCTACTGTTCTTTCATTATTAACTGAAAACCTGAATGAAAAGCAGGCTTGCGGGCACCTCATGTGGTCGTGGGGGGCTAACTGGTGCCCGCGGGCACCACGTGAGTGACCCCTGCTGTACAGTATATCATTCATTTCAAGTCATGAAGTGAGGGTTGAACTTCTGCCCTAGGTTTTTCAGTCAGTTGGGATTTTTTTAAATATACAGAGACACCAAATGACCAATTTGATATGATAAAGGCATTGCATTTTACAGCTGAGAGAGGAGCAAGTGGAGCTACAAACACCCCCAGCAACGAGACAGGAGGTAACCCAAGACAGACGTGCCCACTGCAGTAGAAAACCTTGGCCATCCTTGCAGTACATTAACTTCTTGTACACCTGTGAGCATGTTTTATGTAAAAAAAAAAAAACGATTTTACTGACAGGGAGGTTATCATATTTATTTTGACTTATCTATGATCGAGCTTTTAATTCTGTATGTCTGCCACTAAGCTGAGCATTTATGTGACAATTGCAATTTGTTATCTTGCAAATTGACAGCAATATATGTTCAAGATAAATTCTTGTATTACTAAAAAATAAAATTACAAGCGGGAGAAAAGTGACTTATTAAAAAAGCTTTTTATTGTATGCATACATTTATTGAAAAAAAATATTGACATTTCAGGTTTGTTTCATTCTTGGTGGTGTAAATATGTAAGCGTACTACTATATAGTGACTGCACGACTCCAGAAGACAAACTTTGCACGCAGTTACAACAAATGGTCGCTTGGAGGCGGTATTGCCTCATTAGCTTACCACTGACGGAGCACAAGAAGAAACCCCGGCTCATCTATTGGCCAGGGTCGGAACTGGAAATCCATGCCTTTACGCCGACTTCTCCAGGACAAAAAATGGAGCAACACCAAAATATAAAAATATTAACAATAAAAGTCTGTAAACAATAACATAGTTTACCATAGCAAATGCATTCAATTAAATTAGCCTATAGAAACAAAAAAGTACATGACTGTAATTTTCGCTGTCAAAATGTTTTATAAAAAGCCAGCATCAGAACCGGAAATCCATTCTTTTCCACCGACTTTTTCACGACAAAAAACAAAAACATGAGCAACACCAAAATAGATACTGTTAACAAATAATAAAACATCTTAATAAAATAGTATTTTACCATAATGAATACATTCAATTAATTTGCAACAAAAAGTAGATTTTGGCTGTTTTCAAAAAAGGAGTGGAAGCGGAAATCCATTCTCTTCCGCCGGCTTCTTCACTACAAAAAATGGAACACCACCAAAATTAAAGACTATTAACAATAAAACTGTAAACAGTTAAGAATATTTGACTAATACATTCAGTAAAATTAGCATAGAGCAAAAAAAGGTACATTACTTTCATTTTTTCCTGTCCACATGTTTTATAAAAGCAAATAATTGTACTTATAAAACATACTTTGTGTGAAATTGAAAATGAAATGTCTTCCGTGATTCAATGATTTTGGTTGATATTTTAGCTTATGTTCCTGCTGTTTGGTGGATGTAGCATGTGTATATGGATACAAGCGTTGCGTCAGTTACGACAGCAACACAGATGCAACCACGCAGCCTCCTGTACTTGGTGGGGGCTGGCGCTTTTAAATGGATAAAAAGTAGATGGTGAATTTGACCCTCTCCCAGTTTCATTAAGCAGTAGCACTTAGTGTAACATGATATCTTGTACTTCCTGCCTGAGGGGGTTCATTGGACTTCCTTTGCATGGGGCCGACCATCTTTACACTTTCAGAGGCACTTCTTAACCCAGCAGGTCAGGTGTACCCCGGGTGGTGTAATGTAATATAATGCTATTTATTTCAAATGTATTGTGTGTAAAACAAAGACAAGCACACTGTAACCGCGGGTCTTATTTAAGACGACCACTACCGTTGCAGAAGCGTAACATTAAGTTAGAACTATTACCAACTAACAACAAATTTCACAATAAAAGCGTCTCGCCTTTCACCGTGTCTGACTGCACTGAACAAAAAATGTCCAAAAAGTATCTTCCAACAACATTAAACATTAACATTAAAAGCACAAAATGAATAAAGACTGACAATTGATATGAGCCAGGGACTGTATTCACAAAGCTTCTCAGAAAGCTCTTCACTTCCGGAGAGCAACTCTGAGCAAGGAGGAGACAGAAAAAGCTAGGTATGACGCAGTCTTCTCTGATTGGTTGTTACAAAAAGGGGGAAAGACCAAAAAAGAAAGAAAAAATGCGCTCCGCGCTCCTCGTAACGAATAGAGAGCAAAATCAACCGATCACTTGTAACTTGGACTGTATTAAGACATGTATAATGATGAAACTCAGCAAAATGAAAATGATATGACTCAGCTTCAAAATGTTTGAACGTAGCCTACCTCAATCACATGCCCGTGATATGGATATGCTTGTTACGTTTACTGTCCATGCTGGTAATTCAACGGCTTAATACAGTATATTTGCTATTAATGGTGGATGCAGACTCAGCTGTCAGCCATTCCTGTGATTGCTAACGATATGAGCCTGTGAAAGCACCTTAATGGGATTGTGACAGACCCAAGTCTTCACTGCTGCATTGTTGCATTTTTGTTGTGATGACTTTCATCTCAGGCGTTAAATAACCAGCAAGCTCAACCCTGATGAGCTCCACCACAAACCCTGTCCCTGCACGGCTGAGCCGGTAACGTGTTATTAAATTTAGCATACCGAGAATATCTCTTTCGCTCTGTCTTCCCGCCATCGTGTCTATTCCACTTAAATCTCCTCTTAAATGCGACTCACCGCTGGCAGAGCTACGGGGTGGCCTTGGTCCCTCTCCAGCCACCCCCACGGGTGGGGGACAATTTTGACAAACGCGGGTCTGTGGTTCAGCCCACTGGTTCAGCCTAACTGCTGTTTCCACTTGGACGCATTTCACTGCAGCGCACAACTTTGTGTGGAGGAGCTGTCAATAGAACCGCATCTTGCATGAACTGCAAGCGGTAGGTTAAGTTTCCCATGATTACTTTTGTTGGTTTTCTCACTATGTTGACTTTGACTTCAATCCTGAAGCGTGATTCAGCACATCTGTTAATAATGGAAGCTGTCTGTAGCAGCCTGAGTGGGCATGTCAAGTCTAGAGTTAAACAGGAGTGCCATCGGCATCCACTTTTGTATTATGCCCTGCTGGTGGGGAGCAGACTCCGGAAACTATGCATCGAAAACATGTCCTCGGCACACTGCTCAGCTATTAATTGCTCTAATAAACGGTCCAAAAGCAGCGGGGCCACCCCACTGGCCATCTAGACAATTCATCTAGACAATTCAGGTATCAACTCATGGGAGTAATGGTCTCACCTTGGCCACCCCAATGGCCACCCCACTCCTAACATTTTGCCGCCTTAGGAGCTCTCTTAAGGCCTAAGACGCTTTGTGAATAACTTTTATATTAGCAAGTAAAAATTCTAAGAAAACTTAGAATCTGAGGAATTCTTAAGATTTTTCCAAGAGTGAAAACAGGCCCTGGAGTGTGTTTTCCAAAAAGATGACGATCACATCCTTGTTTGCTATGTGGGTGCTATGTGGCCAGCATCAATTAACTTGACACCGAATAAATACTCCCTGCTAATAGGTTGCCCTACGAAATCTTTAAAGACCCTTCAGTTAGTCCAAAATACTTCCGCACGAGTCTTAACCGAAACCAGAAGAAGAGATCATTTTTCACCCGTATTAGCCTCACTGTATTGGTTACCTGTAAAATTTAGAAAGTACATCTTAAAGAGCTCCTAGAACCCTATCAACCCAGTACAACACTGCGCTCCCAGAGTTTACACTTACTTGCTACTCCTAGAATTTTTAGAAGTGAAATGGCAGTTGCTGCATTTAGTTATCAAGCTCCTCTGTTATGGAACCATATCCCCTACTCAATCCAAGGGGCAGACACCCTCCCGCTATTTAAAAGTTAAAGCAAAACCACATTTTTGTTATATAGTTAGAACTGACCCCAATACGCTGATATGTATCAGAGACTCTCCTGTTTTTTGGCTTGGTCTACCATCTGCCGCTCTACTCTTTTTTATCTCAACCCAACCAGTCGAGACAGACCCAGAGCCTGGGTTCTGTTCAAGTTTCTTCCCCAGAGGAAGTTTTTCCTTGCCCCCGTCGCCACACAAGTGCTCGCTCATGTGGGGTTTCGGTTGGTTGTGAAACAAACTCAATTGCACTGACTTGAACACGAGCACTGAACACACTCATAATAATGTCATCAGAGCTCGCCTTCATGCGTTCAGCATTTGGGAACAACGATGAATGGGAAAAATATACGTCTATTTGCAGCAACATCGGACAAAGTGACACGTAACATTCACTTGGTCTCGGAGCACACAACGATGGTGTGTTTAAGGACCGCCGAACAAAAACAATGAAACAAAACGACAGAAACATTAACAACGATGGACTTTTTCACAGTATATAATTTTTACAATAAAAAGCAGACCTTATTTCAATAATTGGTACACATTTACATACAATTCAATGTGGTTATTCACAAAACTGTTTTTTTGAAATCATGTATTTTTTATCATTGCTTCTCAATGTTTTCTATGGCCCGGTTCGGCCCCGCCCGCGGACCAGTACCTGGCCGCTGACTGGTGGTTGGGGACCTCTGCTGTACAGGACACATTTGAACACATTTAAAGTGTCAACCACAGCTTCTTATGGGTAAACCTGTATTGTATGAATTGTATCAATTCAAAAGTTGAACTTCTGGTCTGAACTATTTTGCTCAATGACAACCTCTAACTGCTAACACTGTATATGGCTGTGAATCTTCTCATCGAAGGCTATTCATCCTGCTTCTTTCCCATGTGAACTATTGTGTTTTGAGCCTATTTGACAATGGAATAGGTGTGGGTATAACCCGGTTTCAAGACAAAGTATGTCCTGACATGCTGACACATTTGGACGGGATCTTATGTTTGCAGCAAAATGACTGAAGGCAGCTGAAATATGGCCGGGGTAATGCGATACGAGTGAATCAGTGTTTCCTCTTTGCTGGCCTACTGTATATGAACACAGCTGCTCCAGTCACCTGTTCCACTGCTGCTCCATTGCCATGTTCAAATTCACAACAACAGCATACTTATAATATAAACTGGGGTCCCTTTTTCAGGACAACATCATTTTCCGAAGCATTTTCAAGCATAAAATGGCTACATTAAGTAAAATACAAATACAAGGCATTCAGAAAATGCATTCAAAGACGTTGTGATGATATGTAGTATTCTACACTGGTCACTAGGTGTCAGTAATGTCACTGTAATGACGATCTATTGCAGGTTTGAATGACCTTAAAGCAGGGGTCTCAAACTCAGTTTACCGGGGGGCCACTGGAGGTAGAGTCTGGGTGAGGCTGGGACTCATCAAGTATTGGGAGTAAGGCTCACGATAACGATAATATCTATAAAGATATCGGGTATGCTGCAGGAAACACGTCTAACGTGTTAGCGCACTTAAAGCGGTATCATCCGGCAGTGAACGTTACATCTACAAGAAAGAAAACCAGCTTAGTGCAAACACCGATAACGTCAGCATATAAACAACCTCTAGCAAACAACTCTGACCGGGGTCTAATGGGTCGCTTTTATTTATTTAAAAAAAATGTGTTTGCATTTTTTTAAATAAAAGCATTTCAAGTCATTTTTTCTGCCTTTTTTGGACCCAAAATGAACCAAACCAAGCACTTCAAGAAACTGAAACCGAACCGAAATTACATTTTAGTGTACCGTTACACCCCTAGTGGTTACTTACCTGTTACATGTTGTGCTGTCATTTTGTGTGCGTGTGTTAGCACCGTGATTGTAGGCAGTGTTCTGTTTAGTGACCCCCATTTCTCCATGTGACACACTCTTAGTTTGGTTGTAGGTTATGCTTTCACCCTGTGAGCATCATTGGCTTACCTTAGCTTGCGGGCCGCATTCACAGTTGTCTTTCCTGTCAAGTCGCGGTCCGCAAAATGTGACTTGGCGGGCCGCGAGTTTGATATCCTTGCCTTAAAGGGATAGTTTGGATTTTTTGACATGATGTTGTATGACATCTCCATCAGCAGTGATTTACCACGGTCCCGTGAGCGGAGTTCTGGTCAGATTTCGGTGATGAGAAACATCGTTCCGGTTAGTTGCTCGGGTCATGTAAGTGAAGAGTTTGGCTCCTCAAAACAGTATGCGTTCAAAAGAGTAATACTTTTGTAGCATAAAAATGCCTCCTGGAAAAAATCTGACCTCGCAATTGCGCTGTTACATTATGTTATGTTTATTATTATACTGTATATATATATTGTTTATAATAATGACCTGTATATCACTGGGAAGCGCAAACTCTCAAGTTTCAGAACCTGTTGTAATTATTAATAATTAGATAAATTTATTAGAAATCTCTTGACAGACATTTTTTATTCATTTATTTTGCATCTACACCGTCAAATTGTCGAATTGTGGGAATGTTTTCATCGAATTTGACCTTTATTGTGATAGCATTGATCACAATTTAATGTTCCTATGCGGCACCGTACAGTATTTCATTTTTACGGAAGAAAATGTTTCACTCTTTGGACAGTCCTGCATTACAGCACGGCAGCACAATCAATTCAGGGTGTGTCAGTCGAGCAGGAACGACATCTGCTTCCTCTACTGTATTGATCTGAGTGCTGGGGGGGATGGCTGCTAAATGCTGCAGTGCTCTGACGGATGCTGAGTCATGGGAAGTACCACCACGTCAACAAGCTGGGGTGTACTGGTACGGCATAATCACAGTTCGGTTGTAAAGTCTTGGTTGGGTTTGAGTACAATAAGGGATGAAAATGCAAAACACAAAACTGCTTGCGTCAACATCTTGCAAAGTGCCAGCACGTAATTCCCCAATAAATAAAATCAACTTACCATTTTCATCTTTCATCTTCACCTTTTTTCTAGTAAAATGTTGACTTCTCATTTACACTTTATTCCTGTTTTCCTGAGAAAGTTGCAACTTTTTATCTCTTAAGATTAAGCCTTTCATATGAGAATATGACGACTTGCAATACATTGTTCAGTATTTTCTCATTAAAAATATTTTTCTTGTTGATGTACATAAATTCTTGAAAATGTTTACCTTTTTGTCATTTTATCACTTTGTTCTTGTAACCTTGCAAGATTTTCAATAACATTATGACTTTCATGAAAAATGACAAGTTTGTATTTGAAAATGTTGAGTTTTTCTTGTAAAACTGACTTTCATCTTGTAAAATTTTAACAATTAGCACAAATTCTTTTTTCATAATATTCCCTCTTTTGCCCTTGTAAAATTGCAGTATTTTATCATAAAAAGTATTGCTTTCTCTCGTACAAGTACAGTGTCTTTTCTCATAAAAAAATGTGACTTTTCTGTACATTTTCTCATAAATGTCATACTTTTTCTTTTTTTTATATTTCTATTTTTTTCTTTTGCTTATAAATGTTTTTTTTTCTCATATTGTGACTTGTAATGTCATGTATGTCATATTAATACAAAAGTAATGAAAAACAATACAAATAAACTAATAAAACATTGTAAAATTATACAAATTGTTAAAAAAAATATTTAAAAAATGATTTTTTTAAAAAAATACAATTATAAAAGTAAAAGGGTGTTTTAAAGACACGGTAATCCTCATTGGGGAACGTTTTCTTCCAAAAACAGTGGCATTTATGGCTCGCAGCTTTGAGTGGCTCGCACAAAAAACACAAAATCAACAGCAAAAATGGAAAAAAGAGCATAAAGATGAGTAAAACTTCTAATAACGCTTAACGATAGTACACTTTGTCACCTGTAGCATAGATCTGAGATGCAGGCTGTGTTGTATAATAATTCATTAGTACATTTACATTGGATTAGCCTTTGAAGGAAATTAGAAATATCATATGGCGTCCGTATCCTTTCCCTTTCTATTGAGGCAGGTAGGTCAGTGCCCCACTTGGCACCATTGCAAGTAGAACAGTAACGGCCACTAGAGAAACTACCTGGTTGGCAGCGAAGTCAAGCTAGTGTACTGGGTTTCTGCTTAGTACAGTCAGTATCAGCAATAGTGGCCCTGTATTTACTTGGTATCAGATGAATACCAAAATTTGCAGTATCGCCCACCCCTACCTCTGTATTTTTTTGTTTTTGTATGATGTGTTGCATGAATTGTTTTACAAAGCCCAATGTATGAGCTCACCGACTCAAGCTACCTTACGGAGGATCTCTGGAGTCGCACATTTCTAAACAGGTACATTTTTCCTGGTAAAAACAGGAAAATACTTCCTAATTCACACACAGGGAAGTGTTACCGTGGGTCATCTGAATCCATCCTTTCAGCGGCATTGTCACGTGGCAGACAGAGGAGGCCTTTGTGTGTCAGATTACAGATAGCATGACCTACATACTCTTTATGACAGGTGGTGCTCATTTAAAAAACACCTTCACAGGGTGAACAGGAACGTCAAACAATATTTGGACATGTTGTTCGTCCACCACAGTTAATTCCAGCCCTCGCCAGACTTGAGGGCAGATTATCCCCATGAAAATGTGTGGCATGCATGCATGCTGCGGTGGATGTAAAGCTTACATAAAGCTTTGTGATAATGCATAGAATTCTGCTAGGCCTGGGTGTCTTCATCGTCATGGCGACACCCATCTGAAATACTCCCAACCCCCCTTCTGTGCTTGGAGACATGGCCATAGTAACTGCAACATGAAGTAAAAGACACTTACACTTACTTACCGGTATTCATAATACATTTAAAGGGTCATTTGCAAATTGACATATTTAACAATAGATTATAATGCTTTACTCCATGCATTTCCTATCAGGCGATTTAGTTTCTGTGTACTGTGTATATACCTACGTTTCTCAGTGAAATACAAATCATGTGTGATCAAACAGCTATTATATTGCATTGTTATACAATAACTATATTTCTAAAGATAAATTACAGTTGCCTTTTTGCTTTTCTTCAATTTCGCCATCTCATCATGGTTGAAACCTCCTGACTTCCCCACATCGGCCGGTTGATATGGAATGATTGGCAGAGATTTGGCCAATGGTATACAGTCATTGTGAAATTCCATTGGTTGCCATTTGTGTCTGTCAAGATTTCGCTCATGGTTGGCCAATAATCAGTCGAGGAGTTCAGCGGATGGGAGGGTCATTGTCGTATAAAGATGGGTGTTCAGCCATTGTGCGCGCATTTCCAGAAAGCCAAAGAACTGTGGAGAACAGCTAGTTGACGCCTGACAAAATGAGGGAAATTGTGCATCTTCAGGCTGGCCAGTGTGGAAACCAGATCGGCGCTAAGGTTAGTTAAGCTTTTCTGTTGTCGTATTTTCGAGTTTGTGTATGAAAACTGCGTAAAAACCGTGTTTGCTGCGGTGGAGACTTTGCTTTGTGCCTGTTGGTGCCCTAGAAACCACACCCAAGGATTACTAACGTGTCCCACTTAGAATTTCTCCTAACGGTATCTTAATTATTAGGTTTCAAATGGCGAATGGTCATTTTTATGGTCGATATTATGTGCATCTGATTAATTTTTTTTAAAACACGTTGGTCGTTTTTTTCGCTCCCAATTTTTTTTAAACTTTTTTTCTTTTTTGAATACGTGTACTCTAGTTATGTTTCTAGTCGTTTCAATTAAGTGTTTGCTATAAATCGATGACATTCTCATTATTTAACAATAGGTTGTCAAAATGAAGTTTCATCTTTAAAAACCTTGAATATGGTTGAACCCTATTGATTAGTGACCCGTTACGTTTGCAGTTTGATTTAATTTAATCCTGATCTGGATGAGGCCTTCACCGCATTGCGTCTCGAGCTGAGCCGGGCCTTTGCCGGCAGTGGGCTGTCCGGCGGTTAGTGACGTAGGACATTTTCAAAATGGGGTCTCAGCCAATAAGGTGTGAGGGCGCGCGCGCCAGGTGCTGAATGGCGGGAGTTGCCCGTTTGAGCTATTGATTGCGCTACATTCTAACAGAAAATTAGTAAAACTAATGCAAACATGTGCTTTTTTTTTCTTTTAGTTTTGGGAGGTGATCAGTGATGAGCACGGCATTGACCCAACTGGCACGTATCATGGTGACAGTGATCTGCAGCTGGACAGGATCAACGTCTACTACAATGAAGCTTCGGGTAAGGTCCATATTCAAATATTAAAAAATATGATTTGATCAATAACTAATTAGCATGCAACTGCTTTTCTAGGTGGAAAATATGTTCCCCGTGCTGTGTTGGTTGATCTGGAGCCAGGCACAATGGACTCCGTGAGGTCTGGACCTTTCGGTCAGGTTTTCAGACCAGACAACTTTGTCTTTGGTAAGTAATTTTTTTTTTAATTTAAATTAACACGTGGCGTGTGAACATTTGTGTTGTGAAGCTCATTCTTTACTGTCTTGCAGGCCAGAGCGGTGCTGGTAACAACTGGGCCAAGGGTCATTACACAGAGGGTGCAGAGCTGGTGGACTCTGTCTTGGATGTGGTGAGGAAGGAGGCGGAGAGCTGTGACTGCCTCCAGGGTTTCCAGCTCACCCACTCCCTGGGTGGCGGCACTGGGTCTGGTATGGGCACTCTGCTCATCAGTAAAATCAGAGAAGAGTACCCAGACCGTATCATGAACACCTTCAGCGTGGTGCCCTCCCCCAAAGTGTCCGACACAGTGGTTGAGCCCTACAACGCCACACTGTCAGTCCACCAACTGGTAGAAAACACAGACGAGACCTACTGCATCGACAACGAGGCCCTGTACGATATCTGCTTCCGCACCCTTAAGCTCACCACTCCCTCCTACGGCGACCTCAACCACCTGGTGTCCGCCACAATGAGCGGCGTCACCACCTGCCTCAGGTTCCCCGGGCAGCTCAACGCTGACCTGCGGAAGCTGGCCGTCAACATGGTGCCCTTCCCCCGTCTGCACTTCTTCATGCCAGGCTTCGCTCCCCTCACAAGCAGAGGCAGCCAGCAGTACAGGTCGCTCACTGTACCTGAGCTCACCCAGCAGATGTTTGACGCCAAGAACATGATGGCCGCCTGCGACCCACGCCACGGCCGCTACCTAACAGTGGCCGCCATCTTCCGCGGACGCATGTCCATGAAGGAGGTGGACGAGCAGATGCTCAACGTGCAGAACAAGAACAGCAGCTACTTCGTGGAATGGATCCCCAACAACGTCAAGACTGCAGTGTGTGACATTCCTCCAAGAGGCCTGAAGATGGCCGCCACCTTCATTGGCAACAGCACAGCCATCCAAGAGCTGTTCAAGCGCATCTCTGAGCAGTTTACAGCCATGTTCAGGCGTAAAGCTTTCCTCCACTGGTACACTGGGGAGGGCATGGATGAGATGGAGTTCACAGAGGCCGAGAGCAACATGAATGACCTGGTGTCAGAGTACCAGCAGTACCAGGACGCCACCGCTGAGGAGGAAGGAGAATTTGGCGAGGAGGATGAGGAGGAGCTTGCTTAATTATTTTTCCTGTCCCTTTTGAAAGCTCAACTAGTTACAGTCAATGTTCCAAACTTTCACATTGAAGTTTCTTCCAGTTTTCAGTGTTCTGTCTGCTGTCAATAAAAGTTCTTGTGCGTACACTAAATGGTTTCGTATTTGTTGAAACTGCCTTGAAAGGCTCTGTGTGGTGATAAATTTCCACATATTTTTAGTTGTCTAAAGATGAGTCAGCACAAAAAGCTCATTCAATGCTAAGGTGGGTTTCAATTAAAGTGTGGTAGAAAGTTTTCTTTAAGTGTTTGGAAAAGTTCCTTGTCAGTTTAATGGGGGTGGGGGTGCAAGTTTAGATGCACTATACAGTAAAATTTCACTTTCACTGAAGTGAGTACACTAAATGGGAACTCAATTTTGTATCGACATGCAAAACTGCTCAGGCCTATATTAAATTGCAAACAACTTTGAGATGTGTAACGTGTGTGTATATGTTAATGTACTTTGGTCTTTCGTTTCAAATATCTGTACGTTTATATGTCAGACGAATTTTACTGGCTACTCCATGTAGTTCAAAATGGAAGCTTTGAACATTTTCGATTAGCGTCGCCTCTGATCGTTACCCTTCGTTCTGTTTCGGTAGCCAATGGCAGCGCGGAGTACTATGATGCCGCGCACCAATCAATGCGAAGGTGTGTGATTGGTTCTTTGTTCAGGCGCCAACACAAACAGAAAGTTAGTTACGGCCTCAATTCAGTTTCTGACAAGAAACTATTACTAAAGGCATGTTTTTGGAAGGTTTGTGTAATTTTACCTAAGTATGATCTTTGGGTGCTTTACAAGACTATCATGTATTTACCTATCATAGTACTGTGTATGTGTGCGTAACTCTGCTTTTAAATAGAGTTCTGGCTTTTGTCGCTAGAGGGCGGTGTTTACTTAATTTTTATCATGACGTGTACGTATGTGACGTACAGAAATATGTTGAAGTGGTTGTAGCATGTGACAGTCATGTGTATTACAATGTTATAATAATTATAATGTATAATATATGTAACATCTCATATCATTGACATACATTAATGGTATTTTATAAAAATGTATTCTATTTGACTGGTATATTCCTCATCATTAGTAAAATACATAGTGTACATCTATGGCATATATACATAGCTCGGGATTCTTATGAGTTAAAAAATGACAATTACTTATGAAGTCATAATTAAACAAAGCAGGAATAATTTAGCCATCACTTATCTGTTTCGTTTTGGTCTTCTCTTCCTGAAGTAGAAGCGGCTACTATCGAGCTATACCACACTTCAAGCGTCCTTTTAGTCCTTTCATGCTTTGATAAGGTGTCATAAAGTGTCACATCATACAGCCAATAGCAAGGTTGTTGGGTAAATGTCTTCTCTGTAACGGAATGGTTGATGCACTTTCCATGGAAGCAATGCACGTGCATCAGTGTGGGTTTGAGACCTACCTGTGCAGTTGGCTACATCTGTTCTTACACATGTTGTCACTTTCACTTTTGTCACACGTGTTCCCTTGACTCATTTTCTCACCACTATCTATTTATTCTATTTATACTATTTATTCATGAAATGGTTTCAGCATATGCACCTTTCTGTTGTACTCTTGCCTGCTGTATTTCTATTTGCTTTTTTTTATCACCTCCCAACCACTTTTAAGCTACATTGTGGCCCCTGGCCAGGGTCGTTCTATTGGGGGGAGGGGGAGTTAGGACAAGTCCAAGGCCCCCGGCAAAATAGGTCATTTCTGGCTGCACCCTTGCTATTGGAAGCGTGTGAGCTAAATGAACAAATAAGTAGGTTTGATGATTATGTTGTGCGTTAAGAATGTGTAATATTGAAGATTTAACTTATATTCCCGATGTTCCCAATCCCTGCACTGTAAAAACCTGTCAATGTAAATGTATGTCCGTATGTCCGAGAGTGGAGATTCCCCCGAAAATGAGGCTTTATAGCTGATTGTATGTATTTTTGTACTTCGGACACTGCTTTATCATGTTTGTTAAATTATCCCTTTCACTTTGGTTTCACATTATTAAGCAGACTTAAATCATAAAGAGTGGACAAGGAAGGATGAGTTTATCAGTGTTTATGTAAAACTTTTATCAAAATTCGGCCCTAACAAAATACACTTTTTCTTTTTTTTTTTACCAGAATGACTTACGTACTATGAAATTAATTTATCATGTTCAGTATTTCAACTTAATGAAGATTAGGAGGAGGAGTAGAGGGTATGGCTTCAAGCCCAATGTCTGGAGGGGTACGCGACTGTGAAAAGTTTGGGAACCACTGTTCTAGACCACTTCCACTTTGGAGGTGTGTCATTGTTTCACAGGGTTAGCCTCCAGTCAAGGAAATGACAAAACGATGCCATCTACTGCCCGGAATAATAACGACAGGCCACAGACAACCCTAGAATGTTTTTGTGAACGAGGCCCAACTGTTAGGGCCAAATCTAAAAAAAAAAAAAGAGAGAGAAAGCCAAATTTTTAAAAAGATAGTGCTAAGTCTTTTAAAAAGAAGCACTAAATTGACAAAAAATGGTTGTGCCAAATAAAAGACAGTGCCAAGCCAAAAATAAAAAGAAAGGTAGCCCAAATGTTTCTATGGCAATCCTTACTGAATTGTGGCGGGCCACCACAAATGAACGAATGTATGGGAAACCGTGTATTTACAACAAAAAACAAGTCATGTTGAAATGGAGATAACACAGGTTATTTATTGAGCTGGAGCCAAGTAGGAAGCAGGAAAAAGGGCTGTAGCTCGGCATCCCTGAGGCGCCTCCATCATGGAAAAGAAAAGCTGGGGAACCTACCTGGAATCAGCTGTGAAGCAGCCACAGTGGAAAAGGGCTGTGTGTGTGTTTCAGCATTTGCTTCGAGTAGACAAGTCAGAGGCCCAAAGAAGTCATTGAGACTTCTGTTTTCCACATTCCAAGTAGGACTCACCTCAAGAAAGTCAAACAACAGCGTCGCTGGGTGGAGGGCTCCAGCACCTGGTTGAGCTGCAGGATCTCCTCTTGAATGGAGTTGAGGTTACGCAGCCTCTCTTTGTCTTCAACTTGCCGCTGTCGCTGCAGCTCCGCCTCCTCCAGACGGAGGTTAACTGTGTTTGGGACAGGAGGAGCAGTCATCAAGCTTGATGGTACATCTGCCGGGTGCTTCCAAGTGGATGATTGTGTGCTTGGCTTGTACCAATACCAATTCACTCTACAGCAATGCTCTTCCTCACGCTTGTCCCCCTTCCCTCAGCCACAACACACACTCCCACAAATGCTGTTTACAAATGTTTTCATAACAGAAGAGAGTGCTCCGAAATATTTCACAAACAAGCTTATTTGATTACATCCAGTGGTGGGAAAAAATGTTTGCCCCCTTCCTGATTTCTTTTTTTTTTTTGCATGTTTGTCACGCTTAAATGTTTCAGATCATCTAATAAATTGAAATATTAGTCATTGACAACACAACTGAACACAAAATGCAGTTTTTAAATGAAACTTTTTTATTACTAAGGGAGAAAAACATCCAAACCTACATGTCCATGTGTGAAAAAAAACAGAACTGAGATTAATTGATATCTGTTAGTGTGGAAAAGGTTATAAAGCCATTTCTAAACTGTTGTGACTCCAGAAAACCATTATCCACACATGGCGAAAACATGGAACAGTGGTGAACCTTCCCAGGAGTGGTTGGCCAACCAAAATTACCCCAAGAGCACAGAGACGACTTATCCAAGGGGTCACAAAAGACCCCACAATAACATTCAAAGAATTGCAGGCTTCACTTGCCTCAGTTAAGGTGAATGTTCATGACGCCACCATAAGAAATATTCTGGCCAAAAGCTGAACAAAAACAATATTAAGGTCCGTCTTAATTTTGACAGAAAACATCTTGCTGATCCCCAAGACCTTTGGGAAAATACTCTGTGGTCTGACAAGACAAAAGTTGAACTTTTTGGAAGGTGTGTGTCCCATTACATCTGGCGTAAAAGTAACGCCGCATTTCAAAAAAAGAATACCATACCAGCAGTAAAATATGGTGGTGGTAGTGCGATGATCTGGGGCTGTTTTGCTCCCACAGGACCTGGAAGACTTGCTGTGATTGCTCATTGGACTCATTTGACTCATATTATGGCTGATGTGTGTTAAATGCATGGTGCTATGAATGCACTGTCCACGCTCGTAAAATGATACCATGCATTTACAGACAGCTGAACAATTAAACACACAAAAAAATCAAATTTTGCTGATACAATTTCATTTGTATCGTTCCATTTAAGGTGGCAGGCTTGTTATCACATTCCACATTTGCCTTCCTATTTTGAACTTTGTTTGGGTCTCTGCCTTCGCCTGGGGCCTGTTGCACAAACTGCAACAACACATCGTCGTTAGGGTAAAACTAACCCGTCTCTCGACAGTCTAAACCCAGCTCACGTTACCTACTAGTGGGTGAACAACCCAACTACCTCTGCAATACTTGGCCACTTAATGGGCAGCATGTATTTTATGATACTTCACAGACTGTTGCAGATCTCTTGCTCACCCCCATACTGGATGTAACCACAAGCCATGATGTTCCTCCACCAAATTTGACTGTTTTCTGGGTTCATGTGGGTTCCAACAGGTCTTTTGCAGTATTTGGGGTAATTGGGATGCAGTTTATTGAATGACTGATCAGAAAAATAAACTGCTACTTTTCCACTGTCCATCCTTTCTGCAAGCTGTGGCTCTTGGCAAACGCACCATTGTTTAGTTCTCTCTAAATTCTTGTAGGCCATTACCTTCCAAATGACAAGAGAGGGCAAATTCTTCAGCAGGATGGCACTCCTTCTCATACTTCAGCTTCTACACCAAAGTCCCTGATAGCGAACAAGGTCAAGATGCTCCAGGATTGGCCGGCCCAGTCAAAAGACTCGAACATTATTGAGCATGTTTGGGGTTAGATGAAGGAAGAGGCTTGGAAGATGAATCCAAAGAATCTTTATGAAGTCTGGGAGTCATGCAAGACTGCTTTCTTTGCCATTCTAGATGATTTTATCAATTAGTTATTTGAGTCATTGCTGAGACGTATGGATGGAGTCTTCCAAGTTCATGGAAGTCATACACAATATTTACCAAGGCACCCTGACTTTATGATCTGATGTTTTTGTAGCATGTTTGTGTTTTCATTTTATATGTGATATTTCTTAAATGTTTAGAATGATTTTTATTTTATTGTTGTAAATGCATTTAATTTGAGTAACTTAATGAAATTAAGTGTTTCTTATATAATGTATGTACAGCGTGTCCTTCAAAGCTGGAAACATTGGCAAAAAAAATGCATATATAATACATTTTAAATGTTTTTATGCTATCATATCAGCCACGTCACTGGCGTCAAACATCCCCAAACACAAAGACGCTTTTAGAACCTTTTAGCGCTGTTTGATGGGTTACACTTTGTCTTTCTTAATTATAAAGTTATATTTCATTTCTCGTCATCTAGCCATGAAGAAAAGCCGTTTTAATGTTTTTTCGTGACTTCCGGTCGTCGGCCAATTGTATAAAAGCGTCTGCAATTTTATTGGTGGCCATTTTTATCTGAATGTCACTATCAACCAATAGCAAAGTAGATTGGATTATAAAAGGAAGGGTCTACTCCTTAAAGGCAAACATTTCAGCTATCTTTCGCGAACTTTGTCTTAGAACTTTTGTGACACGTTTTACGCCACACACCAGAAAATGAGAGAGATTGTGCATCTTCAGGCTGGTCAGTGCGGAAACCAAATCGGTGCCAAGGTTAGTCAACCCTTATTTATACCGCTCTACATTCTATTTATTCTGGTGTTCTGAAAAACAACTTCACATACATTTTCTATCATGCACTTTTTGACTAAAACATTCCATAATATTTAATAACTAGTAACTACTGATGGACAATGATGAAAGCGAATCCGAAATACAAACGGAACCTTTGAACACTTCTGTTGTTTCCCCCGTTTGACTCTTTCGGGGAAAAAATTGGTAATGTCTTTTCTTCTATTTCAGTTTTAGTTAGAGGCTCTATAATGGCAACTGTAACCTTGGCCACGGGTCACCAAGTGTTACATTTTAGTGAATGACTGTGTGCACGTTGTCCGTAAAAAAGGCTTTGATAACGAAACTCTGCCTTTTTATTACAGTACAGTATTTAAAATGTTATCACATACCATTTAAGATCAAAGTAGCAGCAATATGGGCCCTGTATTGGTATTGGATGGATACCAACATTTGCAGTATCACCACAACTAAAAAGTAATGTATTTTTTTCTTTATTACAGAATTACCTTCGGCCAACACCTAGATTTTTATTGGCTCTTAAATACGTCGTTGGTTCGTCACGTGTACAATTTCATAGCAGCAGATCCTTTCACATGTTCAAAGATAGCTTTATCCTTGATAAGAGTTGCGGTTGATGGGCATTACCTTTCTGAGCATGTCCATGGCTTGGGTTTCGTTTTCTTTGGTGCACTGACGTTGGGCGTCTTGAGCTGCTGTCATGGGTTGTATCCACACTATGTGAAAATTTGTTCTCAGTTTTGTTAGGCTTAAACACATTCTGCTTTGCCATGTAGTTTTGGGAGGTGATCAGTGATGAGCACGGCATTGACCCAACTGGCACGTATCATGGTGACAGTGACCTGCAGCTGGACAGGATCAACGTCTACTACAATGAAGCTTCGGGTAAGGTCCATATTCAGATTTTTAAAAAATGTGATTTGGATCAATAACTAATTAGCATGCAACTGCTTTTCTAGGTGGAAAATATGTTCCCCGTGCTGTGTTGGTTGATCTGGAGCCAGGCACAATGGACTCAGTGAGGTCTGGACCTTTCGGTCAGGTTTTCAGACCAGACAACTTTGTCTTTGGTAAGTATTTTAATTGATTTATTTTTTATTAATTTAAATTGTGAAGCTCATTCGTTACTGTCTTACAGGCCAGAGCGGTGCTGGTAACAACTGGGCCAAGGGTCATTACACAGAGGGTGCAGAGCTGGTGGACTCTGTCTTGGATGTGGTGAGGAAGGAGGCGGAGAGCTGTGACTGCCTCCAGGGTTTCCAGCTCACCCACTCCCTGGGTGGCGGCACTGGCTCTGGTATGGGCACTCTGCTCATCAGTAAAATCAGAGAAGAGTACCCAGACCGTATCATGAACACCTTTAGCGTGGTGCCCTCCCCCAAAGTGTCCGACACAGTGGTTGAGCCCTACAACGCCACACTGTCAGTCCACCAACTGGTAGAAAACACAGACGAGACCTACTGCATCGACAACGAGGCCCTGTACGATATCTGCTTCCGCACCCTTAAGCTCACCACTCCCTCCTACGGCGACCTCAACCACCTGGTGTCCGCCACAATGAGCGGCGTCACCACCTGCCTCAGGTTCCCCGGGCAGCTCAACGCTGACCTGCGGAAGCTGGCCGTCAACATGGTGCCCTTCCCCCGTCTGCACTTCTTCATGCCAGGCTTCGCTCCCCTCACAAGCAGAGGCAGCCAGCAGTACAGGTCGCTCACTGTACCTGAGCTCACCCAGCAGATGTTTGACGCCAAGAACATGATGGCCGCCTGCGACCCACGCCAAGGCCGCTACCTAACAGTGGCCGCCATCTTTCGCGGACGTATGTCCATGAAGGAGGTGGACGAGCAGATGCTCAACGTGCAGAACAAGAACAGCAGCTACTTCGTGGAATGGATCCCCAACAACGTCAAGACTGCAGTGTGTGACATTCCTCCAAGAGGCCTGAAGATGGCCGCCACCTTCATTGGCAACAGCACAGCCATCCAAGAGCTGTTCAAGCGCATCTCTGAGCAGTTTACAGCCATGTTCAGGCGTAAAGCTTTCCTCCACTGGTACACTGGGGAGGGCATGGATGAGATGGAGTTCACAGAGGCCGAGAGCAACATGAATGACCTGGTGTCAGAGTACCAGCAGTACCAGGACGCCACCGCTGAGGAGGAAGGAGAATTTGGCGAGGATGATGAGGAAGAGATGGGCTGAATTGTTAGTCAGCAGTTAATATTTAGGATCTTTTATTCAGTCTTCCAGTTTGAAATGTTTTGTCATTTAAATTGAAATGTTAATAAATTTCATTTACTATGGATTTTTTTTTGTTTTCCATAAATCTGGAATTTTTGTGTGTAAAAAAAAAAAAAAAAAAAAATCTATATATATGGTATTCTGTAGGGCCAGCTTTAAAATGTTTCAGCCTTTATAATGGATACTGTAGTGCAATACATTTCCAAAAAGCAAACTGTATTTTTTGTTTGGCAGCCAATGGGTCTGCGATTTGCCAGATTGGTTGGTGGTGTGAGGTGTCAAACAGGAAGTTAATGACCTGGCTTCCAGTCAGCATTACGGGACACATTCGTACTTGCTACAATGTACGATTAATGACAAAAAATCCATTACCAAGGATAATCTGACCCTCTGCACTGGCAGATGTAGTGCAATGTCACATGTGCCTTTTTAGATCCAGGTGGGGGCGCTGTTCTGTTAGTGGTGTAAAGGTGAAACTGCCCTTAAACATCACATTCAACTACACCCACTCATTTCAACATTTGTCATTCATTTCAATCATTGTACAATTTTAGATGATGGTGCAATCATTAGATAATTTATCAGATAATTAGTCTCCCACATACTATATTAAAATACACATCCTATATAAATAGAAATACACATCTAAAAGAGTTATAGCCTACAGCCTGATGGAGTTACATTTACACAATTTCACCTACAATTTCCACGGATTCATAATCACAGTGCGACTCCGTTTTCGGAGACGTTAATTGTGTTGGTTAATGTGGATGTGTACTACATTACCCAGAAGGCTTAGCACGCGAGAGGAAACCGGAAGTATACACGACGTCGAAGCTACCAGCGAGTAATCAAGATGTGCTTATAAAGCAAAGAGTTCACAGACATTAGCGTACACCGCTGTTTCTGATATGTTAAACACGCAACAAACATAACATTAATTAACTATTTAGATTTTAATTATGATGGTTCCAGCAGAGCAGTGAGTGTGTATTTGTGCACTACTTACAAAGTATTGCAAATCGTCTCTGCAATACTTTGCCACGCTTTCTCTCTTTGTTTTATGACTGTGGCGGTATTTTATTTCTCTTTGACGTCCTCGAAAACCTCGAAATGAGGATTTCCACTTCCGTCGGGGAAAGTACGCTGCTCTCGCTGCCATGGTGAATCGGTGAGTCTGTGATCGATAGCGGGGTCTATTTAACATCCTGAGTTGGGCTTGGTGCAACCAATCTAGACTGGATGTCTGAATCCTACTTTTGCTTCCCTGCTGAAAAAAACAGCATAGACCAGCATGGAAATTATGCTGGTTAGGGATGACATTTATTTTCTTTAGGAAACCCATTTAAGACTTGTGAAATGGGTCACATATTTCACTCCAAGTTTTCTGTCAGGGCAAGGGGTGCAACCATTAGCATTGGCAAGAATACAACATTTGAGCTATCAAAACCTGTTGAAGACCCTAACTGGCGTTTTGTGGCTGTTCAAAGCAGGTTGTTTGACATTTGACATTCAGGTATGTGAACTCTGATGGGCTTTATGATGTTAAAGTGGGCTTTGTTTTGTTTTAATTTGACACAAATACGGGAACGACTCAAAAAGGCCTATAAAGTTCAGTGTTGAAATTATTTCAAAGCAGGCCTACACATGCACGCTGCATTTCCGTTAGTTGCATTCTGTTGTTGGAACAGGTCACATTTGAAAAAGATTGCATATTTTAAAAGTTCATAAGCTGTGTAATGTTTTTTTTTTTTACTAGAAGTGGAGACAAAATGGCTCTTTTGATGGTAAAGGTTGCCGACCCCAGGTATAGGTGCTGAAACAATGCACGGACTGAACTCTCTTCCTGCCTGTTTGGAGGCAAGAGATGAGGAAAACAGGCCATATATGGCGCGCAAAATTGTTCCGTTCATTTTCATTTATCATGTGATTAATTTATTTAGTTATTATAAAGGGACAATTTTTTTTTTCTGAATGAGAACAGGAGATGCGTGTATAGATGACAAACCAGCATGCAGAAAACCCCTCCTGTCTGACAGCTGTTTTCCCAGTGCTTTGGGAAACCGACACAGTGTGTGAAAAGTTAGCTAAGCAACTTAAAACAATCAAAGTAATTACTTCGGGCCAATTTAGCTAAATAGGAATGACGTCTTCATTGTTTGCAGGATGGTTTCACCGCGGGAATCCAGTTACGCCTGGAGCTTCATCATATTAGCCACAAAGTCAGCAAATTCTGTTTCATGTTATAATAATCAGTATTATTTAAGTATTATTTCAGTCTTACCTGTGAAAGGTAATCCTTTAAGGCAGGGGTCTCAAACCCGCGGCCCACAGGCCATTTGTAGCCCGCCGGGTCATATTTTGCGGCCCGCGACTTGACATGGAGGAGTAGTGTAAATGCTATAAAAATATTTCTTTTTGATATGATTCTACTTTATAACATTGATCTACTTGAGAGACATGAGATGTTGTGTTTTCTGAATGAGTTTAAAATAGCTTTACTGTTTTTCAGACACCGAAACTAAAATCCTGTTTACACTTATGTTGCTAAAACATCCTCATTTTTTTTGTACCATTGCTGCTTGTAGTCTGGTTAAAATATGCTGCAAAAATTCCACCCCTTTTGTATCGCTTGTCTTCATTAGGGTCACGAGTAAGCTGGAGCCTATCCCAGCTGAATGCAGCAAAATACAAACTATAACATGTATTTACTTTTTGTTTCACCCTATCACTGTATCGAGATATTATCATTATCGGGAGCCGTGCATCGTGTATCGTAACGTATTGTGGGGTACCCTGAGATTCCCAGCCTTATTCCCAATACTTCATGCGGCCCAGCCACAATCAGACCCTATCTCCAGCGGCCCTCAGGTAAATTTAGTTTGAGACCCCTGCTTTAAGGTCTGGTTTAGACTGTAAACCGGTTGGTACAAGTTCATGCAGTACATGAATGAGGAATCTTTTTCGTTCACTCTTGCCAAATCCAATACGGCGGCGACATGGACATATGATTCAGTGCTCAATGCGGTGTTGACGTGTGTATAACGTATGATCCGTTTCCACTAGGGATGTCCCGATCCACATTTTTTGGCTTCCCATCCGATCCAATTTTTTTAATAGTCTTGCCAATCCGATCCGATCTGATACCGATCTTTTTTTGTTTGTTTGTTTTTTCATTAATAATAAGCTTTTGTTACAAATATGAATTTGTGGAAATGAATACGGTTAGGAAAATAGCTCTTCAAAGCATTAAAAATAATGTATTACTGAATTTACTTTTTCATTACACAGCATGACCAACAATATTGTTTGGCTTTTGTAACAAACCACTGTGAGCCAGGTCCCTAATCCAATAAAAGTCCATCCAATAAGAGATAAAATTGCAAAAAAATGGCCGTGCAAAATACTTTTAGGGTAGGACTAATCATTTGACATGGTTTGTTTGTGGTGTGATGTACCTACCTGAAGATCGGATCGGGACGTCCCTAGTATCCACTTGGGGGAATTGTAATTTGTTTCACAATTTGTAAAAGTGTTTTGCACTTCTTGGCCACCGACAACCGGAAAGGGAATGCGCCAAATTCCCCGTACTGGATTGGTCTGTTTATCACTTCCTGTAAATCTGGGATTTGGTACATTCGTCTTCCGACTTGGGTAATTGTGTTTTATTTTGCTCTGTGTTAACGTGTTTTGCACTCGGCCACCGTAGTACGGGCACTACCGGCCTTGTATTTACTTGGTATTGAATCAATGCCCAAACTGGCAGTAGACTTTGCCCACCCCTGCCTCACATGACAGTGATATGACCAGGTGAGGAGACAGCTGGAGAGACCCACCCAGAAGAAAGAAGGCTGTAGCGTAGGACCAGATCACATCAGCCCCACGGTCATGAAGTTTGGTGCCAACAAGCTGCCTGGCATCCTGCATGGCTTTTACAACCCTCGTCTGATGCAGGGAAAGGTACCCAAGAAAGTCATCCCATCTGGTCTCAACGATTCCTGACCCGTTGCATTGATGTCATGCGCAGTGCTGGGAGTGACGACTTTAACGATAAAAAATGTTGGTAAGCAGGATCCAGAAACAGATGTGATGTGAAGATGTCCCCGGGACACTGCTCAGTGATTAATTGCTCAAATGGACAATCCAAAAGAACAGATGTGTCATTTACCAAGTTTCCCAAAACCAGACAGGTATATTGTAGATTTATAGTTGTAAATACACGGGACAGTGGCCAAGACTCACAGTGTAGTCCACCAGTTTATCTTGATTGGACTGCTTTGGTTCCCCAGGTGATTAGTTGAATTCATTGATGATGATGATTTCATGTATTAGCAATGCTGTTATGAAATAAATGTGTAAATACCACCAGTTAATTATCACTATCAGCACTTTCAAAGCAAATTTCTATTGTGCCTTAGAGTCATGAAAAAATGACCATGATTTTTTTTTTTTATTGACTTACTGGAATGATAATATTATTAGGTAAAACATTTTCCAAAAATACAAGTAAATGCATTGATAAATAAATCAATACACACTTTAATGATTAAATCATTAATTGTTTTAAATAAATAATTTACTTAATCAATACATTAATTACATGTCTTGTATTCTTTATTCTTTGACATTAAATAGAAAACTTATTCAAATTTACCAGACACAGTTGGTGAATTTATTGGTATCAGACCGGTATCGCAGATATTGCGATAGCCTGGTGGTTATTACATACGCAAGGTAGCGCCAAAACAACCAGTCAAACCAATGACAGCCGTATGACGCTTCCAACGTAATCAGAATGATACAAGGTCCGAAGCGCCACAGTAATTCGAAGTAGTCTGACTCAGGAAGAAGCTTCGACGTTTTGGGTGCATTGTAGTATTTTAATATCTCTTGGTCACCTTTAACCCCTTTTTGTTGGGCGAGGGGTGAGGTGAGTCAGCAAGTCTTGCGTAGCCTTGCTTAGCTTAAATTAACTGTTAGTGTTGTTGTTTTTTTTTGCAAACGTACGTAAATGATTGTACTGTAACTAACTAAGCCATTTCCCAACCATTACTTTTGTGCTGATTTTATTCCTCCTAAAGGCGGACATGGCTACACCTATTATGAACATTACCATGAATAAGTCCTAAATAGATCCCGCTCTCTGAGTTAAATTTTTTGCTGGTGGGTATCTGCTAAAGCTGCTTCCAGTTATTAGTGAGAAGCTCAAAAAATCCTGATCAGGGCCCCCATATTAAATGACTACCTATTTTCTGCCAAGCATCCACACATTTAAATGCTCAATTTGAAAAAATTACTGTAAAATCTCTAAAACTAAAGAGACATTATTGTGAAAACAATAATGTCTCTTGTATTAGAAAATCGGCCTGTAAGAAATGAATAGCTCTCTTTCTAAGGCTTAAAAAAGAACAATAAAAAATAATATAAAAATAATAATATTGTAATTTAATGGCCCATTGAAAAACAGGACATTTCCATTACTTTACTGAGTTTTAAGGCATGTACAATTTTAATAGGATAATACAGTATCAAATGTTTTTATTTTCTCAATAAAGCTGAGACAAAATAAGACAAGACAACTCTCCCCCAAACACCATTCAATTTAGTATTAGCCAATCCACCAGTATGTATCCACAGACAGCCATATTTCAAACCCACCTCATGCCCTCAAAAACAAACAAATGTATTACATTTTTTTAAAATGCGGTAGATAACAAAATAAAAAGTTGCAGCAGCTTTTCAATCAGGAGTGAGTTGGAGATCAGTCTCATTAACAACCAAAGGACCCGATTTCCACTCCTTTCTAATGAAAAAAACACTTACAGCACAGGACGTTTGGTACATACTGTATGTATGTGCAGTATATCCAGTATGTTCATCAATGCCCGCCTGTACAGACAGAAGTATATGTTCAATCACTGAATGAATCAAAATCAGTTAAATGTAAACGTTTGTGCTCTTTATTCAGAAAAGCCACCTGTCAACCTGTCACATCTTCCTTTCAGGGTGTGGTTATTATAAGCATGATTCGTCATCATAAACATTTTCATAGTTTAATCTCTATACGTCCAGTTTTAGCGGTAGAGGAATAATACTTGCATCGTCCAGGGTGGCTAGCGTTAGCTTCAAGATTACAGGTGAAGTTTGTGGTGTCAATCTTGTGAGTTTATGGATTTATTACGCTTGTCCATTTACGTGCTTGTGTTTTGACTTGCCCTAAATCGGTTTAGCTGACGTTTGTTGTGTCACGTAGGTGTATAGCATGAGTATAGTGATGATGACTATTGATTGTTATCGATAACAATACAGTACAGCCAGAGCCCCGTTGGACCCTATACCGGGGTTTTCCGGGCACAAGAGCACAACTCGTATTCGGAGTTGCGCCTGTGGTCTTGGTCACTAGATGGCGGTGTTAGCTAAAACAGCAAGGTCAAGCAGCTATGGGGTGGGTGATACTGCAAATGTTGGTAACAAATGCTGATATCAATATACTGAACCCCGAAACTTTTTATTTAAAATGCTATATAATATATATTAAATGTGTGTGTGTGTACATTTGTGTGTGTACATAGCGGTGGTGCTCTCTTACGTCCCTGCAGTGGATCCCGCAGCCTGTGCAGTGTGGCGTAAACAAAGAATAACAGCAATATAACGGTGCTTCTCAACAGTCACACAATGATAGTCAATGGAGAAGAGTTACCATATGACTGAAACTTTTTTTCATCTGTTTTTCTCCTGCAACGGCCAGTACACTCAGCACTCGGCCGACCAGCTCCAGACCAAAGATGCACATGGGTCGGCTCATCTGATGCGAGGTAAGAAATACAGTACATTTCCGCTGATACAAGTGATGGTGTATTGAATCCACACGGGCAGTACTCTGTCCCTATCAGTCAATGTAGGCCAAGATGTGCTTCATTATCGACATCGATATCAACCGATACTGATATAGGCAGCAGCTCCTCCCTCAAACTAATTACTCCTTGTGAAATAAATGAACACGTTGTGCTTCTTTTACTGTGATTCCACATTATTTGTGCAAAATAAGACAAATACTGCAATATTGCAATACGAGTCAGGAAAAAGATTTATTTGAAACATTTTGTTTCAACAAAATAGTCAACTAAATAAGAAGTTTTCCTACTATCGACAAGTAAGACAGGTTAGACTTAATATATTCACAAATAAGAATCCTATTAAATAATGCTGACGACACATTTTGGAAAGTTGCACATTTGCATGCGGCACAAACATCCACATAGAACAAAGTAAATAGCAAAGTGTGAAGCATTAATACAATCAGCGAAATTATAAACTGGGTTCTTTCAGCACGTCTCCCTTTGCTTTTTATGATGCTGCATGTATGCTAGTTGGGCGTAACTCCGAGTCATTGGTCCTGAGGTGTGATATCAGATTTGAAATATTAAAGGAAGACTCCTTAATCCAACCTCACATCACTATACAGTCCTTGCAAATTACATATTTACAATTTGAAGGCGAAGCCGCGGACATGCTGAGCTAGCAAGCTTACTGTGCTGTGTGGCGCGCGACATCATCACTCGTTATGTAAGCGATAGAGTGACACGTGCTTTAATGTTAGTCTCCAAAGGCGTCCAATAACATCCAAAAAAATGACGCTAGATTTGTTGCTAAGTTGGTAAAACACTGATCCCTCCTGCTTCATCTTCTTATTCTCTGGCAGACCAGCATTCTGATGCCATCTACTGGATGGAGTTGGAACAACAAGCTACATTCAGAGACTGTATGTTTTTCTGTTTTCCGTGGCATGCCCGCATGCGTGCCGTGCGTGTTTAAGTGTGTCTGTAGAATACGTCACGGGCCAATTAAAAAAAAAAGAAAAAAAAGGAGCTAGTGATTTATAGCAGCGCACAGACATGATCAAGTGGCGCTATTAGCGGTTCTGTGTTCTATGGCCATCTGGCGCAGCATACATGGTGAGTGTGCATGGGAGGGAAGATAAGCCCAGCCATGCAGAAAGAATCCGTACCACAAACACACACACATACACACGTAAGTGATTGAATTTGGATTGCTTTAAACAACACCGAGGCAAGTCCTTACCCTAATTTATATTTGAAGGACCTGCTTTCCATTTATGAAACGAAAATTCTAAAAGAGAATGAATGCATGTGACAATATACGCAAAGTAGATGCTTGCATGTGCACACCTTTTAATCATTCAACCACACCAAGGTTGAGACTCACGATGTAGTCTCCACCAAATATTAAGACGTCCGACTTGGTTTTTTTTTACACATTCATTTTTGTGGCCCGTTGCCAGATGTACGATAATTATTGTATTTCTCCCATTATTTCACCGTCTGTATGATCAACAATTCCAAAAATCCCATAATGTAGGATAATTACACCCCTTCAATTTGTGGCTATTAGCAAACACTAACAGGATACAGTAATCCCTGAATTTCGCGGCTTCACTCCGTCACGAGTTTTCAAATGTGTACTAATGAATAAATCATGCTGTTTTGTTGTTGAATATTCATCCAAAGTATGCATATTTAAGCCAATTTTATGTATTTTTTGACTACATGACGCATTTTCAAGCCAACGCTTAAATGGAGTAAAATACAAATATAAGGCATTCAGAAGATGCATTCAAAGACATTGTAATGATATGTAGTATTCTACACTGGTCGCTAGGTGTCAGTAATGTTACTGTAATGGTCAGTGAGACACACAAGCACCAGACTTGATCACCAGAACAACAGACCTTTATTGCAGGTTTGAATGAACTCACAGCAGGCACAATAATCCCTAAAACTCAACTCTGAACCCCCTACATCACTTCCTGTACGCCCCACCACTCAGCTCTCCTAGCTTTGAAGCACATTTAAAGCAACACACACAAGCACGAGTGTTATTTATGTCCTATATATGGTATTTTCTCTTATTTTGTCTATTATATTGGGTAATAGGAGTGTAAAGGTGACTATAGGGTTGTTATTTCATGTCAAGAGGGCTCTAATAATGTTAAAAATCAGATTTAGAAGGTTTCCTATGCTCTAACTACAAAAATATTCCATCTATAAAGAAGGAATCCTACTTCCCGGGAATTCACTTTTATTAACCGCGATAAACGTGGGATTACTGTGTTGTTTTATGAAATTATTCATGACAAATGCTGGCTTCTGACTGTTTTTGCCATTTTCCAAATGAAGTTGTGGTTTGATTTGTCTTGTTAATCTAAAGTTGGTTTGGTTGAGCTTCAAGCTAACATTGATGCTGATACAAGCGTGGCCTCGCAGTTACCATAGCAACACAAAGTCGACCATGCTGCCGCCCTGTACTGGAGTCAGGCGCTTTTAAAAGGGTAATTGCACAGTGATAAGTGACAATAAAAATAAGTGTTTTTATGAAAGGATTGTTCATGTTCGCCCGCCATTGACAAAAATAAGTGGTCTCCAAGCTGCAAGGTGAGAGAGAGAGAGGTTGAAAAAGGCAGATTGATGAAAAGCGACCTCCTCCTGCTCCTCCCTACCAAACAATTGCGATCTCCACGCCTCTTTGTTCGGGACTCCCATCAGCTTCGCAGTCGGGGGTGTGGTCAGAGAGAGGAGGAAATTGCTCTGAATTTGCGAGTAATTGAAAACACCTCTATCCCCCCCGTGCCTCCATCGCTACCGACTTTAAAAACCTCCACACCCCATTCTTCTCCCCAGCACCCACCTTCTATGCCAGTGCACTCCTAATGGCACACCTTCCCCATCGTGTCCTCCATCTCCCACTGCTTGCAATTGATGCAAACAATTGTGTACCCATTTACTGCGTAGACGAGAGCTGGCCCACTTGTGTCGTTTTGCTTGCTTGTCTCTTCTGTTCCACCTTCTCTCAATTGCAGGTATTGATGCCCTGCCTTTGTTTCCCCCCCACCCAGGGGGTGGAGTGGTTTGTGTGAAAATTGGGGGACCCCTCCCTGGTGTTTGATGGTGTTTATCGATTCACACCAGACTCTAATTTTTACCTACTGCTTCAAGCCTTCCAGGTATAGATGCAATGTCTGCAGAGACGTCCACCTTCCCAGAGAAAAATGCCGTCAGAAAGTCCAACTTCTCTGTTTACTTGTGTAACAGCGGTCATGCAGTCCTCAAACTCGCAACCACATATCCTTACTGATTGACAGTTAAGTCAAAAGTGCTAGCCAGTGAGCCAAAATCATCGGGGAGCGAGTTTTACACAACATACTATCGCACAGCCTCACTAGCTGGCATTCGTTACACTTGCATACTACCTGGAGGGCCAGAAGTGTATTTAGTCTTGAACGTGTCGCCGGCGACGGGACTTGCGGTGCTATTCTTAAACTACCATAAGTCTGGAACCAGTTTTTGAAGCTAGAGTTGTGCGATACACGGCACATGTCACTACGGTAATGAAAAGGTAGTGCATCACAGCAACCTGGAGAAGACGAGGCTTTGATACAAAGCAGAGTGGGGGTTTGTTGACGAAGGAGTGGCGTGACAAAGAGGGAAGCAGTAGCGACCTTAACATGACAAAGTTCCGCAGATAATTTCTATGTAGTCGTGGTTTATTTGTTTCCGACATGCTTAAGTTACAACAGACATGGGTAAAGTACGTACCGTTGAGGTGTTTAATTTGCCCTGCCAGACACTTTTTTTTTTAAACCTTTAACCTTTGACAAAGCTAGCCGGAAATAGGATTTGCGATGCTGTTTTAAAATGACCATAAGTCTTATACTATCTAAAGCAGGGGTGGCCAAACCTTTTCCACTAAGGGCCACATACTGAAAAATGAAAGGACGCAAGGTCCACTTTGAAATTTCGTAAAGCAACACGTGGAGACATCCTAAGAAGTTATTTATATTTCGAGAAAAAACTGCATCTCAGCTTTGTGATATGGGTGAAAAAGTGTATTAAAATGAACTTTGATTTTTGCTCTTTTTTTTCAAATATTTAAACGTCTTGTAAATGTTCTTTTCTTAATATTTTGACTTCATTCCCACATTGCTATAACTTTTTCTCCAACCTAATTTTCAAAAAATGGCAACTTTGTTTTGTTTTGTTTATTGCTCATATTATGATTTCAAAGAAATTTCAACTCTAACTACTAACTGCTTATTTTTCCTCCTAATATTACGAGTTCATTCTCATAAAATTGTGACTTTTTTCTCTAAATATTCTTGTAAAATTACAGCTATTTTTTTATTTCTGCTGTTTTTTTTTATTGTTTTGCAACTATTTCAACTTTTTGTCTTAATATTATGACTTTATTCCCATAAAGTAACTTTTTCTACAACCTAATTTTCTAAAAATTACAATTACATTATGTTCCTCATAATATTACAACTTGTTAAAAAAAAGTCCTTTTTCTTTAATATTTTAACTTTATGCTATTAGAATGACATTTTTCCTCATAATATGACAAGGTTATTCTTGTACAATTTGTTCTCTTTAAATTCCAACTTTTTCTATTAATGTTTTGGCTTTATTCTCTTAAAATTACTGCTGATTTGTTGTTGTTTTTTTAGGTCAATAAAAAAACTGCTGCAGGCTGTAAATGGCCCCCGGGCCACACTTTGGACACCCCTGATGTAAATTATTCCAAAGGTTTTTGGAGCAAGAGACTGCAGTTTCTCACAATGTACTTACAGCTGCAACAATTAATTGATGATCCAATTAATCAACAGCTATTTCAGTATTTGATGAATGATTTTTTTTAAAATTTTAAAATGTAAATATCCTATTATCTTTGTGTTTTCGCCAAAACAAGAGATTCACACACATCAGCTTTGACTTTGGAAAACCAAACCACTGTCTGTGTTTGCTTCATGTCGATGACTCGATTCATTGAAACAACAAGCTTCAGATTAATCGACTAAGAAAACACAGAGAAACTCAAGCCTGTGTGATCGAGGGAGTCAGAGAAGCGAGCTTTTTACCACAAAGTTCTGGATAAACGTATTATTGTATATTTAATGGGTGTTTTTTACCGTTTGTTTTTGTGATTTGTCGAGTTCTTTGTTGCTTTGTTGCTGTGTTTTTGCTTGATAGCAAAACATGTCTAGGAGGTTGTTTGGCAGGAGGATTTGGAGATGGAGGGAACGAGCCGTGTATCAAAAATACACATTTTTATGGTTGTATCCATTACTCATGGTTTTGCTGGTGGTGCTCGGGTGTAACTCCTGTGAAAGGCAGAGATCTACTGTATTGACACCACATAGCTCCCTATTTCTTTCTTTCTTTATGAAACAATAGAATTACTGAACTCTCAAGTGTGGGTTTTGGTTATTGTCTTGACAATGGAGCGTGAGTGCAGACAGTGAACGAACAGATCAAAGAAATGTGATCTAATCTGAGATCCAGCGCTAAGCATCACTGAGCTAAGCGTGATCAACCAGCTGCTCCCACTTCCCAGTATGACAGGTTGTGATAGTGTGGATAAAGTCGTGAATTCGTATTACTGTTGGACTGCAAAGCTGTGCAAACACGGTGAGCAGGATGTGCCGGGACTGATTTGACGCTAAAGGTGGGCATGTGATGCCAACAGGTCTGGAGCCCACAGAGTGGAACCGGTCAAATTTGCCATTATTTGAGTTTAAATTCAACAGAGGTTCATGGGGTTTGTGACCTTGGGGATTGTTAACTCTCCCACTGCCTTTGCGGAATGCAGTTGAGCAACATTCTACAAGTATGCGCTGTGCTTTTATTTGATGTTTCATCGTTCCATTTGACATGCTCCTTTTTATATGATACTTGCTAGATGGGAGCATTACGTTTCTTAATATGACACATGGTAGAAGGCGGCAGAGACGTCATATCAACGGATAGTAGGGGTGTTACGGTATGTGTTCATAATTGGATTAATTGGTATGGAACCTTCGGCTCTGAACAGAAGCGTACCGATTTTCCACATGGCACACATTATTAATGAGGGACAGGACGTGGTTGTTGCGTCACACATCCACTTGGTAAACAAATACAGTGCAACCTAGCCTTCGGCTAGCGGGAGCCATGGCTAATGATAGTGCCAAGGACGAGCCAGAGTTTTAAAAACCCTTTTACACTCCCAAACAAGAAATGTAATTAGTAAAGTAATTACTCCTTCACTTAATGCTATCATGCTTGCTCTTAGCATGCTAACAACTAACATCGGCATGTTAGCGTTTCATCAACTTTCTTAGGATTAAATTTACATGGACACATAGTGCTATCATGCTGTGATGGCATGCTAGCATTTTAGCCATTTTTCAAACCTACAGTATGGACACTTAGCACTATCATGCTAAGTGTTAGCATGTTAACCGTTAGCATTTCAGACATTTTTGTAGGTATAAAGTTTAAGACACTTAGCTCTATCAAGTTAGATGTTAGCATGCTAACATTAGCATGTTAGTATTTTAACCATTTTCACAGGTATAACTTATATAGGCACTTTGCACTATCATGCTATGTGTTAGCATGTTAATCGTTAGCATTTCAGACATTTTTGTAGGTATAAAGTTTAAGACACTTAGCTCTATCAAGTTAGATGTTATCATGCTAACATTAGCATGTTAGTATTTTAACCATTTTCACAGGTATAACTTATATAGGCACTTTGCACTATCATGCTATGTGTTAGCATGTTAACATTAATAATTATTTTTAGAGGGAATAACACACTGCTATCTTGCTATCTTGCTAGCTAACATAGTAACAGTTAGCATGTTGGCATTTTAGCCATTTTCATGTGTGTAAACGTACGTATATACGTAGATATATAGCGCTATCATGCTAACAGTTAGCATGTTAGCATTTCAGCCATTTTCCATCTATCCATCAATTTTCTATACCGCTTGTCCTCACTAGGGTCTCTGGTATGCTGGAGCCTATCCTAGCAGTCTTCAGGCGAGAGGCGGGGTACACCCTGGACCTTGTCGCTAGCCAATCGCAGAGTTCAGCCATTTGCTGATATCAAAATTCCCCACAATCTTTGCAACTGCAATTTTCTTCCAATAATTCAAACCGTTCCTACATTCATTGTACATTTTAAAATTTCTACATTGATTCAACATATTTCAACATTCATTCTACATTTCTACAGAATTTCAGTGCACCGTCAGTTCTTCATTTCTACATCCCCACATTTCTAAATGCATTTCTACACATATTCAACATATTCCAACATTCATGATACTTTTCAACAACATTTCAGTTCAGCTTCAGTTCCTCAGCATTCACTCGGAATTTCTACTGAAATGACATCATCTAGGCCGCACGGTGGCCAAGTGGTTAGCATGTTGGCCACACAGTCTGAAGATCGGGAAACCTTGTTCGAATCTTTGCTCGGGCATCTCTGTGTGGAGTTTGCAAGTTCTCCTTGTGCGTGGGTCCAGGGTGTACCCCACCTTTCGCCCAAAGTCAGCTGGGATAGCCTCCAGCGTAACCCCCGCGATGAATTAACCTAATTAGGATAAGCGGCATAGAAAATGGATGGATGGACTTCATCTAGTTTTTCCAGTTTCTTCATCTTCGTCTTCTAGTTTTCTAGATTCACAGCATTTATAGCGTGTTCAGACCGCCAAACAAAGTGCGAAATCTCAAACATAAACATGTAAAAAATGTGGGCTTTATTAACAGTACATGTATGCTGTTACATTGTACCTGTATTACCACTAGAGTTGGGCATTGTTTGATTGTCAATGATCCCGGTTCCAATTCCGATGCCTTGTTTCAATTCCGGTTCCTAACGATTCTCGATTCCAATGCTTTTAAAAGGCAGGGTCTTAAAAGTTTGCATGGTTTAAATGAGGGTGCTAACCAGAGTTCCTATGAATTTCCTATTGTCGACCGGTATATAAATATCAAACCATCCAACTTGAATATATCTTTATTTACACCAAACTTCCACATCAGCTAGCATCCTGAAACCCTGGGTTACATTGGCATGAGACAGACGTCATTCATTGTCTGACTTCGCTCATTCTGATTGCTTAGAGGAAGTCTGATGGTACTCCGTTATTTCTACACCATGAACGTGTGAACATTAAGCATGTTGATCGTGCACCGTCCTTTGCATGATATCATTGTGTTGCAAATGTTACACTGAGTTGACTGCTCTTTTTCACCACATTAAGCCAAACTTTGTAGCCGCTTCTTCTTGTTGTTGGTTCTCGCAGCTGTTTTTTTCTGGTCGGCGAAGTGGGACATCGAAACTGGGAATCGAAATAAAAACATTTGAAAGATCCCCGGAGAATTGCAATGCTAGTCCCGGTTCCCATCGATGCTGGAGACTCGATGCCCAACCCTAATAATCACCTAGTGATAAATTATTAGTCTTGGGGTGCATGAAATGTGTGATGCCTATGGAAAAAAATGACCTGTTTTTGGAGAATAAAAGTTAAACAATAGGGGTTTTTTTGGGACCAAATATGTGTACATTTACGGTGCTGTGGGTCCTGAATCGTGGGGCTCCTCTCTATTATCCACTATATACTGTATTTCTATTATTAGTGATTACGCTAATTAGGTTTGTGGACTGTAACACACAGCTAAGATGTTTTGTTAAAACAGCTTAGCTTATACATTGACACTGTTGGTGCATTAGTTTTTTGTTTTATGAAATTATTCATGACATATTCTAGTCTCAGACTCTTTGCTTGTTTTCTACTTTTGCCCATTTAGTCCTTCTGGTTTGAATGTCTTCTATTTTCTTGAAATCAATGTTGATTTTAGCTGGTGTTCTGCTAGTTGTGTGGTTTATTGATAGAGAGCAATTAGCAGCCGCCACTTGGTTTTGTCGGGCATGTTGCAACATTGTGACGGAGAAGGGGGCTAAAGGGTTGGTTTAATGAGCACCCTTGAAGCGTGGAGGTGTAGTTTAGGTTTCATGTTATGAGTTCCTCTTTGGTGGTCTCAGTTTTAGTGAAGTCGAGCGGGGGGCTTTGGGGGTTTAGCTGCCAGGGAACTGCTACTCTGCCGCCTCCCTGAATCCAGATGGGCTCATTTATGGCCTATTGGACGGAACACGACTGATTTTATCCAAGCTCAAATAGAAACCTGGTGACTGCTAAGTCATCTATGACTCCAAATGGACACGGAAATTGGTGAGCTGCTGAGGAAGCAGGCGGAAGAGGAATGCTAGAATGTCTGCACTACACTGGGGTTCAGACATGGTTGAAAACAAGACAAGGTGCCTCTAACTAGCCACGGCATTTCTATTATGACAGACACGAGTGCCCTGTTATTGAAAGCACGACTGAGTCCTCCGCAAGAATGCTGCCTTTTCCTCCCCCTCTAATCGTTTCTTCCATCGCTTACTTGGCCTTTGCTTGACTCCCTCTGTGATGGTCCACTTCACTTAGCTCATAAACAATGCCCACAGTCCCCCTCCACACCTTCATATTTGTCTCTACAAGCCCTCGTCGCTCAGTGCCTGCCTACCTCCAAGTCATATTGGACCTTTCATCAGTAATTAGTTGGGGGGCTGCAGCACAGCAAGATATTTCCCTAATCCTTCCCCATCTAAAGGTAGGCAGAGATGATTGAAGCCTGCTGAGATAATGGCATGCTCATCGTATGCAAAGAGGAAAACGAAGTGTTTCCCATACATTGTGGCTACCCGCCGCTATTCAACTTGTTAGTGATACCCAACAACTAGCTCGACGACACGGTGCAAACGGACTGACGGTTATCAAACAGAACGCAGTCTTACTCACGATATGGTTTGAACCAGCCCTTTTACACCCTAACAGCTGTGAAATTAGTCTAGGAGTTTCAAGGACAGTTTACAATTGAATTCAAACAGGAGCAGATACAATCAATTACAATGCCAGTTCCGGAGAGAGCGATTAGCTGCCAATGAAGGCTCAGCAAAGTCCAGTCAGTTTCCCGAAGAGGAACTCTGTTCCTCTTTCCTTTATGGCTTCTGTCAGAGAGGTGGTGAAATGGTGTAAACTTCCCTTTTGAACTACCATTCTATGTGGGTAACAACGACAAAGCGCTAACAACAAACACGTAACTTTTAACTGTTATTTACAAAATGAGGAGTCTTTTGGGTAACAGCAAAAGTGAAGGGAAAAGATTTACAGGACGGTAGTGAGACCAGCCTGGTGTACGGTCTGGTGGCGGAAGCTGTGACCAGCAGACAGAAGGCAGAGCTGGAGGTGGCAGAGCTGAAGATGCTTTGATTTGAGGATGAGAAACGAGCAGATCCGAGGAACAGCCCACGTTAGACATTGGGAGACAAGGTCAGAGAGGCCAGACAGATGGTTTGTCCATGTGAGAAGGCGGGATTGTGAAGATACTGGTAGAAGGATGCTGGAGATGGGTCTGTCAAGGTATCTAGATGTAGGATGGGGCAAAATGGAAACATCTGATCCGCTGTGACAACCTTTTTTTTAGCTAGCAGTAGCAGGGGAACGGGTTTATGGAGAAACGTACCTGTGAGTCCCGATTCAGTAAAAAAAAACCTACGAGTTTTGAACGACTCGTTCATGTTCTCTAATCTACAGTAACCATCAACGTCGTTACTTTGATACCAAGATCTTCCAACCTTGAAATGATCATTGTGTGAAGAGGCATTCACACATAGAAAATTAGAGAGTAATCCCCCACAATGTCACAGTTATCCAGGAATTAATTAATTAATTAAACGCTGTTTCATGGTTTCGTACATTATAGCGATCTAATTTATCTTATTTATTATATGCTGTGTGAAACGAAGACATGAACAACATCTGAATGCCAACCCACCATCCACCAGTTCAAGCCTGGAGTTTTTCCAGAGACATTATTACATCGCTGTTTGACATGAGTGGTAAAAGTCTGCTTGTGTACTAGCATGAATTACAGTAACTTCAGACCAATGTACACATTAGCACTCAATAAGTCATCAAAACTTACCTTTATGCATTCCCACACAGTATCAGCATTTGAGACCAAAAATGAGGTGAAAGAAAAGTGGTAAAAATACAGTAGTAGTCTATCTGTGCGGCGAGAGAAAGTTAGCACACGCACAATGGACATGCATGGAGACGGATGTAACAGAGAGAATCCGGCCACTTTTCAAAATAAAACATCATGGAAATTATTTTTTCTTTCTGTGCGGCCCGGTAGCAAATGACCCGCAGTCCGGTACCGGGCCCGAGGGTTGGGGATCACTGGCCTAACCCGTCCCACATTTCTCAACCCATTCATACCAATCCAACGTCAAAATGTTCAACTCATTCAGGACACGTTGACTATCTATCAGGACTTCTGAAAAAAAAATGTAATTCAAAAACGAGTTTCCTGGAATTTCATATTTTCTGTGACAATTTTCCAGTTGAAAATGAATGAGCAATTTATTTTGCACCCCCTACTGGTGGAACATCATATCACACCTACCATATTTAACATTCTTCTTTTTCTGCATGGAGGTATGGCTCAGGTGGTAGTGTGGTCGTCGACTTCACTCCCCCCGGGACCTTTTTCCATCCTTAAATTTCAACACATTTCAAATTCTTGTTTTTTTTCTGCTCCATTCTTTGGCCGTCTTTCTTTATTTTTCACGTAATTCAAACCAATCCAAAATAATCAAAACAATCAGCTCATTCAGGACACATGGGCTATCTTTTAAAAAAAATCTCCACATTTGCTAGAATTCCAGATTTTCCGTGACACTTTTTCCCACTGAAAATGAACGGACAACTTCTCCATGTTCCACGTTAGTCATTTGTCGCACCCTCCTGGTGCAAAATGTCTTTAGCCCAACATTTCTCGCATTATTTGATCCTTTCAAACTATTCCAACATTCTTCCAACATTTCAACATTCACTTGTCAATCCTGCACTGATGAATTACTTTTATAAAAAACTCTGTTGTTCAGGAGGAAAGGTGTCCAAACAGGACATTTGCCCCCAAGAAGTGGTGTTTGGGGGCAAGGACTTGGATGCAGCGGCATGTCCCGTGGGTCATCTCCAATCCTCCAATGACAGCCCAGCCTCTCCTATATCTAATTTTCCCTGCCATGCTTATCGACACTGCCAGTCCCAACTAGAGCGGAAAGATGGAGCAATTTTCCCATTACAAAATGAAAGAAGCATGCAGGCATGGGAGTTGTGTTTCTCCAGAGAGAAGTGCAGATGGCTTCATCTCCAAGTTCAAAAACACAGGCAGGAGGATGGGGGTTGATGGGAACAACACGCACTCACAGGCACCGGATGACGATGTCCTTGCGCACTGACACACGGTTCACCATTCATGCGCTCAGATGACAATCAATTAGCTTTTTAACCGCCTTGGTACCGTCGGTATTTTTCAAGGCCGCACTTGAGAGCAGCGCCATGGAGGATTCATTTCAACAAGCGCTGAGATCTTAGCTGTTCCAAGCTACTGACACCCCCCAGATAAGCCCCTTCAACACTGTGTGTAGCTTTGATCTACCAGAGCTGACAGTCTGCAGACATTTACATTTCTACATTTCCTATCTCAATGTGGGGATTGACATGAAACGTAACCTCTTAAACCATGGCTTGTAGATGTTAAAATGTAAATATCTTTACCAGTGGATAAGAGTAAATGAAGATGCTTGTTCCGTGAGCCTTAGCGGTAGAGAAATGATGCTTGTAACGTTAGCTTTCAAACACATTAGTGTTTTCCATCCATCCATTTTCTATGGCGCTTATCCTCACTAGGGTGCGGGCATGCTGGAGCCTATCCCAGCTGACTTCAGGCGAGAGGCGAGGCATTTAATGGCATGTGGTTTGAATTCTGATTCTGATTCTTCTGTTTTTATAATAGAGTAGACGCCCCTACAACGTAAATAATCCGTTCCGAGAACTTTTACGTTATAGGGTTTTTACGTTATACGAAGCGTAAAATACATATAAATAGCCTAATCCGTTCCAAGATCTTCCCAAACTCACCCCTTTGGCCCTTCAAAATATTCAAGAAGAGATTTCAATGTGTGCGAACTAGTTTAAGGGCGACTACGATGAGGAAGGGAGGTTGAAGGGAGAAGCCTATCTCTCATACAAACGTGCTGTATAAGTCAGCCAATGAGATGAGAGCGTAGGCGGTACCCCGATAATCAGCCAATGAGATGAGAGCGTAGGCGGTGCCCCGATAATCAGCCAATGAGAGCGTGAAGCGTCAGAAGGCGTCACCAAGTGTACTCTGTTAGTCATGGAAAACGTTTCCCTCTCTCTGTCGCGCGAGCTATTCAAATCGAATTTCTGAACTTGCACCGACTTGACGCTTTACGTTATATGGAATTTCATACGTAATACGATGCAGAAACTTTACATAAATTCTTTGCGTTCAGTGGAATTTACGTAAAAGAAGGTCTACGTTATCTGAGGTACTACTGTATTGGTTTGGTTGAGCTTTTAGCAAACGTTCTTGCGGTTACGTGGCTGTCTAATGTGTACAGTCGTCCCTCGCTACATAACGGTTCGAACATCGCTCCCTCACTCTATCAGGTTGTTTCAAAAATGTATTCATAAATAAATGTTCACTGTTTAGTGCTTTACTATCGCCTATTGGTCAAAAACTATTGAAAGACAAGTCATATGTAGTATTCTGGTCACTAGGCATCCGTAATGTAGATTGCCTTACATTACATGACATTACCTTAACTTGCTCCCGTTCCGTGTGGAAGTGGTACGTCTTTGGCTTCTTACTTTGTCCTTCTTCCACACTCAGTTTCAAAACCTTTCTTAAGTTTACAATAAATTGGAGGCTAACTAGCCAGCTCGCTAGATTGCTATGTTTAAAAGCGGCGCACGTCTCTTGTGTCACTTCAGACGCGGTCAGGTCTGGAACTAATTAACCATGATGAACGAGGGACGACTATATATTCATACAGTCTAGCCAATTTATGTTGACAACGCATTTATGTGGATCAACTCATCAAGTCCTTGCCCACTGTGTTGTTAGTATAACTAGAAAGTGCCCGCTTAAGTTGACGTCAACATACATGGTTGGCCACTTTTGTCAACATAAAGTGTGAGAACCGAAGAAGTCATTTGTATGAAAAATGGGTCAGTGTATGTGTCGACATGTGTTGTAGTTGTTACCTTCACCGTTGTCGCGTGGGCTGTCCCGATGGGATATTGATATTGTATATTGAGAGTATCGTCAACTGACGTCAGCCACGTGGCAGCACCCCTCGCTGAAGTCTGAAAAAGACGTGCAAAACCTGCCATGGACAAGAACCGCCGAAGTTCAACACGACCAACTCCACAGCGCATCGGAAGCAGCACCACAAAAAAAAGCATGATGGTCATCACCGTCCAAAACATCTGCAGAGTGCGAGAAAGTGTTTTTTTGTCAAACCTACTGTTGCTATTGTTCTCCGTTTGAGTTATATCACTTGATCAAACCTTTTCTAACATTCCACACTACAAAATAAGTCCAAAAATTATGTATGGTTTGAGCTGATATTGGATTGGAATGATATTAGTATCGGCCAATACTCAAGGCTGCAATATCGGTATTGTATCGTAAGTGAAAAAGTTGTATCGGGGCACCCCTAATTATCGCTAACGACAACAGCAACGTAACCACTGTCTGGTTACACAGCATTAAACCATGCACACAGTGACTTCCTGTTCAGTGCAAAGTAAGCTTCAAAATGAATGCATGAAAAGCAGCAACTAACAAAAGTCAAATGTCAACTTTGTCGGTCAACCATTTTGCCACAGAGACACAGAATGTTACAAGCTATAAAGGGCACACTTCCCGTCATTGAGAGCATTCCAGTAATATTACGTGTTGGGCTTCTTCATACGGTATGGGCTGAGGGATGTGTTCCTAATCAAGTGGCCCATTTTCAACTTTGTTCATCAATTACGTCTCCACGGTTACACAGAATGCTACATAGTATAAATAGCACACTACCTGTGATCAAGACCTTTCCAGTGATAGAACATGTGTTGGGGTTCTTTGCCCGGATATGGCTGAAGAGGGGTAGCTAATCAAGTGTCCCGTTGTCAACTTTGTCGGTCAGTTATTTTGCCACAATGACACAGAATGTTACAAACTATAAATAGCACACTTCTAGTGACATCACATGTTGGGGTTCTTCACACGGTATGGGCTGAGGAGTGTGTTCCTAATTTAAGTGGCCTGTTTTAAAAAAAATTCTATTCAATAAATACAGGTATCATATGAAAATACAAGAATCTAAATAAAAATATGCGCAAATGGAGGGAAATCCTTGATCAGCGCCCATTCTCCTTATGTCTCTGGACAAACGTGCAAGCAATGGCTAATTTCACTGATGTCAACAACTGCTTATGTTGACATGAGTCAGCCAGCCGGAGGGCCGTCGTCGGCTTGAACTTCAAGCGTCGCATAGCAGTTACCATAGTAACACAAATGCAGCCATGCTGCCCCCTGTACTGGGATCTGGTACTGAGGTGAATGAAGAGCTGAGCGCTAAAAGAATGCAGCGTCTGTGTGCTTGGATGATGAACAAATTGGCTTCCTGATAAAATCTCACAGACCACAAGTCAACGTAAGCTTTTCCGGGCATCCTTGCACTGATGAGATTAATTTGTTGACCTGCTTTCTTGAACGAGTACACTGTACAGCTGTGTATGTTGTTCTCAAGGCGCGCAAGCATAAAGAGGATACAGTCAGTGCCTCATTTGTGTGTGTGTGTGTGTGTGTGTGTGTGAGCTTGTTCATACTAAACTCTCCCTTTATCCATGCAGACATCTTTTAAGTGGATGCCGTCTGGCTCCACTCAGCTTATCAGTCCTCATTGGTTTATGCATTTCCAGAAAACGCACCCGTGCACTTGAATCTGTGCTTGTGCGCATTTGTCCACACACACATGCACAGGCACACACACACACATATGCGCACAAACTCACAAGCAGGCATTTAGCAGACCACATGCTGTGACTTCAACATACTGTAGATAAAATTAACCTTTTTAAACAACAGGATCCCGGTGTTGGGGGCTACTAATATCTATAAACACACATAACTAGAAGAATGTCAGCTGAAAGATAAACACAACCAGTTTTGGGAAAACAGAAGACAATTCAAATCACAAGCACTTAAAATGGACAAATGTCGAAAACAAGCCCACAGTCCGAGATCAGCACGTTATGATAGCAAGATCTTCCATGTAGGCCGTGTAGAAGTTACATACGTTCCGGGACCACCCGCGAATGGCGAAAAAACACAAGTCGTTGAGACACCCATAAAAATTCTATTTTCTATAATGACACACGAACACAAACCAACAGGAGCTCATCAAACCAAACTCCTCCCCCACTCATGGTGCAACCAAAATAGCAAATACTGTAACACATTTGGAACGCACAATATAACTGCACCACACGGACAATGAGGGTATCGTCATACATGACACACTTAGATGCACTCCTGGTCAAATTTTTAAGACCAGTTGAAAAATGGCACAAATTTGCATTTTCCACTGTTGGATCTTGCACTGGAGGTTTTAAGTAGAACTTCAAAATGCAAAAAGAAGAAATGGGAGTGAGACAACAAAAAAAAATTTGAGGAAGCAATTTATTGCAGACAACCATTGCAGTGAAGACCACCGCATTTATAAGCCAACATATTTGCAAAAATATTAAGTGTTATTTTCTGTCAGGTATTGTCATGATCTCTTCATGGAAAAGGCAAAAAAGCGTTCTCTCTTTGAACGTGGTCGGATTGTTGAGCTGCATCAGCAAGACCTCTCACAGCGCACCATTGCTGAGCTTGGACGCAGTAAGACAGTCATTTGAAACTTCTTAACACATCCGGAGGGTCATGGAATAAAAAAGTGAAGTGATAGCCCCAAAAAAATGTCACCGGCCCTGAGCCGGAGGAAACAATTGGCTGTCTGTCAAGACCCAGGATGATCCTCGGCCCAAATGAAGGCTGTTGATGGTGCCGAGTGCAGTCCAATAACCACCTGACGGCGAAGGGTTTTAAGAAGAAAAACTTCAAAGGCCTTGTCTCCTTCAACGCCACAAAATTGCCCGTTTGGAATTTGCACAAGAGAACCAAACATGGGACAGTGAAAAGTGGAATAAATTTTTATTCTCTGATGAGAAAAAATGTAACCTTGACGGTTCTGATTTCTTCCAACGTTACTGGCATGACAAGGAGATCCCACCTGAGATGTTTTCCACCTGGCACAGTGGAGGGGACAACATCATGATCTAGGATGCTTTTTCTTTAAATGGGACATTGGAGATTCAGGTTGTGTAGGGGCGTCAACCGGCACTGGCTATGTGAAGATGTTGCAGGGTGCATCCTTCATGACTGTGGTAATGACAGGACAATGCTGCGGTTCACAATGCCTGCCTGACAAAGGACTTCTTCCAGAGGAACAACCTTACTCTTTTGAACCATTTCCTAGCATGTCTTACAGGTTATAAGTGGGTATAAAATGTTTTGGTACCCGAATAGTCAGTGTGTTATAGTTACATTGTGTGTTCCACATGTGTTACTTGTTATTTTTGGTTGCACAGTGATTAAGGTAGGCATTTGGGTTGGTCAGCTCCTGTTGGTTTGTGAGTAAGGCGGGAACATGCAAACTCAGTGACCATTTTACATGTCATCTAGGAGGAGCTCCTCGCCAGAAATTGGGCAGAAACCACAGAAGAAGAAGTGAAAGACAACAACAATTTTTTTAAAAACGCGAGTAATAGCAGACTCGGCCGGTGAACTTAAACGGAAAGATCAGGTAGCATATTTAAAATCCAAAGTACGGACTCACCTTGGCTTTTATAGCATGGACTAGACAACGCTGAAGAAGTGTCTGACAAAAATAGGACACACGGGCGGCATGACAGGCATGAACAGCAATCTTGTTTGTCACCACTCTCACGGAGAAAACTGCCCAGTCAGAGAAATGTTTATTGTTGTATTCAAATGCTAAATGTTGTTATTCAATCAAGACACGTGTGTTTAGTTTGCATCGTTTATTGTCAAAATTGTTGTGCTGCTCATTGTTAATCCGAGTCACTCTCTGTCTCTTTCCGGTGAATACATCACTACAGCCATACTACACTCCCCCTTCTTGTTTTTGCATATTGTAGCTCTACTTAAAACCTCATTAAGATCCAAATGTGCAAAATGCAAATTCTAGCAATTTTTCAACTGGTCTTAAGATTTTGATTAGGAGTGTAGTACCACTTTCAGGAGAATCACCCGTATTACAGCATTCATTCTACATTTCTGTTTAGCTTCACATGCAGTTTGTACCGAAATTGCTTTATCTTGTTTATTTTAAGTATGTCTTTTTCAAGCAAAAAGAGCTGAGGGTTTAAGAGGTTAGCATCTGAGAGGCCGCAAGTTTGAAGACTTTAAGTGATCTTCCAGACAATGACAACTACAAGCTTTCTTACTACAAAACCCTTCACAACGTTCACCCTGAAGCCCATACTAGATGCTCTGCTTCAGCGCAAAAGATGGAACCAAAGATTAGAGGTGGCGGTTCACAGGGTGATCTCTTATCTCGCTGCGCCTTTGCTAGCCTCAATGACAAATAGAAAGTTCAACAACAGACAAAGTCAACGTCACACGACCCCTCCAAACGTTTATGCTAACATTCACGCACCAAAATGCAATCAACATGGCTACTGGGGTAAAAGGGCGCTACGTCTGTCTCCCACCAACTCCACTACCACCTCGCAAAAACACATCCGTGGCCTCCTATTGTGTTGATGGCGCAGGTGCATGGGTGCTGATAAGAAGCGCCGGCGCCCCTGTGGTTCACTGAGGTGAGCCCACATTGGGCGCCATCTGCCCCCCAGCCCCGCACTGGCATTTCCAGCAGGCGTAAGTTTTACTATCGAGCCAGGGACCCAGGACCAGACACCTGGCGGAGCCACAATGCCCCCCACCCCCACTATCCAACATTGTGTGGTGGCAGGGTGCAGGAAAACCACAAGATGCCACAGTTTGAAGGACACTCTGTGAACGTGCACGGCACACCTCTCACCCTGCTCTGCGCTGATATCTCGCTCTGAAATGTCAATCGTCTCTCACACACACACACACACATACACACACACACACACACACACACCAGCTGACATTTCAGCACAGTCCTCCTTGTGCACTTGAACCTTTTTCAAGTTGTAGACGTGTCAGTTGTTTTTAGGTTGCACGAAGAGTAGTAAGTGATCCGTTACACCGTAACCCATTGGAGTCCAGGCTATTTTTTACTTTTTACGTACTTTTGTGTTTACCTTTAGCGCTCACCTTCAAAAGTGGTTATCTTGCCTCAGTTGGCTTCCGTTTTTTCAGTGCAACCTGACGTGAGTGACTGTGAAGTTATTTTTGACATAGTGGATTAACACACTGGGGCTAAAATCACCCGAAAAACTGAAATCCGAGTCGGGAAATGTTTGAATGAGCCATTCTCTTAAAGGGTTACAATGCAAATGTAAAATGTAAATTTAAAAAAGTCATGCTCGCCCAGCCCGCAGGCATCTAAACTCTCGATGGACATATCCGTCCTTTATGGAATTTTACCTCCATAATGGGGCTATATTTGTCCCTTGTGGACATTGCTTAAAGCTGCAAGCAGCGTTGAATGGGTCCTCGCACAAAGTATGTCCACCATATTCTTCATCGTACAAGAATATGATGAAGAACAATGACAAGCAAAGATAAATGTAGCGTAATAGTTCTCATAATAATTAGTTACCTTCGACTTCATTTGAGTTGAAAGGGAGCATCTGTGTGGCTGCGCCACCTATTATGCTGTGCATGCATTTTCCGTGTCTGCACTCCGAAGAGTTGAAAACAATCAGGTGTGGGATTCAGGTGACTTCCTCTCTCATGGAATCAGCTGCGTATCGACCTTCTGAACATGTTTGCAGTCAAACAAAAACATGGCAAAAATGTGTCGAACAACACGGCAAAACATGAACATAAATGGTAAGAAACACCCAAACGTCTGATAAAATTGTCTTCGTCCGCCTTCGTCATGCAGGCGACACTCCTTTTGTAAACAAACCTCCGCTCTGCTTTGTGTCAAAGCCTCGTCTTCTCGGAGCTGCTGTGACGCAGTCCCTTGGATTACCGCAATGAAATGTATGGCACTGGAACGCACAGAACCTCTAAGCTTCAGAAACCACTGGAATTATTTGGATTGCGCGAATGGTTCAATACTTACGGTGTGGCTGGATTAACTAAAAAGCTTCACATGGGCTGTAGTTTGCCCATGTCTGGTCTAAGAGCATGTTAATCACACAACATGTAACAATGTCCTTATAAATGAGGGAAACCTTTGCCGTCTTTGTGCCTGTTGTTCTTTCCTCTGCAGTAAATCTTGGGACTACCCACTGTAGTTGTTTCATCTGTGTCTTTCCACCTCTTTTCGCAAAGGCCTATAAGGTTCCATTGGTATCTGCTCATGTCATGAACCAGTTCTTCCAGCTTTCCATTTTGTGACGTTGATGGTGTTCAATGGGCCTATTATGAAAGAGCTTTAATGATTTTTACAAAGAAACATAAAAAACTTCACCCTTCGTCTGTTTACGTATTTCACCGGGAAGGCCAAGAGTTCCCAAACACGGAAGAGGGCTTTTGAGCTGTGGATTCTCTTTGGCACTATCGCTAGCCATGACACCCCACTAAACACCCTTGTGCACCAAGGGTGGCATGGCTCAGGTGGTAGAGTGGTCGTCTCCCAACCTGAAAGTTGCAGGTTCCATCTTCCGTCCTCCCGTTATTGTGTTGAAGTGTCCTTGGGCAAGATACTGAACCCCCAGTTGCTCCTGATGCTAGGAGGTAAATGTTCTAACAGTGTCAAAGCGCTTTGGGTGCCTTGGAGGTGGAAAAGTGAACAACTATTTGTGTACTGAGTAGGTGCGTGATGGCATAAACACTTCCTGTCCCTCACTTTGATATGACCCGTGTGGGAACTCAGTACACCAATACACCAAACCGATTGTTCCGTACTGAAATGCAGTAATCCGTCGTTTGTCGCAGTTAATTGGTTCCAGACCCGACCGCGTTAAATGAGCTTCTGCTGCTAGGAATCAATGTTAATAAATGGAATGTTTTCATAGTTAGAGCATTGAAAAACTGTTTATGACTTTCTAAATACATTTGTTAACATTATTAGAGTCCTGTAGACATGAAATAAGACCACAATAGTCACCTTTACACTCCTATTATTCATTGTTTACGCCACATTGCAACTCTTGTGCTGCAGGAACTTGAGGCGGCCGCTCTGTAGTGAGGTAATAGGCCAGTGAGCTAACCAGTTACCCTAAACCAAAGAGGCCAAAAACATACCACTTCCACACGGGATGGGAGGAGAACTTTTTTTGACTCTATCATGTCGGACATGCCATGGCTGACTTCATACATTGTTAGGGTAAGGTAACGTAAGGTAATGACCAGAATACTATATATGGCCTGTATTTCCATAGGTTTTGGCTAATAGTAGACCATAGACTACCACGAAACAGTGATCATTTGTTAATACATTTTTCTGAAAAATTGCAATATTGCGAGGGACTAAGTGAATTTCCACAATTTATAAATGGAATATTTTTATAGTTAGAGCATAGAAAACCTGTTTACAACCTTCTAAATATATTTTTACCATTATTAGAGCCCCTATAATCACCTTTACACTCATATTACCCAATATAGTATATGTAATAAGAGAAAATAAGACATAAATAAGACTCATACTCGTGCGTGTTGCTGTAAAGCAGGGGTTTCAAACTCGCGGCCCGCGGGCCATTTGCGGCCCACCAAATTGTATCTTGCGGCCCGCGACTGGACATCAAAGAGTAGTGTAACTGCAGCCTGCAACATCCGGGCAAGCTCAGTGTTACTTCCATACTTACAGGGGCAAGTAAACACCAACACTGAACTAACAGTGGTGTTATCACATGGATGTATTGTGAATTGTATCGTATCGTGAGGTACCCTGATATTCCCAGCCCGACTCCCAATACTTGATGGGGCCCAGCCTCACCCAGACTCTACCTCCACTGGCCCCCAGTGAAATTGAGTTTGAGACCCCTGCTGTAAAGAGTTGCCACAGGAGTCGTTCATGTTGAGGATTATTGTGCCTGTCGTGAGATCATTCAAACCTGCAATAAAAGCCTGTTGTTCTTGTGTGCTTGTGTGTCTCACCGAACTTTACTAACACCCAGTGACCAGAGTAGAATTCTACATATAATCACATCGTCTTTGAATTTGACCTCATTAAGCCATTTTTATGCTTGAAATTACTTGCCTTAGGTAAAAAATGCGTAAGGTATGCATATTTTTGAATAGGCTGTATTCACCATGAAACAGCATGATTTATTAATTACAATAATTTGGAAAAACTGAAGTAAAGCCATGAAATTTGAAGTGTGAAGTGGCAAGGGATTAGTGGACATGTATCATTACACGCCTAATATTGTATATACAGACCTGATTAAAATCTTAAGACCAGTTGAAAAATTGCTAGAATTTGCACATTTGGGTCTTAATGAGGTTTTAAGTAGAGCTACAATATGCAAAACAAGAAGGGGGAGTGAGACAAAACATATTTGGAGCTTGAAAAAAAAACTGAAATAGGTTGTTTATCACCTGATCAAATGTTCAAGACCACAGACCAAAGCCAAAAGCCAAAATCTGCTGAAAAATTTCATTTTCTGTCAGGCATTCACACTGTCATGCCCACCTGATGGCTAAAGCTAAGAAGCTTTCTCTTTTTGAACGTGGTTGGATTGTGGAGCTGCATAAGCGAGGCCTCTCGCAGCGTGCCATTGCTGCTGAGGTTGGGTGCAGTAAGACAGTCATTCTACATTTTTTGAAAGATCCTGAACATTATGGAACAAAAAAGTCAAGTGGTAGACCCAAAAATCACACCTGCGCTCAGCCGGAGGATCCGATTGGCTGTCCATCAAGACACAGCTTTCAAAGACACAGGGCGGTCTTCCACCCACATTACTTACTGGTGCCAACTGCAGCGCAATAACCATCAGAAGGCATCTGCGGGAAAAGGGTTTAAAAAACTAATTCAAAGACCTTGTCTCCTTCAACGCCACAAAATTGCCCATTTCCACTTTGCCAGGGAGCATCAAACATGGGACATTGAAAGGTGGAAAAAAGTAAAGTAAAGTAAATGTAACCTTGACGGTCCAGATGGCTTCCAACGTTACTGGCATGACAACGAGAGCTTCAGGTGGTGCAGGGTCGTCAAACGGTGATTGCTTTAGTGCAGATGTTGCAGCGGGCATCCCTCATGACTGAGGGCCCTCGTCTGTGTGGTAACAGCTGGGTTTTTCAACAGGACAACGCTGCAGTTCACAATGCTGGCTTGACCAAGGACTTCTTCAGGGAGAATAACATCACTCTTTTGGACCATCCTGCATGTTCCCCTCATTTAAATCCCATAGAGAACATTTGGGGATGGATGGCAAGGGAAGTTTATAAAAATGGCCATCAGTTCCAGACAGTTGATGCCCTTGGTGAAGCCATCTTCACCACTTGGAGCAATGTTCCCACTAGCCTCCTGGAAACACTCACATCAAGCATGCCCAAACACATTTTTGAAGTGATTAACAAGAACGCTGGAGCTACTCATTACTGAGTCCATCCATCCATTTTCTTTGCTGCTTCTCCTCATTAGGGTCGTGGGGGTATGCTGGAGCCTATCCCAGCTGACTTTGGGCGACATGCGGGGTACACCCTTGACTGGTCCATTACTGAGTCCTACTGAGAATTTTTTTTGTCCTGGTTTGGAGAGTTTTTTGTTATTTTTTGAGCGATGGTCTTAAACTATTGATCAGCTGATAAACAGCCTATTTCAGTTTAATTGTTGTTCTCAATAAATTACTTTTTCAAAATGCTTTTTGTCTCACTCCCCCTTCTTGTTTTTGCATATTTTAGTTCTACTTAAAACCACATTAAGATCCAAATGTGCAAAATGCAAATTCTAGCAATTTTTCCACTGGTCTTAAGATTTTGATCAGGTCTGTATAGCCTTTGCATAATGTGTTTGGCCTTGATTAGCACAGAGATGTAATTATTGTGGATAACATAATATCTAAAGCTCCTTTAAAGGCGCAGCCTTCTCGTCCAGATGTTACGAGAAAAGTTTGTTGTCAAAGACGAGCTAATCACATTGATTAAACCTTGTACATTTTGGTGACGCCTGCTGCTTGCTTGCTTCCACTTCCTCTCAGACAAATATAGTTTGACACAAGAGGAATGATATATGATTTGAGTCATTCATCTAAATTAGACCAATGAGGCCCACACATCTGAGCTGTGAAAGACCCCCAATAGCACCAAATAATTGGGCCAAAATGTGGCTAGCTGTGTGTGTCTGTGTGTGTGTGTGCGTGTGCGTGTGCGTGTGTGTGTCGCTGTCCCACATTCAGTAAAAATGCTCGAGTCTGCATGTGCATGAATTTAAATACACGTTATTATTGCAGTTATGACTCTCAAAAGCGTTAGAGGGATTATCTGTGTCATTTCACAATGTGTGTGTGTGTCTGGGAAAGTATTTTCATGTGCATTTAGTGTGCGTTTGTGTGCCAAAAAGAGAGAGAGAGCGAGGGGAGCGTGAGAAGTGCACATTGTTGCATCTGCTCCTCATTAAAGGGCGCTAATGAACGCACGTGTGTTCCACCTGGTTTGATGGAGTGGGGGGTTGACGAGGGCCTGGTCTTTCCCAGCTCTCACAAAAAAGGTCCCAAGACAAACAGGGCAGCTCCATCCCCAGATGCTCATCTGACAGCAGTTTGTCAGGCGCTCCTCTAATGATGAAGGTGACGCTCACCAGCAGCCGCTCAGCAAGACAAGAAGCTATAAAAGAAGTACAGAGCCATAAAAATGTACACAGGTTTTCGCTCTCCCCGGTACTGGGTCTGCTGGTTTGTGTCTGGGTTGCTACGGTAACTGTTCAATATCAAAAAAGCCATGTCCATGTAACTAGAAAAACGTCAGCTAAAACCTAAACGTTGCTGATTTTCGGAAAACAGAAGACACTTAAATGGGAAAATGTTGAAACAAGCAAACAATGTCAGTGTTTTCCCATACATCCATTTATTTGTGGTGGCCTGCCACAGAGACATTTGGACCGCCACATGAAGATTTGTCGTCGCTCGCAAACACAATATAATAGCACTGTCTGTAGCCTGTTGTTTAAATTCCGTACAGTAGATGGCATTGTGGCTCTGCATACCTTGCTTATGGAACGTGCTTTTCTATTTGCAAGGGATAGCCAACAACTAGCTTGACAGCACAGTGCAAGTGGACAGAAGGCCATGAAACACAAAAACAGTCTGATTCACAGTACCAACCAAAATATAAACAGCACAACAGGCAAGTTAACACACAACAACAATGAACTGCTGTTTTATGTGGGTAACAACGACTAAATGCTAACAACAAACACGTAACTTTAACTGTTAGTTACATAGTGCCCACAGGGCCGCGACACTTTAATAGTGATATATTAGATGTCCAGCGATGTGTACGTTATCTTTAAAATCAGCGCACACTTACATGGAGCCCAGGACACATTATTTTTTTTAAATCGCACGTGCGAGTTATAAGGTGCATAAAAACAAACCACTAATGCCTTCCAAGGGCACAAGTGTCATTCCTCTACCACTAAAACTCACTCAGGAAATGTCGTACAAAAAAGTTTGCTGTGTACATTAGCCTACTCCTCCTAGTCGATTTTGCAGGTCGACTTCAAAATTAGGGCAAGTATGAAAGACAGACTGACAAGCTTAACGTGCAAACCATATGCATATAAAGCACACGTGGGCAAGTGTGTAAAGTTTCTTTCTTTGTCAAAGTGTCAGAGCCTGCGATGACTTGCTAAGCAACACGATACAGTACTTGCAAGGAGTCCTGTGTCCCACATGCCCACCGATTTGCGTGGAACCCAAGTCGCGTGGGCGTGCAAGGGCGCTGGTCGCAGCTTTAATATTGTTTTTCAAACACTTGGCATATGATATAAATGCTATACAAGGGTGCTCTACAAGCTCTTATTTCCACAAGAGTTGTGCTGTTGATGCGGAATGCTTTACTGTTTTCGCCAAGCTGTGACACAAAGAAACGACTGAAAATGGCGGCTGGTCACAAGGAAGTCTTTTAAGGTCACGTTGTGACGGCCCGGATAAGTTTTGGACCCTGACGCAGACACGAGAGGCATCAAATGTTGTACAACACAGTTTATTTGAAAGCTATACAAAACTATGAAAGTTTACGGCAATATAAGACATTCCGAAAACAAACTGCAAACAAAACATATTTTTGTTTCTCTTATTATGTCTACTTTATTAGGTCATAGGAGTGTAAAGGTGACTATAGGGGTGTTATTTCACATCTAGAGGGCTCCAATTATGTTAAAAACCCATATTTAGATGGTCATAAACAGGTTTTCTATGCTCTAAGAATGAAAATTTTCAATTTATAAATCCTACTTTGTGGAAATGCACTTATCACAGTCAAGTGTCCAAAATACCACATACTTCAGTTTAAGGTTGGATCCTTATAACACTTATAAGGAATGAAGCAACAAGGTAGTCCAGGAAGACGCCAGTTTAAAGCTGGATAAACAACACTTATAAGGAATGGAGCCACAAGGTAGTCCAGGAAGACACCAGTTTAAAGCTGAATAAACAACACTTATAAGGAATGGCGCAACAAGGTAGTGCAGGAAGACACCAGTTTAAAGCTGGATAAACAACACTTATAAGGAATGGAGCCACAAGGTAGTCCAGGAAGACACCAGTTTAAAGCTGGATAAACAACACTTATAAGGAATGGAGCAACAAGGTAGTGCAGGAAGACGCCAGTTTAAGGCTGGATAAACAACACTTATAAGGAATGGAGCAACAAGGTAGTCCAGGAAGACGCCAGTTTAAGGCTGGATAAACAACACTTATAAGGAATGGAGCAACAAGGTAGTCCAGGAAGACACCAGTTTAAAGCTGGATAAACAACACTTATAAGGAATGGAGCAACAAGGTAGTGCAGGAAGACGCCAGTTTAAGGCTGGATAAACAACACTTATAAGGAATGGAGCCACAAGGTAGTCCAGGAAGAGGCCGGAGAAATAACAGTAAAAAGTGGCAGCCAACACTTACTCGTAAGGAAGGGTGAAAAAAAATGACTGAACATACAAAAACAAGAAACAAGACATACTGTAGCATGTAAGCTAGTGACAAGCAAACAAGAACATGGGAGTAGTGGCATAGAACAGAGAGAAAAGGTCAACATGAGGAATAATCCGCTGTCTTCCTGGTGTGGGAGCAGGATTTATGAATGATGTTAATTGCCTATTGCGTCTACCCGCCTAGTTGTTCTGCTCCTTTCCAGCACAGGAAACGCCAGACAGAAAACGGGAACTGGCCCACATGACAGATGCTCCTAACCCCCGATTGCATTTTGTGAAAAATCATTGCGTCAGTCATTATTTTCAAATGTGTGATGTCATTACACTGCAGCTGTGTGGTGAGGAGGCGTCCCTCGGGCTTCTCCCGCACCCTGCCAGGATTGACATTCATACAACACCAAGTGTAAACATCCAACCTTTGAAACGTCCCTATATACTCCTACGCCTTAAAGCAAGTTTTGGATGGTAGACTGGCTTGTATGAAGTATTTGCATTTGCTTTAGCATGGACACCTCTAATGTTGTGTTGTGTCACATAGGCGATCGTGCTTTGCAAGTTCTTCATGATCCCCGGCATGTAATAAAAAAAAAATACAATGACACAAAATAATCCAATAATCCACGAGTCAAATCCTGTGACACACTTGCTCACCAGTGACTACATCTCTGTGCGTAACAAAGATGTCATTTAATGAATGCGTTTGTTCCTCTTGCAAGTAATTGACGACAGCCGACACCTTCCACAGTAGAAATAATCTGAATGACACAAAAAAAAAAACAGAAATAATCCACCAATTGAATAGACACGTGTGCCAGGCCATGGCCCTATCAATCCTGTCTTAAAAATAAATTTACATCTGAATTCATGACGTTAACTTACCAGTAGGTGTGCCAGCTCCTGCCTTAAGCTACATGCGCAAGGTGGATTCTATTAATTTGTTGAAATAAATCATGCAAGATGCAAATAACTTTAAGTGGGTGGATTTCAGAAACACCGTCTAATAACTGGCAGCAGAATTTGAATGACTTGAATGCATTACTGGCTACTTGCTTGTCAAGCAAACTCTCCAGGAAATGTAAAGAAGAAGAAGATTTTCCCAGACTAATGTGACTGATTGGACTGATTCAACCAGAGGAAATGCAGTAGGAAAGGTAAGTATTTCATCTTCTGCTGATTTAGTAAGTTTACACCCTTACAAAGGTATGACCAGTGCATCATTTTTATCATCATCTTATCATTTTTAAGAATGAGCTACAAGAAGATCAAGATGAAGCTTGGTGAGAAAGAGAGCACTATTGTGGTGGTCACCTGACACCAAACTGGTAGTCTCCAAACTCGATGGTTGCTGGATCGATCCTCAGTCCTTGTGTTCAACATTGTTCAACATAGTTACAATAATCCCTCGTTTGTTGCGGTTAATTAGTTCCACACCCAAATGTGCTAAATACATTTCCAAAAAGTAGGATTCCTTATTTATAAATGAAATATTTTTATAGTTAAAGCAAAAACAACCTGTTTATGACCTTCTAAATACAGTTTCTAACATTATTAGAGCCCTCTGGACATGATATAACACCCCTATAGTTACCTTTACCATCCTATTAGCCAATGAAAAGAGAAAACAAGAAATATACAGAAATAACGCATAATATAGACTCACACGTAAACATTCGGAGAGTTTCTTCTTGTTCGTTTTTTAAATTCCTGTTCTGGAAAGTACTTCCTGCAGTGGCTATTGTCTCATCAGTGTCACATTATTGACACCTAGTTACAATACTAGTGTAGAATACTACAGGCTGTCACAACGTCTTTGAATGCGTCTTCTGAATGCCTTGTATTTGTATTTTATTTTGGATTTTTACTTTAAACTTTTTTTATGCTTCAACATTTTTTATTTTGGAAAAAGGTATGTAAAATTTGCTTAAATATGCGTAATTTGTGACAAGCCGTCTTCAGCCACGAAACATTATGATTCATTAATTAATATATTTTTGGAAAACCATGATAGAGTGAAGCCCCGAAATTGGAAGTGCAAAATGACAAGGGATTGCTTTATGCATTTGACCAATCATTCTCCATTTTTACACTGCAACATTTCAAATTCTGCCATCCCAGGGGACACAGCTAGTGACACACCATCTAAATTCAGAATTGAAGAAGCCTTTTGGACTAAAGGTGAAATGTCTTCAACCAACAAGAAGAGTCCAGTTGCCTCGATTCAACCTTTTTGCGGATTCAAATTCTGCCATTGTTTTGTCTGCTAACTCCTCCCACATTTCTCAACCGCTTCAAACCATTCCAACATTTAAATGTTCAGCTCATTCAGGACATGTAGGCTGAATGTATCTGTCAGGACTTTTCTAAAAAAGTGAAAATGAATGGAGAATTTCAACGTGGCCCCCTAGTGGCGGGCATTCATTTTACATTTAGCATTACATGTGACACAGTGCATGGTAGCATGGCTCGGGTCCTAGAGTGGGTGCCTCCCAACCTGATGGTTGCTGGTTCAATCCTCACTCAGTGAATAGATTTCAACATGTTCTGTCTCTCTTTGTTACAATAAATATAGAATAAACGTGATGTTTGTATCTTTAGCTTATCTTATATCTTTAAATTTACAAAATCAGCAGGGGATCACATACTTATTTTCCACACGGTCGCTCTGGGATGCTCAAATCTCGGTGGAGCAAGTGAAAAATTTGACACGTCGGCATTCGTTTTGTTGCAATTTCCTGCAGTGACGGCAGCGGTTAATAACAGTTAAGCGCTTGCTTGTTCACTTTGAGGTGACAGTGTAACAGTTCCCTCACAAATTGGAAGTGCTTGTTCATTTAATATGCAAATAAGTCTCTTGTCAATCAGAGGGAGTTTTAATGAAAAATAAAACACCTGCTTTCACGGGGGACGAGAAACTTTTGCTGTCTATGCGAATGTCCTGAAGACACGGAGACAGTCCAAACTTTTTCCACTGAGGGACGCATACTGAAAAATCGAAGGTTGTGGCGAGGCACAACCAATCAATCCAGTTTCGGTGAAGATATGCTAAGCTATTAAATAAATGTATAGCGTGTAAAAAAAGTCATTTTCAGCTTTGTGGTATAGATGACAAAGGAACCATCTTGATCATTCTTATAACCTTACCCCTTTCTCCTCCGATTTCGGATCAATATTTGTGATTTGTGTCTGCTGTAATTATTAGAATAGATCAGGGGTGTACAAAGTGCGGGTCGGGGGCTATTTGCGGCCGGTGATTGTCCCAGTTGACACGACTCTGCAGCATCACATGGGCATTGGGGGCAGTGCCTCAGGAGTGGCAGACCGGGGTGGTGGTCCCCGTTTTTAGAAGGGAGACCGGAGGGTGTGTTCCAACTATCGTGGGATCACACGCCTCAGCCTTCCTGGTAAGGTCTATTCAAGGGTTCTGGAGAGGAGGAATCTAGGATTCAGGAGAAGCGGTGCAGTTCATCCTGGTCGTGGGACTGTGGACCAACTCTGCACCCTCGGCAGGGTCCTTGAGGGTGCCTGGAGTTTGCCCTACCAGTCTAAATGTGTTTTGTCTACTTGGAAAAGGCCTTAGACCGGGTACCTCGAGGAACCCTATGGGGAGTACACCAGGAGTATGGGGTACCAGACCACCTAATTCAGGTGGCTGGCTCCCTCTAAGACCGGTGTGAGCTTGGTCTGCATTGCCGGCAATACAGGTAAGTCAGACTCGTTTCCAGTGAGGGTTGGACTCCACCAGGGCTGCCCTTTGTCACCGATTCTGTTCATTACTTTTATGGACAGAATTTCTAGGCGCAGCCAGGGCATTGAGGGGATCCAGTTTGGTTGGCTGCAGGATTGGGTCTCTGGTTTTTGCAGATGAGGTGGTCCTGCTGGCTTCATTGGGCCGTGATCTTCAGCTCTCACTGGATCGGTTTGCAGCCGAGTGTGAAGCAGCTGGGATGAGCATCAGCACCTCCAAGTCCGAGTCCATGGTTCTCACCCTGAAAAGTATGGAATGCCATCTCCGGGTGGGGGATGAGATCCTGCAGTCAATCTCCGTTCCTACCCTCACCTATGGTCTTGAGCTTTGGGTAGTGACCGAAAGGACAAGATCGCCGGTACAAGCGGCCGAAATGAGTTTCCTTCGTAGGGTGGCTGGGCCACTCAGATAAACTCAGAGTAGAACTGCTGCTCCTCTGCATTGAGAGGAGCCAGATGAGATGGCTTGGGCATCTGGTCAGGATGCCTCCCAGACACCTCCCGGGGGCGGTGTTGTGGGCACGTCCAGCCGGCAAAAGGCCTTGAGGAAGACCTAGGACATGCTGGTGAGACTATGTCACTCAGCTGGCCTGGGAACGCCTCGGATCCGCCGGGAGGAGCTGGACGAAGTGGCCAGGGAGAGGGAAGTCTTTCCTGCTAAGGCTGCTGCCCCTGCAACCCGACCTCGGATAAGCGGTAGAAGATGAATGAACTGTTTTTTTATTGGCCCACGGCACATTCTAAAAATATAACAAGAAAACAAAAAAAATCAACAACAAAAATAATAAACAATAGTGTCAAAATATTAAGAGAAAAAAGTTGTAATCTAACAAGCAAAAGTCGTAATTTTTACGGGAATAATTTAATATTATGAAGAAAAATAAAGTCATTTTAGTTGCATAAAATTGAAGTATTAAGGAAAAAAATAATATTGTAATATTATGAGAACCAAAGAAAACAACCAATTGAAAATATGGTTGCGGAAAAAGTTATGTTATGAAAATAAAGTCAAAATATTTCCGGAATAATCTCATAATTACGAGGAAATTTGCAAGAGAATTTTTTTAAACAACAGCAGAAATGAAAAAATAGCTGTAATTTTAAGCGAATTACGTCAAAATATTAAGAGAAAAAAGTCATATTCTAACGAGAAAAAAATTTACGAGAATAGACTCGTATCGTCATTTTAGTAGCATAGAGTTGAAATATTTAAAAAAATATATTTCATTTTTTAAAAAGTAACAATATTTTGAGAAAAAAAAACTAAACAATATAAAGTTGTAATTTTTGAAAAATGACATTGGGGATAAAGTTAGAATATTGTGGGAGTTACGTAATAATATTATTAAAAAAAACCTGAAGATTATTCAAGAAGAAAGTTGAAATATTTGGGAAAAATAGAGCAAAGATCAAAGTTTATAGCAATAATGGGCTTTTTCACCTATATCACAAAGCTGATATGCCGTATTATTATTGAAATATATATAACTTCTAAGCATATTTTACAAAATATCAAAGTGGCCCTTGCACCCTTTCATTATTCAGTATTGTGGCCCTCGTTGGAAAAACTTTGGAAACTCCTGGTTTAACCTTTACCCTGGTTGTCAGGCTACAGCTACAACTGTGCCTCTTTTGGCTTTGGGGCCGCCTCCACCTCACTCTAAAGCGGCTAGCGGCGGTACTCGGCTATGTAAAAAAAAGAAAAGAAAATCTGCAAATTTGCGGGGACATGGCTGAATTGTGTACACACAGGAATCCACTCTGTTATACTGTAACTTCTGTGCACCTGTGTTGCCTTCAGGTGCTCAAACGCAAAGAGTAGAATACATAGCATTAGAAGAGATGCAATGGTCGCCACATTCCCAAACCTGTTCATGGCCAGCCTTCGTGTCATGGTCTGCATGGACCTGAGGTGAACATGTTATTGGGGAGGCGGGGGCGCTGGTTTCTAGTCAGTGTTAAGTCAAGCAGGAACCCTCGATGTTGCTAATTTATTTACAGATTTAATTAGATGGATAGAGCCCTCACAGATAGAAGAAAGGGAGGAGAGATGTTGCCAGCGTTACAGCACTTTAATTATGCTAGGAGGCTCCTGATCCCTGCGCTCCTCCGTCTAGGGAGCCAGTTAATTAAAATCCTCATTATTTTACTTTTAATTAGTTCCCCCCCTCTTTTGTTTCCTTTCACCATATGCCCGTGTTCGCTGGTCAAATTAACGTAATTGAGCTAATTAAGCCGATCAGTTTAATTATTCAAAGCGTTGCGATTGGCCCGCAGAACTTCTCTCCTTCCACCATTACTGACATTCCTGGGAGTTGTGGACTCTTTGTCGTCGCGCTCCTATGCTCCCAAGCGGAAGACGTCAGTGAGTTATGGCTCCAGCATGCATCTCAACATCTCGTGTCCGGCTTCAGCAACATACTAGCCTAGTCTGCTACTCCAAGGTTATGACAAACAAGGTGCTGTGGATTGGAAAGTTTGAGCAGTGGAAGTCGTCTGATTTCACAAGGATGGTGAAACAGCACACCGTTGCATGACATGTTTTTTTTTTTGTTTTTTTTTTCAGAAATGATGAGAACCAGATGGTGCTTTTACTGCAAAGCTACTTTTGTTGAACTTCTAGCCCAACTGCTCCACAATGAGCGCATACAACGTTGAAGTGTCTTATCTCATCAGGTTGGTGTTTTGTAGTTTACTCACTTTTTACCTTTTTATCTTCTTCTGGGCTTGGGGTCGGCACAGACCCGTTTTAGGCTTTAAATGCAGATAAAGAAACATATACAGTAATCCCTTGCCAATTCATGCTTTCAATTTTTTTTAATATACCAATTAATAAATCATGCTGTTTTGTGGTTGAATATGGCCTATTATCAGTAAAAAAAAAAAAAAAAAGCATATTTAAGCACATTTTTTTGACAAAATGAAGCACAAAAATCGCTAAATGAAGTTAGATACAAATATAAGGCATTCAGAAGACGCATTCAAAGACGTTGTGATGATACGGTCATGGAAAAAATGATCAGACCACACTTGTTTCTTCGGTTTAGTGATCCATTTTAATGCCTGATACAACTAAAGGTACCTTTGTTTGGACAAATACAACAATGACAAACAAAAATAGCTCATAACAATGCTATAGCTATTCATGTAAGTGATTTTGGTTATCATCAAGAAAACCATGGAAGTTGCAAGATATCAGCTCTTAAATTATGAGCTATATTTGTTATCATCATCATATTTGTCCAAAAAAATGTACCTTTAGTTGTACCAGGCATTAAAATGGCTCAATAAACTGAAGAAACAAGGGTGGTCCGATCATGTTTTCCATGACTGTACGTACTGTAGTAGAGCCTGACCGATGTACTGGCGGGCAGATTATGACGTATGACCGATGAAGCAATATTGGTGAATATCTAACCGATATATTAACTTTTTTTTGCTGCGCGGAAATTCTGTTGCCTCCTTCCTTTGTGCCGCTCCCTGCCCGAGTACCTGGCCCCTGCCCCCCACAGACACACAGAGCAGGGAGGTGCTGCTCTTGCTGCCTCACTCACCCGGCTGCAGTAGAGGAGCTGACTGAAAAATGCCTAAAGAAACTGCATTTTTTTACACTATGGTAAACTGTGCCTTTGTAAAACAATATAACGCTACACTTTGGTGCCACGCTGTCAGGGCCTGTCAAGGAGAGCGGATTACAGTGTTGTAATGTCGCGTAAGATGCATCTCTGTGAGATAAACATAGATGCAATTGTTAATTTACATGTCCACCATTATCTAAGATTATTATTCAGCGTTTTAAAGTGAAATATGCAAATATACACAGCGTCTCACTTCACTTAATACTTCCATGCAGGATTTCCTGGTGCTCATACATTCACAAGTTAATGTCTTCATTCAAATGATTGTAAAAATGTTCCAAGTCACGTATTTAGTTGTCATTTTATATATTGCATGTTTTGAAAGCAGCTACATTGTTACATAAAATGTAGTTAAGTCTCTTGTATAAGTCTGGTAACGTGATGCATGATTTGATTATTTCTTATTTTGTTTGTAGTGAGCTTTTTTTTCACTTTGCTTCAGGATTTGTTTTTGAGCTGTTGGCAAATACTCATTAACTGCAGATGGAACTTTTCACTAGCTAGTAAATGTGACTTAATGATTTTGGTAAGATGTTTTGGTGAATAAGCCTTTTATAAACACACAATGTATTAGTTGAAAAACACCTCACATTAGCTGATGTATCTTTCAGCCCAATGCAGCCACTTGTTTTTATTAAAAATTCTCAACTATAGTATAAAATTCTATCAAATTCTAATGACCAAAATGGACTAAATGTATTTTAATTTGATAGGCAGAGGGGAAGAGTAAGGTGTGGAGCCACTTCACCAAAGACTCAAGAGGCGTTACGCTAGATGCAGCGTCTGCAGTGTGCAAGTTAGCCAGGGTTCCAGCACCAGCAAAGCAAAGAACACTACAAATTTGTGGCAACACCTAAAAGTAAACCACAAAGAGGCGTGTCCTTATGTTGACAGTCTTGACAGACTAAAGTAGCGCGATCTTAAGATCTAAATAGCGCTTCAAAATGCAAAAAGACGAAATGGGAGTGAGACATAAAATGTTTTGAGGAAGCAATTTATTGCAAAAAACCATTAAAGTGAAATAGGCTGTGACCACAGTCTTTAAAAGCCAAAATCTTGGCAAAAATTTGGATTCAATGTCATTTTCTGTCAGGCATTCACACTGTCATGACGTCTTGATGGCAAAGCTTTCTTTGAATGCAGTGAGCTGCGTAAGCAAGGCCGCATACAGCGCACCATTGCTTAAGAGGCTGGACACAGTAAGACAGTCATTTGAAACTTCTTAAAAGATCCTGAGGGTTATGGAACAAAAACGTTAAGTGGTAGACCCAAAAAGATGAGGATCCGACTGGCTGTCCGTCAAGACACGGGACCATCCTCGGCCCAAATGAAGGTTGTTGCTGGTGCCGAGTGTAGTCCAATAACCATCAGACGGCATCTGTGAGAGAAGGGTGCTATGAACAAAAAACATCACAAAGGTCTCGTCTCCTTCAAAGCCACAAAATTGCCGGTTTGGAATTTGCACAAGAGCACCAAACATGGGACATTGAAAAGTGGAAAAAAGTTTTATTCCCTGATGAGAAAAAAATGTAACCTTGACGGTCCTGATGGCTTCCAACGTTACTGGCATGACAAAGAAGATCCCACCTGAGATGTTTTCCACACGGCACAGTGGAGGGGGCGCCATCATGATCTGGGGTGGAACGGCAGCTGGCTACGTGGAGATGTTGCAGGGGGCATCCCTCATGACTGAAGGCCCTCATCTGTATGGTAATGACTGACTTTTTCAACAGGACAACGCTGCAGTTCACAATGCCAAAGCACTTCTTCCAGAGGAATAATCTCACTCTTTTGAATCATCCTGCGTGCTCCCCTCATCTAAATCCAATTGAGAACATTTCAGGATGGATGGCAAGGGAAGTGTACAAAATGAACATCAGTTCCAGACATTGGATGCCCTCCATGAAGCCATCTTCACCACCTGGAGCAACATTCTGGCATCAAACATGCCCAACCCAATTTTTGAGGTGACAAGAATGGAGCAGCGACTCATTACCGAGTCCTTTATTGGAAATTGTATTTCTCTTTTAGGGGGGGTTCAGGGTTTTTTTTTATCGTAACTATGGTCTATGATCAGCTGATGGATGGGCCTATTTCACTTTCATGGTTGTTTGCAATAAATTGCTTACTCAATTTTTTTTTGTCTCACTCGATCTTAAAATCTTGATCAGGAGTTAATAAAAACGTGTTTTGTGTTAACATTTTTGAGAGTTGTGGTGTAACTACACAATCAAGCGCTGATGATATCATAGGCGGGCGACAGAGCAGACTTCCACGTCTTGTTTCCATGTATTAGCAAGCTGCTAATACATTGCATTTTGTGATTTGGTGAAAAATACATGAAGAAATGCATAAAGAACACGCAATGTATTAATAACACGACAAGACACGTGCCATATTGCAGGCTAACCGGAAAATTTACGCAAAAAAGAGGCAAAATTTTGGCCGAAATGTAAAACAAATGTAACAAATTGCACAGATGACGTTTCTATTAAAAATTTGCAATGGATTTGACTCAGCAGAGCAGTTGCAAGTTCATGTTTTCAGGAGACAAACGTGTCGAGACAAGATTCATGATTCATGGTAGAATTACAGACATATCAACACCATCCATCAACATTGCAGAGAAGAAAACATTTTTTATGATAACGCACGTGGCATTCCTGCCGTGCACTTCTAAGATAATCTTGATGTCGTGATGTTGAGGTGTTTTCAAAGTTTACCTAAATGATCCACAACTGTTTACATACACTCGCATACTGCTCTTTTGGACAAAAGAGCTTTAATCCAGTGTATTTAACCAATTTACATTTTTAAGTGCTGCAAAAAACAAAGAAACAAACAAAACATGACTATTTTTATATACAGTAGACGCCCCTAAAACGTAAATAATCCGTTCCGAGAACCTTTATGTTATAGGGTTTTTATGTTATACAAAGCGTAAAATACATGTAAATAGCCTAATCCGTTCCAAGATCTTCCCAAAATCACACCTTTTGCCCTTCAAAATATTCAAAGTCCACCAAATATGGTGGGAAAACATAAGAAAATGTTATCATAAACATAGTAGAGTAACATTCCAATACAAAATAAGTTAATAAATAAGATGACTGTAAATTAATAAAACTGAACGGCGTCACCAAGTGTACAGTACTCTGTTAGTCTGAACTTACAGTGACTTAAAAAAAAAATAAAAAAATTGCACCGACTTTAAATTTGCCAAAGTGAAACCCCTTTTTCATGTTTTCATGAAAGAACTGAAGCTGTACTTCAAATCAATAATCTCTGCTAATAACAAGAAAGATATCAAGACTATAAATCTGTGCTCCCACTTCAATATCCTTAATTCAATTTAATTTTCATTGCTCATGTCCTCTGGTGTAACTTACTTTATTTATTATTATTATTATTATTATTATTATTATTATTATTATTATTATTATTATCTTTATTTATTTATTTATTTATTTATTACTTTTCTGTTACGTTTTTATTTCTTTAATCTCGATTTCTGTGTGATTTATTTTATGTGTTTTTGTTATCCAACTGTTATTTTTCAATGCCCATGGTTTGATGCACTGTTAGTGTAATTTGTAAGGCATTCATAAAGTTGATTGAAAAAAAAAAGACGCTTTACGTTATATGGAATTTCTTACGTAATACGAAGCAAAAACTTTACATAAATTCTTTACGTTCTGTGGAATTTACCTAAAAGGAGGTTTACGTTATGCGAGGTACTACTGTATAAATATTTGAGTTGATGCATGCAAAGAGCTCCATTTTGGTGTCCGTGCGACCACATCGCATTATCGCAAGCCTTGTGTGAGTCCTTCAGGTGTTTTCAATTCAAACGTTCAGACGGTTCTGTACATGTGTCTCCTTGAGCAGGGGGACTTTGCAGGCAAGCAAAGTGTCTTACTAATGCTTTTCTTGCTGACTGCTCCCAACTCCCTTGACATCATCAACCAGCTCGTCCCTTGTCATTCTGGGCTGCTCCCTCACCTTTCTCACAACGCCCGTAAGCATAACAGGACTGTTCAGACTATTTTAGAAGACGTTTCACCTCTCATCTTCAAGAGTTTATGCTCAATGACTAGATAGGACAGCTCTAGTCTGAGGGGAAGTGTGTCGGATCCGAAGTATTTATTCTGATTTACCGACTTACTTGACTGGTTTACTCCAGTATAGAGGGCATTACAATAATCAAGCCTCGAGCTAATGAACATACAAATTGCTTTTTCAAGGTCTGCTCTTGACAAAAAGGGCGGAAAACAACTGCTCTGACCACAGAACTATTTTTTTTTTTTATCAAACTTAAGACTGCTGTCGAATATGACACCGAAGAGAGAATAGAGGGGTAAGAGTTTTAAAATTGGGTGCACAGTGAGGGGAATCAGGGCTAAAAACAATGTACTCTGTTTGACCTTCATTTAAATAAAGGAAGGGGGAAGACAGGAGACAGAAACAGAGTTGTTCATTGTTCTGTGTGGGCTCTACGAACAAATAAACCACACACACACATCATAAAGATGATCAAACGCATGGATTCTTTTTTTTTTGGGCACTGTTAACCGAGACATGTTTTTGGTAGTAATTTGAATCCCACAAAACCGAGGGTGTCCGAAAACCGAGGTTATGCTGTAGTTTCTTGTGCTGCCCGTCATGACTGATATGGTGGGTAAAACTGTTAGCACTCTGACTGTGACTGTGAATCACAATGAGGAAAATGAAACGTCTTGGCGATCTTGGAGAAGTTTTCGGCTTTCGAAAGGCAGATGGATCGATGGAGAGACCAGAATGGACAAGTAAGTAAGAGTAAGCCAGGTCTATTGGAATGTGGCTACTCGCACAAAACCCAAACAATCTGCATTTCGGCCTCCCCCTCTGCCTTTCCAAGGTCGCTGCGAACATCATCTCCTACAGGAGATTGCTGCGTTGGGCAGCTCTGACCCTCCTTCTCTTCTTCATGGACACCTGCTGTTTGTTGTCTCTGGCTGGGCCCGCTCAACTGATGTGTTATCGCAATGACATCCCGCGGACTGTGGCTCCAAGTTTGGGCACTAGGCAAGGCCAAATTCTTCAGGCAACCAAGGACACTCTCATACACATACGCACACACACACCCTCCCCTATCACTGTACACCCCGCCCGGTCTCCCCTTTTGTCTCCCTCTTTTATCGCCCAGTCATCCCGGTCAGTTTCAGTCGTCCCTCGCTACATCGCGGTTCGAACATCGTTCCCTCAATCTATTGCGTTTTTTCCAAAATTTATTAAGAAATGATCACTGTTTTGTGGTTGACTATAGCCTATTAAAACATATGCATATCGGCGTGAGTTGTGGCTGACAGCAGCTCCTGTGTGAATGTTCACTGCATATGTGTTCTCTGTGCCATTACGGTAGTATTCTACTACACTGGTCACTAGGTGTCAGGAATGTTACATTGATGAGACAATAGCCACCAAGTATGCTGTCAATGCTAATGTGTGAGGCTACGTAATGTCTTAGACATATTATATTATTTACGTCTAAGACGTCTTATTTTCTAATATGTCCCCTATACTGGGTAATACAAATGTAAAGGTGACTATAGGAGTGTTATTTCGTGTCTTGAGGGCTCTAATAATAATTTACAATTTTTTTTAGAAGGTCTTAAGCAGGTTTTCTATGCTCTAAGTATGAAAATATTCCATTTGTAAATAAGGAATCTTACTTCGGAAATACATTTATCGCAGTCAGGTCTGGAACCAATTAACCGCGATAAATGACGACTGTATAATTTTACACGTAGAAAACAATTCTAAATGCATCCGAATGCCAGTTGAAAGGGATAAATGATGGAGGTTTATATAGCCAAACTCACCAGTAGGTTATCAGACTTTTACAACAAAGTATCAGGACCTTTCCTAGAGAAGAAAAGGCTGCATGTACTTCATATACAGATAAAAGGTAAGAACACAAATGTTTTTTCAGATAATAAAGCAAAATAAATAAATGGGTCTAAGAAGTATCTGAAAACATTGTTTTAACTTAAGTGAATTATTCTTTCTTTAGTTATCCTCTTAAAGAGCAGCCATTTTTAACATAAGCCATGAACCTCACTGCACATCACTGGTTATTTCTTGAATTCCATAGGTTTCTTCTCACCCTCTTTATCAAAATGATGGCACCTGCAACCTTTCTCTGGCTCCATTTTGGCTTATTTCGCAGCAGTGATCCAAAGAAAAGCAGAGACTTGAGGTGAGGAATTCAAGAAGTAACTAATTTAAGAATAACGCCGTGATCTTGCCGCGTCATAGCAGTCTTTGTCAACAATCAAGACTTCGGTCAAGGTAAAAGTGATGTGATGTTCATTTGTCCCTTTCATTCATCATTTATCTGCATTTTGAATTGTTCTCTGCTTTCTCGCATGGATTAATTGGATTAACATTATTTGTTATGGGAGAAGTTGATTTGGTTAGAGTCTGGATTGGATTAATGACGCTAACCAAGGTTCCACTGTACAAATTAATTTATAACCTTTAACTACCATGTGATTGATTCCCTTATCGACGGCTTATAACTTGCAGACAGAGCGACTGCATTAGTTGATCTAATGGGTTTTGATTTTGTGGTTTATTTGGAGCGAGGCCTCCTCGGTATGAGGAAGGCATCAAACTATGTTGGCTCGGTGTTGCCAGAGTATCCGGGTAAGAAGACGACATGTAAAAATATCCTGGCATCATCTTGTGCCTTCACACTCTGTGTGCGATTACTCTCATCTCCATGTGTTAATATGATTAATTAGCAGGAATAAACACTTTCCTATGACACAGGCTGCATGGTGAGCCACACACCTGCCGAAGCTCTGATTAAAGACAACGCCTCGTGGCACGGAGCCTTTTCTTCAGACCTGCTAATTGGCATCTGAAAACGTTCCGGCTAATTAGGAAAAGGCAGACGAGGCTTGATTAGTTTGAATGCAAAGTGTAACTTGTGTCGAGGTGGGAGTCGGGGATGTGCCGAGGTTTTAGCTCTTCACTATCACCATGCCAAGATAATTGTAATTGTGGGCATTTGCATACGTTAATGAATTTGCGTGACGCCCCTTGATCATACGTGGAATAAATAATTGATGCAGTATCAGCAGCTACCGTGACAAGTGGGACATTTTGGAGTAGCTAAGCGCATTAAGGTGCAAACTTTGATGGCTGCCAGGCAAGGTGCAAAACTGGAGCAGATGCTATCTTCCGCTAGCTGCTATCGGACCCAGATTAGCGTTAAACCTCTGATGGGATGATGCCCCGGAAAAGTTCAGCATTATAAAGGCACCCCGAGTTAAAGCTAATTAGAATGATTGTTTTTCAAGAAGCTGGGGATAATTGCGTAGGACAAAGCGTACAATAAACAGAAAACAACTCTTTCGAATGACGCGGACGAAGAGGGGACGACTCCCTTTTAATTAGACTGCTTTCAGATTAGGCTTCATTAGGGCCAGTCTGCCACAGGATACGCCCCAAGTTCAGCCTCCCAGGAGCTCCAGCAGCACAGATACACGGCTCATGTTTAATTGCTTCTGTAAATGGCCAAAGCTCAAGCCCGCTAATTCCATTCCTCGGGGTAATCAGCCATGTTTTAACCATGCAGGGCTAACTTGAGCCACCGTGCTAGCTAAGAGGTACCACCCTCACTGACGTCAACTCATACAGGAAAATCATTTTAATATGACTTCAAACCATTGTTTGTTTCCTCACATTGACCAGGAAGCTTGTGAAGAAATACAATTCATTTCAACAATCACAGGCAAAAACAATGGGTGTTTTTTGACAGCGTGTAACCCAAAAGAAGCCATGGTGACACTTTAAATGTACAGGGTTAACCCTATCCCTAACCCTGGCGTACAGTGGAACCTTGGTTTGCGTCAATAATTCGTTCTGATAAATCTGACAAAAGACAAAGAGGCAATGTTACCTATAGAAAGTAATCTACATTCCAATGAATCCGTTCCAGACACTCAAAAATATGAACACAAAATACATTTGATAGAGAATATAGTTTTACATGTGGAAAACAATGTGAAGCAAGTATCAATGACGATAGGATGGAACTAGCAACGCTTTAGGTGCTTTGTTTGGGTACCTGATTTTACAGTACAGGGAAAACTGGGGAAAGACTACTTTGTTATGTGCAATATTGCAACCCGACATTTTAGCCGACTCCTACAAAAAGTGGGGTGTACGAAAACCGAGGTTTGACTGTATTTGATACATTTAGAGGTGGTTGTCATGTGACTGTCTCAGGATATAGCTTCCCCAACATGGCAGTATGTCAGGTAAGCTAGCCTGTTTCTAAAAGTAAGTTTTTTGCCATTAAAGCTCATTTGAACTCAATTTAACAATTTTAATGCTTTAACAGGGTGTCAGAGATTACAGTTTAACTCTGCTTACTATATTTCTTCAGTGAATTAATTGAAACAAGCTGGGTAAATATCGCTATTGGGGTTTTACCCTTGAAATTGCTGCGGAGAGCCTGCTGTGATTTATTTGTCACAATAGCAAAAAATGCTAATAAGACACCCAATACAATGATTTTAAATGAATATATGCTCTTTGCATCAAGTGAAAGTACATTTGTGTTACATAAAAAAGGGTCAGGTTGACTTCTTTTCAAACAAGGATTTAGATTTAGATTTAGCATGGACAATGCAACACATGTGACATAACACATCTTTGACTTCAGTTAATAGTACAGTGGAACCTCGGTTAGTGTATGCCCCGGTTAGCGTCAAATGTACTCCAAAATGTTGCATCTCTGCGCCACAGCTGCCCTGGGGTAGCCTGGCAGAAACTAAGCTGCCCATTTGCACCTACGGCCTCTCCGACCACCACCATTCACATCCATACACCAGTGTGGGCAGCACTGGAGGCAAGGTGGGTGAAGTGCCTTGCTCAAGGACACAGCAACAGTGACTGGGATGGAGGAAGCAGGGATCGAACTACCTGCTCTATCTCATGAGCCACTGCAAATCAACATTTAAGGATACTTTAACTTTCAAAGACACAATGTAGCAGCTTTGGCTCCATTTTGGCTTATTACCTCCGCCAAGGATTTTATTTTTTATGTTTGTTTGTTTGTGTTCAAAATAACTTGAAAAGTTCTGAATGGATTTGGATGAAATCTTCAGGAATTGTCGGAAGTGTGATATGGAAGAACTGGTTAAATTTTGGGGGTGACCGTTTGGATCCAAAATTTTTTAAAGGATTCTTTAACATGCCGAGAGAGGAAAATTTTCTGTATTTGTGCATAGAACTCCACGAAAAATGGTCAGAGCACTTGGAAAAAAATACAGGACACGTTTCCAACAGGTTCTACAAAATACCAAAGACTGATCCAAATAATGAAATAATTCCGGATACTACGATCCAGAATAAGAAAAAATAGGGGACCTTTGGAATTTTATCATAGAAAGACAATTATATAGAGCCAACACATTTGTTGTATCTTCAAAAGCTAGGAGCTACATCCAGAAGAAAACCACCACTACGGAAAATGCAATTTTTGAGAATAACTACTGAATTAATATTGATATCATTATGAATCCATTGCTAATGTTATGTTTTCATGGTCAAGGAATCTAAATACACTGAGTCCCCAACTTACGAACATCCGACATGCGAACATTCGGAGATACGAACACAAGCTGACTGGTCTATATTTTCATGTATTTTGCCTTTTGGAACTCCATATTTATACTGCTACATGCTTGACCAGTAGAGGGCACTGTGACACTGGTGATGGGACCAACAGGTCGAGTAAGACGCTGGGGAGAGAAAGCTAAATTGTAGCTGTATGATACAACCCGGACAGAGCGTGTGATTAAAGTTTATGAAGAGTTAATAGACCTGCTTAATTCTACACCCCTCACAGAACACTACCTCTTTTAGAAGAGTCTAACGACGACGACCGTTTGTCCTTTTTTTCAATAACTCCTCCTCCTCCTCCACAACGACGTATGCTTGACCACTCCTCTTCAAAGGTAAATAACATTTATCAATATGTATTATTATATCATTTTTATTATTGTTTTTTTCATTAATTATCCTGGTTTAATATTACTACTGCATCCAAACTCATATTTACATACATACACATATACTGTATATGTATACACGTACATGTAGTACCTATATCATTGGTAATATTACCTTTTGTTCGACTTACGAACAAATCAACTTGCAAACGGTCGTCTGGAACCAATTGTGTTCGTTGGTTGGGGACTTAGTGTATGTAGATAAACTAAATATGGGGGGGAACTATGGTGCTCACCAGAGGTCCGAGTGCTTTTCTAGTTTTGCTATGATCAAAAGAAAAGCTAAGACTTTGAGATGTGAAAGACTATTGAATTGTAGAAATAACTCATGGCAGGGCAAGGAAGGTGGGATGGTGGTGTCTGTGTTGATCTCGCTGTCACATCGTGTCTTTGGGCAACAACACAATCACGTCTTCAGTGAAGGTAAAAGTCACCTTAAATGTTCATTTATCCCTTTCATTCATCATTTATATGCATTTCAGTTGTTCTCTGAATGTAAAACTATATTTGTAAAACTATAAAAACGTGTTTTGAGTGAACATTTTTGGCTGTCTGGTACGGATGAACTGGATTCGCCTTATTTCTTATGGGAAAAATTGACTGGGTTAGGGTACTTTATGGATGAATGAATTCTGCTTGGGGCAGCACAGTGGCCTAGTGGTTAGCATGTTGGCCACACAGTCAGGAGATCGGGAAGATCTGGGTTCGAATCTCCATTGGGCATCTCTGTGTGGTTAATGAGAGACTCGAAATCGGTTGTTTAGTTGCTTGTCTATATGTGCCCTGCGATTGGCTGGCGACCAGTCCAGGGTATACCCCGCCTCTCGACCCATAGTTATCTGGGATAGGCTCCAGCATACCCGCAACCCTCGTGAGGATAAGCGGTATAGAAGATGGATGGATGGTGTTCCGCTTGCTCTGTGGTATATCCAACATCAACTGACTTGAAACGGACCAGGCTTCTTTTGGGTTAAAAAAGTTTGTAGCATCATTCTGAGCCTTCAAACAGCTAAATCATATTTCACTGATTCACTTCTTATTTGACTGTATATTCAACAGTACTGTATAAGATGTCCGACAAACATACAAGAGACAAATCAGAGTTCATTCCAAACAATGACGCTTTAGGGCAAAACACGTCGTCATTTTCCAGCAGTCCATCAAACTCTCCATGAAGCATCTTTTGTTCCTTCCTCAGAACGATGACAAGGCCAACCATCATCACCGTGCTTGTAGTCCGAAGTCCAAAGAAGCCTCTGCAAATGCAGTCCACACGGAATGACAGAGCAATCTTATACCGAGCACAATAAACCTTGGATGCGGTGCATAGACTCTGTGATGGGACGACGGAATGGGATGTTTTTGTAAGAACGCATTTCAGGACAGGGATGCGTGGTGGTGAGCAGAATCCACAACAATGGCGACGATAGCAGGAGAGAGGAAGTAAAGTGTCGGCACACACACACCACTCAGCATACCTGCAGAGAGACGACAGGACACGACTGCATTTACACATATGGTCATCTTTTAACTTACGAACACAGTCTCATTGCACCCAAGAAACATCTCACTCCTTCGTGATGACTGTTTGACCTTCATTTCATGTCCATTCAATTATAGGTCAACTCAAACCCTTAACCTCTAACCGTAAACCCAACCCATCAGCCCCTAAACCTAACCCCCTAATAGTGACACTGTGTGTTGGCAAACACATAACATGATATGGTCCCGATACAACTTTTTCACTTCCGATGCAATACTGATATTGCAGCCAGACATCGATCCAATATGATATCACCCTGACTCATACATAGTTTTATGCATGTAGGGAAAAGTTTCATGAACAATGTAGGCACCGGAAAAGGCAGCAAGGCTTGAGGTGCTCAATGAAGCGTTTAAACCCGACATTACTCACCACCGACAAGGGGCTCGTTCTTTTCTGTTCCAACTAATGACTTTTTGCTATCTTCATGGGAGTTTCCTGTGTGAGGCTGCCTCAAACGGTTGGTCGTGTTAAACTTCCCCGATTCTGTTCCACCACAGGAAACTTGTGCATGACAAGTTTTGCACTCAGCTGCGACATCACTCCTACTCCTTGCTACTTTGTCAGCACACGCTGTTGTTGTGGTCATGTGGGCTGGAGCAGCATCTGGAATGGACTGCTTGTATCGCCGTGCTGATACGGGTGATGTTAAATGCAGGCCGATATAATTCTATACAGTCGTGCCTCGCTACGTCACGGTTCGAACATCTCTTTGTGTCACTCTATCGCGTTTTTTCAAAAATTAATTAATTAAATGACTGTTTCGTGGTTGACTATAGCCAATTATTAGTCAGAAATATTGAAAGACAAGTCATATGTAGTATTGTGGTCACTAGGCGTCAGTAATGACACAAAACATTGTTGAGACATGACATTACATTACACTACCGGAATCCTGCATAGAGTCAGCCATGGCATGTCCAACATGATTCTTCTCACATTCCGTTTGGAAGTGGTACATTTTTGACTTCGTCCTTTGTCCTTCTTCCTCACTCTGTTTGAAACCCTTTCTTCAGTTTAGAATAAATACATCAGAGGCTTAACTAGTTAGCTCACAAGTCTGCTATGCTTAAAGCCAGTCTTGTGTCCCTGCAGTGATCCCGTAGTCTGCGCATTAGCAATATGGTGTAAACAAAGGATAATAGGAGTGTAAAGGTGACTATAGGCATGTTTTTTCATGTCTACAGAGCTCTAATAATGGTTAAACAACGTATTTCAACAGTCATAAACAGGTTTTCTATGCTCTATGAAAATATTCTATTTATTAATATTGAATCCTGCTTTGCGGAAATTCACTTACTGCAGTTGTGTCTGGAACCACTTAACCGCAATAGAGAGGGATGACTGGACACATTTTTTTGCTGATATCTGACTGATGTCCGGATTGTATTTTCTATCTGTATTATTGTAATATCATTTTAATCTGTATCATATACTTTTCCTTCACCAGTTATGGACATTTTTAAGTACAAAATAAATACTTAATACTGAGTTCAAGAGTACAGTGGAATCTTGGTTAGCATCATTAATTCCTTCCAGAAGGTTCGACTCTAACCGAAATGGACGTTAACAAATCAAGTCTTCCCATAAGGAATAATGTAAATCCAATTAATCTGTTCCAGAAAGCCAAAAATGTTAACACAAAAGTTTATAGTTTTACATGCAGCAAGTTGGACTCACAAAGTATATTAACAACACGACAAGATGACAGCCATATTGTACGCTAACACAGAAATGCACGAAAACCAAGACAAAATTGTGGTGCAAATTTTTGATTTTAACTGAAAAACTAACCGGGGAGGACACTAACCGTGGTTCCACTGTATTTAGTACAACATGAAGTACAAAAGTTAACCCGAGTATTTTCTACACACCTACAGTAATTTACCTTTTGGTCTGTCAAGACAGAATTACTTGGAAGAGGAGGCAGGTGGCTGCTGAGCAGGGCAGCAGCGGGTCTGTCGTGCTCACAGAAGATTGTACCATTCATGTAATGGAAGCGATCTCCGGGCATGAGTCTGTTTCTGCACGTGGCACAGCTGAAACACTGCCGGGTTCAGAAACAACAAAGGGTCAGGAAATAGATCAAACCGCCACTACGACAACATAGCAGCTTCCATTTCTACTGCCGTCTCGTACTTGAAGACACTCCAGGGTTACTTGATAGTGAGCGGGGAAAATAAGGAGAAATAAGAAAAATATTACACACCCTGGTAGTTTTATTTAACAGAGAAAAAAAAAACAACCCAAAAACATTAAATAAAGTTTATAACATTATTAGTACAGTGGAACCATGGTTAGTGTCATGAATCTGCTCCCGAATGTCTGACTTGAGCAGAAATATACTCTAACCAAATACATTTTTCTCGTAAGAAATAATGCAAATGGAATTAATCCGTTCCAGAAAACCAAAAATGTTAACACAAAACATGTTTTTATAGTTTTACAATAGTAGTTTTACATATACAGTATACACAATTCTAAATGCATATAAATAAATACAAATGATGACTGAAAAGGATAAATGAACATTTAAGGTTACTTTTAACTCCACTGAAGACGTGATTGTTGCCAAAGACATGATATGGCAGCGAGATCAACACAGACACAACCTTCCTGTTTTGCCATGAGTTATTTCTTGGTTTCAATAGTGTTTCTCACCTCAAGTCTCTGCTTTTCTTTCGATCACGGTTGCCAAATAAGCCAAAATGGAGGCAAGGAAAGTTGCAAGTGCCATCATTTTGATAAATAAGATGAGAAACACTATTGACTTAAAAAAATAACTCATAGCAAAACACTAAGATGGTATCCATGTTGCTCTCGCTACCACATAGTGTCTTTGTCAACACATCGTCACATCTTCAATGAAGGTAAAAGTAACCTTAAATGTTCATTTGTCTCTTTCATTCATCATTTATATGTATTTAGAATTGTTTTATGCATGTAAAACTACAATTGTAGAACTATAAAAACGTGTTTTGTGTTAACATTTTAGAGACTTGTGGCGTAACTGTGTTTAGTTAGAAGTTAGAAAAATGACAGAGTCAACCGCTGACTACATCACAGACGTCGACAGAGCTGACTTCCGCTTCCTGCTTGCATGTCTTAGCAAGCTGCTAACAAGGATGTTTTGTGATAAAAATAGCAGTTGCACTTACTGAAAAGTGTACGCAAACAGAGGCAACATTTTGGCGTAAATTATCGACGTTAGAAACAAGCAAACCGGGTGTATGCTAACCAAGGTTCCACTATAATCAGATTTTGTAGAGCTTGATGGACAAGTAGAAGAGGTTTGAGAAGAGAGAAAACTAGAGAGTCTGCAATTTATTGAAAATGTCTTCTAAAGTACAAATCACAAGACCACTGCCTTCATAAGTACAAAACTGCATTAAAGTCAGCCTTTCATGTCATTTTGTGTCAGCCAATCATGTAGTAGGGTATTACTGTACCTTAGTTTGAAAGTCATGGTTCGGTCAACAACTTAAATGATTTTTTAAAAAATGAACACAAAATACTGCAAACTCTGAGCAGGTGATTCTCCAATAAACATGGATGCAGACAAGTGCAACGTAATACTTTTAAGCGTATGAATGGTTTTATTTTTATAGGATTGTCAAATGATAACATTTTTTTTTAATCACACTAATCAGTTTTCAAATTAATTCATCACAATTAATCACCATTTTTCAACTATGTCTGAAATATGCCCATTTTAAATTACAGGAGAGGATTACCGTAGTCCCTCGCCACACCAGCTTCACTCAAACACGTTTTTTTCCAAAAATATTAATAAATAAATTATGTTGTTTCATGGTTGAATACGGCCTATTATTAGTCAGAAAATATCTCTATTTAGGCGGGTTTTATATATTGTGTATTTTGTCAAAATGAAGCATGTTCAAGCATAAAAATGACTAAATGAAGTAAAATACAAATATAAGGCATTCAGAAGACACGTTCAAAGATGTTGTGATGATATGTAGTATTCTACAACGATCACTAGGTGTCAGTAATGTTACTGTAATGTTTGGTGAGACACACAAGTGCCAAACTTGATCGCTGGAACAACAGGCTTTTATTGCAGGTTTGAATGATCTCACAAGAGGCACAATAACTGGGGCTACTGTTGCGGCTGAAGTCACTTCTTGTCCTCCCGCCCACTGAGCTCCCTAAGCACCGGCACACATTTACAGCAACACACAAGCACAAGTCTTTTTATGTCTTAAATGGCTTATTTCCCCTTATTATGTCTACTATAATGGGTAATAGGAGTTTAAAGCTGACTATAGGGGTGTTATTTCATGTCTAGAGGGTTCTAGTAATGTTAAAAACCATATTTAGAAAGTCATAAACACTTTTTCTATGCTCTACCTATGAAAATATTCCATTTATAAATAAGGAATCCTACTTCGCGGAAATTCACATGGTCGGGTCTGGAAACAATTAACCGCGATAAACGAGGGATTACTGTACACAACTTCTACACTGTGATTCCGATTCCATGTGTTCATGGATCATCTGACATTATCATTATTGGTGAGTAGCTATACATTTTATACTTAAAATGTGTCTAAGTGTGCAAGTCACGTTTAGGGATTAAACCTGGATTGTGGCGCTTGTGAACAATGGCAAATGAAGAGAGAAGGGGTGCTGACTCTAACCTAATAATTACAACAGTCACTTATTGCAAATCTTCATCTGAAATTGGAGGACAAAGTGAACGTCAAGCTATCAAGAAGGTTTTAGGAGGCCAGGGGTCTCAAAATAGACATTTTTCTTGATAACTTGCATTTTTTTGCCATTCTTTCGCCATTCACTGGGGTGGGTATGTACACGACTGCATACAGTATTGCTGCTATTGGAACCCTAATTTCCTTGAGGGCAAATGCTCAAGGGATCAATAATCTTATATGTAATCTAATCTAATCTAAATGTCTTCAAAGCATCCTGAAAAAAGTGAAGTGGTACACCCCTCCCAAAAACTACACCTGCACTAGCCACTGAGGATATTGTTAACTGAATACCTCAAAGCAGTATTATCTTTGTAACGGTAGTATTCTTGATGCAGCTGTCCCTCATCTGGATCGTTGAGGGCGGGGAAAACACAATTAATTTCCTTCCTCACACTGAGGGGACAAAATCCCAGATGTTTCTGTCAAACAAGCAGCAGGCTGACGTGGGAGTTTGGGATTTACCTTGAGGTGGTAAACATTTCCCTGTGCCCTCATCACCATCTCATTGGCTGGGATGGACTGCCCACAGGCATTGCACGCCCCGCTGTGCCCAAACAGCCTGCAAATGAAAAAAAAGACACATTGCTCATTTGATCCAGACTCCAAATTCTAAAAGCTTGTCTTTCCGCTTCCTCCCCCCCACACAGGAGCTCACCTGATGTAGTCGCTGCGACACAGAATCATGCCGCCTTTGCTGTAGCAGCTGGTGCCAATGTCACCCAGCTGGGCTTGGCAGCAAGAGCACTTCAGGCAGCGAGTGTGCCAGTAACGCTCCATGGAGAAGAGCAGGAAGCGGTCAGCAATCTTCCCCCCACATCCTGCGCATGACCTCGGGGCCGGCGGTACGCCTGACACTTGACTGTTCACCATCCTGACCTGCCCTCAGCCGGTCCTGTACACACAAAACACAACACATGATCTCCACATTTACGGCAAATGTGCGATACTACACATTTTAGTATGTATACCAAGTCAATACAGGGCCAGTAAATAGAGATACTGTACTTGTACTTCAATATCAAGATCATTGAATTAATTTGTGATTTTCATTTGATGATCATGATTATAATTACATTTATAATATAATATAATATAATATAATATAATATAATATAATATAATATAATATAATATAATATAATATAATATAATATATATCCATTTTATATACCGCTTATCCTCACTAGGGTCGCAGGGGTATGCTGGAGCCTATCCCAGCTGACTTCGGGTGAGAGGCGGGGTACACACTGGACTGGTCGCCGGCCAATTGCAGTATAATATAATATAACAGCCCAGGGGGTACCCTGTCTCTCGCCTGAAGTCAGCTGGGATAGGCTCCAGCATACCCCCGCGACCTTAGTGAGGATTAAGCGGCACAGGAAATTAATGAATAATATGATATATTATAATATAATAATAATAATAATATACATATGAACAATATAGCAATATCAACAAAATAATACAATTTTTCCCCTTTTTACTGTACAGTACATGTAACTAAAGCAAAAAATAATGTCTGTAGTGCAAAATAGGTTAAGAAAAGCAAAAAACAGCATTGGCTCTGATTCAAATCCTTTTGGCTTTATGCCCTCAAGGCCCTTCTGTGTCTAAGAACTTATTCTCTGACTTTGTAAGCAATATATAAATATAGCAATATCAACAATGTAACAAACATTAACACCAAAAAAAATCATATTTGTGAAATAAACTGAAGAATATGACGCTAGTATCCATCCGATACTGATAATACCCGGTGTTTCTCATTTGTGGAAAGCCGCCACAAATAGATTTGGCTCTACCTGTTGGTCTTCATTCGTGAACACATTATGATGCACCTGTTCTGCCAGAGAATAAGAAGACGGAGCAGAGATCAGTATTGCCAACTTAGCAACTATATTGAGCGAGGATGCAGACCCCTCTAGAAAGCAACTATCGACAAATCTAGCGAAGAGACTTGAAAGCACGTATCGTTCTTTTTGACGAGCAGCAGGTGTGCTGTGGGCCCCTCCCATTGCAAAAGCACTCACAGGCGGCTCTCTCTTGTTTGTGACATTTTAGGAAATGACAGAACAACACAGCCACGGTGGGAACACTGCTACCTTTGATATTGATACTATCGATATGTGCATCCATGCACCCACCCCTAATAAGAACACTTTAAATGTGTTAATGTGTGTCCCATACAGCTTTGTGCTTGGCTTGAACTCATCAAGCCCCTAAGTGACATATAGGAACTATGTAGGAGTGGTTGTCATGTGACAATCATGTGACTATCCCAGGACATGGCTTCCCCAAAATGGCAGTGTGTCAGGTAAGCTAGCTCATGTCCAAAAGCTTATTTCTTTGGCATAAAAAGCTCATTTTAAATCCATTTAACAATGGGAATGCTTTAATAGGGTATAATAGGGCTTCTTACTGTAGTTCTTCAATGAATTCATAGAAAACAGGCTAAGAAAATATCGCTGTGGGGCTTTTAGCCTTCAAATTGCGATGGAAAGCCTGACTAACAAAGTAACGTAAGTAACATAACACTCGGTTTAACTAGTATTTGTATGGATTATTCTTATTTATATTTGATGCGACATTGATAATGGTCACATGTACTAATACGTGCATATATTGAACCCATGATGTAGCCTATGACATGCATATCTTATATTTTGTGGTAATGTAGCCTTGCATCTAGTAGTCGTAAAAATAAGTCATGTTGCATTGAAGTACAAGCACATTCTGCTCACATGATGTTGTTGCTTCTTTTTTGTGGAAGTATTGAGGGCAAAGCTTTTCTTCTTCAGCACTTTTTACAGCGTTTAAGTGTTCAATACACGAGAGAGGAAGGAAGGAAGGAAGGAAACGGACATGTTACCTCTGTGGAGTCGCGCTTAGGATCCTGCAGCTGAAGTTTAAACAAAAGAAGAATCTCACAAAATCTCACAAAGTTTAAAAGTCAAAAATGACACTTTGACACCTCCATGACTTTCAACAAGATCGCATCAAGAGAAAAGTAATCCCGCCTTCAGTAGTTTGATCTCACTTTGGAGCTCCACGGATTCATAATACGAATGAGAGGAAGCTGCCTCCTTTCCTTCTTACTCTTCCAGTGTGTCATTAAAAATGCCTTCCTCGACGGTTTCGAACGCTTGTGACAGCGACGCTATTCATCAAATTGCGCAAGGAGCGTATTTAAATTACAGAGAGCTGACGTACAGACGTCAAGGCAGGAGGCAGCCAATAAGAGAGCAGTGGGCGTGGCTTTAGTTACAATGATTTATGAGGTTCTCATCTTTCTGCTCAGACGGAGGAGCTTTGCACTGTCAAGGGCATGTAAAAAATACAGGATGTGCCTAAAGTCTGGACACATAGGAAAAATGCATATAATATACATTTATTTTAAAACACCTATATTAATAATAACCCTCATAACTCAGGTATAATACAAGGAGTCTCCAATGTCTGAAAACAGAGACAAATGATATGTTATACGTTGTTACGTGCATATAACATATATAAATATTTAAAAAAAAGTAATCCTAACCCTATATAAATATTAAATAAAATATTTTCTTATTTTCTATTGAATGTAATGTGTGTGTGTGTGTATTTATATTATGTTTGTGTGTGTGTGTGTATATACAGTCTTGTCCGTCAAGGGTCAAATAATATGCATATGTAAGCAAATTTTACCTATTCCTGGCCTAAATTAAGCATTTCCAAGCATAAAAATGACTAAATGAATGAAAACACAAATATAATGCATTCAGAAGACGCACCCAATGACGTGATATGTTGTGTTCTACATTGGTCACTATGTAATGTTACATTGATGAGACCACAGCCAACGCAGGAAGTACGCTGTCCCAAAAAACAACAAGGAATGCTAAACGTGAGTTTATGTTATGTCTTATTTTTTATCTTATATTTCTTATTTCCTCTTATTATGTCTACTATACTGGGTAATAGGAGCTTAAAGGTCACTAGAGGGGTGTTAGTTAATGTCTGGAGGACTCTAATAATGTTAAAACCCGTATTTAGAAGGTTGTAAACGGGATTTATATTTTTGATTTATGTATATTTAACTATGAAAATATTCTATTTCTTAATAAGGATCCTGCTTTAGGGAAATCCACCTACCATGGTCTGATCTGGATAAAAAGAAATAAACAAGGAATTACTGTGTGTGTGTATATATATATATATATATATATATACATATATGTGTGTGTGTGTGTGTGTGTGTGTGTATATATACACTGCTCAAAAAAATTAAAGGAACACTTCGAAAACACATCAGATCTAAACTGGGGGAAAAGTGATCTTGAATATCTTTCCTGATAATAAGTGGGTGACGTATTAGGAACAAAATGATGCCACATTATTTGATAGAAATGAAAATGATCACCCTATAGAGGGGGGAAATCAAAGACACCCCAAAAATGAAAGTGAAAAAATGATGCAGCACACTGGTCCATTTTGCCAAAATGTCATTGTAGCAACTCAAAATGATTCTCAGTAGTTTGTGTGGCCCCCACGTGCTTGTACGCATGCCTGACAACGTCGGGGCATGCTCCGAATGAGACTACGGATGATGTCCTGGGGGATCTCCTCCCAGATCTGGACCAGGGCATCGCTGCGGTACCTGGACGCATGGAGGAGGTTCCAGGAGACAGGTAGTTACTCCAGGAGAGCTGGACAGGGCTATAGAAGGTCCTTCAACCCTCAGGATCGGTATAGGCTCCTTTGTGCAAGGAGGAACAGGATGAGCACTGCCAGAGCCCTACAAAATGACCTCCAGCAGGCCACTGGTGTGAATGTTTCTGACCAAACAATCAGAAACAAGCTCCATGAGGGTGGCCTGAGGGCCCGACGTCCTGTAGTGGGCCCTGTGCTCCCTGCCCAGCACCATAGAGCTCGATTGGCATTTGCCATAGACCACCAGAATTGGCAACTACACCACTGGTGCCCTGTGCTCTTCCCTGATGAGAGGAAGTTCAACCTGAGCACATGCGACAGACGTGAAAGGGTCTGGAGATGCCGTGGAGAACGTTATGCTGCCTGCAACATCATTCAGCATGACCGGTTTGGTGGTGGGTCAGTGATGGTCTGGGGAGGCATATCCCTGGAAGGATGCACAGACCTCTACAGGTTAGATAACGGCACCCTGACTGCTATTAGGTATCGGGATGAAATCCTTGGACCCATTGTCAGAACCTACGCTGGTGCAGTGGGACCTGGGTTCCTCCTGGTCCACCACAATGCCCGACCTCATGTGGCTAGTTTATGCAGGTAGTTCCTGGAGGATGAAGGAATTGATACCATTGACTAGACCCACGTTCACTTGACCTAAACCCTATAGAACACCTCTGGGACATTATGTTTAGGTCCATCCGGCGCCGCCAGGTTGCTCCTCAGACTGTCCAGGAGCTCATTGATGCCCTGGTCCAGATCTGGGAGGAGATCCCCCAGGACACCATCCGTAGACTCATTAGGAGCATGCCCCGACGTTGTCAGGCATGCGTACAAGCACGTGGGGGCCACACAAACTACTGAGAATCATTTTGAGTTGCTACAATGACATTTTGGCAAAATGGACCAGTGTGCTGCATCATTTTTTTCACTTTCATTTTTGGGGTGTCTTTGATTTCCCCCCTCTATAGGGTGATCATTTTCATTTCTATCAAATTATGTGGCATCATTTTGTTACTAATACATCACCCACTTATTATCAGGACAGATATTCAAGATAAGTTTCCCCTCAGTTTAGATCTGATGTGTTTTTGAAGTGTTCCTCTAATTTTTTTGAGCAGTATATATGATTGTGTATATTTTATGTCCAGCCTTTAGGGACACCCTGTATACAGATATTATATACGGTATTTAATCAAATGTGATATAAGAAATACATATAAAAATATGTAGGCCTTCTCCACGTGTATAAATATGCTTATTTTTATGCCACATGAATTAGCTGTGGAAGCTCTCCTATCATCCACTGTGCTGTGTTGGCATCTTAATGCATTTTGCAAATCTACATGAATGTTCTTTTCTGCTTTGGTGTATTTTGTGGTCTATAAAATATCTAATACCGTACATGTAATATGGCTGTTCAAAGCAGTCATTCATACTTCTGAACAGTGAGGGCAGCAGTTGAGTAAAAACATATTTAACAAATAAAAACATTTTTAATAGCTCTACAGTCTACTTATCAAAATGGTGATACAAGTTTGACTTGTATAGTATTGCATTTGAAGTGTGTGCTTATTTTTCTTCATTTTTGTTTTTCACATAGTTTTCATAGTTTAATTGCATTTTTCACACTTCTAGGATGTGTCATGTTTAGATTTATACAGGAAGTACTGCGTTTGTGTAGTTTCAGATAGTTGCAGTATAAAGAGGCAGCCACTAGAGAGCAGAATAGACTCGTGTTTTAGGTATACACCCTGCAACCACTAATAATACTTAATGGTACACTGTTGACTTCCAGTAGAAGTCAGACGTTTGCATACACTCATCATTGGCATGGATATCTTATTAATTTGCCTCCTGTAATGAGTTGTTATAATTATATGTGGTACATCATCATTTTTTTTAAATAAACAAGAATTCGGTATGTAATAATTTATTTTGAACATGCTCAAATTGACACAGTGTCAGAATTATTCACACAGATTTAAACCGTGTCAGCAACAATTTTGGAGTGGTTGTCATGTGTCAGTCATCATGTGGAAGTCAGTTGCTATGGAAAGCCAAACGTGACGTATTGTTGTATATTTTAATACAAATTGTATGTATTTAATGGTTTTTAAATATTTTATTAGATTTTTTTTAATTCAATAATTTGTAAAAGCGTGTTTTGTATAATGTGCATATATATAAGTACAGTAGCACCTCGCACAACGTAAACCTCCTTTTACGTGAATTCCACTGAACGTAAAGAATTTATGGAATAAACAGAAGTTTTTGCATCGTATTACGTCAGAAATTCCATATAACGTAAAGCGTCAAGTCGGTGCAAGTTCAGAAATTCGATTTGAATAGCTCGCGCGACAGGGAGAGGGAAACTTTTTCCATGACTAACAGAGTACACTTGGTGACGCCTTCTGACGCTTCACGGTCTCATTGGCTGATTGTCCACGCACCGCCTACACTCTCATCTCATTGGCTGATTATCCGCGCACCGCCTACGCTCTCATCTCATTGGCTGATTGTCCACGCACCGCCTACGCTCTCATCTCATTGGCTGATTATCCGCGCACCGCCCACGCTCTCATCTCATTGCCTTTTTGTTCATAGGTATGAATGTGAGTGTTTGTCTATATGTGCCCTGTGATTGGCTGGCAACCAGTCCAGGGTGTACCCCGCCTGTCGCCCGAGGTCAGCTGGAATAGAAAATGGATGGATTGATGCTATATATTATATACTGTATGTACTGTATATTATGTGGCCAGACTTTCAGGGCACGTTGTACTTACATTATACAAAAAACCTTAATTAATGAATTTTTACTTTCAATGTTTCAATGACTTTGACTAAATATATTTTCTTTTGTTTCAATTCACAGTATATTTGTGTTACACAAAAAAGAGCCAAGTTGAGTTCTTTACAAATAAGGAATATACTGTATTTAGCATGAACAATGTAATACATAATGTTATACATATGTTACGTCACACGTTTTTTACATGAATTAGTAGTATTTTATGTTCTGGACCACCAGCAAATGGCTAACATCGAGTGAGTAATTGAGACGTCCATAAAAATGTCTATTTTTGACACTCCCTCCCTCCCTATACCCTCTCTGCTTGACATTGACTTTTTTATCTGATTTTCGACCACCATTGACAATAAAAGTGAGTGTTTGATTAGATTCAGCGCCAGCCCTCCGCTACGCTCTTCAATTGCCATTATTCACGTGCCACACAGACCAGGTGTAATCACGAAATATGCTTCACACACTTATTAAACACATTAAAGTGATGATAATGTAAGATGAGTCAATCAACACATGGAATCAGCGTTATGGTGTAGCCAGTCACAGCATGCAATTATGGTGCATTCAAGGACTGCATAACAAAGTACGAAATATCAATGCCGTATGGAAAAACATTATCACTGAAGCATAAAGTACAAATTGTAAAATTTGGTACAAATTGTGGGCATATATGTACATGTGTGCTCCACATTTTGACCTGTATTATCACCTATTTATAAATTATTACTGACTTAGGGTATTTATTTCACAGAAAAATAACTATAATATAAGAAAATGCAGTCCACTCAGAGATGTTTCTCATATGTTGGGTACCTCATTTAGCTTCATGGGAGAGGGGGAAATATTGGAAACAGAGCTCAGCATTTGCATGTGAAAGTATTTGCACTACCTAGTGGAGAACAACATGAACAAATACACCTTTCTCGTCCTTGACTTAGGTCCTCCATACACACAATTCTACTCAGTGGAGACTGTGCATCGATGCGGTTCTTGTTCTCATCGTCTCTAAAATGAGAGCAGTTTGTTCCTCTGCTGTGGGTTGTGTAGCATGCCAAGCCCACTTCCACCACTCTCTAAGGCTACATTGATTTCCGACATATTTCCTGTTCTTCTGTCGAAGCCGTGCTGAAAGTCACAGTTCACTGTGAGGCTGGACGACACCTGTAACTTCCCGTCTGGCTTCTCAGCCAATGCAAACTGTCTGCAGAGCCTCGCAGATTCACATCCATGAATCTAGCACACTGGGATGTGGAGAGATGCTTTAAGCTGAAGCTTTCTATCCTGACTCGTGACTGTATTACATGACGTTTGCGGTAGTACAGTTACAAAATGACACATCAGTTCTTGAGATCTGATAAGTTCAGGATTTCTTAACTGTCATTTAAGTGTTTTCGTAACCTGCTAAGCCCTGGGCTTGAGAGGCTTGCTAGAAACAGTAAAAAATGTATTATATTTTAGTGTGCAATTGCAAGTTTTGCATGGACAATGTAGATATGAAAGATGTAGATATAAAGTAAAGACATCAACCATCCTGTTGTCTTTGGAAAACTCCCTCCATTCCAGGACCTCCATTCATCCATTGATCTTCTTCTGCTTATCTGGGGTCAGGTCGCAGGGGCAGCAGCCTAAGACAACCAGCCCAGACTTCCCTGCTGCTTCGTTCAGCTCCTTCTGGCAGATCCTGAGCCATTTTCAGGCTAGTTGAGAGACATAGTCTCTCCAACGTGTTCTGGGTCTCTTACCAGTCGGACGTGCCCAGAACACCTCCCAGGAGAGGCGTCCAGGAGTCATTGTTGCCAGATGCCGCAGCCACCTCATCTTGTTCCTCTCAATGTGGAGGAGCAACAGTTCTACTCCAAGTTTCTCCCAGATGACAGTGCTCTTCACCCTATCTCGAAGGGAGAGCCCAGCCACCATATGGAGGAAACTCATTTGTCTGTTTGTACCCACGGTCTTGTCGTTTTGGTCACTACCCAAAGCTAGAGGGTTGGAACTTGGATCAACGGCTAAATTGAGAACCTTACCTTTAGGCTCAGCTCCCTCTTCACCACAACGGACCAATGGAAAGTCCCCATCACTGCAGACACCGCACCAATCTGCCTGTCATGTGGACTGATAGTTTTACGGTAGTATGTTCCTCTGTGAGATTTTGTGGTAGAGGAATGATAATTGGGCCGTCGTAAGGGCTAAGTGTTAGTTTTCAAACACTACTAAGTTTGTTTTGTTTGATTCAATTATTCATGACATATACTCCTCTCTGACCATTGGCTTGTTTTTGACATTTGCCCCATTTAAGTGCCTGTGCTTTGAAATATCTTCTGTTTTGTTAAAACTGGTTTGTTTGAGCTTTGAGCTGACCTTCTTCCGGCTACGTGGATGTATAGCATGTGTGTATTGATATAAGCGTCATGAAGCAGTTAGCGTAGTAACACAAATGCAACCACATTGCCCCTGTACTGGTGTCCCTAAGATTTAAAAGGGCTCCTTTTCGACTTTCAGTTGATCCAAGTTTCAACAGGTTGACCAAACACATGTATTTGTTTATAACCTAAATGACGAGCTACGACTAAAACCATTCCAATATGTATATTTCCTGTCGACATGGTCCTGTAAAGTTCACTAAAATACCAGAATAAGTCTGATAAACAACCGAATAGGCCAAACGTTGCCACGGGACACCAGTTTCCGTGTACTTAAACTCTGGTGAGGGGATAATTTTTGTGAGTTTACACCAACCAAACAATGTGTGTGTACAAACATCGTCATCAGGGAACATTAGGCAAGTGCAAAGTGACGGTTGGTGACGATAGCGAATGTTAAATCTGCCTCCATGGTATGCAACCTTTGTGGATTCTGTCCATTGGTTGGACGGTACAAGAATGTCCAAAGTTGTGCACAGAGGGTTGTAAAATACTTTGATGTCACTTGTTCTACACACACAACCCCAAGCAAAGCCATTTTCAGAGATCTTTATATGCACACAAGACATATTGTATACTCAAAGAAAATCATTTTCTTTAACATAAACCTCTTGGGCCATTTCCATGGTCCAGAAAGACATATTAACTTGAATAAACAGTTTTTCTCTGCATATACAAAATGTATCAAAATTATGCTTTTAACTTTTATGGGTTGTGAAAATAGAGGCTCTGCGCTTTCCAATGACGATACTGATATAAAGGAACGCCTGGTGGGATACAATGATGTCATCTTTGACCAAACATTTCTATTTTTTTCTGTAATGTTTCCTAATTAATCTCTGTGCTTTCTAATGATATACATGGCATTACGGTAATCCAGGGGACGTGTCACAACAGATCTGAGATTTGATACAAAGCAAAGTGGGGGTTTGGTTTGCAAAGGTAACAAGGCCTTGGAGGATGAAGAGCGACGGACAAACAAGCTTCAGATGACAAATGTCCACAGAATTTTTTTTTTTATCTGACATTTGGGTGTTTCTTACGGTTGGTTTCTGCGTTTGTCACATTTTTGCCATGTTTTTGTTAGTTTTCAAACATGTCGTCAGGCAGGTAAACAATATCTTGGTGATTTAACGAGGGAGGGTATCATCTGAATCCCGGTGAGTAGGAAAGACTCCTCCGAAAAAGAAATACTGTCCCAAAGTTCAGATATACTTTTTGATGTTCATTGATGTTAATTCAGTTTTGTGAGTTGTTGTGTCATACCCTAGTATAACACACCTGCATCCATCTGCTTCTGGGCCGGCCCCTTGGCTACATTTTAGAACCATTATGGCCAGCGAGTCAAAAGGTTTGCCCACCCCCGCATGAGCTCATTTCCGCTATTATATGACTTAGGTCTTATATTTTATATAATCATATAATTCATGCATTCAAATAGGACTGAGTGTGACAGGAGAGGTTGGTGTGGTGGAAGTGACGGCATCATCAGTGGCTCTTGAGATTAAGGAGGTCAGGGAGTTCCTCTGCCATCACAGGAGAAGCCAAAGGTGAGGGTGAGGAATTTACTGGTGCAACGTTATGTTTGAGCTCCACAGCCAGTCGGCACATTGTGTAAGTCCACTAAGCAGAACGCTGAAGTTTTCATTCCTTGACACATCCAGCATGCATCATGTCGAGAGGTATCAGTGTCAACAGGATATTGACACTCACAACAAATGTTTTAGATATATTCTAGTGTCCCTCTGTCAATTATCTTATGAAAAAAATCTTTCAATTAGTGCTTTACCAACAATATCAAAGGTGCATTTCCCAACTTGATATATTATGCCATATATTGGATTATATATATCTAAATGAAGCAATTTTAGTAGAAATTGCATCTGAAACCATTAGATTGTAGACAACCAGGTCTACGACCTGAGCCATGCTGCCGTGCACAGAATGAGTAGAATGTTAGATATAATGTTAAAGGGATAGTTCGGATTTTTTGCAAAAAATCTGAACTATCTTTTTTAAATGTAAAATGAATTCCACCAATAGAGGCCTATATTTCAATGGTCACAGAAAATAATGAATTATGGAAAATTTGGAAATTTTTTGAAAAGTCCTGATAGCCTGTGTCCTGAATGAGCAGATTTTTCATGTTGGAATGGTTTGAAACCATTGAGAAATGTGAGAGTAGTTACAGGTCTACAATCTTGTCCCTGAGGTCAGCGGTAGAGAGGTCTGAACGGAAGAGAGTGTTTGTGTGACAGGTGAGTAATGATTTGAGATTAGGAGACTTTCTTAAAGGGACAGGACTGGAATAAAAACTGGTCTGTTGGTGTCAGATTAACCAAATACTTACTTCCCACTACAATCAAATAAAAATTAATAACAATTTAACTTTTTTTTTTTTTATTTTGTCCCTCGCTGAACCTACCATAAAAATGATGGCCTTCCATTTTTGTACTAAATGAGCAGGGGATCAAATACTAATTTGCCCACTGTATGTCAGAAATAATGCTTTATGATGGAAGGGGCCACGATACACAGACAGACCCTTCATTCAGGCTTTCATACAAAACAACATTTAATGTTTAATTGCAAATGCATGACAAAAAGCATCATGTCTTTACATTTTTACTGGTCTTTACTGGTCTCTGTAGAAACAGATGAAGTGAACAAACATGTACAAATAAATAATAAAATCAGTTTTCAGTACAAGCTTTATGCCGATAGTCTCACAGAGCTGCACAGTGTGTTCTCCTGTGCGACAAGGAGGGAACACACCTCTAATGAAACTGATGTCATTGTGGCAGGAAGCTTCAAGTGCAAGCGAGTATATTGCCAAGGGTGGAGTTAAAGGGGTAGAAGGGGTAGATGAAGAGTCTTTCTGGCCTGATGAGTCAGTGCCTGAAGGTGTGAATGTCATTGTGGAGGCTGAGTGAAGGGCCTGAGGGCCTGCTGTGTGCATGGCAGCTGGTACTGCAGCTGCAGCGTTGGATCCACATGACATTTCTGTAGAAGCTTTCACCGTCCGGGCAAAGGAAGCGCAGCCGCACGGTGCGAGAAACAGACGGTCTGCAACAGCGCCCATCCGTGCAAGATCCACAGGTGCGAGGGCGGTATCGTTGTATGGTAGAGCATCCGGCAAAGGTCATTTTGACTGGTTCCTGTGGCCGTACAGTTCTCTGACACTTCTTACCCTGCTTTTCCTGAAATACATTGACACAAGGGTTACAGGCATCATCGGTACAAGACTTTTGGGGTGTAACGGTTCACCGTAATCAAGTTTCAGTGTGTGCCTCGGTTTTAAGGTCATGGTTCCTTCATTTTTAGTACAGTAAGGGAACAAAATGCTAAACATAAACCTGCTTATTGTTTGCCTAAACAGTTTTTATGATTTTTGAAAATAAACATAAAAAATGCAATCTCCTGGCAGGTAATTCCCCGATAGTAGATGTGTGACACTTCCCATACGCCTCTGTGCTGAGCCAAAAGCTCCGTAGCGAAATATCTGATTCAGAATACAGTGGACTACGGTTAGCGTACATTCCGGTTAGAGTGTTTGTCGGTTAACTGTGAAAATTTACTCCAAAATCTTGCCTCAGTTGGTGTACATTTTCCAGTTAGTGTACAGTATATATATACACTGAGTGCATCTGTGTTCTTAATGTATTTTTATCACAGAACGTACTTCTTAGCTGCCTGCTAATACATGGAAAAAGGAAGCGGAAGTCTGCTCCGCCACCTGTCTATGATGTAATCAGCGGTTTACTCTGTATTTCTTTGCTAACCTAATTATGCCACAAATCACACAAAAATGTAAAAAAATTAAAAATGGATTCAGTTAGCGCACATTTCGGTTAGAGTTGGACGTTCTGGAACAGATTAATGACGCCGGCCAAGGTTCCACTGTACATGTACTGTTCCACCCCTATGAGACTGTCGCTACTCACTAATCTTTCATGTCATCGAAACTTCTTTGCATACCCAAATAGCAAGAAGCAGCTCCTGGTCGCACTGTCGAATCTGGCACAGCCTGGTTTCTCTGATCAGCTGACAGTCTGGGTTGTCATTGGTAACACGACTTGATAGACCCATCCCACATGAGGTAGAGCATTCTGTCCACTCAGTGGTTTGTGAGAAACAGCTGGTCTCCAGCAACATGTCAGATGTGAGGAATGAATCTGTCAAAGCAAAAGATTACATATATTCAACATCAGGCAACCATACTGTATATACTGTTTTTTTGTTGCTGACTGTGCTTCCAGCTCCCTTGACATCAACAACCAGCTCCTCCCTTGTCATTCTGCCTCACCTCTCTCACAATCATCCTTACCTGACCAGGTGGAATCTTGCATGGAGCTCCAGAGCGAGGGTGATTTGATTTATTCCCCCCATAATATTTAATGAAAATGAAATCAAGGCTATCTAACATGCCTTTATGGACTTTGCTTTGTGTATTTAGCATTTAGAAAAAGGCCTTCTCCAAACTGTTCCCTCAAAGCTAGAAGCTTGATTGTCCAAAACATCTGGATAGCTGGGAAATTCAAATGTAGGGGACTGTAAAGGCCATTCCTTCTCTTTCGCAATTCTTCCTGGTTCTTTGGACCGTGTTGCTTTTGGCAAAGTAGTCAGTGATCACACAATTTTTTTCAAATTGTATAACAAATAAGAACAATATATTTAGTTACAGCACTGGACTCAGTGAGGAAGATTGAGGATAGAACCCAGATTGAAAGTAGACAACGTCTATTTAGCAGTTGCCGCCCCCTCTACAGAGTGAAAGTTAATCTTGAGTTCAGCTTGTGTGAGTGAACAATGCACTTATTGTGTGTCTCCCAGTATTTTTCCGTCAGGCAACTCTGATTGTACTATGTGAGTGTGTGTGTCAAGAAGGCCTTCTATGAGAAGCTATGAGACTGAAAATGCACTCATCTAATGGACTACTGGATATAAAGGTGTAATAATAATATCACCAATCAAGACATGTGTCCCAGTACTCTTTCCCATACAGTATACTGGTATTGTACATGTCTCCATGCCGAATTTGTTACAACTTATGTTCATCAAGCTGAAAATACTGTCTGTAGACCATGTTCAATTTTTAAACCCGCCAGTACAGGTGGCAACACGGTTGCATTTGTGTTCCTATGGTAAAGTGCTACATGCCACCTGTATCAAAACAATTATAGAAAAACAGAAGACAATTCAAACCATACGCACGTAAATGGACAAATGTGGAAAACAAGCAAGCGGCATATGCCATAAATAATTTTATAAAACAAAACACTTATGTAACAAACTTAGCAGCGTTTGAAAGCATTTGAAGCACTTTGCCCTTCCAATGCTACGAGTCCTACACCACTAAAACTCTGAACAAACAGCTTTATTTGCTCTTATCCAGTAGCAAGTAAGATTTACTTTGATATCAAGATCATCCATGCAGAGAAAAAAGGCTATTTATTTTGGATATGTCTTTTTCGAGCAAGTCTCTCAAGGGTTTAAGAGGTTAATGGCCAAGTAAGGCATCAAGGGGAAGACTGTAAACATTACCTCTGAACATGGCTCCTCCGGTGGGTGGCTGGCGAGGTCGTGGCTTGAGTGGCAGCAAGGCACTGATGTGGTTTTGATGATGCTGACCGTCCGACAGAGGGATGCGTGACAGCTCCTCTGGCTCCTCTCTGATGCGGTTGTCATCATCACAAAACCACTCCTCACAGCAGCCGTCTTCAGGCCTCGCCAGCCGGGGCTGCGGGCATTGCCAGTTGGGCAGAGGCACTTGGTGAGGACAAAGGGGCATGCAGCCCACCACTCCGTTCATACAGGTGCACAGATGCTGACAGCTGGGCTGGAAGTTCTCACTGTGTTGGTACAACTGGCCGTTGAACTCACATGGCAGACCGAACGTCTCAGCTATCATCATGCACGCAAGAAACACACAACAAAGAATTATGAGGACACAGTATGTTTTCTGAATACATAAAAAACATAATATGCTTATAAAAAAGACTATACTTGACTTGTATTCCGAATCCGAATTTCCAGTACAGTGCTGTACCGATTTCCAACGCAGTACACATTGAGTGAGGCACAAGAAGTGAAGAAAAGCCAAAGAAAAAGCAAATACTTTGATGTAGGAATAGGAAGTGATGTCACGCAAGACGATGGTCTGAGCGTCCCATTTTTGTGCAACGTCACAAGTATGACTTATGGTGAAATTGAAAAAAAATGGACAGATATGTACGCTAATCACAAAAAGTTAGGGAAATATGGGTCGTCCGGGTGAAATTTCAGGATGAACCGAAAATGCACAACACCGGGTGCACATTTCAGCATTCACGGCCACGATTTTTACATGTTTATGTCTTCTTGCAGCACTGATACTGTTTTTTCATCAAGTGTTGCGATTTTGCACTTTGTTAAGCGGTTCTTCACCATAGTTGTGTCCTGTGACATGCACCAGTTTATTTGGCTATGTTATGTTAGCACTAGCTTCCACAGTCAATTCGGCTTCAAAACCTACAGCGAGGGGAACACAAGGTGAACATGCCACTTTGCGCTTTGAATTTTGCGGCTTCACTCTATCATGGTTTGTCGAAAATATATTAATTAATAAATTATTGTGGCTGAATACAGCTTATTATTAATAAAACATATGTATATTGAAGCAAATTTTACACATTTTTACCTAAATACCATTTGCCATTTTGCCATTTTCAAGCATAAAAATGGATATGGTATGTAGTACGGGTGGGAATCTCTGGCCACCTCACGATTCCATGCGATTACGATTCAGAGGCCTGCGATGCGATGATAAAACGATTATCATTGCATCTCCATGCATCTTTTTTGTGATCAATAGTTTGACACTTTTTTATGCGTAATTTTTTTCTCTATATAATTTATTTTTACTCACTGTGCACTACTAAAACAAATCATATTTGTAATGATCCACAATTAAAATAAACATGAAACAGATTCATTTACTTCCATTATCTTAATAATTGGAAGGTTGCATCTACCAACATGTTTCCCATCGTACAGAACCAGCGGGAAAAGTAAATTACATCGAATATCTGACAAAAATAAGGTTTTTGCTGTATAGCAAAGTCAAAAACAGCTTTCATGCAAAATATAGATTACTGTACCAGCAGCTCTCATACAAGAATAATGCTTGCAGACATCAGTATATTATGAATAGCCAAAAACACTAGGCTGCCCTTATTAACAAATAATACAAAAAATACAAATGAGTTGGCCACAAGAAATCAACATGCCTCTGCAACATTATTGAACAGCTCAGCCATGTTCGTAACCGTATGGCTCTCATTCATTCCTCTCGTTTGCAGCACATGAGACGCTAGCCTCTAGTCATCAGTAATGAAGTGTTTTCAAGTAATGAACTTTTCAAAGTTGGGTGGAAAATTAGTTATCGACTGCTCGATTGTTCTCTGGTTGGCAGCAACTGGTTGTTTTTCCTCCTGTTTTGGGTGGAAATGTGTTATGTGGTTTCTCATATTTGTCGTGTTTCCAAAATATTTTAAGCCCGTATGACAAAGCTTGCAAATTGTCTGGCTCTTGTCCAGCTCATTTTTACCTTCAACTACATGAAAGCCAAAGTGCTTCCAGACGCTCACTTTAAATCCAGCGGGTCCGAGTCGGATTTTACGCTCATTACGCCATTCTGGTAGCATCTTGGTGCACCACCATAAACTGTCCGAGCAGCACTTCTGCTTTTCGTCTTTTTGTTGTGTTTTTTGGTTCTGTTCCGTTCCGTTCCATCAATTACTGACATTTATGAATTGATTAATAATCGTCAATGTCCGTATCATGATGCGTCTAAGAATTGATTATTTCTCCCATCCCTAGTATGTAGTATTCTACACTGGTCACTAGGTGTCATTAATGTTACTGTAATGTTGGGTGAGACACACAACCAGCAGACTTGATTGCCGGAACAACATGCTTTTATTGCAGGTTTGAATGATCACACGACAAGCACAATAATCCCTAACGTGGGCTACTATTGCAGCCGTAACCCATGCCAAGCTAAAACAACGTCACTTTCTGTCCACCCCCCACTCAGCTTCCCTAGCACTGGAACACATTTACAGCAACACACACGAGCACAAGTCTAATTTATGTCTTATGTGTCCTATTTTCTCTAATAAGTCTACTTATACTAGGTAATGGGAGTGTAAAGAAGACTACAGGGCTCTAATAATGTTAAAGAACGTATTTAGAAGGTCGTAAAGAGGTTTACTATGCTCTAACTACGAAAATATTCTATTTATATGTTTATGGAATCCTATTTGCGGAAATTCATTTATCATGGTCACTTATCGTAAGGGATTACTTGTGTATGATGGTAAGTCGTTGCTGGAATCACAACAGGCAAGCAGTGTGGATTAGGTAGACACGGCTTCTCTAGCTTGCTAGTCTCTAGCTGATGACGAGGCTGAAGGCTACACTGTGACTCAGATTCCATCTGTTTATGGGTCTGCTTACATTTCATTCGTTTATGGTGAGTAGGTACATTTTATACTTTATATGTGTATGCATATTTAGGGCTTAAACCTGGATTGCGGCGCGAGTGAATGGCAGTTGAAAGAAGGGAAGGGTTCCGGAGCTGAATATAATCTAATAATTACAACACTTTTATTGCAAGCGTTGATCCAAAATCAGAGGAGAATGTCAAAGTCAACCAAGCAGGGTGTTTATAAGGGGAGAAGCGAGCCATGTGTCAAACATTTGTACAATTTGCATATCAATTACTCATGTTTTTTGTCAGTCGCTGGTGGTCTGAGAATAATCCCCAAGAGTGTGGGGGTCTATCGTACTTATTTTACATCACTGTAATGGCATCTGGTCTCTCAGCACTCCCCAAATACATACTTGTTTTTTTTGTATCCAAAAAAGACATTGATTTGTAATTAGGAATCAAACATCCGAGCCTGTACTTTAACACCATTTTGGTTTGCAGGTGGTCTTTTGGAGAGCATTTGAGTAATTTCCAGTTCTAATGCGGGCCGTGTTTTAAAAAAACATGTTTAGTTTGGACATCCCTGACCTTGGTGGCGGTCTATACTAAAATGTGAATTGCTTTCAGTCCATCCCAAGTACATCCCATTTGGATGCATGATATAATTGCAGTTTTAAATGTGTGAGATGAATTCTGATATTTCCGCTCACCCCGGCACAGTCCTCTCTCGGGGTCTCCTCCAGCCCCCAGGTGGCAGCGTAGCCCTTTGATGTGGTCGCAGGGCTGCGTGGCGCTGCAGTCTTCATTGAACTGCCGTGCGCATATTTTACAGCAACCACAGTGGTCGCTCACCCAGCTGACGCCCGCCGGACACGCTTGGGACGAGGCGGCGCAGGAGCACACTGGTGGGCATTCTCCATCAGCCTGGGGGGCAGGGTCAGAGGTCAGACCACAATCTGTGACGATGGATGAGTGTAATCAAAAAAAAAAAAGAACATTTAATGAATGTGTGTGTATATGTTTAGAAACCCCCAGGTGGGGACAACTCACCATCACCGCAGCACTGCAGAGCACAAGCGTGGAGAAGATGTGGTGCAGCGTCAAGTGAAGCATCCTTGCTGACGTCTGGAAAAAGGTTGCGTCCAAACTCTTGCTCATGAGATAAATCCACAGTTCAGGATACTTGCATTGAAGTACACACTGTACACAGTAGTCAGCTCTGCTGCTGTGGCTGAGCTGGACCTCACGAAGAAGTTTCTCTCAACAGGGCCTGTACTTATAGACACCCACAACTCCGCCCCCTCTGGGATGCAACTAGAAAGTGTCCTGAAGGTGGCATTCACACAGATGTCTGCAATCAATTGTATATCTAGGTTACACTTGCAGGTATGTACAGTATGTTGTATATACATTCTATAGTGTTAAGGCTAGGGAGGCTTGCTAAAAAAAAGACATGAGCAACATGTTTGCGCTTGTCAAAGCTCCTCTATATGACAGGAGCGCTGTTTCAAAGGACATACTGGAAAAAAAAATGAGTCAAAGATCCTCCAATAACAAGAGAGCTTCTGTGTTTTTAAGTAACTACTGCAAAAAAAAACTAGAGTAGCGCTCAGACAGCGCAAACCTCCGCCAAGCACCATAGTTCCCCCCGTATTGTGATTCACACCGAGATAATAGTCCTACATTTTTTTATTTTGTAGAACCTATTGGAAACTTGTCCTGTACTTTTTGCTCTGACCATTTTTTGTGAAGTTATATGCACAAATCCCAAAATGGTCCTATTTTGCAATGTTAAAGAATCCTTTAAAAAATTCCTGCATCCAGACGGTGATACAGATCACCCCAAAAATGTATTGAAAATTTTGGGGGTGATCAATAATCGATAATTCCTGAAAATTTCATCCAAATTTATTCAGAACTTTTCAATTTATTTTGAACGCAAACAAACAGATAAATGGCAAAAACTGCGCTTGCACTATTCAAAAGTGCTCTATATGACAGGAGCAGTTGGCTGTTTTTCAGGATGTACTGCAAAAGTGCTAGTCAAAGATCTTCTATATGACAGGAGCACACTGCTGTTTTAAGGATATACTGCAAGTATGCTGGTCAGAGTTCCTCAATATGACAGGAGCAATGTGACATTTTTAAGGACGTACTGTACTGCAAAAACGGTAGTCAAAGATCTGCTATATGGCAGGAGCAATCTGATGTTTTTAAGGACGCACAGTAGTGCAAAATTGTTAGTCAAAGATCCTCAATATGACAGGAGCACTGGGCTGTTTTTGAGGATCTACTGCAAAAAAAAAACAAAAAAAAAAAACACTTGGATGTACTGCAAAAACAGTTGTCAAAGATCCTTTATATGTTTATTTATGTCTTGTTGTAATGAAATGGTCCAGGGGATGTTGCTGTCAAATGTGGCAGTTGAATGGGGTAACCCTCATGCTCGTGTTTGACTGAAGTCATCCAGGTTGGAAAAACAACAGGTGTGATGGAAATGCTGAGCAGGAAATATACTCCATCATTGTGACCACGTTTCACAGCCGGCGTGTTGAAATGGAGAAACAACACCGCAGTGTGCTTGTGGGACATGCAGCTCAGGACATCCTGTGTTCCCCCATCCTTTTTCCGAACGGGCCACATTCCAGGAAATACTGGCCTAAGCGTCGGTTTCTCATGACTGGCAGGACTTTCATCCCAAGTGTTTGTAGTGGGGCAGTCACCAGCACTGTTAGATGGGGACATTTTGTTTTGATTTCAATCTTGTAACTTGTAGAACGACTCACTCACCCTGTCCTACCCCCCACGCAACTCCCCTAGCACATTTACATCGACACGCACTAGTATGAGACTTATTTATGTCTTAAATGGCTTATTTACGCTAATAGGGTATGCTTATTGAGTAGTAGGACTGTCAGTGTGACTATAGGAGTGTTATTTTATGGCTAGAGGTTTCTAATAATGTTAAAACGGTATAATTGTCGTAAACAGGTTTTCTATGCTGAAAGTAGGAAATTTGCTTCTCACACACAGTCGAGTCCGGAACCAATTAACAGCGATAAATGAGGGATTACTTTATATGTAAGCGTATGTTGTTCCTGTGTTCAAAAAAGGATGTTCACATATTGAAACCTTGGGTATGGGTAGCCACATATCTCTGTTGTACATCTCTGCGTGGAGTTTGCACGTTCTCCCCGTGCTTGCGTTTTCTCCGGGTACTCCACCTTCCTCCCACATTCCAAAAACATGCATGTTAGGTTAATTGGCAACGCTAAATTGTCCTTAGGTATGAATGTGAGTGCGAATGATTGTTTGTCTATATGTCCCTGCGACCAGTCCAGGTTGTAGCCCGCCTCCCGCTCAAAAGCAGCTGGGATAGGCTCCAGCATACCCCCGCAACCCTAATGAGAATTAAGTGGCATAGAAAATGCATGAATGTTATCATTGACCTGTTCTGGAAAGAAAACAGGCTTGAGAATTGAGGCTTCTATTACTGTTATTTAATTCACTAAATGACCTCATAGTCATTTCTGCTGCATGGTTATGGGTTCATATGGGTTAAAAGTACGACTTAACTTCCAGGTGCAAGTTTCAAATGCCTTGGAGGAGGCCGACTTATAGATTTAGTCGTTTTTGTCTCCCACCACCTGGTGGTTGGGTAAGGTACTCCAGTCTAAATATAGACATTGGTTCTGTGTAAATGTCTGTGGTGCAGACTTTACAGTCTCTTTCCTGCCTCTTGCTCTTGATGTCGGCTTCAGTTCAGACAAAAAAGCCCAGTTAGCTAGATGTTGCCTGACAGCACACCACTTGCCTTCCAAGAGCAGGTGTTGTCAGTCAAGCCTAAAGTGGTTGTGTTTCTGTGTGCATGTACATGACACACGCCACAACGTTTACATAAGCAAACGCCCAGACAGCTTTGGAGAAACCACCCGGGCTCTGGAGTGGGCGTGTCTTAGGCGGGTGGTGGTGGTCAGCACCTTGATGGGCAACAGCAGAGAGAAGGTCCACATTCCACATTCTTGAAATTCCTTTGCCACAAAGGCAGGATGTGTGTCCTGGCCATGCTGCATCATAGTCAAAGGAGGGTTGGGGGTGCCACTTCGGTAGCTTCCAGCCTGGCCGTGTGCCAACCATTCTTTGGTAGAAAATGCACAGAGACGTGAGTAACGTGAATAAGCGCTCCGTAGTGCCTGTGGTCAGTGCTTTAAAAGTCTAAAAAGTCTGCAATATTCAGACATGTCCTCTACACTTTTTACTCATTCACTGAAGTACATTTATCATGTCAAGTTAATATACTGCAGGTGGAATCCTGCAAAGGTTAGTTGACCTGAACAGAAATACAGCTGGTTCCTGACCAGGTGTGGGCGCCCAACCTGCCCTAATTATTTTGTTAAAACCCTTCATCACTGCAGCTTTCTCTGCCGACTGGATTTGCATAGCTATTTTTAAACTTGCATCAGTCTTGAACCATTTGTGCAATCTGCAGTAAACAATTTCAACAGTTTCCTCGCCGCTTCGGATTTTGTGGCTTCACTTTATCATAGTTTTTCAAAAATATATGAATTAATGAATGAATCATTCTGTTTTGTGATTGATTATGGCCTATTATTAGTAAAAAAAATATGCATATTGAAACACATGTTATGTATTTTGTATGCATAAAAGTGGCAAAATGAAGTCAAATACAAATATAAGGCATTCAGAAGACACATTCCAAGATGTTGTGATGTGTAGTATTTTACACTGGTCACAAGGTGTCAGTAATGTTACATTGATGAGACAGTAACCACCGCAGGAAGTATTGTCAAGAAAACATAAGTAAACAAGGAACAATAACAATGATCTCTTCTAATGTGTGAGTCTATATTATGTCTTATTTTCTCTTATTGTGTCTACTATATTGGGTAATATACGTGACTATACTATAGGTGTGTTATTTCATGTCTATAGGTCTCTAATAATGTTAAAACCCCGATTTAGAAGATTGTAAACACGTTTTCTATACTCCAACTACAAAATATTATACACTCCTGATCAAAATCTTAAGACCAGTTGAAAAATTGCTCGAATTTGCATTTTGCACATTTGGATCTTAATGAGGTTTTAAGTAGAGCTACAATATGCAAAAACAAGAAGGGGGAGTGAGACAAAAAGCACTTTGAAAAAGTAATTTATTGAAAACAACAATTAAACTGAAATAGGCTGTTTATCAGTTGATCAAAAGTTTAAGACCATCGCTCAAAAAATAACAAAAAACTCTCCAAAACAGAACAAAAAATGTTCTCAGTAGGACTCAGTAATGAGTAGCTCCACCGTTCTTGTTAATCACTTCAAAAATTGCTTTGGGCATGCTTGATGCGAGACAGAGTGATGTTCCTCTCCGTGAAGAAGTCCTTGGTCAAGCGAGCATTGTGAACTGCAGCGTTGTCCTGTTGCTTCCTCCAGCACACTGGAACACGTATTCATGTTTTACATGTCGGCAGCAAGCACACATTAAGGTAACTTTGTGGTATGGTGTAGTAGGCTGTGTGAGCTGTGTCCTTGTACATGTCTGTGAAGGCTGCGCCTTGTCCAGAGACGCAATTTAGGCTTCAGCTGCATTCCTCATACTAGTGTCCTTACACAGCTGTTGGTGCCATCATCACGCATCCTTCCACCCTGGATGGCTTCCATTTTTCCTCTATGCACATACTCTTCATGCTGGAGGCACAGACAACCCCCCTCAACCATCATCACCAGCAGAGTATCACATTTCATAGGTAGGAGTATATTACATCATGGTGGATATATTTTCATTTCAATCCCAATGGCAGGGACGGGCACAATTTTGACTTGGTCAAAATGGGATAGCTAAAATTTAGCCTGGGTCCGCACAAGATGGAGTAGATGGATGATGTGTTTGTGTGTACTAATATGTATACTGTATATATATACAGTACAGTCCCTGCACAGATTTGTGGATTTGTTTTTTTAAAAAAAAGAAAAGAAATTGTTTAGATTTTTTCTCCTCCAGCCGTTTTTTCCAGAGAAAAGACATATCATTCACCCTAAGTTGTTGATTTAGAAATACTTAATAGCTGTAAATGTCAAGCATACATGTCCCACTGTTGCATGTTTATGTCTTTATACTTCACTGTTAATGTTTCTTCATGAAGCGTTGACATTCCTCCATCCTGGCATCAGCTCTGTATCAACCTGCTCCACACGTTTGCAATCAAACAAAAACAAGGCAGAAAAATGCGACAACACAGCCAAATATGAAACCTAACGGTACCAAACGCCCCAATGTCCGGTAAAATACGACTTTTCTGCAGAACTTAGTCGCATAAAGCTTGCTTCTCTGTCTCGTCTTTATCACACAGGAACCTTCGTAAACAACCCCCCGACTTTGTTTTTGTATCAATATCCGTATAAACTGGAATATAGATTTTTTTGGGGCGGTCAAAAATAACACGTTAATGGCGGTAACTAATTTATTTCATTAATAACGTTAAATGTTTTTGTGTAATTACCGCATGCACACCAGAGCAAGCACGCCTCTGTTATGACGGTAGCGGCGTTCTCTACTGTGCTTCGAAACAGTGGAGCATCCCCACACAGTCACACCGAGTCTGACGCTCTTTTATAACCTCATTCTGACCCCGAATTTTTCATAATTCAACGTTTTCTGTGACATTTTTCCCATTGAAAATGAATTTCAATGACACGCCCTATTGGTAGAAATTCATTTTACATTGTAACATTCTGTTTATTGTGTGCACGGTGGCTGGCGCAGGTTGTAGTGTGGGCGTCTCCCAACCCGATGGTTGCTTGTTTGATCCTCATTAGGTGAATAGATTTCGACACATTTCTATAATAGTTCAACATTCAGTTTATCTTCAGCTTCACACACGTCATCTAGTTTCAAATTAGCTTTGCAAATCCACTGTGTTCTTTGCTTTTTGAGAGGTCTTGAAGAGCAAGAGTGAAAATAGGGGTCACAAGAGAGCACGACAGGGTTGCAAAATGTCACACAAACTTATTCTGGCTGCTCACAATCTGACAAACAGAACAACAGCAAAAAATGAGGTTGCAGGGAGAGCAATCCACACTGATGCTGGCTTTCTCCTCACTGAATCTGAGGTTTCCTAAACTGTATATTGCCTATTTACTACCGTGGAATAAACAAACAAAACATTTCAAAGGGACTTTAGTGTGGGAGCTGCCGGTATGGCCGACCGACAGAGAGTGTCCTGTTAGCGGCGGGGAAAAGTGGCACCTCTACACAGCACTGCCTGTGATTCAGCGGGGAAAATGTTATCACAGTCAAGGCGTAAACAGAAAACGTTCCAGGTCTCCCCTTCGAGAACTGGGACACAAACGCATAAAAGCTTACTGTGCCCGAAGTGACTGGAAAGCAGTACGCAGCAAATAGAAATGAAGTCACATTTGATGGAGAAATGACAGCATGGGCGTCATTTCCTTTAGCATGGCAGTGTGACGGTTTCATCACCACTTTAACCCTTTCTAATTTCGCCTCACAAGTCGTTCTCAAAGCTGTCCTTGAAACAGTTGGAGTTGAGGTACGGTTCTTTTGAAAGCAAGCAAGCTGATTTTTTCTCTCCAACAGACAGTCTGTCTAAGTCAGGTGTGTCCACAGTGTGGCCAGGGGGCCATTTGTGGCCTGTGGCTGTTTTTTATTTTTTATTTGCTCACAGCACATTCTAAAAATAAAATTTAACAAAACAACCAAAAAAAAACCAGCAAAAATGGAAAAATCAGCAGTCAAATATTAAGAGAAAAATGTTCTAATCTAACAAGAAAAGTCATAATTTAACGAGAATATCATATTAGTATTATGAGGAAAAGTAACATCATTTTAGTAGCATAAAGTTGAATTATTAAAGAAAAAAATGCTTTTTTAAGTCGTAATTTTATGAAAAACAAAACAAAGCAACTAATAAAGTTGTCATTTTTGGAAAATTAAGTTACGGGAAAAAGTGATAATGTTACGAGAATAAAGTCCAAACACTATGAGGAAAAATAAAGTCATAATTATGAAAAGAACATTTACAAGAACAAAGTAGAAAATAGTTGGGGGGGAAAAGAAAACAAAAAAAAACAGCAGAAATGGAAAAAAGATGTAATTTTACAAGAATAAAGTCAAAATATTAAGCAAAAAAAAGTTGGAAAAATGTTGTAATTTTACCTGAATAAACTCGTCATATTATGAGGAAAAATTATTTGAATGAAATATTATAGAAAAAATATTATTTTTTTTTAAAGTTGTAATATTATGAAAAACAAAACTTTTTGGAAAATCTTATAATATTATGGGAATAAAGTCATGATGTTCTGAAAATCCAATTTACCAAGATTATTGAAGAACACAGTTACAATATTTGGACATTTAAAAACAGGAAAAATGGGGGGCGGGGGGGGGGGGGGGGACATTCGTACTAATAATATGCTCATTTATCATTCACCTATATCACAAAGCTGAGATGCAGTTTTTTTTCGTGAAACATACTGCATATCTTTTTAGCATATCTTTACAAAATATTAAAGTGACCCTTGGATCCTTTCATTTTCCAGTCTGTGGCCCACGGGGGGAAAAAAACTTGGACACCCCTGGTCTAAGTGCTACTGGGGGTTTGGATAAACTGAAAAACAAGGATATTTTTGGGGGGTTTTCTATATTTTTTTAAGACAAGCGTCATCAAAATAACTAATTTGTATGTATGGACTGGAAAACACATTGGCGCTACAATGTTACTACAAACATGGAGTATTTTACAAGGGTTTTTCTAAAGTTAGGATTAGATGTTCTTAAGGTGTTCCAATTGGAGACCATTGGACACACTTTTTTGAGTTTTCATGAACTCCATGCAAACAAAACTCCATGGCTTCCTGACACCCAATCTTGTCTTGCAACACCGTTTGGTCATCGGTCATCAAAAAAAAAAACATTTAAAAGCGTGACATTGGTCCACGTTTTCTGTTGACTCGGCTAGCGCTAAGGACTGTGGAAGCTCGTGCTAACCTCGCCAAACAAACTTTTGCCTGTCACGGAACACAACTGTGGTGCGTTCAAGGACCGCTGAACAAAGAGAAAAAACAGTGGAGGAAAAAACATAATCAGTGAAGTTTCATGACATAAACTTCGCTTTCCAAAAGTGGTACATGGATGGTGTATATTTGACCTGTGTTATCACATATTTAAAAATGATAACCCACTTATGGCGAATAAGATGGGAATGAGACCAAAAATCCACACACTGTACTGAATTGCAACTGTGCAGTGATACACCATATAGGTAAAAATGAATATATTATAAATGTATGGCCATTATTTACATACATTTTGTCTCATTGTTGGACAATAAGGTAAGGGGAGAGGGCAAACACGGTTGTGTACAAAAAGACAGGCGGACAAACGACGTCAACCACAACAGAGAGATCACTCAAACCTGCAATAAAAGCCTGTTGTTCTGCTGATCAAGTCTGGCGCTTGTGTGTCTCACCCAAGATTACAGTAACATTACTGACACCTAGTGGTTAACGTAGAGTACTACATATCACATCTTTGAATGCGTCTTCTGTATGCCTTATATTTGTATTTGACGTCATTTAGTCATTTCTGTGCTTGAAAAAGCTTAATTTAGGCAAAAAATCCATAACATTTGCTTAAATATGCAATTTGTTTACTCATAATAGGGCGTATTCAACCACGAAACATCATATTTTAATAATTAAAATAGTTTTTAATAATCGTAATATTAAAATAGTGAAGCCGCGTGGGGCCGCACGGTGGTCTAGTGGTTAGCACGTTGGCCAATACAGGAACAGCCTGGAGATCGGGAAGACCTGGGTTCGATTCTCCCTTGGGCATTTCTGTGTGGAGTTTGCATGTTCTCCCCGTGTGCGCGTGGGTTTTCTCCGGGCACTCCGGCTTCCTCCCACATTCCCAAAAACATGCAGGTGAGGTTAATTGGAGACTCTAAATTGTCCATAGGTATGAATGTGAGTGTGAATGGTTGTTTGTCTATATGTGCCCTGATTGGCTGGCGACCAGTCCAGGGTGTACATGTCGCCCAAAGTCAGCTGGGATAGGCTCCAGCATGCCCCCGCGACCCTAATGAGGATGAAGCGGTATAGAAAATGGATGGATGGATGAAGCCGCGAAATTGGAAGCACAAAACGGCAAGAGATGACTGTACATGCACCCTATCTTTGTGTAAAAGTCTCTCCAGCTGGTGCTGCTGCTGTCAAAACATACAAAAAAAGGAAGGATGGCAGATTTACGAGCACCTTCCAGCTCACACGTGCTCCCACCTCTTTAGGATGAGGTGAGCGCTGCAAGCGCCTCCGCATACATTATGACATTTCTCTGTATTTTATTGTGGGATTATCAAGATGATGTCACACCTACATTAAAGACATTACACTGGCTGTAGAAAGTCGTGGGGTATTATCATTGTTTCTGCTTAGGCTGCTGCCCCCACAACCTGGATAAGCGGAGGAAGATGGATGGACATTTTAATCTAAATAGTGACGCGTCACTGCCTCCCTCTTCTGGACAAAACGAGCTACTGCTATTAACCCATAAGAATCCAGAGCCATTTATGATGGCGGGGGACAAACGTGCCCTCTGCACTTTTTCAAAAGGTCCCGTGCAGTTTTTAACTGTCCAAAAACAATGTTGCGCTATATTAAAAGGAGATAGGTCAAGCACGAGCACCGAAAACAGACACTTAAACTGAAGCCTGTATCCCTTAAGAGCTCATCAATTGGCTCTGCGCTTTCATGCTAACGTTTGATTGGCTGCCACTCCATGAGTGTCTGGACCAGCACAGTGGTTTTTTGCTAGTTGGCCAGGAGTACAAGTTGGTGTTCATCTGCTACTGTAATTTGCTAACACGTTGATTTGTTCTCATTCATTTGCAGTAACATCTGTTTCTGTGTGTTTGTGTTTGGACAGGATGATATCATCTTTAATATTTGTCCAGTTCTTTGATGTCTTTGACAACAAAGTACTTTGGCTTCCTCCATTGAAATCAATGTAGCCGTAGATAGTTAGCCTTGATTGTTCTCCTGCTTTCTTAAGTGGAGTGCTTCAGCAATGCTGTTTTGTGTTTTGTTTTTTTTTGTACAGGGTGCCACTGAAGCTGGAAGCGCTGCTGTGTTATTTTCTCGCTCACACCCGATATAACGAAAGAGGAAGTCACGCTGAAAGCCCTGTGAAGCACGACACAGTCGGCAAAAAGAAGGGGAAGTGGAAAGCAGCAGCAGCAGCAGAGTTCACCCGAACGCGATAAATATCTCCTTCACGGACGGGTAAGGTCTCCCTTTGTTTGGAGTCTTTGAAGAAAAATTATAGATAGGTTTTTTTAATCATCATAAATGAGATATATTTATGATATATGTGACTTCTAAAGAAAAATAGCATTGTATTTTCACATATTTGCGCAACTAAGTAGTGTACTTGTGCAAATTGTCCTCTATAATGTTTTAGATTCTTCTCTAAGTATGTTATTATTATTATTATTAGCCAAAGTTAAGACTAGATTTTCATTTTTTTTGTCTCAGGTTCATGTTTTGATTTGAAGTTTATTTGACACTTGTGGAAATTCCAACATCTCCACATCCGAGCAATGTTAACAGCAGTAAAAGGTCATACGACGTGTAAAACATGTATTTTTAAAGAGTTTGTTTGTAAACTAGGGAGGACAGACAGGAAATGAGTCAGAACGCCCGACCTCGCATCTTGCCTGTTAATGTTGCATCGTCACAGCTGTTGTGGCATACGATTCACGTTGTATCGTCACAACGATGTTCTCTTTTTGCTTTGTCGTCATCTTGTTTCAGGTTTTCACGGAAACGTCTCGCCATGACCAACGGCTGCCTAAAGTGCTTAAAGTACACCATGTGTGTCGCCAACTTCCTTTGTTTTGTACGTACAAATACTACAACTTTCATCAGTACATACAAAGCATACTTCATTGTAAAGAGAAGTACTACTAAATATCTGATTCACTTCCTTAACCGAAAAGAATCCTCAACCATTTCCTGTAGCACACACACGATACAAAACTTGTCGTGGGGGTAAGGCAGTCTGTGAGTAATTGAAGCAGTCATGAAAATGCCTACAGTGGAACCTCGGTCAGCGTACGCCCCGGTTAGCGGGTTTTTTTGTTTTGGTTTAAATCAAAAATGTACGGCAAAATTTTGCCTATGTTTCCGTACATTTTCCAGTTAGCATACAATATGACGCGCGTCTTGTCGTGTTAAAATACACTGCATGAGTCCAGCGTCCTTGTTACCAGCTTGCTAATACATGGAAACAGGAAGTGTGAGTCAGCACCGTTTCCCGTCTATGATGTCATCAGTGGTTGAGTCTGTAGATCTTTGCTCACAGTTACGCCACAAGTCTAGAATTTTACATGCATCAAGCAATTCTAAATGCATAGAAATGACCAACGAAAGGGTAAATGAATATTTAAGGTTGCTTTTACCTTCATTGAAGATGTGATCGTTGGCAAAGACACGGTGTGGCACAGGGATCAACACGGACACCATCTTGGTGTTTTGCTATGAGTTATTTCTTGAATTCAGTAGCGTTTCTCTCCTTCTTTATTAAAATGCTGGCACTTGCAACTTTCTTTGGCTCTGTTGCGGGTTATTGAGGAGACTGGAGACTTGGAGACTGGAGGTGAGAAACACTATTCAAGAAATAACTCATGACAAAACACAAAAGGTGGTGTCTGTGTTGATCTCGCTGCCACATCGTGTCTTTGGCAACAATCATGTCTTTAATGAAGGTAAAAGTAACCTGAAATGTTCATTTATCCCTTTCATTCATCATTTATATGGATTTAGAATTGTTTCCTGCATGTAAAACTGTAATTTTAAACTGTAAAAACTTGTTTTGCGTTAACATTTTTGGCTTTCTAGAACGGATGAATTGGATTTACATGATTTCTTATGGGAAAAATGTATTCACTTAGAGTACGTTTCGGTTTCAGTCAGACCTTCTGCAACGGGTTCATGACGCTAACCAAGGTTCTACTTCTTTTGCGTCTCACATCAACTACGGTGCGTTCAAAGTGCTCAGCGTTTGATGAAAAAACATTCTCAGAGAAGCATAAAGACATCCATCCATCGCGAGGGTATGCTGGAGCCTATCCCAGTTGAGAGGGGTACACACTGGACTGGTCGCAGGGCACATATAGACAAACAACCTTTCACACTCACATTCAGAATTAACCTAACATTCATGTTTTTGGAATGTGGGAGGAAACGGGAGTACCCGGAGAAAACCCACGCATGCACGGGGAGAACATGCAAACTCCACACAGATGACCAACGGGGATTCGAACCCATGTCTTCCCGATCTCCTGGCTGTGTGGCCAACATGCTAACTACTCAGCCACATTACATATTTATTTCTTTTGGCCTGCATAAAGACATAAACATGTACAAATGTGTGTCTTTAACAGTGATACATGTATGATGTACACTTTTTTATAAACTACTCACGGTGAATGAGACATGTTTGTTTTCTGAAAAAATAGCTTTGGACTATAAATTGGAGAATTTGCGAGGGAATGATGAATCACGAATGTGCGGGGATCCGACTGTACGCCGCTTAGGGACAAGTTTGATATTTCATGATGTGCCTTTCAGATATCCGGCGTGGCTGTGTTGGGTTTCGGCGTCTACATGATGGTAAACTTCAAACTGACAGCTATCACGCCTTCGCTGGCCAACTTCAATCTGGCCAACATGCTGCTGATCAGCGGCATCATCATCACGTGCGTTTCCTTCCTGGGCTTCCTGGGCGCTCTGAAGGAAAACCGCTGCCTGTTGTTGACGGTACCGCACGCATATGAAGTACATCTTCATAGAGATGCTCTTTTATTGGTGAACAGTCAAGTCGAACCTTGCTTTTTCTTAGTAACTCTTTCCAAAACGTCTTGTGAAAACCAAAACGTACAAATGTTTCCAATATGTATGTATATACAGTATGTGTTTATATTATATAATATATACCGTATATGTATTTTAGAGCACTCGTTTATGAAATACATTTAAATATCAAATACATTTAAATATCATATAACATATAGCAGGGGTGTTCAAAGTGCGGACTGGGGGCTATTTGCAGCCCGCAGCAATATACAGTGTTTTCTTACTGGCCCGCAGTACATTCTAAAAATATAAATTTAAAATAAAAAAAACAGCAAAAATGGGGAAAAAAATTGCAGCTATTTTACAAGCATCAAATAAAAATATGAAAAGAAAAAAAATTGTAATCCAACGAGAAAGTCACTTTTTTTTTTTTTGCAAGAATACACGTAATATTATGAGGAAAAATAATGTCATTTTTAGTAGCATAGAGTTGAACTATTCAAGAAATGTTATTTTTAAAAGTCGTAATCAAAATGAAGTTTGAATTTTTGGAAAATTTGGTTGTGGAAAGAAGAATATTCGAGTAAAGTGAAACTATACACAGTCATAATATTATGAAAAGAAAATTTACTAGGATTATTTAAGAAGAAATATTTGGAAAATAAATGGGGGGGAAAAAAGCAACAAACAAAAAGCATCATATTTACAAAATATTAAAGTGGCCCTCGCATCCTTTGATTTTTCACCATGTAGCCCTCGCCGGAAAACATTTGGACACGCCCAATATACAGTATGACATCATAGAAATAATATTAAATAAAATAATACAAATAATCCATTCATTCATTTTCTATGCCGCTTATCCTCACTAGGGCCGCGGGTATGCTGGAGCCTATCCCAGCTGAATTTGGGCAAGAGGCGGAGTACACCCTGGACTGCTCGCCAGCCAATCGCAGTAATACAAACATCATCAAATAAAACAATCAAATTTGATATATCTTAAGTTGTTTGGAAACCACTACGTTTCTTCAAAATGATCCAATCAGATCAGGGATATGATGCACTATTGTCAAGGGAAAATCTGCTGCTGAGTCCAAAATAGACGAGACAAGTTCTTTGAGAATAGTGAGAGGTACAATTGAATAAAACTTGCATGCAAGGAGACAAATCAATACAACCTGAACAGACGGGTTCTGGAGAAAATGCCTGACAATTCACATTAGTGACTATATTCGAGGGGAGATCTCCTCCCGTGAGGAACAGAGACGATGAAGGGCAGACTCACATGCCTCGACGCCAGACTATTTGCATCAGGTGATAAGCATGGGGAGGACTTGTTTTTGGAGGCAAGAGGCCTCTAGCCTCAAGCAGATAGCAATCATAGCGAGTCAGTGTGACATGCATGTGTATCATAACAGCAATACATGCAGCTGGTGTATCATTTCTTGTAAACGGTTAAAAGCTGCAGAGCTGAAAGAGTAAACTTGTGTGTGTTGTCAGTTCTTCCTGATGCTCTTCTTCCTTCTGCTGGTGGAGCTGACAGCTGCATGCTTACTTCTGATGTATGAGCACGAGGTAAGGCCCCGCCCGGCGCGCACATGCACAAACACGTACGCGCACATGACTCGCACGCGGCCTCATGGTTTAGATCGCGGCGTGGGTGGAGAATGACCTGAACAAAGGTTTGGAGAAGGCAAAAGGAGAAGACCCCAAGGAGTTCCTCAGCGAGTGGGATCTGGTTCAGGAAATGGTGGGACATGAAATACTCCCAACAAACCCTTCTTGTCATTGCAGTCTCTGATGAACGTCTTTCCCTGAATCTTCTTCTAGTTTGATTGCTGCGGGGTTCACAATGCGTCAGACTGGGGAGACAATGTCCCCAAATCCTGCTGCCTCAACGAAGTACGGAGTACTTCACAGTGTCAAACGTACAGACTCAAGGTACACACTCACCACCTTTAACTCATTCAATACCAAAGACGTACTTATACGTTTTTATAAATCCTAACGCCCGATCCCAAAGACGTATTTATACGTCTTTTGCGTTTTTTTGCGTGAGAGGCAAAAAGAGGTGATCACGCAACTGCACAGTAAAAGATGTCACTTTTTAGAGGCAGTTTTAAGCCATAAAAACGGCCACAAGGTGGCAGAAGTGCATTTGATAAGCTCGTTTGCATGTAAAAACACACTCGACAGCAAGGAGGAAGTGGAAGAGCATGGAGGAGTGTAGCGTGCAGAAAGTTACGTATCGTCGGGACATTTTAACACATACGCACGCAGTTTAGTTGCAAATGTGAAAATTGTAAATATTTGTTGGCGTTATCAAACTGAAACTTACATATGTTCTACTGCTGATTACTAAATAATGGAAAACGGTAGAAACTAACAATTTTTCCTGCTGAAAGACGAGTCTTATCTTTCATTTGGTAGGTTCCATGTTTATATAGCCATAGAACACAATATTCTGTGTGCCTTGAAAAAACAAAATGATCAATATGGCCGCTACTGAAGGGGTTGTCTTTTGACAAATGGAATGAGTAAAACACACAATATTCCTCTATGAAGCAGAATATTGTAAATATGGTGACCCCTTTTTAGGTGATTTTAATGTCAAAATGAAAGTACAGTAATCCCTCGCCACTTCGCGCTTCGAATGTCGTGGCTTCACTCTTTGTTTTTTCACAAAGATATGAATGAATAAATCATGCTGTTTCACGGTTGAATACGGAGCCAAAAAAGATGCACAAACAAATTGTATGTATATTTTTGCCTCAATTAAGGATCCATCCATCCATCCATCCATCTTCTATACCGCTTCCCCTCATGGGGGCATGCTGGAGCCTATCCCAGCTGACTTCGGGCAACAGGCGGGGTACACCCTGGACTGGTCATTTCAAGCATAATGGCTAAATGAACTCAATATATACGTATATGTAGTATTCTACACTGGTCACTAGGTGTCAGTAATGTTACTGTAATGTTGGCTGAGACACACAAGCACCAGACTTGATCGCCAAAACAACAGGCTTTTATTGCAGGTTTGAATGATCTCACAACAGGCACAACAATCCCTAACATGCGCTACTGCTGTGGTCGTAACCCACGTTGGGCTAAAACTTAACTCTGATCCCCCAACGTCACTTCCTGTCCACCCCCACTCAGCTCCCCTAGGGAACACATTTATAGCAACACACACACGAGTACAAGTCTTATTTATGTCTACTAAACTGGGTAATAGGGGTGTAAAAGCGGCAATAAGTGTTATGTCATCTTTAGAGGGCTCTAATCATGCTAAAAAACATATTTAGAAGGATGTAAACATGATTTCTTTGGCATAACTACTAAAATATTCCATTTATAAATAAGGAATCCTACTTTTGGGAAATGCGCTTATCACGGAACCAATTAACCACGATAAACGGGTCACCGCAAAAGGACCTTCATTCAGAATTGGCAATCTGAAAAGAAGTCTCATAGGTTTTCACAATATTTGCTACACTCTGATGAATACATGAATATTGTGTGCATGGAAACGTACTGATGGATGGCAGCAGTTCGAGTGTAAAACACACTTTGCTTTTGGCTTGCAGGGCTGTTTGGACACGCTGAAAAACTGGTTTGAAGAAAATTTCCTCAGCACTGGGATTTCTGTGATTGTCCTTTGCATTATCGAGGTAAAGTAACATTGTTTTTAACGCAAAAGGAACACCACAAAAGAGCTACAAGGAAAGCTAGCATAACCAGCATCAAGAGGATTTGAACTTCGGGATGCTCCAATCAGGGTTTAATGTTGCTGACGCAAATAGCAGTCATCCACGAGTGAAATCGCCTGATACCATCACATAAAAGTGTCAATTTTGACTTTTTCTATTGGTTATATATGAAAAAGGGAACCATAGAATCAGTTTCATTTAGACAAAAACATTTGACTTATTTTTTCAAGAGAACATATCGCTGGTGAAACTTACAGAGGATGAGAGTTTGGACGTGAGATCGAGTGCGTTGGTGGAGGTCTAGCAGGACTTCCAGTAGCACGTAGGTGGGTTCCAAGTGAGAGGGCAGCCGGCGAACACGTTGTCTTCCGCCGCTGACGAAGGATGGTCATCTCGTTCAGTTAATTCAATTCTTTTTTAGGGTTATTTGCTTTAGACTTGTGACTGCCAAGCACACACGGGCGAGTGCCCAGCGTTGGCTACATTACTGCCTTTTGACTGTTGATCACGTGGTGAGCCTGGAAAACTCACCATCCTCCGACAAGTGTTTGTTCTTCAAGCGGCGTATTAAATGAAAGCTTTATAACGTGACACCCCGGCCAGATATTTTTCGTGGCATGTTTTGCAGGGTCCAAAATGTATATGACTCACACAAACGGCAGGGAAGCCCCACACGGCAGACATGATTGTTTTGGGTTTGGCACGCCTTTGCAGTGTGAAGGAAAGGAAGGCATGCAGCAATAGTACAAGCCAGAGGTGATCGATGATGTGCTTTTTCACTGAAATCGGACGATTTTGATCGGTGGCCGATCGATCAGCGCATCCCTACTTTAAATGTGTCCTATACAGTTTAGTGCTGGACTTGAACTCATCAACTCCCCTAAGTGGCATATAGGAAATATAATGGAGTGGTTCAAATATCCACACAAGCTTATCGATAGCTACAAAATAAATAAAATACATCGTTACAAGGCCAAAAATGATAAGACATTCACTCCCATGATGAGTTTTCTCTTAAGGCAACATCTGCTCTGGTGTTTTTCAAACTTGACTGGTTCTCGTTCCTGTTTTTCTACCTCATATAGCGACTGGAAAGAAATAGCACATCACAACACAATGACAAAGCTTAACTGCCCACAAATTCATCAGACGCAACTTGTAAAAAAATGGAAAGGCAAATAAAAAAAAAAGAAAAGCCTAAAGACTGAAACTAAAAGCTAAAGTGTCGATGATCATGTAAGGCTGTGTCTCTAATGGTATACAGTAATCCCTTGAATCCCGTGAATTTACGTGAAGTAGGCTCTCTTATTTATAAATTGAATATTTTTGTAGTTAAAAGCATAGAAAAGCTGTTTAAAACCTAAACACACCTTTTATCATTATTGAAGCCCTCTAGACATGAAATAACATCCCTATAGTCACCTTTACACTCCTATTACCCAATATAGTCAACATACAAAGAGAAAATAAGACAAATAAGACTCACGCTTGTGTGTGTGGCTTTAAATGTGTTCTGGTGCCGGGGGGAACTGTGGGTGAGGCGGACAGCAAGAGACGTCAGAGGACACCTAGTGACCAGTGTAGAGATCACGTCGTCTTTGAATGAGTCTTCTGAATGCCTTATATTTGTATTTTACTTCGTTTAGCCATTTTTATGCTTTTTAAATAATTTCTAATGTGTCAATAACAAATAGGTCATATTCAACCACAAAACAGCATGATTTATTAATATATTTTTGAAAAACCGTGATAGAGTGAAGCTGCAAAATTAGAAGGGCGAAGTGACAAGGAATTACTGTACGTGCGTCAGTACACTTCCATCAGTGCACTGTTTGCTCCTCAGCTGCCATTATTTCAAGTTAGTCCCTCCCCTTCCACTGCGTAGCCAAGATGGCAGCTATTGACGATGGTAAGGGTCCATCACTGCACATTCACCATTTTGGCCTCTTTGAGTGCAGTATCCGAGTCCCGACAGTGTACCGCATTTTGCAGTGTAAAGTTCTAAGTATGCAAGTGTGCCATTTGCCTGAGATGTTGAGGTCTGTCCAGACTAACAGTTGTCGTGTGTTTTGTTGCCAGGTGTTAGGGATGTGCTTCGCCATGACGCTCTTCTGCCACATCAGCAGATCTGGACTGGGCTACAAGTTGTAGAGCAACGTGTTCATTGTTATACACCTGTGTCCTAACATTGTGTAACATCAAGTGTTCCATATGCCCGAGGTTGTAATCTTGTGTGAAACTGGAAGTAAGTTTAAGGAAAAGTTTGTCACATGTAGCTTGAAGGTTATCTGGTTTAATTACAATGCATTCACGTGTATGCAACGTGTAATAAATATCCTCCATTTGGTGTCTTTTCATATTGCTTATTTAGTGTGTTGTCACTCAAACGACTTCCCCCTTTTTATACCGTGAGTAAATAGGAACTCATTTTGGTGAACACAGAAAAAAAATGTCGGTTGTGTTCCAATTCGCGCACTTCCATACTTTCTCTTCGCCTTCACACTGAGGAGGTACAAAATGCAGTACACGGATGTACGCACCCGCAATAGCGGATATCTTGGCTACGACGAGGAAGACGCTCCATACCTTCTGTCACTCCGCAATACGTACCTAGAACGCAGTCGGTCCCGCGCATCCGCAAGGACTACGTCTCTTTCTCTAGCTATTTTTTACGACAGCGCTTCTGCGACGTCACGTGCTGTAGTAGTTTTTTTAAATGTATAAACATAAATGGTTATTAACCATTCTTCATATATGTAATATGTTGGGGGGTTATTTTATAAGCGACTCTTGTTAATCTTGTTAAAATACTTCGTTAGCATGGGGATGTTTAGACTGAGCTACGTAAAAACTTGCGCAATGCACGTAGCGCAGACATAAACGTCATATACGTTTACGTGTAACATACATAAATCGAATAAAACATAAAGTGTAGTTATATTTCAATGTAAACAACCACAAGTAGGGTGCAGTGGTGGATTCATCTCGAGCTTTTTCCGTTTTTTTCTAAATGGGGAAATACCATCTATCCAAACATATCTTCCTAGCAAATGTGTTTTTTTCAGTGGTGAAAAAAAACGTAAAATAATTTATGGAACAAAGAAAAGAGGGCTTTAATTGTCCACTTGGACCATGGATGTAAGAAAAAAAGATTGTTATTTCCCAAATTTCCATCTATCTTAACGTTTTCGAGAGTGGAGGGGGGGCACTTGCTGCCGTAAAATAGATCGGATGTCGTAGATTACACATGCCTGACGTGACTGCCGAAAAATAGGCCGACCAGATGTAGATGCGTTCTGCATGTGTAAACCCCAGTTGAACCGATTGCGTTCCGGGTACGTATTGCGCAGTGACATCTTCCTCTCCTCTCAGGTGTTTTCGGGAACACTCGCCCAGCATCGGCCTAATACATCCGGTAGCCGCGAAAGTTTGGCCTTCAAAATAAAAGAAGCACGACAGTAAAATAACACCAGTGGGAGACCTTCTGGAAGATCCCTTATTTTTCCAGGATATTTATAAAGGCACATGTTGACAGGTATGAAGGGAGGGGGGAGACTTACCTCGTGTGGTTGCAATTCATCACAAAACGTAGCAGCTGGTAAACATTGCGAACGTCATTTCTGGTATTAACGTGACAACAGTAACGGCTATGGGACAACGCTACACCGTCACAATTCATGCGCTGAGGAACTAAATACCTAATTGCTCGTTTATGGCTGTTAATTTGTTCCACGCCTGACTGTGATACGTGAATTTCCATTAAGGAGGATTCTTGATTCCTTATTTTCCTTGCTGCAGCATACAAAACCTGTTTACAACCATATGGTTTTTAACAGAGCTTTTTAGACATGCAATAACACCCCTATAGTCACCCATACACTTGTATTAGCCAATATAGTAGACATACACATGACTCATGCTTGTGTGTTGCTGTAAAAGAGTTCCGGTGCTAGAGGAGCTGAATTGGGGGTGGACAGGAAGTGACATCGCAGGTTCAGAGTTGAGTTTTACGTTGGCATGGGTTATGGCTGCCACAGTAGCCCATATTAGGGCTTATTGTGCCTGTTGTGAGATGATCCAAACCTGCAATAAAAGGCTGTTGTTCCGACCGTCAAGCCTGGTGCTTGTCTCACCCAGCATTACTGACACCTAGTGACCAGTGTGGAATACTACATATCACAACGTCTGAATGCTTTATATTTATTTGATTTTACTTGTCATTTTTATGCTTGAAAAATTCTTAAATTTAGGCAAACATATGTACAATTATCTTAAATATACATTTTTTGTAAAATGATAGGCCACGTTTAACAGCATGATTTATTATTGAAAAAAAGAACGAGGGACGACCGTACTTAATGACGTGTACCAAGATGAAACATGCAATCAGCAACCAGAGAATAAAAATCTCAACAAATGAATTTATTTTAAGAATAAACCCTGCAATGTCTTAGGACAAAGAACACTTTAGAGGAAAAAAAAACAACTAAGATCTCCATGACACTTTAAAATAATTTTGTTCTTTTCCATCACACAAAAAATAGAAATAAGTACATTTCTTAATAAAAAAAAATGTAACTGTACACAGCAGAATATTTATTGCAAACGGAACAGCCCTGGCACCCCAGAAAGGTGGAATTATTGCAGTTCACCTCCAGATATGAAAAAGCCTCTTCTGATACGAGCCTCCTTTCCTCCGCCAATCTTTTTCTCTTTCAATACGGCCAGAAAATGGTCCAAAAAGGTCGCATTTATACAAAACCTATTGCTCTTTATAACATGAAGGACATTTTCGAGAGCAGCCATTTGTATTCTTGCTATTGCTGAAATGTTCTAAGCGCTATTACAGTATTTTACTAAATCAAGTGTCGTGAAATCCCGAAAAAAAAAAAACTGCTTATAAAAAAATTTTTAAAAAAATGTCAGGTTTTCTTTGCGCTCAAGGTGTTTGAATGCCCTGGCAAAAGACGATCAGGTTTCCAATGTTTAGGAGGAGCAGACAGTACCAGTAGCCTGCTAGAACATGTGATCCACATCACCTCACATTTAGTTCAGCTCTGAGAGTTAAGATGTTAATAAATAAAAGGCAAGGTCTCTCCAAAACCGCCTCACGTTTCACGACTCCTCCAATGTACACTTGGTACGCATGGAAAGCGTTCACCTTCCCCCCCACACACATTTTGTTATGTTACAGACGTACTCCAAAATGGAATAAACTCATTTTTCCCCTCAACATTCTACACACAACACCTCATAGTGACAATGTAAAAACATGTCATCAAAGGTATTAAAAACAAACAAAGAACTCACATGTGCACAAGTATTCACAGCCATGAAGCTCAGATGCGTCCCGTGTCCACTGGTCATGCTCGAGGTGTTTCTTCAGCTTCGCTGGCGTCTTTGCAGCGCCTCACAAGTGTCATCAGGTCGGATGGGAAGCATCTGCGTGCGGCCGTTCTCGCATCTCTCCAAATCACCTGAATTGACCACAGGTGGACTCCAGTGAACTTTCCCAACATCTCAAGTGGGAACAGGGTGCACCCGAGCCCAATTTTCAACTTCATGGCTACGAATACTTACGCACATGTGATTTCTTAGTTGTTTTTTTTAACAAAATGTACAAAAATCACACAAATGATGAGGAACTGTGTTGAATTCTCAGTGAGCAAAAAGAATGGAATTCATTTTGGAATAAGTCTAACATAAAAGGTGGACAGGGTGCTGTGAATCCTTTCCGGATGTACTGTACATGGGATGAATAACAACATAGGGTACACACCTGCAACACTCTTACACTTCATATGTCTCTCATCACTTCAAGTGGTCTGCTCGTAACATCTACTGGGTTACAGTGGAATGAAATCTGGCAAAAACGCATTTAAAAAAAAAAAAAAAAAGGTTACGCTTCAATGACTACATTTCAAGAATTTCATGTATTTTTATCTGCATGTTCCATGCGCCAACACGATTGGAGCCATTGGACATAAAGCTTTCAAGAGTGTTTGAAGAGCCGTGCTAGCAGGGTAAGGCGTCAAGGTGTGACAAGGGTCACATGACATCACTAGTTCCTAACGTCCATGTCACACCATCCCTTAGACCAGGGGTGTCAAACTCGTGCCCTGGAGGGCCGAGACACTGCAGGTTTTCTTTCCAGCCAGTCATTAAAGCGGGTGATTTTAATGATCAACACCCTCGGTTTGAGGGAAGGAGCTCATCAATTAAAGCACCTGCTGAAGAAACTGGTTGGAGAGAAAACCTGCACGAGTTTGACACGTGTGCCTAAGACGTTAGCAGGAAGGTAAAGCAGCAAAACATAAATCCACAGGAAGCTGGTACACTGCAAAAACTCCATTTCAAGAAAATAAAGCAGTCCCATTTTAAGTAACAATTTCTTAATTTTTTTCCGAAAAAGAAAAAATATCGTGTCTAGCAATTTTCACTTGAGAAAAATAATCTTATATTAAGAAAGTATAGCTAGCCAAAATATTTTTGCCAGAAATGTCTTCTTTTTTCTAATAACAATATATTTGCCTTAAATTAAGAGCAAAAACTGCTGACCTAACTGTCTACATTTAAGAACGGACTCTCACACACACACACACACACACACACACACACACACACACAGTAAATATATCTCAAGATTTGCTGATTTCGGAACAGCCATGCAATTTTTATTCAAGAAAAATAATCTTATATTAAAAAAGTATAGCTAGCCAATTCTTATGAAGATATTTTTGCCAGTAATAAGTCCTTTTTTTCTAATAAGCTAAAAATCTTATTTTGATTATTCTTTCAACAAGAGATAAAGAATATTCATCTTAAATTAAGAATAAAACTGGTTTCTAAACTTCCTACGTTTAAGAATGGACCCACACACAGATAAATAAATAAATGTAAAGACTCGCTGATTTCGCACCAATGTGAAGGCTGCACAGCAAATTTCATAGAGCGTACCAACATTTATTCAATTAAATGTCGACATAAAATCTGTGCAGGCCGCACGGTGGTCTAGTGGTTAGCATGTCGGCCAAAACAGTAACAGTCTGGAGATCGGGAAGACCTGGGTTCGATTCTACCTTGGGCATTTCTGTGTGGCGTTTGCATGTTCTGTGTGGGTTTTCTCCGGGTACTCCGGTTTCCTCCCACATTCCAAAAACATGCATGTTAGGTTAATTGGAGACTCTAAATTGTCCATAGGTATGAATGTGAGTGTGAATGGTTGTTTGTCTATATGTGCCCTGCCATTGGCTGGCCACCAGTCCAGGGTGTACCCCGCCTGTTGCCGAAGTCAGCTTGGATAGGCTCCAGCATGCCCCCGCGGCCCTAAAATAGGAGCGGTACAGAAGATGTCTGTGTAAAGGTGTAAAATTATTCAACTTGATTGAAGAAAATATTCTTTACGTAGTTTATAAATGTAAAAAACTAGTGAATTTACATGCAAATCATGCCAAAAAAGAATTCTGATAGTGTTTATGACAATAGGTTTTCCTGAATTAAGTGGATTTTAGATTCAATCACACTCCTTTTTTGAACAAAAGTTCCATCAATATAATTTGCGTCCTGCTTGTTGAAAAGATGTAACCAGCATAACTAACATGCCAACAGGTGAAGACATTGGCTGAGTGGTTAGTATGTTAACCCCACGATCGGGCAAGCTGGGTTCAAATCCCCATTGGAACACATCTGTGCAGAACTCACACATTCGCCCTGCGTATCGGCTTCCTTCCTTCGGCATGATAGGCTGATCGGAGCCTCTAGACATTGGAAGAAAATAGAATAGCACTCCTACATCTAGAATATGTGCAAACAAGATTCTTATAAGAGCATTTGGCTTACTTCTTACCTTACCTAATAAGAACATTTGACTTAAATTCAGCTATGTGATTAAAAACAACTTGCTTATTTTAGAACTCATTATATTCTTAAAAGTCACAAGAAAAATATTCTAGTTATAAGAATTCTAGCCAAGCAACTTTTGCTTTCCCCATTGGCAGAATGTTTTGCTTGAAATAACAAAAGTTGTCTCATTTTAATATCATTTGGGCTTCTTTCAAGTATGGCGGTTTTTGCAGTGTACACAGGATCTACGCACGCAGACGACAGTGGTTTGCGAGGTGTTACTAACGGTCTTTCATTGTGGGACGGCTGTACGGACATGAGGCGGTTTAGATTCCTGGCATGGAAAGGTACCGAGCATGTCTTCCAAGTCATAAATATGTATAAAATAGTATTGTTTTGCATGTATATTAGTGTGTATGTGTTTATTTGGATACCTGCATAGTCCATGTGGTGCAGTTCCATCGTGTGTTCCACACATTACTTGTGATTTTTGGTTGTTATTTTGAGGGAGGTGTTTGCTGTGATGACCTCCCGTCTCAATTACGTGCAGTTTTTCGGGGATCTACCGTATTGACGCTCCACGGCGGCCAAACCAACAAAGAATCCCCTGTTCAAAAACAGACACCTTCAAGCTCGACTGAAGAATCACCAGCTTACAAAATGGCCAACCGGAACCGGAAGTTATGGCATCCATCTACGTCATCAGCTCTCACTCTCAAACATGTGAACGCAAAACACGTTTTTAAAGTCTCACATGCACAAAACAACTCTTAATGCATATACAGTGGTCCCTCACTTTATCGTGGTTTATCAAAAATAAGTTCTCACTGTTCTGTGGTTAAATATGGTCAATTTGTAAAAAAAAAAAAGCATATTCATGCAAATTGTACATCATCTTGGCATAAATTACCGTAAATTCCGGTGTATAAGCCGCACCCACTAAATTTAGAGGAAAAAAATAGATTTGTTCTTATATAAGCCGCATGTGTCCACATCATAAAGTGGCATATTGTGGCACGCACAAGACCGTGAGGACCAGTCAGCTCTTTATTTGACAGAGTCCATCACGAGCTATGAATAAACTCACAACGAGCTTGTCAACCCAGTAGAAATTGCAGGGCGTCATTACTAAATATAACAGTCTGACTCACTTTCATCTTACAAACAACATTCAACCCATCACACAGCAACTAACACTCAAACGTTATACCTTTAACGTTATATAAAGAAACATGTATCAAGACAAGTTTTTATATGAAAAAAAAAATCCAACATTTTAAAGTGTTCCCATAATGCATTTCGTTTGAGAAAACAATTTCACTGGAAGAGAATAAAAAGCATAGAAAATAGCTGCAATGCTGCTTCTGTCCGCCAGAGGAAGCCAGAGGACCCAAAGCAAAAAGAGGAAAGGTGATGTCATTGCAGCGCCCCAATGAATATGTTGCTCAGATGCAATGCCTTATGGGAAAACTTAAAAAAAACAAAAACATTTTAAAGTCCTATTGGGAAATGATTGTATATTTGTATATACAACTTTTGAGTATTAAGTTGCTGTGTGATGAAGTTAGTGCAGCGTTCTTTGAAAGATGACTGTTATGTTGTTATACTGGTATATACAATAACCTCCACTGACTTCCAATGTGTTGACATGCTTGTGAGTGCACTTATAGCTCGTGATTGGCTCCTGCCAAAGAAAGAGGTATTGTTTCCTCATTGACTTGCGTGCAGCACAGTACTAAACAAAGCTTAAGAAAAAAAGTAGCGGCTTATACACAATGGAATTTACGGTAAGCATTTTCAAGTATAAGAATGGCTAAATGAAAGAAAATACAAATATGATGCATTCAGACGACGTGATATGAAGTGTAATACAATATCTGTGACTTGTGTGCACCTTTATGAAGTGTATTACAGAATCTGTGACTTGTTGTGTGCGCCTTTAAGAAGCATTGTCTGGGAAGGTACAGTACGTGTGGCGTCAGCTGGCTAGAGTTGACTGTTAGCTGAGTGCTAGCAGCAGGTTAGCAGTGTAGAGAGTGTCCGACAGCAGCTCCTGTGTGAATGTTCACTGCATGTGTTCTCTGCTTGTTAAAGTGATGGAGGTGCATCATGGGTCTCTCAACTACAAACAGTGGCAGTAAAGTAGTATTCTACTCTGGTCTGGTCTGGTGAGACAACAGCCACCAGGAAGTATGCTGTTAATGCTAACGTGTGAATCTTACTTATGTCTAAGCTGGCTTATTTTCTATAATGTCTACAAGTGTAAAGGTGACTACAGCGACGTTATTTCATGTCTACATGGCTCTATTAAATGGTAAAAACAGTATTTAGAAGGTCAAAAAGGTTTTATACGCTGCAAATACGAAAATATTTCATTTATTAATATTGATACTACTCACTTATCGCGGTCAAGCTTGGAACCAAGCAACCACAATAAACGAGGGATGACTATAAATGATGAATGAAAGGGATAAATGAACATTTCAGGTTTCTTTTACCTTCACTGAAGACGTGACTGTTCCCAAAGACACAATGTGGCAGCAAGGTCAACCACCACCGCCTTCCTGTTTCCAGTCACGTCAATCACGTCTTGAATGAAGGTAAAAGTAAACTTAAATGTTCATTTAGCCATTTCATTCATCATTGATATGCCTTTAGAATTTTTTTCTCTATGTAAAACTATAATTGTAAAACTATAAAAACGTGTTCTGTGTTAACACTTTTGGCTTTCTGGAACAGATTAATTGGATTTACATTATTTCTTATGGGACAAATTCATTCGTTTAGTGTCCATTTTGGTTAGTGTGATCTTTTGGAACAAATTAATGATGTTAACCAAGGTTCCACTGTAGTAGTAAAGTAATGTGTCTTTTAGATGTATTCATTCAGTTGAGCTTGAGACATTACTGAGACCAGTGCAGACAGGAAAAATCATTTCTCAGGTGCTAACCTTTGACTTGAGCAAGATGTGTCCCAATGTTGTCATCTTGGGCTGCAAATACATTTTCAAAGGCTGAATAGTTCATATTTGAAGGTGCTGGCATATGCATTGTCATTCTTCTGTGTTGGCTTGATGTTATCAATCAACCGGATGTGCACCATTACGGGGAGTAGTGGCAGGTAATTCTGGAGGTGTATGTCTCCAGAATGACATTTCCGTGGTGATAATTGTGGATTATGGAGCGTAAAGTGACAGTATCTAACGCCTGTTTGAAAGATGCTCCCAAACCGACAGTTGGCGAATAAGAAAGCAGTTGTTGTGTGAATAACGTAAAAGACAACTAAACACCATTCGATTAGTCTTGTAGTGTGTTACTGCAGGCTGGAGCTGCAACGGCTCCAATAAGATTTAAGAGTTTGAGATTGCGTTGTGAAACAGAAGCCAGCGGAAGCCTCTCGGAGGCACTGGACTGTGTGCTTTAAAAAAAAAAAAAAAAAAAAAAGACAAACAAAGAAAAGGAGGACACAAGCCTCTCGACCAAGCACTGCTCGGGCCTTAGAGAGGCACCAGCCTCGTGGTATGGAACAGGAGGGGGTTCAGGTCCTCGGCGTGGACGGCCCGGTGGAGAGAGGGCTCAGATCGACTGCGTTCAATTTTTGGCAGCAGGTCCTGCACATGCTCGATGGATACCAAGATCTGATGAAGGCAAAGACCGTTGTAAAATGAGACATAATAATTGCAGTGTTTCCCATACATTAATGTGTGTGCGGCCCGTCACTCAATTTTGACTGCCACAAAAACCATTGCTCTTGATGCTTTCCCACGACTGAAAACCAGTCAGAGGACCCCAACATTTGGCCCATGAGGAAATAAAGAGTTGTCACCTGAGGAAACAAGGGTCTCTCATCACGCTTAAACTTCAAGCAGTCGACGATCAGCCTTTTCATGGACTTGGGTAAGGTGCTGTCGAGCTTGCCGAGGTCCGGAGACAAGTACCCACGTCCCACCATGAAAATGATCTGAAAGAAAATCAGTACACCAAAGTTTGCTCAATAGAAGATAATGAAGGCAAAGGTTTACTGAGAGGCTGAAACACCAGACAAAGGTAAAGCCGCCACATGTTAAAAATTGAGTGTAAAATTTAGGAGTTGGGCTTGAACACCATTCATACAATTTCTTCCACTTATCAGGGTCTGGATCACGGGCGCAACAGCCTCCTCCTCCAGTTCCACCAAAGGGTCACTAAGGACTTAATTAAATGTAAATTGTGCTAAGCATGTTCAAAATAAAAGGCCCCAAAACGAGCCCTGAAAAACACCAGATGCTACTGGGAAAGGATGGGAATTGAAGGAGTGGAGTTTAAAGAAACACAGTATCTCTGAAAAGTGAGTACACCCTTCATACATTATAATATCTTCTATAGGGACAATATTAGGACTAGAAATTAAGCTTGGCTTTAACTTACTTAGAGACTCAGAGAAGTCAATGTACAGCTGGTAAAGCAGTATAGATTTACCATCCTCTGAAAATAAGTCAACACACCTCCGTTATTGTCTAAATCAGTGGTTCTCAAGTGGTTTGGCTGCAGGACCCACAATCATCCTTCAGTGACAAGTGACAACCCAAAATGCAGACATTTTTTAACGCAAACTTCTCAAATATCTTATTTATTGAACAAATTACATTTATCAACCCTGTGATCCACTGAAAAAGAAGATCCACTAATTGAGAATCACCGGTCTAAATAGCATGTCAACGCAAACAAGTACAGCTCAGAGTGAACGTTTCCAAAATGTGGCTCCATTGTTACGTAAGACTGCCGAGATACAAGTTGTATGCTGACTACTATAAAGTATATCCAAGTTTAATTTCTATTGTACTGCCCCTTGTGAAGATACATTGTAATAGAAAATGGTTGCTGAAATGTGAGAGATGTGTAGACTGTATAGGCATATCAAATACAAATAGTGATAGTTCACCTGATCTCTGTTGTTGATATTCGAGTAAGGCAGGCTGCCTGACATCAGCTCAAACAGCACAACTCCATAGCCATATACATCAGATTGGAATGTATAAGGATTGCTGTCCTGCATGCGGATCACCTCTGGAGCCTTGTGGGACACATGGAACAGAAAAAAAATAAATAAAAAATCAATCCGGGACCACCAGAGAATGGCCCCTATCCAAACCCCTCCTGCTACATCTGATTTCAGATCAACAATTGCAATAAAAGCGTCTGTTGTAATTATCAGATTAGATTCAGCTCCAGAACCCTCCCCTTCTCTCTTCAATTGCCATTGTTCACTCTCGGCACAATCCAGGTTTAAGGCCAAAATATGCCTCCCACACTTCTAAAGTATAAAATGTACAGATACTCATGACTAATGAATGATAATGGAAGATCCATGACTACTGTCGGAAGTAGTGCTTCCATAGCCAAACAAACTTTTGCACATCAGCACACAACTATTTCCCACTTATGGTAAATGAGATGAGTTTTCCGTGAAACAAAAACAGCCACAACAACAAAAACATTGCAGGTGAGTGCTGAATCAAGAATGTGCAGGGCTCAACTGTACTGTGTTGCCTTAACCAATAAAAGAGCAATTTACTAGTGTATTGACTGACAACAAATATTTCTGCAATCAAAGATTTCTGGAATATCAGTATTTCTGTTCATGCAGCGTAATCCCTCGCCACTTTGCAGCTTCACTGTACCATGTTTTTCAAAAATATATTAATAAATCATGTCTCGTGGTTGAAAATGGCCTATTATTAGTATAAAAATCTGCGTATTTAAGCAAGGTTTCCGTATTTATTGCCTACATGAAGCACTTTCAAGCATAAAAAATGGCTAAATTAAGTAAAATATAAACAGTAATCCCTCGTTTATAGCGGTTAATTGGTTGCAGACCCCAATTTCAGTCAAGTAGGATTCCTTATTTATAAATCTAATATTTTCGTACTTAGAGCGTAGAAAACCCGTTGATGACATTCTAAATACTTTTTGTAACATTAGAGCCTTCTAGGCATGAAATAACAGCCCTGTAGTCACCTTTACACTTGTACTACCCGATATAGTAGATATAATATGAGAAAATAAGACATTTAAGACATAAATAAGACTCCACCGGATGTGTGGAGGACAGGAAGTGACATAGGGTGCTCAGAGTTGAGTGGATTACGACTGCAGCAGTAGTTTTTGTTGTTATTATTATTATGATTACTATTGCTATTATGTTATTATTGTGCCTGTTGTGAGATAATTCAAACCTGCAAATAAAGCCTATTGTTCTGGTGTTCAAGTCTAGTTGGTGCTTGTGTGTGTCACATTACAGTAACATTACTGACACCTGGTGACCAGTGTAGGATACTACATGGCATCAACTAAAACTACTTGTATGAACACCAAACGTCACTTCCTGTTGGACGGTGTAGGCTTACCATCCAAAGAATGGATCCACTGGGTTGCTCGACCTGTTGAGAGCCACTCCACCGTGACTTCACTGTGGCGAGACCAAAGTCCCCAATCTTAACAGTCCAACCTTCATGGAGGAAAATATCTAGAAAACCATTTCAGGAAATACCGAAGCTACCAAAAAAGGGTGAGTATTTGTAATAAGGAAAGTCATGTTACACAAAATTATTCAATTAAAGTCATTTTTCTTAACGTACAAAGCCAAACTGAGAATGAAAGCTGTGCTATCTCGGTGTCCACATAAAAAAGGTTGTCAGCAATGTCAGGAGCAAGAAGTCATGTCCATGTTCATGTAATATTTAGTGGTTCATGGCTATAAGCGCACATTTATCTCTCTGGTCATTCTCCATCTCAGTAACATCCCACCACTAGCAGGGAAAGGATACTGTTAGATTTCAGGTCTCGATGAATGATGTTCTTTGCATGAAGATAACTGAAACAGAAAAAAACCAGAACAACTTATCAGCAAAATAATGACTTAATTTACTGCATATGATTTATTTGATTCATTTATCTTTAATCAACTTATTTATTTTTTAATTTATATTCCATGTTTTAATTAAAAAGGGGTAGGATTAAATAAGCTCTTTTTCCTACTCCTTTTGAGACATGTTGAATTGCATAATTGTATACATGTGTTGTTCCTCAGTTGTATCTTTGTTAAGCAGTCCCAAACAAATAAAGCATGTTTTAGTTTGAGAAAGTCATAGCTATTTTGTTTAATAAATGGCAGATGTGGTTCTACCTAAAGAAAAAGGACATTGTTGTACATCAATATGAAGTAATAATAAACCGGTCTTACTCCATCCCCTGTGCTGTCTGTCTGGCCACGTCGATCCGCCTCATGGTATCAAACTTAGTTTCAGTGACATGCAGATGGCGGTACAGGCTGCTGCCTTCACACCACTGTGTGATGATGGCAAAGTTGGGCTTGGTCATGTAGCCCATGAACAACAGGATGTTGACATGGCGGGTTTTCCTGCAGATATGGAAATTACCAAGTGGTGAAGCATTCACACTTTAGATATTAGATGAATTGTCATTTGTGAAATCAGTGTACTCCAACATTATGCGCTTTTTGGCTGGTCCTAAACAAGGATGCCATTGTGACCGTTCAGTATATACCTTGGTTTTAAGGCCTCGGTTGGGTTCATTTTGGGTATAGTAAGGGAAAAAAATGCAAAACATAATACAGGCTAGCCAAGGCTGGACAGAACTGAATTTGTTTATCGAATAGACACGGTAAACACTTCCTGTCACTCACTTTTAATGTGTACCGTGTGGGAAATCGGTACACTTCCGTACATATCGACGTTGATTTTCTTAATTTTGGGGGATTGGCGTACATTTGAAACCGATCTTACCTACCTCCGCAAAAGATCTGAAAGTCTGCCACTGTCCCCTTTTGCTTTGCCAGATTGACTGCTAGCAATTGAGCTAAAGCTAAAGTTAACTGGAGCAAAGAGCCAGGCACTGGCCCGCCGTTAGCCATTAGCGTTAAATAGGAAAAACTAAAAAAAAAGTAAAACAATTGTTATCAGCCAAAATCCGTATCGGCAGGTCAGGCTTTTTTAAAGATCGATGATCAGCCAGAAAATTGTAATCAGTGCAAACCTAGTTACACCCTTAATGTTAAGTGAAAATAATAAATAGTATCTGATGCACTACAATGTGAAGGGACATCAGTACCTTGTGTAACTTGTGATTGTGATTGTGATTTCTGAAAAAAAATCTAAATAAATAGCAGTGCAACTTACCGTAAGACCTGCATTTCGTTTTTAAAGGCCTGCAACTGCTCAGGTGTGGGCTCTGTGACTTTAAGGATCTTTATTGCTACATCTCCATGCCACTTGCCCTTAAATACAGTTCCAAAGGAGCCAGCTCCTATTCTCTTCAGGATGGTGACTTCCCATGAGTGGACCTCCCAGTAGTAACTTGAGTCCCTGTAGCCCCCCCGATGCTGAAACACACCCAGTAGGCCAAATTCATTAATAAACTAATTACAGACTAAACTAATTACAATTTCTAAAGGGATCCATGGACAAAGAATATGTCCAAGAGTACTTACTACTTTTTTTTTGTCATCAGATGAGGAAGACTTTCGCTCCTTGTGCTCCGATGGGGACTTGGGTGGTCTTCTCCCTGGAGATCCTAAAGACGAGGGTGGGCTGGTGGAGGGCTTTGGTGATGGCTCAGGACCTGCAGATATAAACGGCAGGCTTTAAAAAGGCAACATCCCCCCAAAAAAGTAATTATTAAGGAAATACTAAAATACAAAATGAAATTATTATACCTATTGTGTTGTTGAATTTCAGTGTTTCCTAAAAAGGACAAGAAACAAAACAACAAAAATCACTTTTAAATAAATGGATTTGGATGTGCTTTTGGCAAGTACAAGGAAGGGTAGCGGACACTTGCCTCTATGATGCTGGCAACAGCAGGGCTCACTGTGCTGACTATATGAACGTTGGGAGTGGACGTGGAGCGGTGTCTTTGTAGAGACTGACCATCTCCAGTGGGCATGGGGAAGCGAAAGGCTGATGTCGGGGACAGAAGGTCCATCCTGAGACAGGATGTGAAAAAGTCACAAAATACATCTGAAAATGTTTGAACTAGGGCTGCACCATGCTGGAGAAAATAAGAAGGATGATTTTCTTGCTTAGAATTGAGATGGCGAATCTCTGGCACGACTCCCTCACTCGAAACAAGGAATAATAGGAGTGTAAAGCTGACTATAGGGTTGTTATTTCATGTCTAAAGGGCTATAATGTTAAAAAACGTATTTAGAAATTCATAAGCTGTTTTTTTATCCTGTAACTACGAAAATATTCCATTTATTGAATCCTACTTCGCGGAAATTAACTTATCGCGGTCGGGTCTGGAACCAACTAACCGCGATAAACAAGGGACGACTATACACTCATGCATATAATGAAGACAAGTAAAGAGAAAAGTCAGTTAATTAATGCTATCGCTTCTCCCGCCAGCGGCTAGAACCAGGGCAGTAGTGCCAACTCGCCCTGGCCAGCGAGGCTCACTGGGGCACAGAGAGAAAGAGGAGGAAGTGTCATGCCAATGGCAGTGCAACGTGAGTCGTTGAGTAAAATGGTAGAATTGATTTGTGATGCAGCTCGTTAAGTATAGTAAAATAATTACATAAATTACATTGCATATTTGAGTGAATCCACATCCCTTATTTGATTATCAATGAATGTGTGTGTAAACTTACCCAGCAGGCTCTGCAGTTAAGGTTATGTTACTCTGAGATGGAGAATTTTCTGGCAAGAGTATCTGAGGATACTCATCTGTGCAGGGACCTGGATCGCATCTGGGCACACAAGTAGAAAGCATTGAAACACAAAAACAAAATAAAATATAATGATATTGTTTAGCTGGACGTATTAGCAAGCCACTTTGCTGAAACTGATTTGTTTTCTGGTGATTCTGCTCACCTCTTGCTTACGGTGTCCATGTCCACACAGACAGTTGGTACCTTGCTACTACAGTGCTGGTGAAACTTGTAGCCGCAAGTCTGACACCTAAAGCCATTGAATAGAAACTTGTGGCAAAAATCACAGTAAGCCAGTTTGAAGAAGGTCTTTCGTACCTGCAATGATTAGAATGTGACAAGGAGCACATTTACCTTTGAGACAACAGAATATAAAACAAAAACGTTGTATGATTTCATACTTTGAAAATATGTGCAAAGCAGTGCGGGTTTGCTGACTACTTACAAAGTTGTGCATGGTCAGGGGAATGTCATCCAGAACCTCAACTAAAAGCTCCTCTCCTACCAGAGGAGTGATGTCTGTGTCCCAGTCTGTCAGTCTCTTACGACTGGATAAGAAATAAAACAACAGCACTATGGTGACTGATCACATTCTTCAAAGCCAAAAACAAAATGAGATCAAGCTGAAAAAGTTAATGTGTGACTATTTCCGTCATTTGCGACTTAACCTAATCCTGCACCTGTACAACTTTGGCTCCAGTACAAAAGCAAGTAGTGAGTGATAAATGAACTTCCACCAAATATGATTCCTTGATTAGAAATTTAATATTTTTGTAGTTAGTAGGGATGTTCCGACCCACATTTTTTGGCTTCCGAGCAAATTATTTTTTAAAATAAATTAGCTTTTGTTGCAACCCTGAATGTGTGGAATTGAATATGGTTATGAAAATAGCTCTTCAGAGCATTAAAAATAATGCAACCAAAGTATTGCTGAATGTACTTTTTTGTTACACAGCATGACTAACAATATTGTTTGGCTTTTGTAACAAACCTCTGTGAGTCAGGTCCCTATTTCAATGGTGCGATTTAGAATACACTCCTGATCAAAATCTTAAGACTAGTTGAAAAATTGCTAAAATTTGCATTTTTCACATTTTAATCTTAATGAGGTTTTAAGTAAGGAAGGGGGAGTGAGACGAGCATTTTGAAAAAGTAATTTATTGAAAACAACAATTACAGTGAAATAGGCTGTTTTATCAGCTGATCAAAAGTTTAAGACCACAGGCTATAAAAGCCAAAATCTGCTCAAAAGTTTCATTTTATGTCAGGCATTCACACTGTCATGCCCTCCTGATGGCTAAAGCTAAGAAGCTTTCTCTTTTTGAACATGGTCGGATTGTCAAGCTGCATAAGCAAGGCCTCTCGTAGCGTGCCATTGCTGCTGGCATTGGGTGCAGTAAATCTGTCATTCTACATTTTTTTAGAGATACATCCCTAGTAGTTAGAGCATAGAAAATCAATTTATGACCTTCTAAATACGTTTTTTAAACATTATTAAGCTCCTCCAGACATGAAATAACACCACTATTAGGGATGTCCCAATACAATCTTCAGGATCGGGATCGGCTGTCGATCCGCTGTATTTTGAAGATTGGATAATATCGGCTTCCGCCGATCCGGTTGCTGTATAACCTTCGGAACTCTGGGCCACACTCCAACATGGTAGGTGTGATAATGCCCTTCATAGCTGGTTGCCACTTGACTCCAGCCACCCGCAAGAAAATTACTATTGCGTTCAAAAGAGTTTGTTAAAAAAATAAATAAATCCTATATTCTAAATCACACCACAAACTGATCTATAACCATGTCAAATGATTACCGTAAAGCACCGTGTATAAACCACACTTTTTTTCCACTGGTAAGAAGCAAAAAATCGGGTGCGGTTTATACACGATGACAGGTCTGTGACCAGATGTAGAAATTGACGAGAAGTCCATTTTAGAATAGCCGTCTGTGGGTCAGACAGTTGCTTTGACTTTAGCGCCCTCTGCTGTACAGTTACTGAAAATGCTAGTGTATACAACTAACTTATCTGACGGCGTCTGTATTTTCACACAGTGAAACGATCTCTATATACACTGAAGCTAACCTAAGCTTCCATTAAAACATTGCATTTGTAAAATACAATACAACGTTGGAGTTTATTGAAATTCACACTGAAGCAATGCAATAAAATAATAGAGAAAGAGAGAAACAGTGAAAGATAAGATATCAAAACATCTCTGAAAATTGCAAATTTCTTTATTTTGAGTTATTATTATTATTATTATTATTAATCTGTGCTTAGCCATAATATTAAAGATCTAGATGCCGAAGTTCAGATTTCTCCTTTATTCTTCTTTTTGAAATTGCTTAGTACCTTTACGCATGTTGATTTGAGATGAAAGAGTTGGCAAGCATTTATGAACTAAATTTTTTTTTTTCCCCCGCCGTGAGCCTGAAAATAGGGGTGCGGTTAATACATGGGTGCGGTTTATACACGGTGCTTTACGGTAGTCCTACCCTAAAAATATTTTCAAGGGCCATTTTTTTCCAATTTTATCTTTTATTGGATGGACTTTTATTGGATTTTTATTGGATTAGGGACCTGACTCACAGAGGTTTGTTACAAAAGCCAAAGAATATTGTTGGTCATGCTGTGTAATAAAAAAACTACATGCAGCTGTACTTTGGTTGCATTATTTGAAATGCTTTGAAGAGCTATTTTCATAACCATATTCAATTCCACAAATTCAGGTTTGTAACAAAAGCTAATTCTAAAAAAAAAAAATATTCATACCGATCCGGATCAGATTGGCAAGACTAGAAACAAAAAATTGGATCAGATCAGAAGCATGTGGATCAGAACATCCGCAAAAATAAAAAAAATTATTATATATATATCTTTTTTTTGTCCTCATTGGGGCAGATAGTATTGTTGATCAAAATACATGCTAAACAGATTTGCTCTGCCAGGAAAAGGTGTAAGATACTCTTCCCCTGTTATATAGATTCTCTTTGACTTTATTTGATGTTAGTTCTGCAAATTTTGAGCGGCCGGATCGGAGCAGCAGGAGATAGAAAAGAAGAGAAAAGAAAACAGAGGGAGGAGTGCAAGGGACAATACGGAGATAGACACGAACACCACCACCACCACCACCAACAACAGCAACGACAATAACAAAACAGAAACAAACAGGACTGCATCAGCAAATGTCTGACGGCCATAAAGACCATAATGGAGAGGACAACATAATATAAACAGCCACAGTGATAATACTGAATTGAAACAGCCATACTTATTAGTGTTACTAGTAGTAATGAAAATATTATCTATAATAGTACACAGAATGACAATAACTTAAGCACACAATTGTAATAACTACTGTATAAGGTTACTGCCGACATCATCACTGTAATAAAACCAAAATCATGTAACACTATGGATAAATCAGTGAGTTATGTGGGGAAGTACTTATGTACTGTGAATGTGTATATGCATGCGTGTACAGGTATCTCTGTAGCATCTCTGCATGTACAGTACTGTATATGTCAATAAATGTGCGCGTATGTGTGAAAGTGTAATTGTAATGCAAAAAGTAAAAAATTAAAATACATAAAATTGTGGGGCCGTGAATGGTGACTCAAGAATGTTGGGGGATCCACAGTTCTTAAAAGACTTGGTCTTGTAAATAAAACACCCAATACAGATTCCACAAAAACAGTGAGATCTCAAATGAGCCTTTTACGATGTGAACTCTTTCCTTGACACTATGGTGCCCAAAAGCCCAGTATTAGAATGGTATGCTGTTGGTTATTTCTTTGAGCCTGGCTGATTTGATCATAGGTGAATAGCTCTATCGCTGTAAATGCACCCACAGCAGCAGAGGTCTGGGCTGCATGTGACCACATTCTTGGGTCTGGACCACACTGAGGGACTGCTGACTAAAGGACAATCAGCTGTGTATGCCAAAGTTTGTACTCATTATGATCAGTATTCTCATATGTATGATTACATGTCTGAAAATTCCAACTGCGTAGCATCATAGAAACAAAAGATGTGCAGGGATGTTGCAAATGTTGCCATCCCATTTCTTCCAAACAAGATTTTCCGTAAATGTTCAGTACTGTTCATATCTTTGTAAGGGGCCATACAAAATCAGCAGCATTTTCTACACTGTTTATACAGTAGTTCCCTGCTTTTTGCAGATTTTATTTTCCAGCGAATGGCAAAAATCTGGGAGTACCGTAATTTCAGGTGTATAAACCGCTACTTTTTTCTTAAACTTTGAAACCTGCAGCTTACACAGCAGTGCGGCTAATTAATCTTGTGACATCTCCATTACTTCAGAACTACTACTAATTGTTTAAATACTGTGCCACTCACGTGTCAGTGAGATAACAGTAGCCAGTCACCAACTACAAGGGACCTCACGATGAGCCCGTCAACCCATTGGAAATCACAGGCGGCCATTACTCAGTATAACAGTCAGTGACTAACGGTGTCTTCTAACGCTAAACTCATCACACAGCAACTTAACACTCAAAAGGTAGCTAAGAAATATACAAGTATCAATATGGGTTTAAAATAAAGAACACCTATTTAAATGTCTCCGCATAATGCATTTTGTCTTGGCAAAGCATTCCCTTCCGAGCGAATTTCAAAGCTGATTCGCTTCATTGTTCCCTCACTAAATATGCCTCACACACTTATTAAACCCATTTTGCGCTTCACATTTCATGGCTTCCCTCTATCACGGTTATTTACAAATATATTAATTAATATATCACTTTGATTCATGGTGAACATATGACCTGTTATTACTAAAGAAATATGCATATTTAAGCATTTTTTCAAGCATAAAAATGGCTAAATGAAGTAAAAGACAAATATAAGACATTCAGAAGATGCATTCAAAGACACTGATCACTAGGTGTCAGGAATATTACGGTAATGTTGGGTGAGACACTCAAGCACCGGACTTGATCGCCAGAACAACAGGGTTTTATTGCAGGTTTGGATGATCTCACAACAGGCACAACAATGTCTAACATGGTCTACTGTTGCACTATAACCCACGCCAAGCTAAATCTCAACTCTGAAACCCCAACATCACTTCCTGTCTGAGCCCCACTCAGCTCCCCTACACCCGGAACATATTTACAGCAACACACACACACACACACACACACACACACACACACACAAGTCTTATTTATCTTGTCTTAAATGTCTTAGTTTCTATCTACTATATTGGGTTATAAAGGAGTGTAAAGGTAACTATTAGGTATTGTTTCAGGTCTAGAGGGCTCTAATAAAGTTAAAACTTTAAAAAAAATGGTCTTAAACAGGTTCTCTCTTTGATTTATAAATAAGGAATCCTACTTGGCAGAAATTCACTGATCACGGTCTAGTTTGGAACCAATGAACCACAATAAATGAGGAATTACTGTTCTTATAAATTACTGACTTGTGGTGAATGAGGTGGGTATTTTACAAAGAAAAAAAATCTGGGGGCATTTCGTTTATTCCTTTTTTTTTTTTTTTTAAACCAAAAATCTGCGAATTTGCGGGTTTGCGAATGCTGAATCGCAAATATGCGGAGATCCACTGCATACATATTTTCTCCTTTTACATCTAAATCTCAAGTACCCCGTATGAGAAGCCTTGAATGTCTACTTGGCACAACAAACAAAAGGGAATGTGATTAGTGGCCTTGTCTTGGTATTGCACCACCTACAATCATTACAGTGCCTCATCTTTTATTTAAAAGCAGGAAGCGTGGTAGCACAAATCCAAGACTACAAAGCAAACGTACCCTTCTAGAAGGCGAAATACAGCGCAGCAGTCTTGGCTGAGGCCTCTGACTTTGAGAGCTTTATCTAAACTCTCATACACCGTCTGCCCTCTGCGAACATTCACCTGTAAAAGCAAACAGTGGCAGTGGCTTTAACATTTATTGGAAGGTACCTTCAGATGAATTTACATTACAAATAGAAAAAGTACTGGCACATTTCAAAATAAGGCGTGACAAGTCTGATACGAAAACTCAAAGCAGAGAATGACAAAAAAAAGTGCCATCTGCGCGACCAAATGTTCGCACTGACTGATATGGCGAGAAAGAAGTCATAGTTCGTGTGAGTACAAGTTCTTCCACCACAGGAGACCATTTCTAACTCACATTATTATGTAAAGTCATCATTCCATACACCACAAACATCCATTGTGACAAAAGAACAGCATCATCTCACCACAGTCCTCTGCTTATTAGGGAGGTAGACTCGGATGGTGCCCCCACCTCGGGGTACGTCCTCAGGACTCGTTTCCCCAGAGGAGGAGTATGAGGAGGTAGAGGACATGATGAGAGAAAGGTGGTGGATGACTTGACACCAAAGCTTCAGGAAGAGTCATGCACCGTATGATCCAAAAGAGGGAGCAGTTTACTTGCAACCTGCAACACAACCGACAGGTGTCCTTATATACATGCATGCATGTATGTATGTATGCATGTATACTCGTGTGTATTTTGCATGTATACTAGCGTTTATTTTGATACCCGCTTGTGGTGCAGTTACAGTCAATTTGTGTGCATTTCAATTTCTCTTGTTTTTTTTCACCATACGCAGGTGGTCTTGGAATGTAAACCCCGTGAAAAGCGGGGATTGACTGTACCTTTATCTGCAAAATGGTGCTGACAGTCGATTTGAAAATTCACAGAAAACAAATACATTTAATTAAAAAAAATATGTATTTTGTTAATTATCAATGCTTTTAAGTTACACTGCAGGAAAAGTTTTTTAACTGCTTTTGGCTGCACTTTGGACACCTGATTCCACCCTTTGTAACTAGTATACTGTACATGCAAAATAATACTGTTTTATACAAATTTTCTAAGGGTTGTTATCAAGCTATGAGACTTCCACATGTATGTGATCTCAACAAGTTATGTGCTGTGATCTGTGTTGTTTAATTATTTTCCGTATGAGTAGAACCCGAGCCAGCTCAACTAGTAAAACGGTGTCACATTGTCACAAATAGCCTCAGGGCCCCTCTTTGTACACCCTTGCAGTTCGACATATGGGCTTCTGATATTGCAACTGATACCAAGTAAATACAGTCGTATAAATATTTTCGTATGGGTTATGTTCCAAGACCGAATGGTAAAAAACACAAATAGGGGATGCACCCATGAAAAGCCCCAACACTGGATATTTTTTTATATTCTAAACCCAAAAAATATGCATCTCAAATATTTAACGCATTATAAATGGAGTTTTACACATGAAGAAACAATACAGGCATACAGTATAGTACGGTACAGTACAGTACTGTACTTACAAAACGTGCAGTTACACATCACATTATGTCAAAGCATCTTCCTGCTGGAAAATGTTTAGTGACTTGACTTGTGAGACAGTGCCCTTTGCTGGATTTCACAACTGCAGCATTCTTTTTCCCATGCAGAATGGCAACAAACCACTCTCTATTTAAGTTACCAAAAAACAACTAATTACTGACAATTTAAAGCCGACAAAATAATTGAACATTTATGCTGAGGAGTGAATCTACTGTACAAGGCTAGTATTGCTGATACTTTTAACTTTAATTGTTCATTGACTCAGAATAAAACAAGACAACGATTTTCGGCAAAACAATTTTCAAAACTTATTTGAGAAAAATAACAATAAAATAAAATACAATTATTCTGCTGTATCCCATACAACTGCTTGAGCAAAATAAAGTCAAGAGTGACAAATAAATCCATAAAAGCAAAAACTACTATTGGCTCGCTTCAAATCCTTTGGCTTTTTGGCATGTTTGTGAGCCCGAGTTTGTAAACAATACATACATACAACAATTTCAACTATGTTACAATATGAACACTACATCTACTTGCAAAAATAAACATAAATGAGAACAAAAAAACCCATCCATCTCGTCGGGCTATGATAGCATTGGTATCGATAGATCGATGTTTGGATGGAACCACACACCCCTTACTAAAAACACTGCGATAGTATCACTCATACAGCAGGCTTGGACAAAATCAACTATTTCAATTGAACAGCGTTATCCATTATTTCAACAGCAGCCAATAAAGCCGTAGAATCACATTTAATCAGAATTGCATGGAAAACTAATTTGCTCATACATATGCGAAACCAACAACAACGCACGCACTATGAATACTCACAATAAAACAAAAATGAAAAAAAATAAAGTCACCATTTACAAAGCAATGTTCAATAACTCCTGCCATTAGTCGTTAACCTGCAAACTTGTTAGGATTGTGCCTACGTTGAAGTGATGCTAATGCTATTAGCTTAAGGTGGATTTGCCTGCTGTGTAAAATGACATTAGTTGTGGGAGGCCATGTTTCTAAGCGGCTTTAAGGTGACTAGCCAACTAGTTTGGGAGGTAATAAACTAGTAGCATGTTGACAGTGTTATTTTAGCACATCCAAGTGATTAAAATATGTAAAACGAACAGTTCGCCAGCTAAGCGTAGTGGAACTTATTGTAGTTAACCCGGCGGCCAGTGTACTTTTATGCTGCTGTTACGCTACACATCACAACGTTAGCTAACTTGAGGCTTATTACCAGCACGTCAGCTGTTTGCTGTTCTTTTTCTCCGTTTAAGTCAGCAATTACTTGTTTCCTTGGCGTCTACACACGCACAGTCCGACTTGACTGGTTGTCTATAGTTCTTGAGACAACTCCAACCTCTACCAAAGAGCCTTAATACTAGCACATTTAATAGTAAAGATCATTTAAAGTTCTTACCTGTGGCAGCCATCTTGAACTCTCTCACTCCAGAGTACAATCTGTCAAGAACTTCAGGGAAAGCGGAAAACCTTCGAAATGCTATTTTTTCATTGGCCACATTCTGTAGTGGCGTTGCTCATTGGACAACGCCAATAAAGGTAGGCGTGACTAACCTGTCAAGTAAATGTACTCGGTGTAGATTTAGCAGAATGTGCCTTTTTTATTTCTTCAGCGTAGTCAGGCGTGTCCAAAGTGTGTCCTGTTGGCCATTTGTGGCCCGCAGTTCATCTGGACATTGTAGAAATAAACGTAAGCACTTAAAAAATAGCACAAATGGGGGTGGGAGTAAAAGCGCATGTTGACCTAACATGTACAATTGCTAATACTAATAATAGACTTTGTCACCAATAACACAAAGCTGACAAAGCTTTGTCTTTATATGTGTAGTTCAACCTTTTTTACTGAATGAAAAATAAGGCTGCGCCAATGTAGAAAATTCATATATAAAACAGCTTTGTGTTAACAAAAACTAATTGACAAACTAAGTGACTTATTTTAAAAAAATCCTGATTGTTATAACGCATAAGCTAACACAACCTGTCATCTGTACCATGACAGATGTAAATAATATAACTTAGAACTTTGCGTTAAGTATAATGTTCTAAAACATGATTTATGCACAATCTGCATTTAAGGTACGAGCCGTGTTATTAGACTTTTATTTTGAAGGTCGGACCTCACCTGATGCAGGAAGCATTGCGCCGATGATTACCGAGTGAGCCCGAAGGTCAGAGTTGCTCAAGTTGCTGATAAAGAAGCTAGCATGTGGAATACGCCTTGTCGTCTAGATAGAGGCTATATCAACCTTCACTTGTCTCGCTGTCCTTTCTCTCCGTACCTATCATCAGTTTCCCTCTTCTTTCCACGAATTTCCCACTTGTTGTTCCGTGCTCGAGATGTTCGAGTAATGACCGTTCAAAACTCGGGAGTTTTTTACTGAACCGTGAATCACGGGTATTTGTCTCTTAACTCTTTCACTTATCCCTGCCTGCCGCTAGCTAAATTTAAAAGTAAACAAGGTAGCATTTCATGAATTGTGTAACTGTCATTCTAAATGCATTTGTATAAATGTATTAACCCAGTGGAAAAAGCAACACATCTGGTCCTTGGGCGACTGTCCTCCTTGGGCATTGGAAAAAGATACTTGAGGATATTGGACACCTGTGCGAGCAGGATGAATTAGGTGTGCCGTTGAATAGATGGTGAGGGAATACCAGTGTGTATGGTAACTTTGGCTGAGCACTCACCCGCTTGCCGAGCCGTGAGGTGAAGTTGTGAAAAATGAGATGGGGGTAGGCCTCTGACATGGTGCTTATGTCCAGGACATCGTGCCTCATCACCACATTATAAAGTGTGAAATATGCAGTCGGTCCAAATGGCAGGTGGCACACCACTAAGCCATCCTTGCCTCAAATCGATTCTCCTTTTCAGTCCTGCTCCTGTTCGAGCTGCTCCCCAATGCCGAGCCTTGAAGAACCTGGGTACTGGTAACCGCTGAGCATTTACAACACTTATCAAACTCAAGGCCCAGGGGCCAGATGTGGCCACATCGTTTTATATGGCTCGAAAGCACTAAAGTGCATCAATAATGCACTTCACACATACACTTATACAGTATATTGGCAGTTACAAGAGGCTGCCAATGCAAACGAGTTTGACACCCCTGAGCTACAGCTAGGGTGCTGAATATAGCCTCCTATAACTATAGCCTCCAGCACGGTTGCCCTGAAGAGGCTTCATTTGAAAGTAAAGTTTATTTTGCTAAACATTTTGTACATAGTTATATTATTCAACCTTTGCGGTTTAATCTTCAGAGACAAATACTGTAAATGCTTTGCTATTAACAATTCTTGATGTTTCTCATACTGCTGTTATTTAGGAGAAAGGAGTCTGTACAGATTTGTTATTTTATTGAAAACAACTCCAGCACACTACATAAAACTCATCGGGAGCATCTGTGTGTGAGATTTATAGTTTCTTTTATGGTAGTCAATGCAAAGTGCATAAAACTTGACTGAATAAATGCACTCAATAGTTACTGTACACACCGTCAAACTTTTTCCAAATATGGTAAATATTGATGAGCCTATTGAACACTGAGGAACCTTCTTTTCTTGGATGTGTGTGTATAAGGGTGGTGTCGCCATTCCACATCTGCCGTGTCCTCATTTTCCAGGGTGCCCAGTTTGATCATGTATACTACAAAAAAAAAAAAAGAACAAAATATACAAAAATGACCCTGTTAATTAGCACTATATTGCCAAACCAAATTTTAAAGTCAAATATCTTTATCTTTTAATCTACAATTATAATTTCATTACTTTTGTAATAAGTAACTAATTATTCCTAATTCATGTCTTTTTTTCTTTCCACAGTTTTTTGCTACTTACACTTCATTTCAAACCTCGGCCCCACTTCTGTCAGCTCGATGTTCTTGTGGTCTTTTTTCTTGTACGTGTGATGTCTTTAAAAAAAAAGAAAAAAAAGAAAAAGAAAATTAAAACTTTTCCTACTGTCTTAAAATAGCACACGGTCCTCAACACGTACCTAAAAGAGATAAAGTCCTCTTGGTTGGCAAAAGTGATGACACGCCGACTGTCCTCCTTGGGCACTGGAAAAAGATACTTGAGGATATTGGACACCTGTGCGAGCAGGATGAATTAGGTGTGCCGTTGAATAGATGGTGAGGGAATACCAGTGTGTATGGTAACTTTGGCTGAGCACTCACCCGCTTGCCGAGCCGTGAGGTGAAGTTGTGAAAAATGAGATGGGGGTAGGCCTCGGACATGGTGCCTATGTCCGGGACATCGTGCCTCATCACCACATTATAAAGTGTGAAATATGCAGTCGGTCCAAATGGCAGGTGGCACACCACTAAGCCATCTGCAATCATTCAACAGCAAAAAAAATAAATACAATCGATATTCACACACACAATTTTACAGTATTTTACTTGTTAATTTTAATATTTTATTTATATTATAGACATTGACTGTATTAATGCTTTATTTGCTATCCAATTGTAATTATTAATGCATTAATGGGTTTAACCAAACGCTTGTTTGTATTGCGTATGTATGACTGTTCGTTCAGCTCATTAACCATACATTTCCTACAAATGAAGGTAAATATTTTAAGCATTTAATGAGCAAATATAAAACATGTTTGTATTTAATGCCTACAGGGTGTCATATAGGCAAAAATGCATATTTGATCCAATTATTAAAATATATATTTTAAATGTTTGATTAGTATAGTAATATAAATACATAATATAAAAGTGTCTTTTTCAATTCATGAATTTTAATAGAATCGTTTTATTTATATATAGTTTTTAATTTCTGTTAAATTATTAAATTGTATTATCTTAATCACTGAATGTATCATTAGTTTATTAATACATTAAAGTTTTTGTATAATGTTTAAATTAAATTTTAATGTTAATTTAGTACATCTTAAATATTTACTTAATTATTCAGGGAGTTATTACTTTCTCAATAAGTTATGTGGTTTTTTTTTTGTTGTTTTTTTTTAATTGTATAGTGTATGTGTATTTGTGTCCAGCCTTTCGGGACATGCTGCATTTTAGAAATTGTACTCCATGAGGCTATGAGTAGTACGTACAACATTGCTGGAGCATTTAAAAGTAATCAGTCTTTGTTATTATAGCATACTTAGTTGATGCCAATAAATATTGACTACAAATGGGGAAAAAGAAAAAGAAAAAGCCAAACCTGGCCGTCCTCTGGTCTCATGAATAATAACAAGGTCTGTAACGTTGTTGGCTTTACAGGCTCGAACCAGTGTAGCGATTTCATGGTTTCCTCTGTTCATGCGCTGAGCTCCAGGGAACATCAGCTTGACCTCCTGTGAAACAAAACTAAGTTTTAGGAGACACAGCACATATTGACTGCTACAAAATACAGCCCTGATTATAGCTTGGCTGAATTACAACAATTCTGCAAATATGAGTGGGCCAAAATCCCTCCACGGCGCTGTAAGAAAAAGTTATTGCAAACCCTTGATTGCAGTTGTTGCTGCTAAGGGTGGCCCAACCAGATATGAGGTTTAGGTTTCATTTAAAAACAACACTTTTTCAGCTCCTTCCAAAGATGCTCAATAGGATTAAGGTCAGAGCTCAAAGAAGGCCACTTTAGAATAGTCCAGTGTTGTCCTTGGAACCATTCTTGGGTGTTTTAAGCTGTGTTTTGGGTCATTGTCCTGTTGCAGGATCCATGACCTGCAACTGAGACCAAGCTTTCTGACACTGGCCAGCACATTTCTCTCTAGAATCCCTTGATAGTCTTGATATTTCATTGTACTCTGCACAGATTCAAGACACCCTGTGCCAGATGCAGCAAAGCAGCCCCAGAACGTAACAGAGCCCCCTCCATGTTTCACAGTAGGGACAGTGTTCTTCTCTAGATATGCTTCATTTTTTCATCTGTGAACATAGAGCTGATGTGCCTTGCCAAAAAGTTCCATTTTTGTCTCATCTGTCCATAGGACATTCTCCCAGAAGCTGTGTGGCTTGTCAACATGTAGTCTGGCCAAGTCCAGTCTGGCTTTTATATGACTTGTTTTCAACAGTGGTGTCCTCCTTGGTCTTCTCCCAATTTGGCTCAAACGACGACGGATGGTGCGATCTGACACTGATGTTCCTTGAGCTAGAAGTTCACTTTTAATCTCTTTACCAGTTTTTCTGGGCTCTTTTGTTACTATTCGTATTATCCGTCTCTTTGGATTTGTCATCATTTTTCCTCCTGGGGCCACGTCCAGGGAGGTTGGCTACAGTCCCATGGATCTTACATTTCTGAATAATATGCGTAACTGTTGTCACGGGAACATTAAGCTGCTTGGAGATGGTCTTGTAGCCTTTACCTTTAACGTGCTTGTCCATCATTTTCTTTCTAATCTCCTGAGACAACTCTTTCCTTTGCTTCCTCTGGTCCATGTTGAGTGTGGCACACGCCATGTCACCAAACAGCACAGGGACTGACTGTAGTCCCATCTATAGGCCCACTGACTGATTACAAGGTTGTAGACACCTGTTAGTGGACACACTTTGAATTGACACGTCCCTTTGGTCACATTATTTTCACTCTTTTCTAGGGGTACCATCATTTTTGTCCAGGCCTGTTTTATGAGTTAATTTTTTTCAGTAATTCTGTTGAAGTATGCTTGTCTGACGTTCATTGGTTTCATTTCATATCATTTTTTTATTTATTATTACTTTTTTCAGATTCAAGTTATTTCTGTAACCACTGTGAGTTTTTCTTTCATTGAATGAAGGGTACCAACAATTTTGTCCATGTGTGTATAAATAAAACAAAGGAAAGCACAATGGTCTTACTAAGATTACCACTGATGTGACAGTGTAACATGAAGGAATGCGTGGTAGTATAACCCCCGCAAATAGTGGGTATGTTCTTTTCCACGCTACCTTCAGCAAATTCCAAGATAATGACCAAATAAGTCAAACTGCCAAACAATTAAGAGATGTGATTAATAAAATATAGCGAATGCAATACTATGTACTAATAATATTAAACACACACAGTTTGTCTTTGAGGGTAAATGTCTCACAATAACAGCCTGACCTTAGCAAACATTTTGAGTCTGGAACTGGGATCTCTGGAAGTGGTGACCATGATTTTAGGATCTTCAACTCCAGCCCATTTGTACTCATCATCCATGTGTGAGCTGACACCTGCAAGGCAGACACGCTGCTATGATGAATGAGGCCAATCGGTGCTGTGTGAGGGTTGGGTTAGCGGCAAGACATGATACACTAACCTTCTGCACCTTCATCATCATACTCCAGAAGTTTCTGCAGCTGCAGTGCCTCTTTGCGCACCTCCGTTGGTAGAACAAGGTTATCTACAGGGAAGAATAAAACACGATTCATGTTTTACGGGATTTTTTTTCCCAACACATGAAGATTATATACATACAATACACAGTGTTGTCCCTAGGCCTGTCACAATAAAAAATATTGCTGGACGATAATTGTCCTACAAATTGTCCTACCTATTGTCGATAAATGATATTTTCAGCAAACATTTTTTTATCAACGCAATAATATATGGCATAATAATCCAAATATACCGTATTTGCTGCCTGCACCTCACACACAGAGCAGCGCTCTCCCTCTGCCGCTCTGTCTGTCCGCTGTAGGAAGAGACGACTTAAACGAGAAAAGAAACTGCATTTTGGTACACCATGATAAGCTGTGACTTCGTAAAACAATATAACACTACACTTTAGTGCCATGCTGTCAGGGCCCGTCAAGGAGAACATTGTAGTTTTCACAAAAGTTTCAGAGAGCGTATTACAGAGCTTTAACATCGTATAAGTTGCTGTTAATTCACATGTTCACTATTATCTAACGTTTTAAAGTGAAATACAGATATACACAGTGTCCCTCTCCACACTTCCATGCAGGATTTCCAGTGGCTCATACATTCACAAGTTAATGTTCATTCAAATCATTTTGTATATATTTTTGTATATATTTTCATTTGACAGAAAGAAGGGAAGAGTAAAGTGTGGAGGCGTTACGTTCGATGCACCATGTACAGTGTGCAAGTTAGCCAGGGCTCCAACACCAGCAAAGCAAAGAATTTACGTTCACATACAGTATAAATCCTGTGTACTGTATATCAATGCTCTTTTTTCATATATTGGCCGATATATCGGTTATCAGCTTTTTTTCAGCCCCCAAAATTGGTATCGGCTCCAAAAATCCCATATCAGTCGGGCTCTAGTTTGGTGCACAATGAGGTGTTATACTTCGGGAATCACTGCAGCTGAAACTCCACCGTTTTGGATTATTTATTTCATCGTCTTTGTCACAAACTTTATCATGTCTGGTAAAAAGAGACTGAATGACTGAGGGTTCACTCACTCCATTCATTCCGCTATAGAACCAACACACCCTGGTGTTGAGACAGATGCATGGAGTGAAACCTCTTATCATTCAGCCCGTTTAGTAGAGCGATAGAGGAGGAAAACAAACACGCATGCACATGTCAATAAATCGAGGCCGGCAAATTTATCGACTTCGTTTTCATTTATCATGCGTTTAATTGATTTATTGATTATCGTGACATGCCTAGTTGTCCCATTAAAATATATAATAAAATATTTGCAGAAATGTGGGGGTTGTACTCACTTTTGTGAGGTAGTGTACATACACGCACGCGCACACAGTAAATATACATACATACCATCGAGAGCCCCCTTGAGCTTCTGTTTTTTCTCTTCGATTGTTCTTAGTCGGTCCTCTTGTGCCTTCCTGAACAAATACTCTCGTCTCAACCTCACCTCTCGACGGAGCTAACATAAAAAACATAATGAACATCGTCAACATGCGTTATACTAAATGCAAAACACAATTAAGAGACATCTACATGCTTTAGAATGTAAGCTGCACACTGACTGGACATGTTTGCATGGATTGAAGAAAGCAATTTCACAAAGGAAAAAAACTCATCTAAAAATAATAATTTTCGATAAGCATACACTTTGAACAACGCTATCTTTTTTTCTTCCACCTTTAGAGACAAACATGCCAACTAGCAATCCAAGGGAAGGTAAATAAGTGCCTTTTACTAACTGACAACGATGACGCCATACAAAATTATTCAGCTGTCTTGGTTAGCAATATGCTCTTGTTCTGTCTATACTAAAAATCTATATTTGATGTATTAATGCTTAGCTATAAAAGAAAAGTTAAAGTTAAAGAAATAAACTTACCATGTTTTTACTTCAGCTAGCAGGAAGCGCTAGCAACTTCCCACATGGACAGGACCACGTGTATAATAACGCTCCTCATTGGCCAACAAAGGAGCCAATAGGAGCGTTTGATACTAACCGGAAATAACATACCAAAATAAGATCCTAAGGTTGCGACTGGACTTTGAGCTGTTAGCAATACCACGTCTGTACTGAATAAAGTACACGTTCACAAACGTTAACGTTTTTACTGAGTTTTAAAATCATCACAATGAAGACTCACATCAGTGTGAATGATGTGAAGATGCTGGGATTTTGCAAATTGAAAGTGTTGATTTACAGAAAAATGTTATGAAATATGTTATGAAATATGAAAATATGAAAATATGAAAGTGCATAGCCAACATGTCCTGCACAAGTTACAGTTTTGAATTATGGAATTAGTGTAGCATTTTTGTAATGTGAAATACCTTGTTTTGATGTAAAAAAAAAAAAAAAGACGAATGAATTGCACCTCATGAAGAAATAAGTTTGCATTTATTGGACAAACCAAAGATAGGCAAACTCATACAGTATAAAGATGGAAAATAAATGACTGGATTCTTTTCACAACATTATGTATTCACATTGGAAACAAACAAAAACATTGAAGTGCATGTCCTTTCTACAAAATAATGAAATAATCATTTTATTTTTGTGTTTTGTATATTATTTTTCCAGTCTGTAACAATTTTATGGAAATTCTGCAACATTTCCTCCACACGGTATTTTTCATTTTGGAATAAAGCTCATCATCCATTTACTTGTATCATTTATACATTCTTTTAAATGGGTTAAGGTCAGGTTTCGGGTAAGGTAAGGTTCAATCACATCATTTGAGCAAGCACAAACAATAAATAACCGCATGATTACAAATGGGAAAACTTTATATTTATATACTGTCTCAATGGCAAGAGGCAGAAGATGGTGTTCTGTGCGCTAATCTCCCAAAAGGTTTCAAGCATGGGTGTCCAAAGCGCAGCCCGGGGCCCATTTGCAGCGTGAGGCAATTTTTTTTTTATTGGCCTGTGGCATATTATTTGAAAATAACAGTAAAGACAGCATGCATCAAAACATTACCTAGGATTATTAGGACCACACTAAAAGGGAATCATAACAAGTGAGATGCCATGTAAACAATTAAAAAAAACACCCAGAGTGAATGTTGAAATGCATAAATAAGTTGAATGATTCCAGCAGGCTAAGGATTGAACCATTGGCTTTGGGAAACAACCACTCTACCTCCTGAGCCAGGTCACACAGTAGAATACGCAGAATGTTACTGTAATGGAAAATGATATTCCATCGTTCACAAAAAATGTAATTTTAAGTCTGTAAACACAAGACTCACGCGAGAACTAGTTACAGTGTGCGTCGGTGAAAAAATACACGCCAGTTGCAGCACAAGAATGCAGTGTGTGCCTGCACAGCCACACTGACGAAATGGCAGTGCGCTAAAGAAAAGTGAAGCTATTATCGTAGAAGTGAAAATAAACATCATAAAAATCTCCCAGAGAGCAGACGCCTACCAATATTGGCCGCTCCTTTGGTCCCATCATCATTAAGGATAAAGATGACTGAATGTTAATGAATGCTACAGGGATGCTCCAGCCACCGATCAGATCGGCTGATTTCCATGAAAAATAACGTGATCGGCTTCACACTGCCCGGGCGTGCCAAAACAAAAACAATGATGTCTGTCGTGTGGAACTTAACTGCCAACACACTTGGAGTATGGTGTGTTTTCGAGGCTCACAATGTGATCATCAGTCAAACAGCAGCTAACGCAGCCATGTGGACAACACTCTATGTGCGTGACAGTCAGAAGGCTTAGAAAATAACCCAAAAAATAACTGAATTCACTGGACGAGATGACCAGCCTTTCTCAGTGGTGGAAGAGACTGGTTCGCCGAGTGCTTTCTCACTTACTTAGAAGTCCTGCTGGAGCTCCAGCAATGTACTCTCACATCCAAAGTCTCTTTAAAGTAGGCATCTAATCAAATTTTACAAGTGATATTTGGTCGCTTGAAAAAGTAAGTCAAAAATGTTTTTGTCTAAATTGATTTTGTGGTTCCTTTTTTCATCATATAGCCAGTAGCAGGAGTGCAGCCAGGAATTCTGGGTCCCATGAAAAAAAAAATCAAGTCGCTGCCCCCTTATTAATTCATTACTGATTTTATTAGTAATTACCTACTGTATTATTTGGGCCCCCTGGCAGTCAAGGGATGTGGGAATTGTCCTGACTTCTCCCCTTTAAACAGCACCCCTGGCCAACAGCTCTCATCATAAATAAAAAAATTATAATTAATCCATGTGATCGGTATTGGCCGATTTCACTCCTGGATGATCGGTATCGCAATTGGCAGCATAAAACCCTGATCGGAGCATTCCTACTACAGGGGTCATAGATTCTGTACGCTATTACAAGAAGATCTGGGAGGAGAACAGGAGCTGATCTTTCCAGACTAGACTGGGACAATATCTTAAGAAGGTAGAAAGGCCTGCAAAACAACCACCGAGATAAGAGTAAGGACTTTTTGTGAGTCTTTCCTTTCATTATTGTATTTCATCATTTTATGACTGTATTTTATACAGTTTGTCCTTCATGTGTCCAAAATCATGCATGTTAGGTTAATTGGCGACTCTAAATTGCCCATAGGTATGAATGTGAGTGTGAATGGTCTACATGTGCCGTGCGATTGGCTGGCGACCAGTCCAGGGTGTAACCCGCCCCTTGCCCGAAGGTCTGCTTACACTGTGAGTGACTCACCTTACATCACAGTATAGGAACTCGTTTGTAACCCAAGGACCACATGTATATACTAATATCTGAACGCAATATTATTTGTACAATAGACACAGGGCCAACAAAAAAGGAGTTGTGGGCCAAAAATGCCCCCTGGGCCGCACTTTGGACATCCCAACTTCAACTATTCACCGAGTCATGTCCAGTCATGTGAAAGCAGCTACACCCACAATCAGCCTCTAGTCACATCCTGCCTCTTTGCTGCTTGGTACCAAATAGAGTGGAAGTTACCTCACAAGTGAAGTTAGAGGAAGAGGAGCAGAAGGAGCAACTATGTGACATGGGGTTGTTGTATTGCATTGTGTATGGCTTGGAGACACTGCTTTATGCACCCGGTGGTGATCTCCTCACTCCTTGCTGTTCTTCGCACTTTCCCAGCACTTTATAGTTCTTCATAATCCCCATCATCTCTTGTAGCGGATTTGGATCCTCCACCAAGAAAGTCTTCCAGCTCGTCCACGTCTGTTTTCTTGCTCCTTGTTTTCTTCTTCTTTTTCTCTTTGCAGTCTCCAGCCTCGTCTTTGTCCTTTTTCTTGTGTTTGTGTTTCTTGCTCTTTTCATCCTCCTAGGAAAAAGGAATGCTGTCATTAGCTAAAGTGACTTAAACACAAGCAAATGTTTTACCTTTTAACACTGTGCAACCCGTTTATATATACTGTATATATATACACAGGTATATAAATAAATATACAAATATACAGTGGTACCTCGGTTATTGTCCGCCCCAGTTAGCACATTTTTCGATTAACATCCAAAATCTTTGCTAAAGTTTTGACTTGGTATGTGTTCGCCTGCTTAGTTAGCATGCAATATGGGGCGCTTAACAAATGGTTGTATTTGTGCTTGGTTTGTTTATGCAGCGATCTTGGATCGCGCCCGAAGAGGAAATCTTGTGAGATTTAGCTCACCAACAGCTACGGCAGTTTGTACGGCACATGCATTACATGTAAGGCAATGAATGGGCCAAAACAATGGACCCTCGCTTTGATGGCTGCTGTCCGTGCATTTTTTCAGTGAGTGCGACAAACTCTAAATAAGCCGCTTGGAGTCCAAAGAAGGTTGCAAATGACAGCAACATTCCAAAGAGAGTGAATACCACCATTGAATTCAACAAAGAAGTCACTGCAAACTTTGAAGATGGTGTCCATGTTGACGCTCTCTGCAGGATGTACTGGAATGCCTCATCAGCAGTAAGTGAGCTAATGTTGTGGAAGGAGTAACGCTTAACAAAACAGAGACCACAAACCATGGAAGGTGTTCAGAAGTTGTTGCTTGCGTGAGCTAACCTGTTTCAGCGGCGAAGCTGATGGATCTAACACAGAGAACGCCTGTAACGAGTGAGTCTGTTGACAAATTTAAAGCAAGCAGAGGCTGGTTCAAATTTTTTTTTTTTTTTTAAAGAACAAGCATACACAGCGTCACCGGGCATGGCGAGTATGCAAGTGCAGACAAATGTGGAGCGTCACTACAGGTAAAATGATGTTACACGTTCATTTCTCTATTTCATGTCATGTTCGTGACTTTGTTTTTTGAATGTAAAACTGTGCATGTTAAAAAGCCTTTAACAGACCAGATTTTTTTGTGCAACATGAGTGTAACAACATAAAAAAAAGGCTTTGCCCCCCAAGCATAAACTCCTCTCCTCCCCCTCCCTTTTTACCAAATTAGGTAAAAAGGGATGTTCAGTTGTCCATTCATTTGTTATTGTTCATTATTTTTTGCATGTAAAACTATAATTATTGCCTATAAAATGTGTTTTGTGTTAAAACTTTTGGGTGTCTGGAACGGATGAATAGGATTTACATTATGTTCTGGGGGAAAACGTCCTTTGGTTAGAGTCTGTTTTGGTTTGAGTCGGATCTTTTGGAACAGATGGACACTAACGAAGGCACCACTGTATATATGCACACACACACACACACACACACACACACACACACACACACAGCAATCCCTTGTTTATCTCGGTTAACTGGTTCCAGACCCAACCGTGATAGTTGGATTCCTTATTTACAACCACAATATTTTTGTAGTTTGAGCATAGAAAACCTGTTTACAACCTTCTAAATACGGGTTTCAACTTTATTAGAGCCCTCTACATTATCACAAATAACACATGACACTCCTATTACCCAATATAGTAGAAAAAATAAGAAAAAATAGGCCATTTAATACATAAATAAGACTTGTGCTTGTGTGTGTTGTTGTAAATGTGTTCTGGTGGTGCAAACAGGAAGTGATTTCAATGGTTCAAAGTTGAGTTTTACCTGGGGGTGGGTTACGGCTGCAACAGCAGCCCGTGTTAGGGATTATCGTGCCTGTTGTGAGATCATTCAAAGCTGCAATAAAAGCCGCTGCTCCGGCAATCAAGTCTGGTGCTTGTGTGTCTCACCCAACATTACAGTAACATTATTGACATCTAGTGACCAGTGTAGAATACTGCAAATCATCACAGCTTCTCTGAATTAATCTTCTGAATGTGTTATATTTGTATTGTACTTAATTTAGCCATTTTCATGCTCGAAAATGCTTCATTTAGGCAAGAAGTATGTAAGGTTGCTTAAATATGCACATTTTGTGGCAAATACTAGGCCGTATTCAACCACAAAACAGTATACCGGTAGTTTATTAATAAATAGATTTTTGAAACAACGTAAAACTGCGAGTAAAGAGTAAAGCCGCGAAATTCGAAGCGCAAAGTGGTGAGGGATTACTGTATGTATGTGATACTGACAAATCTTTGTGTACATTCCTTTAATTATTTTTCAAATTTTTTTTGGTTTAATGTGCCACTAGCCAACACAAAATGACCCCACGGGCTGCAAACGTCTCTGCACCGCACTTTAGACATCCCCGCTTAACTCTGTGGGCAACCACAGCTTTCGTCGACTATTTCGTTTGTTACCTTCCATTGACGCCGGTGAACAATAATAATTAGAGCGAGAAGGGGAGTTTTACTGGAACTATTCAATCCGTGGGCTGTATGAACATGTTGTATACACAAAGAAAATAATGTTCTACAAGGTTGTGACAGTGTATGTTGTCGTTGGCTTAAGCGGACAACACGGTGCACCCGGACTTGATGAGTTGGTCCACTTAAGACGGTCCACATAAACGGGTTGCACTGCGTAAGACTCATGACAACACCACCTCTTTGCTTTTCTTCTTCTTTTTCTTCTTCTCTTTGGTGGAGTGCTTGCTTTCTTTATCTGAAAATGAAGCAAAAACACATTAGTTTTGACCTTATTGTTACATCAGGGGGGCGAACGGAACTAATGTAACTGTAAAGGAGCATCACATCCCATTTGGCTCATCTGCAAAGCTGTAAATCAAAAGGGGAAAACTGCATGTAGTAGCTGTGTGACATGCAATGTAGTATCGATCAACACATTCGTTTTATGGAAAGTTGTTAAAGGTACCATAAATACTGCACACATTATTGTTTCGGTACTATATTATTGTGGTTGGTATGTAAAGGGTGGAACTAAACACACTACAGTTCATTGATTAGTCGACAGAGAAATGTCACTTCGGACAAATGTATTTTTTAATTTTTTTTTTTAATTGAAGCATTTGTTGTTGTATTTCCTGTTTCTGCCCGCTTGTCCTCTTTATGCTTTGTATTGCAGACAGCTTTGTCCATTGGCTGGGGACAAAGCAACAACAGGCAGACAAAAGGTATTGATTCCTCTTCTTTTGTATTTTGTGCCTTTTTCACACTCCGTTACGGGTGGGTTTTAGTCTTTTGTTTGTTTTTCCCTGTTTTCCCCAGCATCTTCCTGGACTGCCTTGTCACTTTGTTTGCCAACTGTTATTTGCTATCCAGCTTTAAACCTATTTTGCTCCTTTGGACACTTTTACTGATTTTTTTTAGTTTTTAACTTTTTTTTTTTTTTTTTACAGCTCTGCTCTGTTTGTACTTTGTTCTCGACCATTTGTACAACTCATGTGAGTCGTGTTTACTGATGTATTTCCTGTTTCTGCTGGCATTTCCTATTTATGCTTTGTATTGCAGGCAGCTTTGTTTACTGGCTGGGACGGAGCAACGAGGCACGTTGACAAAATCTGCAGTTAGTCTGATTTATACTTACTTACTTTAGAACTGGAGACTCCCAATTCAATCACTAGGCTCCTGTTTGCAAACTTTTCATCAGCGTTCAACACTAAGCAGTAGGGATCGGGTTCCGCTGTATTTTGAAGATCAGATAATATCGGCTTCTGCCACGAGATCGGGCCTATCTGGTTGCTGTATAACGTTCCTAACTCTGGGCCACACTCCAACATGGTAGGTGTGGTAATGCACCTCAAAGCTGGTTGCCAATCGACTCCCGCCACCCTCAAGAAGAAGAAAACGCAACACTACCATGCAGACATGTCCGCGGTGTACCATGGCGAAATTAGTTTCACGTTGGACGTTGGATATTGGGCTCCGTAGCTACAGCGGTAGTTCCCCCTCAAGGTGCCTGGACTGCTGTGTCATTGTGCAGGGAGCTCACACGGGAAGTGCCACAGTCACCGCTGGTTGTTTATACTAGGGAGCGTCAATAAATTACTATTGGCTCCCATCAGGTCGTAGGTTAAGATGTCCACGCTGCAGGACACAAAGGAGGAGGGCATCCTTTTTTTCCACAGCAGTCCAGCTTCTAAACTCTGACCCCTCCCTGAAATTTTCTTTCTTTCGTTATTAACTTCCATGCGAAGTGTTTATTCTTAGTCATTTGTACTTTTAGTCTTTTTCACACTCTGTTACAGGTGGGTTACCATTTACCCGTTTCTCCATCTTCCTCGACTGTCTTGTTGCTCCGTTTCCCAACTATTGTTGGCTTTGCAGCTTTAAACCAAAGTATTTAGCTCTTTTGGACATTTTTAGTGATTATTTCTTTAACTTTTTTTTAAACTTTCTTCCACAGTAGTCTGTAGTCTTTGTTCTCGACCATCTTATTTTTGCTGTAGTTTGGAGTGTGTTCACATTTCTTTAATAAGCTCTTGTTTGAACCATATACATAACTCTTGCGTCTGCATCTGGTTCCAAAAACCTAAGATTGGATTGAATGAGCAAACCGTGACCTTAAAAGCAAGGTACGTACCCAACCGTGATGATGGTGTACCGTTACATCCCAAACATTAGATTTAACAAATAAGCCATCAAACTCCGGAAGAATCTAAACAAAGTAAGACAATGTTTCATTGCCAGAGTTACGACACATAGAAAAATATCTTGCCTTCTTGCTCATCACTGCTCTCTTTGGTTGCCGGGGGATCTTCTTGAATGCCGAGGCCAAAAAGGTCGGTATCATCCTGGTGTTTGAACAAGATCACAGTGGGTTTTGCTGGTTCTGACGCCTTTGCTGACTGTATGTCGTCGTCTGAGAGGTCAGACAGAAGTTCATGTCTGACTGGGAATGTACTCTGAGGATCACAGCAGGATTAGAGTTACAAAGATGCAGAATTTCATTCCGTCTGCACATGTTCTCCGAGTTTTCCACTAAGCTCAGTTCTGCAGGTTCTACTTCACCTTTTCTATTTTTGGTGTGTCGAACGCTTCTGACTCAAAGTCGGGGTCATCCATTACAAAAGAGAGCATCTGTTGGGCCATGGGGGTGTCAGCGTCGGTGTCAGAGTCCTCAGCCATGGGTGGCATTCCCTTCTTTTTGCTTTGCTGCTTCGGCTGCTCCGCTGCTGGAGTTAAAGTCAGGAAGATGGGTGCTGAAGTCTGGTCTCTGGGCTCTGAAGCTTTAGGTCCTTTTGGTTTTCTTATGTGGCTGCAATAGTGATATGGAAGGAAATACACTGTATAATATTTACTTATTTCATCACAACTTATTCTTCACAAGTACCTAGAAATAACACACAAATCGGGTTAGTTATTTCAAAAATATTTGTTTGCTATATGAAATAAGGATTTGATGATCTGTAAGTATACCCCCCAACAGCTGATTCCATCTGTTCTCTATGTCATTGTACATTATCATTCCTTTGTGGTGAGTACCTACACTTTTATACTGTTTAATAAGCGTACCAGGCATATTATAGGGCTTAAACTTGGATTGTGCTTATATGCATCTAGCTTCTTAGCTTCCTTCGTTGCAAGTGGACAAATGGCAATTAAAGAGAGAAGGAAAGGGTTAGTGGAGCTGAATCTAATCAATTAAGTACAATAATTGTGAATAATGTGTGAATGTTGAGATGTATTTACACATATACATTTGTACACCATTGTTCATCTATTTATTCCTCTACTTTTTACGCCTCATTTTTTTTGTCCACTCCTCCCTCATTGTCAACCGATTCAAACCAATCCACCCTCAAAATGTTCAGCTCTTTCAGGGCAGGTTGGCTATCTAGAAGGAATTTTAAAAAAATTTCCCACATTTATTGTAATTTCATATTTTCCGTGACGATTTTCCCCACTGTAAATTAAAAAATCAATTTAATTGGTGCCCCCGACAAGTGGGAAATAATTTTACATTTTCCATGACTGCAACATGCTGCGTATTCTAAACGGTGACATGGCTCAGGAGAGAGAGTGGTTGCTCCCGAAACCAATGGTTGCTGGTGCGATCCTCAATCCCACTGTAGTCTTTCAATTTATTTACACATTTCAACATTCAGTTTGCAATTTTTACTTTCCAACATTTCAAACACTGCTGTTTTTAGTCTGCCAAAAATGATAGGACAAATTAAATGGTGCTCCTACTGTTGACAAATAATTTTATATTTTACAGACTCCACTTATTCTACAAGGTGATGTGGCTCAGGTGGTAGACTGGCTGTCTCCCGACATAGTGGTAGCTGGTTCGATCCTCAGACGGTTCAACATATTTAGACAATTCAACAATCATTCTTACATTTTAACGTTACAACATTTCAAACTCTGCCGTTTTTTTACTCCCACATATTTCAAACCATTCCAGCTCATTCAGGGTATATAGGCTATCGATCATGACTGTTCTAAAAATTCCCACATTTTCAGTTTTTTCTGTGATTAATATGAATGGGGGCCGCACAGTGGTCTAGTGGTTAGCACGTTGGCCAACACAGTAACAGCTTGGAGATCGGGAAGACCTGGGTTCGATTCTCCCCTGGGCATTTCTGTGTGGAGTTTGCATGTTCTCCCCGTGTGTGCGTGGGTTTTCTCCGGGTACTCCGGCTTCCTCCCACATTCCAAAAAAACATGCAGGTGAGGTTAATTGGCAACTCTAAATTGCCCATAGGTATGAATGTGAGTGTGAATTGTTGTTTGTCTATATGTGCCCTGTGATTGGCTGGCGACCAGTCCAGGGTGTACCCCGCCTGTCGCCCAAAGTCAGCTGGGATAGGCTCCAGCATGCCCCCGCGACCCTAATGAGGAAGAAGCGGTATAGAAAATGGATGGATAATATGAATGGACAATGTCAATGTCGCCCCATTTTCCATTTAACTCATTTTACATTTAACATTACATGTACTGAAACATTCTGCTTATTCTGTGCACAGTGGAATGGCCCAGGTCTTCTCCCAAGCTGATGGTTGCTGGTTCGATCCTCAGCTACCAAGTAGATTTCAACATTCATGCTACATTTCAGTTCAGCTCCAGCATTACCATGCAATTTCTACTGAAATTGCTTCATCTAGTTCAGGGATGTCAAACTCGTGCCATGGAGGACCGAGACATCATCAATTAAATCACCTGCTGTAGAAACTGTTTGAAGAGAAAACCTGCAGTGTCTCGGCCCTCCATGGCATGAGTTTAACACGTCATCTAGTTAAAAGTCACTTTTATTGCAAATGTTGATCCAAAACCAAAACATCAACATCAAGCTAGCAGGAAAGTTTGAAGGGGGAGTAGTCAGTCTACAAGGCGCCTCAATGCAGTAGCGCTGTCCATACATTGTCCATAGTTATTTGTTTGAAAAATAGACATTTTCAGACCTGCTACACTTGAAGAAATTTTATAAACAAGTATTTTTAAGTAAGTGCATACTACTTATACATACTAGTCATTGCATCCAGTAAGGAAACAAATTACCGACTCATCCTGTAGCTCAGAAAAAACACTAATTGGTCACAGTACCATGTAAGAAGACCAGGGGCCTTACTTATCAAGCTTGCGTACGCACAAAATGAGGCCGAAAAGTATGGTACTTGACGTGAGAATGTGCGTACTGCTACGCCACCTTTGTAGTTGGCGTACACACTTTTTTTGGAGACACGGCAAAAAGGCCATGCATATTTTAAATGGTGAGGTGAAATCATATGTTAGAAATAAACATGCAATGTAAGCAAGGAAAGAATTATCCATCATTGCATGAAAACATAACGCCGTTATTGACTCAAAACATCTGTGGAAAGTGTTGTTATTTGACATGATACTGATTGGTATCATTTGTCATTTATCATAAACACCATTACGCGCGAGTGTATCATATCCCGACTAAAAGATAAATGAAAAACACAACGCAGTGCTTGAATACTTCGTCACTATTATAATAATAATAGTATTGTGTGTTTGATTAATATTAATTATAACAAACATCAGGTTGTCAATTAAATCATTCTAGGGTTTAAGTTTACAAGACACAGAGCTAATATGTCCTTAGTGCTCCGTTTCTCACTTTTCTTTGTTTATCAAAAAAATAAGACTGTTTTTTGTTGCATATGTCAAGTGTGTCATCAATAGCAACATTTATTTACCAAGGCCATTAATTGTGTGGCTAGTGTCAGGGTCGTGTGCATAAACTTACTCTTTCCTTTTCCACAAATGATGGGGTTTTCTTTTGTTGTGCTTTGAAATAACACACAACATTAGTTCCTCATAAAATAATTATAATATACCTAATATTTTGATGGTGTTAATGTCATCATTAAGTTAAATATTTTTAAACTATCCGTCTGGAATTACAGCAATTAATTTTCGACATAACTTCATCCCTGTTTTGAGTCATTGCGTCCACTTTTAAATTAAACACATTTTGCTAAGCTTATATTTGTCTAAAATGGTGTATCAATTAGGAAAAATGTAGAAACATGATCACTACAAATGGAAATGTGTGCCTTGATATCCGACGACTTTTTCTTCCTGCACTCTGTTCCACTGATGCTATTAACAGCGAACGCTACTTACTGCCACTTGCTCATCTTCCTCTTGTCCGTAATGCCACTGCTGTGTCTTCCATATATTATGTTTTTGCAGGCCTCCAGCGCTCCAACTAAGATTTTCACCTCAGTTTTAGTGAAGTTCCGCTTCTTTGTCTTCGGCTTCTCAGCAGCCATGATTCAGAACAACCGAGCAAAATGCACTCAAGGGTCATTAAATATGGACGCCGCATTCATGAGCCACTTAGCATTGACGATTTATTGCTAAGTGAAGGTGTGGAGGCGCCGTGACGTCGGGTGGAGTTGCGTACGCACATTTGGACAGCAGGTGAAGCATAAATTGCATGAATGTGTAGGTCTGAATATTTTTGTCTGTACATATATTTTGGGTTTCTGGCGTACGTAGACTTTTAGTCAGATTTCCACGCACAGTTTTATAAGTGAGGCGCCAGGTCTCAATTGGCATCAAATGGAATAAATAATATAATAAATGAAATCATCAATATTAAACACTCTTAATGTGCAACATAATTGTCAAACTTCCTCTATGTTGGATCAGGATCAAAGAAGCACTGGGCTCCGTGCACTGGTGAGTCATTCAAGCGCACTGTGTAACTGAGCGATTGGCCAACCAGCAACCCTAACCAGCAAAATGCAACAAAAAGCATATCTGGGGAGCGGTGAAGCATACGAGCGTATTCAAAGTTTTAAATGAATGCATCTTGTTTAGGTCTGTATTTTGATTACTTGAGATTTTCATTATTCGCGGGTAGTCTCAAGATGTAATCCCTGCAAATAGCGGGGATCTAACGTACAGTGCAGGCCTTTTTTTAGATGTGAAGAACTGTTTAGAATTGCTGTTGTACTGAATGTGATACACTTCAGTAAGTATTATTTTTTAATGTATAAGTAGCTAAATAGTGTTCAGTTTTGGCTCTATGACAAACATACAGTATCTTGATTTTTTTCAGGGCAAACTGTGACATTACAAGATACATTTAGACGCTTTCTGGTGATGTGTCAAGACTCACGCTTTCAGTTCAGGTTCACTGTCAAGGTCCTGGTCCTTCTTCACAGTTGGTGCAGCTGGTGCTTGCTCCTCCTCGTCACTGGACAGAGTGACGTCTTTGCTGTGGGACAGAGTCTTAGCTTGTGGAAGACTGGGCTCTGCGTCATCAGGATCCAGCTCATCCTGGAAACCAGACACCATGGGGTTTCCTCTGTCTTCACCGTCACTAGGACAAAAAAAAAAAGGAACATGACAAATGCATTTATGTATTGTGTTTGGGCATTTTAATCAAATCTGATCTTATTAAGTTTTGCTGGTGTACCTATTGAAGATGCTAATAAGTATCATATGATTGCTGCCATCGATGTATCGACAAAGTGTTGTGCAAAGGTTACTTTACATACTTATGTAAACACGGGCGGACCGATGTGTGGAAGACAGGAAGTGACAAGAGTTTTAGCTTGATGCGGGTTATGGTCGCAACAGTCCCTTGTTATTGTGCCTGTTGTGAGATCATTTAAACCTGCAATAAATAACTGTTGTTGCTTGTCTCACCGAACATTACAGTAACATTACTGACACCTAGTGACTAATGTAGAATACTACTACTAGAATACTACTAATTAGAATGTGTCTTCTGCCTTGTGTTTGTATTTTAGTTAATTTCGCCATTTTTATACTTGAAATGCTTAATTTAGTACTTAATTTTAGTAGGCCGTATACAACCACAAAACAACATGATTTATTAATGTATGTTAATATATGAAATTAATACAGTCAAACTTGTCTATAGCGGCCACTAGAGGGAGTCTGCAAAAGTGGCCGCTATAGACAGGTGGCCTCTATAGACAGGTCGGCGTCTAGTTTGAATGTTGACCAGTAGAGGAAAAAAAAGAAAAAAAAGGGGGGGGGGGGGGGGGGGGGGAAATAATGTTGACCAGTGGAGGGCACTGCGGACTGCGGATAAAAGTTGTACAGCACTACTAGGCTTGTTATTATCATGGTTCAGGGTTTTAATCCTGAACATGCATGAGTCAAACAGTAGCACATCACATAGTACAATTCACAATTTTGCATGTCCAAAAAGGAGTAGGAAGAAGCAAAGCTTATTTAATCCTACCCCTCATCAGTTTCACATCAGTTGCAATACATTTATTCACCTCTTGTTCTTCCAAGTGTACTTTGTAGGTCTACATGACAATGTAGTGCAATCATAGCCAAGGTTTTTACTTACTAAAAGGAAGCTAGAGGCTTAATAATAACTGATAAAATATATCCAATGTCTTACGCTTGTTTTTTATATTTTACTTTTTATACGGCAGAGTGTCATTACAGCTTTAGTTCATCAGGAAGTGACGGGAAGTGACGGTGGGCGTCCCGAGCAGGAAAGCTAGGCTCAGTGCTAGCAGTGAGTTTCGAGAGAGTTGGGAAGTGTGTTTATGTTGGCGTGGATGTAAAGTCCTGCAGTGTTCTCCGCTGTTAATAAAGCCATTAAAGTGCATCGGCGACGTGAGTCTCTCCTTCCCCACAACAAGCGGCATTACAGTATTGACACACATTGTGCACATTGTCTCACACCAGGAAATAAACGGTGTCACTTGTTACAGGCATTGGCTGGACAGCTATGTAGTGGGGCTTGTTTAACCTTTGCCTTGTGGGCAAGCAGGAAGGAGAGACGATGCTGAGAGATGTGTGTGTGTTCTGAGCTGCTGTCTGGTGGCCGCGTTCAATAAATAAAGTTGGCAGAAGCAACAGGAGAAGTTTCCTTCTTTGCTTCGGAGCTGAATAACACTGACAAGTTAACAGACTAGTAGCGAACGGAAAAGAAGACGGCTTTGTTTGTGTCGAATACAGAAGATGAGGACTTTGATGGATTTGTGGATGAGGATTGATCAAAAATAACGTGAGTACATTCTAAAATACTTCAATTAAGTACAACCGAACACAGTTTTGCTCCCGCTGCCGCATGCATGCTAGTGTATGTTTTTTTTTTATTGTAGCGTCGCTGGGAGCACGTCCTGTTCCCAGCCTAATTTGCGGTAATGTTTTTGTGCAAATGCTCTTAAAGTTACATGTTTGACCAGGAAATAGCAAGCTCAAAAGAAGACGGCTTTTTTATGTGGAACAACTGACAGTTTGTGTGGATCTTGTGAATGATTGTGACTGAGCTAGGACTCAGTAATTAAAGTCTACACACGACGGCTTCATTGATTGAAAAACGAAACTTTTTCGTGCATGAAGCTTCTACTTGGGTTGGTAATTTGGCCGCTATATGCAGTCAGATATTGACCAAGGGAGACAAAATAGGTGGCCGCTGGCCGCGTTGGACAGGTGACTGCTATACACAGGGTCTATAACATGTAAATTTTCTGCAGGGAATTTTTCAGTGGCTGTTATAGGCAGGTGGCCGTTCTATAAAGGTGGCCACTAAGACAGGTTTGACTGTATATGAAAAACCACGATAGCGTGAAGTCGCAAAATTCACGTGAAGTGGCGAGGGGTTACTGTAAAGTGTTTCCCACATATTAATTTATTTGTGGCGGCCAGCCATAAATATTTGGCACTACTTGTTCGCCCTTGCTCAAAAACACATTGTAATGGGACTGTCTGTGAAGCTTGTTGTTCCAACGGCGTACAGTAGATGGCATCTTAACTCTGCTTTTTAACACACCTCATATGTACCTGGTCTTCCAGAGAATAAGAAAACGGAACCGGGATCAGTGCTGCCACCTTAGCAACATTGCCGCTTTATTTAGTGAGCAATCAGACCACTCTCGAGACTATTTTTTAAAAAGCGACTACAGGTGGTCTTCGGGTTAAGTCGTTCTGACTTTCCCCATTTCGTGGTTACATACGCATCCCCATAAATTAATTATTTCATTTTGGTTCGTGAACACTGGACTAATATGAGCTGCAAACAAGCGTGCAGTGGCGCCAAGATCACGCGTGCCGTGGAGTGAATGACATCGCTTATTGAGGTTTTGCACTTCATTATGTCTACCAAGCGTAAGGCAGGATCTTCTGGTAAAAGTGCGCTGAGAAAAAGGAAAAGCCATCACCATGGAAGTGAAAACAGACATCATCAGAAGCTCTAAGAGAGGAGGAATGTCCACCAATGTTGGCTGCACTTTTGGTCTTAGCCAGTTAACTCTATCATTAAGGATAAAGATGGCATCCTTGACCATGTAAAAGGATCTGCTCCTATGAAAGCGACGGACAGTAAAAACACACTGCGCCTGTCGGCCTCTTACCGCTGACGAGTAAATATTCATTTTTTTCTGTATATTACAAATACGCAAATGACAATAACATTCACTTACTAGACCCCCCACCCTTCCTCCACATACCTGTCGCTGTCCAATGCTGTGACTGGCTGAGACATCTTTGTCTTTGACGGCAAATTATCCTCCAGGAAACTTTTGTCCAGTCTCTCCTCTGGCACAAAGTCGTCCACACTTTGCACGACAGCGGGACACGCTGGAGCAGGCGGGTCATCTAAGGACATTGCAGCGAGTTAATGCCGTCTACTACATAATTACAGTAACTGCCAATGTGAGAGGAAAAAAAAAGTCACTGCGGTTCAGCTGCGTTGCGAGACAAAAAGGCAGCACAACAGCGACTTCACATGACATTCTAATACCAGCCAGTTCTGGGACTATTTGAAATCTTGAATTTGGCAGGAATTACAGCTCAGGCTAACACCTTGTGACTCTTCTCTATTGACTAAACCTGGTCATGATGACTTTCATAACTACTATGAAAAATGTGTTCCAGTAATGGCATATTAAAACATCTTCTGTTAGTGCCATCCACTTTTAGTTTAGGATTACGTGTACATTGAAGGAATGTATTAATCATACTGTATATTTGCAGGCTACCATACTATAAAGTTGATTGAATGAATTGATTGATGTATTTGACCATGTCTTCATGCTAATGAGGATATACTTGTGTAATAAATTTGCAGACTTTACATAACAAGACATAATTAAGACTCATGCTCTTGTGTTCCAGTGCTAGGGGAGCTGAGTGGGTGGTGGACAAGAAGTGACGTCAGGGGTTCGGAGTAGAGATTTAGCTTGGCGTGGGTTACAGCTGCAGGCATTATTGTTCCTTTTGTTCCAGCAATCAAGTCTGTTGCTTGTGTGTCTCACCAGACACTACAATAACATTAATGATCCTTAGTGACCAGCGTAGAATATTACATATCATATTACATATTACATATATTACATATCATATCATCGTCTTTGAAAGCCTATTTTACTTCATTTGTCTGCTTGAAAATATGTAAAAAAATTTTTTAAATTAGCATATTGTTTTATTAATAGGCTGTATTCAACCACAAATCAGCCAGATTAATTAATAATTTGGAAAAAATCATGATAGTGAAGCCGCAAAACTCAAAGTGGCGAGGGATACTGTACATGATAAGACCCATAAAATGTACCATACATGTACCACTGTTACAAAGCCAACAATTTTTGCACATTTGTATATATAATATCTACACTGTGACGCCCATTCCCTTTGGTCATGGATCATCCTATACAAGCTATACATTGTAGACTTTAAACGTGTTTAATAATTACGTGGAGCATATTGAAAAGAGAAGGGGATGGTTCTGGAGCTGAAGCCAATCTAATAATTACATAACTCACTTTTGAGGAGCCAGTCGTGTGTTGAAAATAGATATTTTTAAGGCCATCTCAACTACTCACAGAAAGCGGGTTTCTACTCAGTGCTATTTAATACGCAGCCAAAGATTTTCACTCAAGCAGAGGTGAAAAATAACTTTTGCTCCCCTAAATAAGAATAAACAGTTGACTGGAAATGCCCTGTGTTGTGTCAAGCAAACTTCCAAAAATATTTACAAAATATTTCCATCCATCATACCCGATGCACTAGCAGAAGACTCGGGGGCAGGAGACAAGCCAAACCATCGGGACATGAAGCCGCGTTTCTGGGGGGCTGATGCCAGTGCGGCAGCGGACTGAAGGTGCTCCGGTGACTGAGCGGCTGACTTGAAATCAGCTGACGGCGAGGCAGCTCTACCGATGGCTGCGGCGAGAACCGAAGCTGAGGGAGCCGACACGGAAGGTGACTGCGGGGGCGGCTGGGAGGGCACAGGTGGCTGAGGTGTGCTCGGGCTGGAGCTTCCTGTGGAGGCCCCGCTGGGAGGGACGATGGGGGACTGGGACCCTGAGGAGGGACTCTGACCGTTGGCTGGACCAGGTGAGCCATAGCCCTTACTTCGGCACTCTAAGTGCTCCAGGAATCTATGGAAATCAGAAGATAGATCACAAAGCTACCTTCAGCAACAACATCAACGAGATGAGATTGAGGAAAAGATGATAAACTACATCTCATAGTTTTGATCTTCTGTCTCCTGCTGTACTGTTAGCTCTTCCAGGGTAGCGTCTATGTCCAACTGGTTCGTCTCCAGCTGCCTCAGGAGGGTTTCTCTCTGCATACAAACATCACTTGAATGACTGAGCCGAGGCATGCACCACAACTTCATATTTAAAACTGTATCCTGTACGCGGGAAGTTTTCATCCTGGTACACACAAGTGCAAGTTTATATACAGTGGTTACTTGGATAGCTTCTGGCAAGAAATGACTCAGGAAAGTAGCAACAGAATCTGCGTATCATCAACAGATTAGGTGTTTTTCCATAATAAATTTTTTTAAACAAAAGCAAAAATGTATAATTTCTCTTAGTTTACATGTATTAATGAAATGAAATATGAAGAAAATTTTAATTAAGCAAATAAAGCTTGAATTTACGATTCAGTTTCATTCACCCGCGAGTAGTTTTATGTAGACTTGGGTGTGCAGGTAAACAAACGTAGAAGAACACAAAGGAGGACCGAAGAATTAAAAACACAAACATGGCAAGTTGTGAGATATTTTGCTGACATAATTACATGTTTTGAAAGCAGCAAATCGCACGACGAAATATGGTGCAAGTAGTTGAACTTGTCTTCCAGCTCAAAGTTTTTACACGTTCTGGTTTCATTTCCTGCTAAGCAGCAAATAAAGAGGAAAGGATGACCTGAAGCTGCAGGAAGGGAATGTTGAAAAACCTGTGCAGGTATTTCAGGCCAAAGCCGTTCTTCATAGAAGACTCAGCATAGTGGATGTAAGATGATCCCACCGGCCTGCAAAACACAATTGCTGCAACTTATCTGGGATAATTAAAATGAGGAAATGTACAAAATATGTGCTACTGTCTATTTCATGCCTTCATTGGTGAAGTAACAATAGTGGAGCCTTAATAAGTGGGAAAATAATACAGAAGCACCCCACGTACATGTTTTTATAGTACAAAAATGTATTGTTTTTCTCCTCTAGGAGGCAGTCAAGGACACCTTTATAACAATCCCTAGTAAATTATGTCTTCTTACAGTACAAAGCATTCATTAGAGTCCTAAAATGCAACTTTAAATAAAAAAAAACACACAAACACACAGAGATACCAATTCCAGTTGTGTTTGATAGAGTTCCACCTTTTGACAGTATTTCCTTCAGAGTGTTATATTTTCCAGGGTGGTGCTATGTGTTAGTGATGTGTGGCATTGGGTCATGAAGGTGAGCGTTACCTGTTCAGTCCAGCAATCAGGTCCCTTATATCATCAGGCAGGATGACACGATGCTCACCCATGTCTCTGTGGTTTCCCAACACACATACCGGTATGTGATTGGGTACTTTGGGAAGTTCCCTTACAATGTAGTTAAATGTCCTGAAAAAAAAATCATAAATTTATCACACTCTCTCAATCTATGACAAAATAATATAATTAAAAAATAAAAATTAATTACAAAAACTGATTCACTACGTTGCTGCTGGGGTGTGGACTAAGCATATTAAAATGCTGAAAATAAAGCCAGCAGATCTAGTATAGCAGTAAACAGAACCAGACGCTTCAGGCTTACTTTTTCACACAACTTGAAAGCCATTATAAGGTCATGTCTGCCTTGGTTAGGTACTGCGTCAAAGGTTTATATTCCACCCTCATGCTGCTCCGACACTGCAAACCACGGCCCACGCAACACATACACGCACGTGCATTAGTCAAGTTTGTTGTGAGCTAACAGTAGCAATTTGGCAAAGTTTAGCTACTAACGCTAGCTATTATTGAATGTACAGTAATCTCTCACTCCTTCGCGTTTCGAATTTCGCAGCTTGACGCAATCATAATTTTTCAAAAATATATTAATTAATAAATCATATTGTTTCGTGTTTGAATGTGTCCGATTATTAGTTTAAAAAAAATGCATATTTCAGCAACTACGCTTTTTTCCCCTAAATTAAGACTTTTGAAGCATAAAAATGGCTAAATGATCTAAAATACAAATATAAGGCATTCAGAAGATGCATTCAAATATGTTGTGATGATATGTAGTACTCTACACAGATCAGTAGGTGTCAGTAATGTTACTGTAATTTTGGGTGAAACACACAAGCACCAGACTTGATCGCCGGAACAACAGGCTTTTATTGCACGTTTGAATGATCTCACAACAGGTACAATAATCCTTAACACAGGCTACTGTTACGGCCGTAACCCACGCCAAACTAAAACTCAAATCTGAACCCCTGATGTCACATCCTGTCCACGTCCTAGCACCGGAAAACAGTTACAGCAACACACGTGAGCATGAGTCCTATATGTCTTAGTTTCTCTTATTATGGCTACTATATTGAGTAACAGGAGTGTAAAGGTGACTATAGGGGTGTTATTTCATGTCTAGAGAGTTCTAATAATGTTAAAAACTGTATTTAGAAGGTCGAAAAAAGGTTTTCTATGTTCTAACTGAAAATATCCCATTTATAAATAAGGATATTTGCTTGTTTACACTACCGGTCAAAAGTTTGAGAACACCCCAATTTTTCCAGTTATTCATTGAAATTCAAGTTGTTCAAGTCCAATGAATAGCTTGAAATGGTACAAATGTAAGTGGTGAAGTACTAGTGTACATCATAACCGTCACTTTGTACATGTCATATGATGGCAGCGGCCAAAAAAAAAAAGTGGAGAACAGATGTCCGCAGCCACACATGGATAATGAAACTTTCATCTTTATTATTCTGGTTACGGATAAACTAACTGAGCGGTAAGATGCGTACATCTATAACAAAAGTTATCCGTTCACTTGTAGCGGTTAGTTATGTAGAAAAAAAGACAATTGTTTCATGGATGCGCTTCACGTCATGAACTCTACGATAGAAATGTGTTTTCTATAAGTTTGTTTGTCAAACTACTATTTCATGATGAATTGGAAAATATGGGCATTGCTGAAAGCTATTTTATATGTTGCCTTGACTTCGGCTGTATTGTCTTTTGCATAATCTTTTTAATTTCTCGTATACAGTACGTGTAATGTTTGATTGCAAATGCTAACTGGACGTGATACATTAAGCGTATGTCTAATGAACGCTATGTAGCTATTTTGACTGACATATTACTTAGTTTATGTAAATTATCTTTAAGTGTAATCATCTTTACTGCCGTATTGATTTGAATTGTGAATTACTGAATATCAACTATTTTGATGACATGTAAACTTTGAAACTGTCAATGTGAAATACTAATCATTACCGGTTAGATTTTATATATGATATACGTTTTATAGTAAGAGGTACATCATTTTGATTGTGTGCACCCCTGATGTACAATGTACATAAATACTCATATTGATAAATATGTATATTTTCTATGGTGTAGTAGAGGGTAGATCTTTGGGACATAGTCATATTAAAAGTAGCCCACAGGCTGAAAAAGTGCAAGCACCCCTGTGCTATATTGAAACATGTACAGCCTATTGTTTACATATTGACCACAATTAATTTGTAATTAATCAAATAAAATATTGTAAAATCATGTCACTGTGCTTTATTTAGAAAAACATGCATAACCCGTCTGCCCTGTTGGCACTTGACAGATAAGGAGTGGAAGAAAAGGCAGAGGGAATAGCATTTAAAGTTAATGAATGCATTTATTGTTCAAGCCTTTGAAAACGACTCTAATGTTGACATTACGACCGACAGTAAATTAAAATATATTTTTTTTAAGCGGCACAACACAGCAGCGGTTGTCTGCCTCCCATGCAGCCCACCACCACAGCTTCAAAAATCCTAGGGGACAACCTGTGTACTGTATGTACTTTTTTATGGTTTGGCTATTCCTGCGATTTATACTCCAGAGCGACTTATACTGTATATGTTTTATTTCACACTGACAGCCGCGAGAGGGTGCCCTAGGTAAACATCAACTTATAAAGACCGCTGAGAAAGACAGAACACAAATGTCCCATCCATCCATTCATCCATCTTCTACCGCTTATCTCGAGATCGGGTCGCGGGGGCAGCAACCTAAGCAGGGAGGCCCAGATTTTCCTCTCCCCGGCCAGCTCCTCACGGCGGATCCCGAGGCGTTCCCAGGCCAGTTGGGAGACATAGTCTCTCCAACGTGTCCTGGGTCTTCCCCCCGAGGCCTTCTACCAGTCGGACTTGCCCTGAACACCTCCCCAGGGAGGCGTCCGGGAGGCATCCTGACCAGATGCCCAAGCCACCTCTCATCTGGCTCCTCTCAATGCGGAGGAGTAGCGGTTCTACTCCGAGTCTCTCCCGGATGACAGTACTTCTCACCTATCTCTAAGGGAGAGCCCAGCCACCCTACGGAGAAAACTCATTTCGGTCGCTTGATCTTGTCCTTTCGGTCACTACCCAAAGCTCATGACCATAGGTGAGGGTAGGAACATAGATCGACAGGGAAATTGAGAGCTAGCTCTCTCTTCACCACAACAGACCGATGTAGAGTCCGCATCACTGCAGACGCCGCACCAATTCACTTGTCAATCTCCGTTCCATCCTTCCCTCACTCATGAACAAGACCCCACGGTACCTAAACTCCTCCACTTGGGACAGGAACTCATCCCCGAGCTGGAGATGGCATTCCACCCTTTTCCGAGCGAGAACTATGGACTCGGACTTGGAGGTGCTGATTCTCATCCCGGCCGCTTCACACTCGGCTGCGAACCGATCCAGTGAAAGTTGAAGTTCACGGCTCGATGAAGCCAGCAAGACCACGTCATCTGCACAAAGCAGAGACTCAATCCTCCAGCCACCAAACCAGAACCCCTCAAAGCCCTGGCTGCGCCTAGAAATTCTGTCCATAAAAATAATGAACAGAATTGGTGACAAAGGGCAGCCCTGGCGGAGTCCAACCCTCACTGGAAACGGGTCCGACTTACTGCCGGCAATGTGAACCAAACTCTGACACCGATCATACAGGGAACAAACAGCCTGAATTAGCTGATCCAATACCTCATACTCCCGGAGTACTTCCCACATAATTGCTCGAGGAACACGGTCGAATGCCTTCTCCAAGTCCACAAAACACATGCAGACTGGTTGGGCAAACTCCCATGCACCCTCAAGGACCCTGCTGAGAGTGTAGAGCTGGTCCACAGTTCCACGACCAGGAACTGCTTCCTCATAGGAAGACGTGTCGGTGGGATTGAGGAGGTCTTCGAAGTATTCTTTCCACCGATCCACAACATCCAGAGCCGAGGTCAGCAGCACACCATCCCCACCATACACGGTGTTGACGGTGCACTGCTTCCCCCTCCTGAGATGCTGAATGGTGGTCCAAAATCTCTTCGAAGCTGTCCGGAAGTCACGAGAACACAAATATCTCCAAAAAGAATATCATATTTTGCATATTACAAGCTGCAAGTAAACTAGTTATGTTAGGTTGCGTTGTTTAGGCTATAATTATCTGAATAACTGTTAATATGTTATGTTAACAGACCATCTATTCACGTTATGTTAACAGACGCTGACAGTACGGTACGGTAATTTGCTTCACCCAAGCTAATATATGCAATTCGGATCCCCCTTAAGAATAATACTTCCAGTGCTCTGCTTGAAACACTCAGTTTTACTGCCATGTAAATGAACTGTGGGAAACGTAACACCTCCATGCATATTGCAGCATGAGCGCTCACTCTCTCACACACGCACACGCACGCACACACGTCATACCACTGCTTGGTAATGTCAAACATCATGATGACTCCATTGCAGTTCTTGTACACATCCAGAAATTCTGCATCAAGGGCCACCTCGTCTGACTACAAGACACATATACAAATATGTTCAGAATGCCAACACATATTAATAAACACTCACATTGTACATCAATAACAGCCTGCTAGATCTCTTTATCCACACCCACCCACCCTCACATCTTATGACTAAGTTTAACCCATGGCAGTCATGTGATGGTCATTACCTCCTGCGGCTCATTCTCCAGTTTCAAATTGTCGCCTCGCCTTTTGCCTTTTCCTGAAAGAAGAAGAGACCGCAAGTTTGTCAACTAAAATAATGAGTTAGTTAACATGTGGAGCAATCAGAGAAACTGATGCTTTTCTGAGAGAAAAATACCTTATGCAGTGTTCCCTCGCTCCATCACGGTTCACATTTTTTTCCCCCAATTTTAGTGTTTTTTTTTTTTTTTTTTTTTTTTTACAGCGTACAAACGATGTTACAGGCCAAGCCTGGCCCTTTAAGAAGAATTGCATTGTGGGAATGTGACTGTTGTAGTTCTGTAGCTAACAGTGTGAGCTACTTGCTAAACGCCATTATTGTGAACAACAGAAGACGTGTGAGGAAGAAACGACGACAGGAGCAATATGTTTTAACAAGGATACAAAAAAGCTACGGCCGAACAGAGACGAAGGATGAAGAGGCACAGCCAAAAAAGTGAAATACGCAAGAAGTCACTTAATTTCTTGTGTCCAACTTAGTAGGTTGATCATTAAAATTCAAATGACATTTGAACTTTGAACTAGTGTTTAAACAAGAGAAAAATGTGAGAAAAGTGTATAAAGTGTATGGTGAGGGGTTTTGGGAGGCTATCCCCGCGATAAACAAGGGAACACTGTTCTTCAAGTACAATGTTTCCCCTAGGTTTCTGCCTTTTGGTGCGGATTTGTATTGCAATCGCAGTTACATTTCACCAGCAATAGAAAGACTCCAAAATCCACAAAGTCAAAATAATGACATGTCATTGAATGATTACAATCGCTCATCTGCATGCGATGCAGACAGCAAATGGTTAATTGCAATATGACTATGTAGAGACAGAAATTACATGCTGATGCGTACATAAGAAAAAAAATACTTAGTTTAATAAAAGACCAATGTATAGACGTGTTCTGCATGAAAGATATAATGAAGCGAGACAAGGCAATTCCAGCAGAAACGGCCTGTGAATGCAGAAGCTCAACTGAAATGTAGAATAAATATTGAAATAAGATAGTTTTGAAATCTATTCACTGACTGAGGTTGGAACCAGCTACCATCAGCTTGGGAGACAACCACTCTCCGACCTGAGCCATGCCACCGTGCGTAGAATAAGCAGAATGTTACATGCAATGTTAAATGTAAAATTAATTTCCACCAGTAGTGGGCGACAGTGAAACTGTCGTTTAATTTTCAATGGGAAACATGTCATAGAACAGTGGTCATCAACCTTTTTAAGACCAAGATTCCTGGTCTCGGCCGTGAACCTGCAAGATCGACCAACCTTGCAGGGGTTCGCGGGTTGCTGCCTGGATAGTGGCGAGGCGTACGGCCATGTTCAGCGGCCAAAATGCGTGCCTGTTGGTCACTCTCGGGGAGGTGAGGGAACGGATTTGATAATACATTTTTTTTCAAATGTTCTCACGATTGACCGGAAAAGTCCCAAAGATCGACTAGTAGCTCACGACCGACGGGTTGGCGACCACTGTCATAGAAATTACAGAATTATGAAAAATGTGAGAATTTTTAGTAAAGTCCTGATGAAGATTTTGATGTGGAATGGTTTGAAGCGGTTGAGACATGTGGGAGGAGTTACCTGACCAAAAGCACAGAATTTGGAATGTAAAAATGGAGAATTGTTGTTGAAATGTATAAATATGTTGTACGATTACGCCAGGAGTGAGGATCAAAGCAGCAACCATCGGGTTGAGATCTGACCTATCTACCACCTGAGCCATGTCACCCTGTAGAATAAGTGGAATGCTATGTTAAATAATTTTTCACCTTTGTTTTTAGCAGAGTCAAAACTGTGGAATTTGAAATGTTGGAACGTAAAAATGCAGACTGAATGTTGACACATATAAAAAAGTTGGATGATTGCAGCGGGATTGAGGCTGAACATTTTGACATTGGGTTAGTTTGAATTGGTTGAGAAATGTGGGAGGAGTTAGTGGACAAAAAATGCTTCTCAGCATTCACACAATGAACGTGACCTAATATAAGGTTAAGGGAAAGACTTAAGTAAATAAACACTAGCGTCGGGAAGAATTTTTACACACTGTTTAGATGCTTGGGTCATATAAACACAGCAAAAAAACAAACAAAACATCTAAACTCAGAATGCAGCAACACAACACAATAGGCTGGACAAGCCACTGCACACAAAAGCTGAACTTCTACACACTACAGTGGTGCTCACCTACACCTTCACCAGGATATTTTTGGCCTGAGATGAGTGCGAGAGTTTCAGAAAATACACAGATGAGTGAGGACAGGAAACGAGACAACAACCATGCATGAGGTGTTGTGAGGTGTCATGGGACAGGGCGGTCTGATCTGTGGCGATGCCGTCACACTTTTGCTCATCACTTACCTTTGTCTACCACGTCCCACACCTCCACCTTGACCACGTCATCTGTAGCTGAGAGGAACACACAGGCGGCACTGTCATGCATGTGCTGTGTTGTAAAGACAACTATTCTAACGCACGTACTATGATGTTACTCTAACAAGCTTACTGCTTTATCATTTACTTAGAAGAGTACAACAATACACATTGCTAACAATTAAAGAACTCCAGCTAAATCTCACGGTTTTACCTTGATATGGAGCCACTGGAGTGATTAAAAAAGGCAATAAAGAGTATGTAAATGTGCATTCAAGATCAAAAAGAAAGAAAAGATGATGCAATGACTAACTTGACTTACTTTTGTAATTCCAATGGATGCTTGTGGCTTGGATCTCTTGGGTGGGAATGTACTCTTCCACAAACTTCTTACCCTGCAGCCGATACCATAAAGTACTCTTTCCAGTGTTCCTATCTCCCCGGATGACGATTTTCACTAGGGTTGGAAATTTAAAAAACAATTTAATGCATTTTCTTTGAACGTATATGGACCCATAAGAAGCCATAATGTGTAAGGCGTGAATACTTTCATTCATGCAGGTCGCTGTATTCTCAGGGCATTGAATAGATCGCAACGAGACTGTTCAGGTTGTATTATAAGATGTTTGGCCTCTCATTGGAGCAGGCTTCATCACTTCATACTCAAAAACTAGGTAGGACAGCTCTAGTCTGACTAGGTAGGACAGCTCTAGTGTCTTAGAGGGTAAACACTTTGGATCCAGCACCAACCCCTCAGACTAAAGCTGTCCCATCCACATTCAAAATAGTATTCAAAGATGAAAGGCGTGTTCAGCCATCTTACTATTATATTGGACCCCTTTAGCGAAGCGTCTCTGCAAGCTTTGGTTCATGGACTGCAGGCCGGCAGGGATGTTCTTCTCCCGGAGCTGCTGGCCTGGCTCAGAGCCCACCAGCTTCTTCAATGCCGAAAACATGTTGACGGAACCTTGCAAACGTCGACAATGTACGGCTGGCCTTCCGCGGTTCAATTGGACCGGCAGCAAACTCAAGAAAATGTCGCAGATGTTACGTTCAAGCTCTGATCTGCTCTAATCAAGGTGTGTTGGTTTTGCCAGAGAGCTGGAGATAGAAGTGGGCATCACGGCGTTACAGAGTCATCTGTGGAGGAGGAAAATAAATAAATAAATAAATAAATAAATAAATACCCACCAAAGTTTGCAAACACAAAAACTGAAGGATGTGGGGGTCACATATACAATAACCCTTGCCACTTCGCTCTTCGAATTCCGCGGCTTCACTCTATCATAGTCTTTCAAAAATATATTAATTAATAAATTATGCTTTTTCGTGGGTGAATATGGCCTATTATTTGTCAAAAAACATGCATATTTAAGAAAATTATATGTATTTTTTGCCTAAATTAAACATTTTCAATATAAAAATGGCTAAATGAAGTAAAATACAAATATAAGGGATTCAGAAGACGCATTGAAAGAGGTTGTGATGATATGTAGTGTTCTACAACGACCACTAGGTGTCAGTAATGTTACTGTAATGTTGGGTGAGACACACACAGGCACCGGAATTGATCGCCGGAACAACAGGCTTCAGGGTTTGCCCTAAGATTTTTTTTAAGCTGTGGTGGTGGGCTGCATGGGAGGCAGACTGTCGCCGCTGTTGCAGGATTTTTTTTTTTTTTTTAGTATTTAAATTTACTGTCGGTAATAATATCAACATTCGGGTCATTTTCACCGGCTTGAACAGCAAATGCATTAATTAGCTTTAAATGCCTTTCTCTCTGCCTTTTCTTTCACTCCTTATCTGTCAAGTGCCAACAGGGCACTTTGTTTTTCAAAAGTGTAGTGAAACGTTTTTATGATATTTGATAAAGATTTTATTTCAAATTAATTGTGGTCAATATGTAAATATTAGGCTATACATGTACCTATATAGCACAGGGGTGTTCACACTTGTTGAGCCTGTGGGCTACTTTGTCCCAAAGATCTACCTCCCACTATAAACATAAAGAATACAGTGTGTGTGTGTGTGTGTGTGTGTGTGTGTGTGTGTGTGTGTGTGTGTGTGTGTGTGTGTATATATATATATATATAACACATACATACGCACACACATTTTTTATATTTTATTTGGAAATATGAGTATTTATATATATATATATATATATTGATTGAGTTATGATGTGATAAAGTTGATTTGAGTTTTATATATATATATATATATATATATATATATATATACAGATTTTTTATATTATATTTGGAAATATGAGTATTTATGTACATTGTACATCAGGGGTGCACACAATCAAAATGATCTACCTCTTACTATAAAACATATAGCATATGTAAAATCTAAGCGGTAACCTTTGCAACTACTTTTCCTAAATACTAATGATTAGTATTTCACATTCACAGTTTCAAAGATTACAGGTCATCAAAACAGTTGATATCATTCAGTAATTCACAATTCAAATCAATACGGCAATAAAGACAATTAATTCCACAATAGTTGTTTACATAAATACAAACATACATATGTTTACATATGTAAATGAAAATAGCTACGTAGCGTTTGTCATGTATTACATCCAGTTAACATTTGCTATACAACATTACAGATAATGTATACAAGAAATGAAAAGGATTATGCAAAAGGACAATGCAGCCGTAGTCAAGGCAACGTATTAAAAAGCTTTCAGCAATGGACACATATTCCAATTCATCGTGAAATAGTAGAGCTCATGATGTGAAGCGCATCCATTAATTTTTTTTTTTTTTTTCTACATAAGTAGCCGCTTATGTTTAGTTATAGCATAATCGGAATAATAAAGATGAAAGTTGCATTATCTGTGTGTAGCTGCTTGTTCTCCACTTTTTTTATGCTGCCACTGCGGCACAACAGCAAATCAGGAGGGGGCTTAATGTCAGCCGACTGATGTCATATGACATCTATGAAGTGACTGTAATGATGCAGGTGACACGCGACCCACACTACCTTCGTGATAATGGGCACCCCTGATATAGTATATACAGTATGTCCATCCATACACTGTATTACTTGACACTTTTTTCATGTTAAAAAAAAAAAAAAAAGGCGGCTTTTACTGAGCCGTGGCGCCCCGCCACAACCCATTATATGTCGCGGAAAGCCTGGGTTTTTATTGCAGGTTTGAATGATCTCACAACCGGCACAATAATCTCAACTCTGAACCCCCAACGTCATTTTCTGTCCTCCCTCCACTCATACCCCCTAGCACCGGAACACGTTTACAGCAACACACACAAGTACGCTGTATTTTTGTCTTAACTGGCTTACTTACTCTTATTATATGTACTATATTGGGTAATACGAGTGTAAAGGTGACTATAGGGGTGTTATTTCATGTCTAGAGGGCTGTACTAATGTAAAATAACGTATTTAGAAGGTCGCAAACAGGTTGTTCATGCACTAATTACAAAAATATTCCATTCATAAATAAGGAATCCTATTTTGCAGAAATTCACTTATAGCGGTCTGGAAGCAATTAACCAGGATTAACACAGGATTCCTTTATATTACGGGTGCAACAACACAAAACATTCACCGTTCGGTTCAATTCGATACTTTAGTGTTACGGTTCAATACAAAAAAAGAAATTTTCATGTCTTTTTAAACTTGTATTGTATTGCAAATTTACCTCTAGTTGGTAGGACACACATTCATCAAGTAGTGGTACAGGAAGATGCAGCATTCAGGAAAGCCATAATCTTTATGAAGGGTAACCCTCCATCACACGTCACAAAAGTACTGCGCTCACACAAGTACTCCTCTGCTGGGCTGGCGAGCGCAGGCCTCAAAGATGATGACCCCCTTCCTCACCTGAAAAAAAATGTGATTTATAGCAGTGTTTTCCCGAGGTTTAGAATGTTAAAACTGACTGCAATGTGATCGCGCCTCTGTAGGTGGGGGGAGTTGGTCTGAAAATCTATACACCGATACAAACACATCATGCATGCACATGCACTGCATTACGATCGCTACTCCACAGTTACACTAGACAAACTTCATAATAGAAAGCAATAGAAAGACTCCACATTACACATTACTATACAAAAACAAAAAGACGTGTCACGTAATGGGTGCCATCGGTCCCCCACACGTAATACAAAGAACAGATGACAAATTGCAAACGTGAAAAAATAACAATAAAATAAATAAATAAAATATAGACCTGTTGTATGAAATGTGCCCTTAAATGACTTCTATTGTGATTGCTTTCTATCAGCCCAATCCCCCAACACACACACGCACACACATATATACAAACGCACGTGTAAACCAAGTGTAACGAGAGAGGAGCGATCACATTACAGTCTGCTGTGCGCGTACATGTAGGGGACACACTTGATTACATGATTTAGACAGCAGGTATACAAAGACACATAAAACTACTCACTATTACCATGATTACATTTTGAAATGGAGATATTACAATATAATTGGTACTGTTACTGTATGACAATATATACAATATGATGATGATGTTGGAGAGATGCTACATGACATCATCAGGTTAATTCCTTCTTTGATCGAGTTGACATCGTCCGTGCTGTGTGTGTGTGCGCGTTTGGGCGTGACGCTGTGATTAATTCATGTATTCATTCATTCAGAACCATTCAATACCAGACTTGCATTTCGAACAACTCTCTCGCCAACGTAACCACTTAGCATTAGCTCAGTATTAGCTTTCTCGACAGCTAGCTCATTAGCGAAGAGTATGCATTTTAAAACGGCAATGTTTGGAAAATAATGATGGCCAGTACAGGTACAGGTCATGTCAAGGTCGCCGTGGGACTGAAAGAACGACCGATTTTCATTGAAAAACCCCCAAATAATATGTAATGTCAACCTCAAGCAATGTTTGTTAGCAATTCAGTCAGCACTAGCTTAGCTTCACATTTGCAGTAATTGCCATACACTGACAGCTACATTCGGCAATGCACTCTTTAGTGACAATGGACCAGATACTCACGGTTGTCAAAGAGAAAGTGTACTTCCGACATCTTGTTATTTTCCCCCCTCTGTCACACATCCATCCCTACTGCAACATTATGGCTACATTCCTTTGCAAAGAGAGCGATCGAGCCCATCCAGCATAAAACTAGACAAATACATTTCATTTTATTTCCGTTCTCATTTCACAATAAAGCTACAAATAGCTATTTCAATAGCTTTATTTTGTTGTAACCTCATTTTTAGAAATTGTCTTTCATCTGACTTGATTTTGTGTGTGTGTGTGTGTGTGTGTGTGTAAAAAGCCGACTGCAGACCAAAGCTGCCGACTGTGGTTCAACCGTCTTAATTACTGGCGTGTTTCTTTTATTTTGAAGGAAAACCTTTACGGCCTACGGGATGTGTTACCGAGCGGAACGGAAGCCGTGCTGCAAAAGAGGATTGTTTTCATTATTGTTAAAATACGGGGAATGACCAAAACGGGGAAAGCGCCGTGAAAGAAGGGGAAAATACGGTAACTTCTCGGTAAAAACGGGAGGGTTGAAAGGTACGGAGCAAGTTTCAACGCAGCATAGTGAACGATAAACGTATTTTATTTTGAAGAACACTTACAACGGGTCATTGACAGTGTAGCAATTGACTCGCCTCGCTTGCGTACAGGCAGCGATACTGAAAATTTTGGTGTCGATTCGATACCAGGTATATACGGAACCATAGTTTTTTCTTAGCCCTCTGCATCTGGTAAAAATTAAATAAATTGATCATTATCATCATGAGCTATATTATTAGTGTTTCAACCTCACATTCTTTAATTTTTCTTTATGAAAGTTTGGACACATTTTCCCTAAGGTAAGTGTTTGTTTCAAAACAAAATAACAATGTGTGTGTGTGTATTATACATCATATATATATATATATATAGTCATCAACAATGTATAACACTATACACAACACTATACATTTTGTGTAAATAAAAATTGAAGAGAACTGACAAATATCGACTTCGTACTGTGCTGTATGTGTATCTGGTATCGGAATACCCAATTGAACGATCCACTCACCCTTTTTGCTCAGCAACAGTGTGAATGGTTGTCTCCATAGAAGTAAGGTAGGGTTGTCGCTACAAGTGTCCTGTGATTGACAAGGTGACCAATGCAATGCACCTTTTAGCGTACATCCGTTGGTTAGGTTCCAGCTTCCCCCAACCCTGGACAGGATCGGTGTATAAAATGTATGGATAACTTAAAATACATTTGCGGAGATACTAAAAATCGCTACTACTGTACTGTAGAGCCGTACAGTATCGTCCTGCGCCTCCGAGAGGTAAACATGATATTGCAGCAGTGAACACAGCATCATCAGGTGTCACCTTTCAACCCAACATGGTACCTTTTGTAGACGCGAATCCCGTTAACATACTTGAAAAATATGTCTTCGTTTGAGTGGTCTTTTATGTTGTTGCACTCTTTCATGCTATTCCACTTTCATGTTGTCAAAAAGAAAGAATTCTATCGTTTATTGTAAAGTAGCATAGAGTCGTAGCTGAAGCCACACTCAGCTGTGTTGGCGTTCTTGAACACACCCCTCAGAGTACCCCGATATTGTGGAAGGGGGAATAATGGCTGCCCAGGAGCCGTCTCCACCATCTTCCCTGGAAGGGAACAAACCTGGCTTCCCCAAGAAAATTTTGGCCAACAACCTGGAGGACAAGCATTTGTGTAACTCCTGCCAGAAAGTCCTGAGAAGGCCCTTACAGGCGCAGTGTGGCCACCGCTTTTGTTCCTTCTGCTTCAAGCAAATCGTGAGGTGGGTACATACACTAAGGCTATGTATGTGGCTAATGAGCTAGCTAGCTACATTCATATACAACTGGACAATGAAACATCCATAAAAAACATTATTTTAACGCCGTCATAATGTATATATTGCCACAGCATTAACTGTTAGGTAATTACAAAGCTTCTAAACCTCCGTACAGTCGTCACATTAATCACATGTATTATAATGTTATATTTACTTTGTTTCAGTAACAGCTGGTTGTTATGCTACACCATTATAGCTCATTTAACATTTAAAGGGGGCAGTTGGGTGAACCTTATAAATGATGCCAATAACGGTTTGCTACTTCCTGACATGTTTTTCTACTGAAAGCAGGTGTAGAAGTCGTAATGATTTGTAAGAACGTCATAAAACTGGCTTGCCTAAATGTAAATGCAGTTTGTTACCATTGCCACTAATGAGGGAGTGTCGACATAACCGAAAGCGATACTAGCCATCGCTTGCACATTTACTTGTGACTTTGTCTAGAGACATAAGGAGAACGGGTGATGATAAATTATTTATTTACTGTAACGAAGGCAGGTTGTTGACACGATTTTCCTCCCTTTGTTCATTTTGATTGTTGTGTTATCATATGATATTTTATACATTTAACATAGTACACAGACAGTCCCGTTATAATGTGTTTGCGAGCGAGGGCCTACTGGTAGCGGCAAGTCTAAATTATCCAATCCATTCCACATTTTATGAACACAGTTTCCAAAGTGCTGTGCATACTAGTCAAACAAAAAATAGTAAATCAAATTTAAAAAAAAACATTTAGAACAACAATAAATATAAACAAATAAGATAAGTAAAACAAAGCAAATTTGGATGAGGTCCGAGATGTATTGAGGGGCCAGGCCATTCAAAGCCTTAAAAACAAACAATAAAATCCTGAAATCAACTGTCAAAGACAACCAGTGCAGGGAGACTAGGATTGGGGTGACGTGCTCCCTTTTTTTTGGTTTCTGTTAGAAGCCGTGCAGCAGAGTTCTGGACTAACTAAGCGAGAGAGTGTATTGAGGTTTATTCCAGAGTAACGTGCATTACAGTAGTCCAGACGTGACAAAATAAAAGCGTGCATGACTTGTTCAAAAAATGATTTGATTTTAGATAAAAGCCGAAGATGATGAAAGATTTTACAATGGCATTGATTGTTTATTGAGCTTAAGTTCACTGTCTATCATGACGCCAAGGCTGGCGGCTGCAGGATGTACGTGGTTCTTCAAGGGGCCCAAGTCCAAAAGGGGGCTGCTGTGATTCAGCAAGATAACATCAGTCTTCCCCTCATTGAGCATTAAATGATTTTGAGGCAACCAGACCTTGACGTCACTTAAGCACGAGAGAGGAGTATCAGGGGGCGTGGTCATTTTTTGTGGGTGGTAAGTAAATTTGGCGGTCATCTGCATAAAGGTGATAGGCAACCCCATGCTTTCTACATATCGCACCGAGTGGGACAAGGTACAGAGAAAACAGGATGGGCACAAGAATTGACCCTGGGGGACTCCACAGTCAAGGGTTGGCGGTGGACGAGGTGGAGTCCTCAAGTCCCATAGTAAGGCATCTCCCTAACAAGACCTAAACCACTCAAGGGCAATCCACCTGACATCCACACAGTTTTCCAAGCCAGATAAAAGAATAGCGTAGTCCACTGTGTCAAAGGCAGCAGTCAAGTCTAAAAGCACTAAAATGGCTGAACCACCAGAATCAGTCATTAAAAATAGGTCATTAAAAACCTTTTAGAAGTGCAGACTCAGAAGGCTATGGAAGGCTCTGTAACCTGACTGGAAGGTATCTAAAATCCCATTTACATCTAAAAAAGGCTGTATCTGTGTAAGTATGTTTTTTTTCTAAAATCTGTGAGACAAATGGTAGTTTTGAAATAGGCAGATTTGATAAAGCTAAAGGATTAAGACCATTTTTTTAAGGAAATGTTAAACAGCAGCTTATTTACAAAGGACGGCACAATACAAGAGGAGAGGCTGCTGTTCATGATATTCCTAACATGCGCCAATGGGAGAGGAAGGAGGCTTAAGTCCGTCAACTACTTGTAATAAAAGCCAGCGACACAGGTTGATACTGATTAAAAACTTTAGAGCACTGTGTCGATGTGGACAAATTAAAAGAAGGGTGCGATATAATGGCTCGAATAGATGCAACCTTGTTTAAAAAAAGTGCAAGAAATTTTTACAACTCTCAGACAATATTTCCAGTGTAGTGGATGGACTGGGGTTGCATTGGCAGACTGCATTTGTTCATGTCAAACTTCTGTCTTGTCATCTAGTTCTGGACCAGAAAAATGCAACGCTTGCATCAAAGAAAACCTATTTGAGGAACCCACCTCCATTCTCAAGCAAGGAGGTGTAAGTATAATTTATACATCTCTGGGTTATAGCAAAGTTTGCATAAAATTCTTACGGAGATAAAATGATGAAGCAGCTTTCGTGGTCCCACAGAATGTACTGGAGATATTAGAGCCGAGGCAATAGTGTGATGTTGTGATCCTTTGGAAACTATGACAGAGTAACGCAACCCTTCAGAGTGTAACTAAACACACGCACTAGACTACCAGTTGACAGAGATCCTCTGCTCTCAGGCTTTTGCAGACAATGCGGCACGGAGAGAAGTGGAGGCCTTGGCAGCCGTCTGTCCCAATGAAGGCTGCACGTGGACGGGGACCATTAAAGATTTTGAGGTGTGCACTCATGCATGCACTTTGACTAAAATACCAATGATGTTACCAGTAATACCCTAGTCACACTAGAGGAAGAATGAGCCACAATGCCTTCAGAATAAAAGTTTGTGGTTTATTCCTGGATATTCAAAATGCATTCTAATAATCTGACTGCATTCTGAGTGCATTCCATAGGCTACACAAGGGCCCGTTCTTGTGGCCAGCCGAATGTTTTGAGCATGCTAAAAACATTTGAGGTAGATTCAAAGTGGAAAAATATGGAACGGCATTCGAAAGGTATACTAACTGCACACTGACTGCATGCTAAATATTCTTACGATATTCCACCAACATTCCGATCACATACGGGAAAAAAAACGCAGCCAACTGGTGCTGAAACGTCACTATAAAGCATCGCCTTATTCATATCACTTCACACGCCAAGGAAAAGAAGAACCAAGATAACTCCACCAGTGGCCGCCGGCGTGGACAGTGCAGAGGTTCTGAAACCCAAGAAGTCCGCACCATTGACGCATCGCCAATTCACATCACGTTATGCCGCCAAGGAAAAAAGGAGCCAAGCTTACAAATTTGAAATCATTTCCCCAATAAGGCGCGAATTTTGAAACGTTTTCATTCCGGGCTGGTTCTGCGTGATTTGTGCTTAGTGTGATGGGCTTAAAAAAGATGAAAGCCAATAATTTCCCTCACACAACCATGTCATTTCTTTGAATTTCACGGCTTCACTCTATCATGTTTTTTCATAAATATATGAATTAAGAAATCATGCTGTTTTGTGGTTGAATATGGCCTACTAGTAGTGTATTTTTGTGCCAAAATGAAGCATTTTCAAGGATAAAAATGCAGTAAAAGACAAATATAAGCCATTCAGAAGACTCATTCAAAGGTGTTGTGGTGATATGTAGTATTCTACACTGATCACTAGGTATCAGTAATGTTACTGCAATGTTGGGTGAGACACACAAGCACCAGACTTGATGGCCAGAACAACAGGATTTTATTGCAGGTTTGAGTGATCTCACAATAGGTACAATAATCCCTAACATGGGCTACAGTTACGGCCATAACCCATGCCAAGCTAAAACTCAAACTCTGAACCCCCGACATCACTTCCTGTCCACTCTCCACTCAGCTCCCATAACACTGTGAACAGGTTAACATGCATCCCCACCTGTAAACGGTTGTCGTGTATTTTAGGTTAAAAAAATATATATATATCAAAATGGCACCCGTCATCCTTTGAATTTCCTGCATGCGGCCCTATGTGGAAAAAATTTGGACATCCCTGCCCTAGACAGACCAAATCAATATGAACCAAACACCAACAGTTAATTACAGTATATTACAAAAGTCCATCGCTGTTTTCCAAAGTCAAAGTTGATGTGGGTGAATATCTTGTTTTGCCCAAAACACAAAGATAATAAGTCTGCTTTGATGACTAAAGAAACTAAAAATATTCACATTTGAGAGGCTGAAAACGGAGGATATTAACATTTTTAAATAAAAAAAATGTTTTAATCCAATAACAAAATACCGGTAGTTGCCGATTAATTGCATAATCGATGAATTGTTACCGCTGTACACCATAAGTTGGTAAGAATGTGATAACACAATTAAAATGTAAGGCATACATCTAGTATTGTAAAAAAAAAAAAAATGCCCACAGTTTTACATGTTTATGTGTTTATGCTTCACTGATAATGTTTTATCCTGAAGCGTTGACATTTGCCACTTTGTTTGGCGCTGTTTGAACGCACCATAGTTGCTGTGCAGAGACGTGAAGTGATGGCATCTGGAGCTGAATCTCATCTGATAATTGCAACAGCCCCTTTTATTGCAAATGTTGATACGAAATCAGAGGCGAACAATTCCTCATTCGGTCCTGGAACGTAACTCCTGTGAAAAGCGAAGATCTACTGTAAATACAGGGCCAGTGTTGCTGATACTGATACTGCTGTGCAAATTGATGCTTTTTCTGTGAAATTGTTCAAGGTCCTTGAATAATTTTGTGGTTTTGCAGGCCAGCCACGAGGGCCTCTGTGACTTTGCCATCATCCTGTGTCCTTCCTGCAAAGAGTTGATGCGAGCCAACGAGCAGGAACGCCACGATGAACGAGAATGTCCAGAGAGGACGCTCAACTGCAAATATTGTAAAGAAGCCTTCCTTTTAAAGAACATTAAGGTGAGATATCCTGCTATGCACGCTGTTTAGAAACCCTATCATGTTGGAAGAGGCTGGCATGAACGCGTATGCATGTATTTGACAGTTACTATGTGTGTGTGAGCACAGTAACAGTTTACATCCTCAGCATAGTGTTCAAGCTTTTGGTTGAATGATTCTTTATTCTGTTTTTTAGGCTCATGATGAAATTTGTCCAAAGTACCCAATGATTTGTGAAGGTTGCGCAAAGAAAAAGATACCCAGAGAAAAGGTATCACAAATGTTTTGAATTCACAAAGCTCTTCTCATTGACTCATTTAGCTGCGGCTCTTAAATCGATTAAGTAATCTGTAGATCATTAGCTTTTTTCATTTTTTTTGTTTTGCAGTATGTGGACCATATTAAGTTCTGCAGTAAATTTAAAGCACCATGCAGATTTCATGTTGTTGGCTGCGATACATCTGTAAGTAGACATTTTCATCATAATTTGCTGTGTGTGTCACGAGCTAACGTCATAACTGCTAGATCCTTTGAATGAACTGGCCACATTATTCCTCTGGAGTAGTGATGACACTGACAGGAGTTCATTGCTATCACAACTTTTCATTCTGATAGCAAACCTCAAACATACCAACTATGCAATCCTTCTAAGAATACTCATTTTGAGTCAAATCAAAGTTATTCCCGATTGGTGTTAATAGGCAGTACAGTGGATCACGCATACTCACCATTCAGCATTCACATCCCCTCAAATTCACAGATTTTTGGCCATGAAAATAAAATTTCTGTGGAAAGCCACCTATTCATGCTTTCTCTCTGTTTTTCCCATAGAAAACACGTCCCATTCAATCGGTAATCATTTATAAATACTAGGAGTATCACAAGATCTCGCAGGATTAAAACGTGACAAAAAAACTGTCTTACTCACACAATGAAGGAAGATAAATACGATCATTTTTTTGGCCTCAATATATTGCCATGTGCTTGTGTGTATGTTTTTCTTGTCTCCCGCCTTCAAACAGGCAGGAAGACGGTTCACTCTTTGCATTGGTTCCATAAATCAACGACATGAATGGAGTGAGCCCTTTTGTCAGTTATACACTCTCTTTATCTCGCTGGGTGGAGGCAGGGCCGCTAGCATACACACAGAGTGCAGAAGAGTGTAGCCTTATGGGGAGCAATGCAAGGTAATGTAGTAGAAATTCAATTAGTAGATTGCAATATATAGTTGTTGTTATTTTTTATATTTTTTCCTTGTACTTTTCTTAATAGTAATGTTCAACTCTCGTCTCATCTCGTCTCGTTCTCGTAGACTTTATGGTCTCGTCATGCGAACTGAGTGTCTTGTAACACACCTAATAAATACTTGACAATAAAGCTTAAAATGAACAATACAGCATACATGTATGATGTGACACGACTTGCTACTAGAGGTGCAACGGTGCAGATAACCCACGGTACGGTCTGTACCTCAGTATTTGGACTATGGTTTGTTACATTTTTGTGCATAACGAGCATGTGCATAACTATTTTTTCTCCCCAAATTATTTATTATTTTTTGTGATTAATTATTTTTAAAAAGAAGCATGGAAATGAAATTGCAATCTACTGTCAGGTAATTAAAAAAATGCATATATTGATATAGCATACAGAAAAAAATTGAAGGATGCGGAGGCCACTCTGTACATTAATTATGCTAAAAGCAAACTAATGTAGGTCAGTATGTTGTACTACAAGCTTTATGTTATAGGTGACTAAGTGGCGTATACGGCATGGCTAATTTATGGTCTATGGTCTATGGTCTAATCTCGTGACATCTCCTTTACTTCAGAACAACTACTAGTAATTGTTTAAATACTGTGCCGATCGCAAGTCATTGAGGAAACTAACTCTTTCTTTGGCAATTACGAGCTATCAGTGCACTCACAAAGGGCTTGTCAACCCATTGGAAATCGCAGGAGGTCATTATATATAACAGTATAACAATATAACCGTCTGAGTCACGGTGTCGTCTTACAAAGAACACTAAACTCATCACACAGTAACTTAACACTCAAAAGGTATACCTCGGAAATATACAAACATGTACCAATACAAGTTTAAAATGGGGGAAAAAACAACTCTTAAAGTTTTCCCATAATGCATTGTGTCTGAGCGTCAGCCTCCCTTTGGGCTCAGAGCTCCTCTGGTGGACAGAGGCAGCATTGCAGCACCGCCACCCATTTTCTGTGCTGCTTGTCCTCCAATTAAATGGTTTACTCAGACAAAATGCATTATTGGAAAACTTTAAAATGTTTTTTTTTTAATTTTAAACCCATATTAGTACATGTTTATATATTCCTGAGGTATACCTTTTTTAGTTTTAATTTGCTGTGTGATGAGTTTGACTTGTCCGCACCACAATATGCAATTTTATGACGTGGACACGTGCATCTTATACACCGGTGCGGATTATATATGCACAAATCTGTTTTTCCCTCTAAATTTTGTGGGTGCAGCTTATACACCGGTGCGGCTTATACACATTTACGATACATTTCTTTAGAAAGAACAAGCTGCTGGCCAAAAATAGCTCCTGGGCTGCTCTTGGGACACCCCTGGTTTATGGGGTTGCAGCGTGCAGCACCATTCTCACACTGAACAATGGCAACACTCATCTTTGTCCCTTTTATGGAGGTGAAGTGTTCAAAAAGAGGTGCACCGCACCTCAACGTCGGGGCAAGCAGGCGGTGGGGCCCCGGTGGGCATGTAGCTGAGGAGCCTCAACTACTGGCGTTTATTTGCCATTCGCGGGTGAGCATAACCTCAGCGAATTGTGGGGATCGCCTCTACTCACTTTTCCTACCAGTTTTTCCTACCAGTCTATAATAACACAGTGGCGAAAAAAAACGTAAAATAATTTATGAAACAAAGAAAAGAGGGCTTACACTGCAAATTGTCCACTTGCACTATGGGTATGATATAAGAAAAAAAAGATTGATTATGTTGTTATTTCTCAAATTTCTATCTATCTTAATGTTTTTGGGAGTGAAGGGGGGGGACGCTTGCTGCGGTAAAATAGATTGACGGATGGCGTAGATTACACATGCCTAACATGTGACTGCCGAAAAATAGGCCGACCGGATGTAAACGCGTTTTGGACATGCATAGAACCCAGTTGAACCGATTGCGTTCCAGGTACGTATTGCGCAGTGACAGGGCCCTGTGATCCGCTTTAACGGAATCGCGGATGGAATCGTGGAATTAGCCAATAAAAACGGAATTTACTGTTTAAAGGCGGAATGTCGCGGAAATTGACATAATTTGAATGAAATGCTGTAATCATGAGGAGAAGGAATGTTTGTTTGGGGAAGTATTTACTCAGCGGACCACTCAATCGTGTCATTACGAACACTGACCCGCCTCCTCCCGAACTTAACATGTTGAAATGGCAATAAACACTTGCGAAAGTTAGCGGAACCTCCTCTTACAGAGCGTGCTTAGCTTAGTTTAGCATGCTAGTTTGGTTATGTGTGTGTGACTCGGGCTGGATGAAAGGAGCGTTTTACAATGCCCGATGACGACGTGCAGGTTCTGAGTGAAAAATAGATGAGAAGCATGTTTATTCTTGCAGTCAGCTCGCCTTGCGGACATTCTCAACACACACAGAACACACTTCCGGCCTACTAAATAAGGGTGCTGTTTGACGCATGTCGTCTAACTGTGTAAAGTGTCATAAAAATATCTTACATATGCAGTTGGAATTGCATCGGTGCCGACATCTTCCTTAATCACAAAACAGGCATTACACAGCACGTTTGTTGAAGATTTTGTAGCAATGTGTGCAGAGGCTAACATCCCATTAGAAAAGTTAGCCAGGCTACATCCAATTCTGAATTACTGGGCAAAATTGTCCATTGATGGATTGCATCAATAAATATAAGGATTGTTGCATTTAATTAACCGACATCTCTGTGATATGAAAGTGGTTTGATTTCGATAGAGCAGAAATGGAGCAAGAGATCATCATATGTAAAGTTTGCAAAGCAACAGCAAAAGGTGGGAACACGACAAATTAGTTCTACGATCTCAAGCACAAACACAAAGTTGAATACGAAGAGTATGTCATGAAGCGTGAAACAGAGTCAGCGAGCATGTCTACACTTACCCAGTCAAAAATACAACATGCTTAGTTTGGTAGACACTAAATTCACTTGCTGTATTGCGCGCTTCGTTACCAATAAATAAAAAAATGTGCTTTACAAGTTGAGACAAGTGTATTTCATTATAACGGGTTAACGTTTGTAGCTTTTTAGACAAATCTCCGCTGAATTGAATCATATCATCATATCCCAAAAATATCGTGATACATGCCAAATCGCCCAGCCCTACTTGCTAAGGGGTACGTCAGTGGTTAATGCCCGTATCGCTGAGCTAGTCAGGGGATTGAATGTGGGGCCCCTCAGTCACAGGTGGTACTCATAACACAAACATTCTCAGGGTCTCACACTGAGATATTTTATTTAATTTCTTTGAATATTTGCTACTATTACTCATTTTCACTGTCCTAAACTCAACATATATTTGGGTTGAGTGATTATACTCAGTATTAAAGCATTCTGTGTACATCTTTAAAAGCTCCATTATTTTGTTTGTTGTGTGCTTGTTTTTTCCCCACATACATCAACACATGATCATTTCTGGAGGATCTAAAAGATGAGGAATATTGCTCTTGATGTATTTCTATTTCTTTGTTGGACATCCAGGTGGAGAAAGAGAAGATCCATGACCATGAGCGTCAGTGTTCATACGAACACCTCAATCTGCTTCTGCATTTCATCATGGGCATTAAGGTGAGCCTCGAGAGTCTGCAGCCTCAGAGCCTGGAGGTGGCAGGCCACAAGCTGCAGGAGCTCCACCAAACCCTCAGAGACTTAGAACTGAAGATGAGCCAGCTCGGCGGAGGTGGCTCTTCAGCCTCGGTGCAGGGTGCGTGTGCTCCGACGATCCTCACCACCTCTTTCACGCCACTGCCCAGCGCTGTGGGCGCCGCTCTGGAGCTGCAGCTCCAGAGCGAAAAGACCAAGGTGGCCGAGCTGAGCCGGCGTTGCCAGGAGCTGGAGCTGAAGGTGAATACATTCGAAAACGTCGTCTGTGTCCTCAACCGTGAGATGGAGCGCTCCTGCACCACCATGGAAGCCTACAACCGCCAGCACAGACTGGACCAGGACAAGATTGAGATCCTCAATAACAAGGTGGCAATTTCAACCATTCCCATTCACACATATAGTGCCCTCCAAAAGTATTGGAAAGTCCTTTATTTTCACTGTAGACTGAAAACATTTGGGTTTGACATCAAAAGATGAATATGAGGCCTGAGAGCAATATTTCAGTTTTTATTTTCAGGTATTACATGTGGATCGGATGCACAACTTAGAAGATAGCACCCATTTTTCATGTGAGCAAAAGTATTGGAACACGTGACTGACAGGTGTGTCTTGCTTATTCAATCAGTCAATAGCACGGAATGTTTACACTACACTCGCTTTCAGATTGGGTAGAATAGCCTGCTTTGTACTTTTTGTCAAATTCCAGCCTGGCCTATCTATTGTTCTTGCTAATGAGTGGTTTGCACCTTCTGGTGTAGCCATTGTGCTCTTGTTCGGCAAGTCTTCTATGAAGAGTAGATAGTGATACTTCTGATCAAATGTTTTCCTTGGTCTACCTGTTCCATGTCTGTTACCTAGTAGTAACAGCACCTTACCTAACAGTAGTTCCTTTCTTCTTCAGGACATTCCAAATGGTTGTACTGGCTATGACCAACGTTTTCACAATGGGTGTGATTGGTTTTCCATCTTCCCTCAGATTCACAATTGCTTGTTTTCCACCCGTAGACAGCTCTCTGCTTTTATGTTGTTTTCACCTCTAAATGTAGTCTACACAGGCAAAAAGCTATCCTTGCCATCTTATTTGTTTGTGTTCAAGGTTCGTCAGCTGGAAAGAACTGTGAGTCTGAGGGACTTGTCCATTGTGGAGATGGAGGGCAAAATGAGAGAGATGTCTGCAGCCACTTATGATGGCATCTTTGTGTGGAAGATCTCAGATTTTACAAAGAAGAGGCAGGATGCTGTCGCCGGCCGAGCTCCTGCTATGTTCTCGCCGGGTAATCTATGTGATGTCTGACATTTGAGTTAGTATAAAATGGCAATGACACCCTCATGTTTTCCAGCCTTTTATACGAGTAAATATGGCTACAAGATGTGCTTGCGCATCTACCTGAATGGAGACGGGACAGGACGGGGCACCCATTTATCACTGTTCTTTGTGGTGATGAGAGGACACAGCGATGCACTCCTCAAGTGGCCTTTTAATCAGAAGGTGAGGTCTTTTTTTCATATTATTATCTTGATGACCATCCCTCTAGAGGAGATGTAATTGAGCTGAGACTGGGGGGTGGTGGTTCAATAGTTGTTCATAAGCCAGTGGTGTCCAAGGGCTACATACAGAAAGGTCAAAACATCTTAACTTTGGGGTATAGGTGACGTAGCAAGTTAGTGTAATATACAGTCAAACCTGTCTTAGCGGCCACCTTTATAGAACGGCCACCTGCCTATAGCAGCCACTGAAAAATCCCCCGCAGCAAATTTACATGTTATAGACCCTGTGTATAGCAGTCACCTGTCCAACGCGACCAGCGGCCACCCATTTTGTCTCCCTTGGTCAATATCTGACTGCATATAGCGGCCAAATTACCAACTCAAGTAGAAGCTTCATGAACGAAAAAGTTTTGTTTTTCAATCAATGAAGCCGTCATGTGTAGACTTTAATTACTGAGTCCTAGCTCAGTCACAATCATTCACAAGATCCACACAAACTGTCAGTTGTTCCACATAAAAAAGCCGTCTTCTTTTGAGCTTGCTATTTCCTGGTCAAACATGTAACTTTAAGAGCATTTGCACCAAAACATTACCGCAAAAGAGGGTGGGAACAGGACGTGCTCCCAGCGACGCTACAATAAAAAAAAAACATACGCTAGCATGCATGCGGCAGCGGGAGCAAAACTGAGTTCGGTTGTACTTAATTGAAGTATTTTAGAGTGCACTCACGTTATTTTTGATCAATCCTCATCCACAAATCCATCAAAATCCTCATCTTCTGTATTCGACACAAAAAAAGACGTCTTCTTTTCCGTTCGGTACTAGTCTGTTAACTTGTCAGTGTTATTCAGCTCCGAAGCAAAGAAGGAAACTTCTCCTGTTGCTTCTGCCAACTTTATTTATTGAACGCGGCCACCAGACAGCAGATCAGAACACACACACATCTCTCAGCATCGTCTCTCCTTCCTGCTTGCCCACAAGGAAAAGGTTAAACAAGCCCCACTACATAGCTGTCCCGGCAATGCCTGTAAGAAATGACACCGTTTATTTCCTGATGTGCACTGGTCAATACTGTAATGCCGCTTGTTGTGGGGAAGGAGAGACTCACGTCGCCGATGCGCTTTATTGGCTTTATTAACAGCGGAGAACACTGCAGGACTTTACATCCACGCCAACATAAACACACTTCCCAACTCTCTCGAAACTTACAGCTAGCACTGAGCCTAGCTCTCCTGCTCGGGACGCCCACCGTCACTTCCCGTCACTTCCTGATGAACTAAAGCTGTAATGACAACTCTGCCGTATAAAAAGTAAAATATAAAAAACAAGCGTAAGACATTGGATATATTCTATCAGTTATTATTAAGCCTCTAGCTTCCTTTTAGTAAGTAAAAACCTTGGCTATGATTGCACTACATTGTCATGTAGACCTACAAAGTACACTTGGAAGAACAAGAGGTGAATAAATGTATTGCAACTGATGTGAAACTGATGAGGGGTAGGATTAACTAAGCTTTGCTTCTTCCTACTCCTTTTTGGACAAACAAAATTGTGAATTGTACTATGTGATGTGCTACTGTTTGACTCATGCATGTTCAGGATGAATTAAAACCATGAACCATGATAATAACAACAACTTTACAACTTTTATCCGCAGTCCGCAGTGCCCTCTACTGGTCAACTTTATTATTAATTTTTTTCCCCCTTTTTTTTCTTTTTTTTCCCCTCTACTGGTCAACATTCAAACTGGACGCCAATCTGTCTATAGAGGCCACTTGTCTATAGCGGCCACTTTTGCAGACTCCCTCTAGTGCCCGCTATAGACAAGTTTGACTGTAATATAATAATATATTTCATTAGAATTGATTTTATTGTTTGTTTTTAAGGCTTTGAATGGGCTCGCCCCTCAGTACATCTCAGACCTCATCCAAATTTACACTCCAGCGCGCACATTGAGGTCCGAAGGCCAGCTCCAACTGGTGGTGCCTAAGACCAGACTTAAGACCAGGGGAAACCGGGCCTTTTCCGTAGTTGGCCCAAAGCTGTGGAACAATCTGCCCCCTCATGTAAAAACGGCCCCCACAATTGAAAGCTTTAAGTCTCGTCTTAAACCCACTTTTATTCTCTGGCTTTTAACTCGGTGTGAGTCATGTGGTGCTCTGTGTCTTTTATTATTTTTTAGTTTTAATGGTTTTGTTTATTTTAGTTTTTTAATTTAATTTACTTATTTATTTTTTACCTACTTGTTGGATTTATTGCTTTTATTATTTTTACTTCTTGTTTTAAATATCTTACTTTTGTACGTTTCTTTGTTTTTATTTGATCTTTTAGTTTTTACTGTAGTAATTTTAACTTTTACTTATTATTTATGGTTTTACTAGTCTGTGCAGCACTTAGGAAACAGTGTTTATAAAACGTGCTATTTAAATAAAGTGGATTGGATTGGATTGGGTTAGCCATTTGGCGTACAGAGTAGTTTTTAGTGTTTTTACACACTTTTGTGTTTACCTTTATAGCTCACCTTAAAACTGTTTATTTTTCCTCGGTTGATTTCCTTTTTTCAGTGCAGCCTCACTTGATTGACTTGACAGTTTGTTTGTTTTTTTTTATTATTATTTTGATGTGGACCCACCAAAAAACATAATCAAAGTAGGGAAAATTTTAGATTGTTCACGTTTTTTTCAAAATATATTATGTAATAAATCATGCTGTTTTGTGGTTGAATACGACCTATTATTAGTCAGAAAATATCCATATTTAATTTTATGTATTTTAGGCCTAATTTAAGAATTTTCCAGCATTAAATTGGCTAAATGAAGTAGTACAAATGAACTGAAGTACAAATATAAAGCCCTCAGAAGACGCATTGAAAGACACTGTAGTACTGTACAGAAAGTGGAAGTACAAAAGGAACAACAAGGAACTCTCCTAATGTGTTAGTATATTATGTCTTATTTACGGCTTAAATTACTTTTTCTTTAAATATGTCTCCTATATTTACTAATATGAGGCTAAAGGTGACTACAGTGGTGTTATTTCATGTGTAGAAGGCTCTAATAATGTTAAAAACCTTATTTAGAAGGTCATAAACATGTTTTCTTTGCTCTAACTCCAAAAATACTGTATGTATAAATAAGGAATCCGACTTCACGGAAATTCACCAGTCAACGAATGAATTGCCATAAATTACTGTAATTCAAAAAGGCCTGTACAGATTTAACAGACAACAATTAAATGTAGTGAAATAGTTAAAATAGTAATTATTCAGCTTCAAAGCCAGGAAAGGCCTCGGGCAGTTAGTATTTACACATTGTACACAATTAATGTGTCCCATTTCATTTTGTCCTCATCAAGAAAGCTGAATATAACATCCTAGATCATCCACATGGAAAAATCAGGCCTGTCTTTGCTTTTCCACCACCGGGAAGGTGTTTCATTGCCTGTTTACTTTGGCTTTGAAAGCACTTCCAAATGAGAAATAATGCAATGCTGCGACGACAAAATTGTCGCGACCATTAGTGTTCAGAAATTTGGTTTTACTTGACCGACTTTCACCATTTAAAGACTTGTTTGCAGTTCGAAGTCTGCCTTTTGGATGTGATTTGAAAAGTAGCATGTGTGTGGCTGCGTCATCATGCTGCGCCACCTACCTGTGAGGTCAAAGATTGTTAAGAGTTAATCATTGCTGTTAATGGCTGGTGGCACATGTCAGTTCAAGAAGGAGAAATTTTTAAAACATGTTTTTAAACAAATACATATCTGTACCCAGGTCACCTTAATGCTGCTGGACCAGAACAACAGGGAGCACATAATAGATGCCTTCAGGCCGGACATCTCCTCTTCTTCCTTCCAGAGGCCGGTCAGCGATATGAACATCGCTAGCGGCTGCCCGCTCTTCTGTCCGCTCTCCAAGCTGGACTCGAAAAACTCTTACATTCGCGATGACACCATCTTCATCAAGGCCATTGTAGACCTGACTGGACTCTAGGTTTGACTCCATCAGCATCACCACTAACTTTGTTTTTTCCTTAGCGTCTGTCTCATTCACTTGGCATTATGCAAGACTCTTTCTCACAGTGGAACAAATCAACACACATTTATTACACACCAAAGTAAACACGCTTTTTGTGCAAATATACAAGCGTTCTCGTACCAACATACAGATTTAAAGTGCAGTCCAAGGAGATGACATTGGGAGTGCCTCTTCTGACATAGTTGGGAGCACATGGGTTCAGAAAAAATACCCAAGATTTATAGTAGCTTATTTTCACACACATTTTAAAATTACTCCTGCAAATATATAGCATACACAGGTTATATAAACATGAGCTTTTATATGACTTTTGGACAACAACAGGTTAGAAGAAGCCAATTTGTGCTAAATGATGGAGAATATACCACAGACCAAGTAGAACAACTTCTTTATTATTTATTATTATTATTATTAAATGATTTTTTAAAATGAAGCATGAAGCATGATAATTGCAATCTACCGGCAGGTAATTCTCCAATAAATACAATTCTCAAATAAAAAGTAAAAATATTGATATAGCATACAGAAAAATGGGGCCACTTTGATGCGTACATTAAAGATGTTAAAAACAATCCAACAGGTCAGGGTATTGTACTATAAGCTATATAAGATTTGCGTTCTAGGTGAAAAAGCCAATGAGTGTAATATCTAATAATACAGTACATCTCATTAGAAAGAACAAAGAACTAGCTGCGGGCCAAAAATGGTTTTTGGGCTGCACTTTGAACACCCCTGATTTACAGTGTTTCTAAAAAAGTGCAACAGTAAACGTTTAAACAGGGTGATGATTATTTTATTTTTAGTAAACTTCCTTACCTGAAGTGTAGCGTTAATAGCTGCTGTCATCTCTACTGAACAATGGCAGGTTGTTGCTATAATCTTATGCACTCATCTTTGTCCCTTTTACGGAGGTGAAGTGTTCTAAAACAGGTGCACCACTGGGCACATGTGTAAGGAGATCTGCCGGGTCAGAGTCACCTTTGCGCATCGCAGACACAGACGGGTCTCGCCTATACTCTCTGATATATACTCTGTCGCCAAAGGCCTCGCCTTTTTGTTGAGGAAGATTTGTCGCTCGTAGCTTTTTTTTAAAAAAAAGTTGCTGGGGGGGTCTGAATACTCGCTAAATATCGATAGTGATAAAAGTCTCCAAAATGTTTCCTATACAAGCGCTTAGGGTTGTAATGAGTTAACACTGTATCAGAGCATTTTAGGACATTTCAAGTGTCACGATGGCTTCTTATGAGTTAATATATGACTTTTGCAAGTACAGTACATCTGCATTGACTTGATGTTACATTTGTGGGCAGGACAAGCTCAATACGCCACAAGGTTCCGCTAAAAAGCGACAGATACATCTTGTGGTATATCAGCTCCCATCCACAGAGGTGGATCCAACCCACAGTTGGTGTGTACTTGCTTGCCAGATGTTGTAGTAAGACTGTGATGCTTTGAAACACTTTATCTCCTTCCTAAGCATTCACATCATCAATGGTGAACATTTTGTGGTGGTGAACAGGACTTGAATTCCATGAATTCTCAATGCAGTACTTTGAAGATGAGCAGTTCTGTGTGTGTGGTGTGTGTTTGTGTTTATGTGAATACTGTATGTAAGCTAAATTGCCAAATTCCACCAGATGAAATTTTTTTGACTGGCCATATCTCAGCATTTGTGTACTTTATTTTAAACCGCTGGGGTCCAGCGTAGGATTTTACACATTTGCTTACCTTTTGTGTTGACCTTTATATCTTTCCTTAAAAACTGTTTTGTCTTGCTTTTGTTGGTTTCCTTTTTTTCAGTACAACCTCACGTGTGACTATACAGTAATCCCTCGTATATTGCGGTTAATTGGTAATAAGTGGATTTTCGCAAAGTAAGATTCATTATAAATGTAAGTTTTTCATATTTCGTGCATAGTAAACCTGTTTAAGAACTTCTAAACACAGTTTTTAACATTATTAAAGCCCTTTAGACATTAAATAACACCCCTATAGTTACCTTTACACTCCTAATTACCCAATATAGTAGATACAATAAGAGATTATAAAATATTAAAGACATAAATAACACTCATGCTCATGTGTGTTGCTGTAAATGTGTTCCAGTGGCACGGAAAGGAAGTGACATTGGGGGTTGAGAGTTGAGTTTTAGTTTGGCGTGGGTTATGGCTGCAACAGTAGCCCATGTTAGTGATTATTGTGCCTGCCGTGAGGTCATTCAAATTTACAACAAAAGCCTGTTGTTCCGGCAAAGCTTGTGTGTCTCACCCAACATTACAGTAACATTAATGACACCTAGTGACCAGTGTAGAATACTACATATCATCGCAACATGTTTGAATGCGTCTTCTGAATGCCTTATATTTATTTGTGTTTTACTTCATTTAGCCATTTTTATGCTTGAGAATGCTTCATTTAGGGGAATAAATACATAACGTGCTTAAATATAATTTTTTTTTGTTTACTGACACTAGACCGTATTCAACCACAAAGCAGCACGATTTATTAATATATTTTTGAAAAATCATGATAGCACTAAGCTGTGAAATATGAAGCGTGAAGTGGCGAGGGATTACTGTACAGTTTTTAAAAATAATAATAATAATAATAATGGATTCGATTTTATATACCGCTTTTCAAGACACCCCGAGTGCTTCACAATGGAGTGAAGCCATTATTCATTCACTCCTTACTCACATATTGGTGGTGTCAAACTACATCTGTATCCACCGATGCCCTGGGGTAGACTGATGGAAACGTGGCTGCCAATTTGCGCCTACGGCCTCTCCAAACACTACCAAACATTCACTCACAGGGACCTTCTGATTTCTGTGCAACCTGCTCCACCTCCTGAGCCACTGCCACCCTTTGTTACATTTTTCATCGTGTCTTAACACATTGGACCTAAAATCCAAGTAGGGAAAAATGTGATTTTTGACTGTGAAAACTGCTAACGTGTATTTAAAGAAAAAAAATCGTAACTTTTATTGAACCAGGAGATTAGAAATCTCTTTTACGAGAGCGACCTGGGCCAAGTGACAACGGTGTATTGAACTCTTCTTGTAACACAGAATGCAAATCTAAAATGTAGCATTTAAAAACCTGTACAACAAAGTTAAATAGTTGTGTCGACTTACCCCTTCCGCTTTCCCTCAGCAACCAAATGGCCGGTAATGCTTTGATTGGTTCATATGGAGCATTCCCACCAATAGGAAGGCAATGTCATGTTTCATTGCCAAGCAGATCTGATCAATCACGAGGATTTGACTTGACTGATTTACACCATTTAAAGACTCGTATGCAGTGTGAAATCTGCACTTTTGAGGCACCTTGAACCCGGCGCAGTCATGGACTCTGTTATTACTCGTCTAATACTTATGTTGGAAGTTCACGTTTATTCCAAATGGACATTGATATTAAGGTCATTTGGTCTTCGAGTGATGCTCACATTATTTCAGTGTTTATTTCTATGAACTTTACAAGGAACTTCCGAATGATTGATTTGATGGTTGCCAGCATTAAAAAAAAAAAAAAAAGGTATCCTGGGACCAGTTGTTAAAAACGGCAGCTTCCAAGATCATGAATTGTATGTTGTCGTTTTTGTCAAGACGCAAACTGTCACGTATTCAAATACAACAAATGCAGTACTGAACACAGATGTGCGTAACAACCACTGCAATCTGCGCATGCAACAACTTCAAAGCATAGATGTCCATAACGTATGTGTCATCATGTGAAAAAGTATTGAACACGCATGCTAAAATATATTTAATACTTGTTAGTAATGCCAACTTCCTGTAAGGAGAAGCAAGTGGTGCATTGCTCAGGTGTGACTGTGTCAAATCTTGAAGGTTCCGTGGGCCTCGTCTTTAAACTCTGACCTTCCATAGGTTTTACATTGGATTGAAGTTGCGTGATTGGCCCTTCTCACAGCTTTACTGTCTTTCTCAGAAGCCAGATAAGAGTTGTCTTGCTGACATGTCCAGCCTTGTTTCATCCTCATCATGAAACAATGTTTTCCAGTACCGTATTGCTGTTATGTCAGCACCTCCACGCTTCACTGTTGGTATGCTGTTTTTGAGGTAGTGCCATAGTCACCCATTTTTGTGGAAAAACCTGCCGTTTTTGTGCTTAGAGTCTCCATAATTAGGCCGTTTATTGGTAGAAAACCCGTCTCACGTGCCCTGCATTGGTAAAGCCTGAGTTGCATGGAGGAAAACTTCAATTTGTTAATGAATTAGCTTGACATTAACTGCGCCTACCTCACTCAGTGCTACCAAAAATAACACGTGGGACAATGTATCGAAATAGTTGCTTTCACACTAATATACATGCAAAACAATGCTATTTCATACTCATTTATACCCTGCAAAGCATGCTGGAAAGTCGCCGCTCACACTTCCCCTACAGTAAGTTACCTCGCGTTAGTGATGTGCGATACCACTGATTTCCTCTCCGATCTGATACTGAGTAAACAGCCTTTTTTTTTTACCATCCCACTCTACATTTGGGTCACGTAATGTTCCTGTGTCCGAATGTTGGCAACTGACAATGTTTGTAAGTAGGTTAGCGTGGGTACCTGCTATTTCTTTCTCAAGCTCTTTGCCACTGTTCCTTTGTTGTTGGACAAATCCTCAACTAATTCTCTTCCTCGTCCTCAGTCAGAAATCTTGCGAGGATAGAGCGCCTGGTCATGGCCAGTTCGTGGTCAAATGATGTTCACTTGACATAGCTCTTGGCTTTTAGTTGTCATGAGGTGTTTCTTTTTAAAGGCCATCAGTTGGAACGGAACCAGCTAGACTGACGAGCAGCAGGGTTCCTTGGGAATGACTCACTGGTTTGAGCTGGTGTTTTGGCTTTCCTTGTCTTTTTTTGCGGCTATCTTTCTACATGTGTTCTTTAATACCCTTTTGACATAATTGCACATAGCTTCACTTTTGGACATCTATGGTTGGATGTGTCAGCATCCAGTGGAATGTATTTGCTGACTGAAATGTTCCATGCTCATTTTACCTGCAGTATATGTGCAAAACACATTCTTCTGAAAAAGAACCAATATGCTCACGCTGCATGTGATGATGTGCCTGGTACGTCATGCACGAGGTGTTACAAGACACTCAGACTTGGTTCTGTCATTCGTTTTTCATTATTCATTTTTTGTGAAAATGTGTATTTTCCTCTGCTCTCAAATCTGTGTGTGTGTGTGTGTGTGTGTGTGTGTGTGTGTGTGTGTGTGTGTGTGCGTTCAGGCTTTAAAAAGCGTCAGTATGACATACAGTGGTTGTATTTGTGTCATAATGCGTCCTGTAGCAGCAAAGGTTCTATTACTGTAGTATTTTTATTTTTTACTCTCCATGAGTGTAATGATCTACTGTTGCAGAAAAAGTGCCTGTACCTTTTTTTTGTTGAGTTTTTGTTCTTGAACTCACCGAATTGTGAATGTGCTTTCAAAAACAAAAACCCAACGGGACTGATTTGTGTGTTTTTATTTATCGTTGTTATTATTTGATGACGTCTTTGTGACAAAGAATGTTTCCATTATTGCAAACATGAAACATGAATGTAATTTTATTTCAACAATTAAAGTGAGATGTTGACATTTCCATCTAAATGTTTCCACCGTGCGTGTGAAATGTTACCCATGAAGTCCGTTTTGTTAACTTGCTGCTTGGCAGCTTAAAAAAAACCCATGCCGTGCTCAAGGCAAAGAAGCTCCATCTTTCCCGAGTTGTACTGAAATGCACATGTTTTAACATGCTTTTACCACCAGGAGGCGCGCATTGCAAGCATCCATCCATCCGTTTTCTGTGCCGCTTGTTCCGGGGGGGTATGCTGGATCCTGTGCCCGCTGACTTCGGCCAAGAGGCGGGGTACACCCTGGATTGGTGCAGTGCAGACATTTAAAGGAAAACTGCACTTTTGGGGGGGAAATTTACCCATCATCCACATTGGGGTGGACAAGGTGAGACCATTACTCCCATATGGGTGGCGATAAGACCGCTATTAAAACACCTCCAACATGATTTTATGGTTTTATATACATACTGTAACCATGTAGTAACAGGTACATTCATATTAACATGTAATACTGACAGTATTTTCTCGTTCTTTGGTCCTGCTTGGTGGTTTTTGACTGTGAAAACTGCTAAAGTGTATTTACAGAAAAAAACATAACTTTTATTTAACCAGGTTAAAAAGTCATTGAGATTATAAATCTCTTTTACAAGAGCGACCTGGGCCAAGTGGCAACGGTGTATTGAACTCTTCTTGTGACACAGAATGCAAATCTAAAATGTAGCATTTAAAAACCTGTACAACAAAGTGAAATAGTTGTGTTGACTTACCCCTTTCGCTTTCCCTCAGCAGTATTTTGTCGTACTTTGGTCCTTTTAAGCATTACCAGAACTGCCTTCCTGGGCGCATTGATTTCACATAGCAACATACAAACAAACGCCTACGCCTAGCATTAACTTTTCCAAACCCCAAAATAAAAACGCAGCAGCACTAACATGTAGCTTTACCCGTCGATAATCGCCTGAGGCCTTGTGAGCACTTTATGACGCGCTGCGGGCGAGTGTGTGGTAAAGCTAGTTGCTAGCGGGCTAGTAGCTACTAGCTAGCCGGTGTGGTGTGGCGAGGTATTAATACGCCAGTAAAGTAGTTCGATCGGTGTAACAATGTTAATAACAATAAGAACAATGCCGCTCTAGCTTGGTTATTATGCACGTCACATTATATGTAAATGGAGCGTTGGTGGTGCTTTTTGGAGTTTTTTTTTTGTTTCCAGAAGGCTTTATAGGCGGAATATGTGTTTCCCATTACACGCGTTACACCAGGATTGTGGGTGATGGGCAAAATTGGGGAGGGGGAAAGTGCAGTTTTCCTTTCAAAGCCACAATCAGTCGGCGTTGATGACGTTTTCATGCCATGATGGACTAATCACTTAGAGTACACAATACAGTAACTGTGCTTAACTTCAACTCAAGTCCCTAAGTGACGTATAGGAAACATTTAGGAGTGGTTATCATGTGACAATCATGTAAATATCCCTGGATCTGGCTTCCCCATAATGGCAGTGTGTCAGGTAAGCTAGCTCATTTCCAAAAGCTTGTTAAGTTTGTAGCAAGAAAGCTCATTTTAATGTTTTAAATGGTATTGTTTTCAATGAATTCATAGAAAACGAGCTTGGAAAATATAACGATGGCAAAAATGCTGATAGGACACTCTATAAATGTCACTGTTTCAATGATTTTCAATGAATTTTGGCAAAATGTCTTGTGCCTGTGTAGCAGCTTGCTTATACATGGAGCACAGGTACTCAAAAATGACAAAAAAATGTTAACACAAAACACATTTTTATAGTTCTTCAATTATAGTTTTAGGTGCATAAAACGGTTATAAATGCATATGATTTAGAAATTAAAAGGATAAATTAACATTGAAAGCAGGGGTGTCTAAATTGTAGCCCGGGGGCCATTACGGTCCTCGGCACATTCTAAAATACATTCCTCGTTTATCGCGGTTAATTGGTTCCCAGACTCCGCCGCGATAAGTGAATTTCCATGAAGTAGAATTCAATGTTAATAAATGCAATACTTTTGTAGAAGAAAACCTGTTCATAATCTGCTAAATACGTTTTTTTAACATTATTAGAGCCCATGGAACAACACCCATATAGTCACCTTTACATTTGTATTACTCAATATATTAGATATAATCAGAGAAAATAAGACATATTAGACATACATAATATAACAGACTCACACGTATGCAGTTCTTTGTGTTTTACTGGACAGCGTAAATCCTGTGGTGACTATTGTCTCATCAGTGTGCTCTAATGGCAGCTTTAAATGGCTATACACTCGTAATACCCAATATAGTAGACATAGTAAGAGTAAATAAAACTCCTGCTCGTGTGTCTCGCAGTAAAATGTGTTCCCTAGGGGACCTTAGTGGTGGGCGGACAGATGGAGGTTCAGAGTTGAGTTTTAGCTTGTCGAGGGTTATGGACCCAACAGTAACCCATGTTATTACTATTATGCCTGTTGTGAGATCATTTAAACCTGAAATAAATGATGCTTGTCACCAGACAATTACTGGCACCTAGTGGCCAGTAAAGAATACTACATTCACGATAGAATGCTTCTTCTGCCTAGTATTTGTATTTAGTTTATTTAGTTAGTTCATTTAGCCATTTTTATGCTTGAAAATGTTGAATTTAGGCTAAGAATAAGTACAATTAGCTTAAATATGCATATCTTTTTTTAATATACAAATGCTATTCTGTATTCAACTGTGAAACAGCAAACATTTATTTATTTATTCATTCATGTTTGGAAACCCGCAATAGAGTGAGGGCGTGATGTTCGTACCAAGATGGAGCGAAGGACGACTGTACAATGAAATAACATTAAAAAAACAGCAAAATTGAAAAAAGCAGTAATTTGTATGAGGATAAAGATGAAGTATTAGGAGAATAAAGTCATATCAAGAGGAAACATTTTTAAAAGTTCAAAAATTGTAGAGGAAAAAAAAAGTCAATAGAAACAAAACAAAGAAAGTTGCAATTTTTGGAAAGTTAGGTTGGGAAAATGTTAGAATACAATCATAATGCCAATTATCCATTATTGATGTACAAGAAGAAAATATTTATAAAAATAAAAAACAGCAAAAAGTGAAACGTCAAGAGAAAAAGTTCATACTACTAATATGCTTTGTCACCGAGAACACAAAGCTGAGATGCAGGCTTTAGATATACATAACGGTTTTACGTATCTACATGTGTTGGTTTCGAAAATGGAACAATTATTTTCCAATGCGACCCTCTGTTGAAAAAGTTTGGACTTTCCTGATTAAGGTTACTTGTACCTTCATTGAAGACATGAGACATGTGGCAGCCAAATCAAGCCGGACACCACATTCCTGTTTTGCTCTGCTCTTGTGCCCCTGCAGTGATCCCATAGCCTGTGCATTACAGCTGAGCAATGTGTTGTAAACAAAGGATAATAGGAGTGTTTCATGTCTACAGGGCTGTAATAACGTTAAAAATCTTATTTAGTAATTCAGAAACAGGTTTTCTGTGCTCTAAATATTGCATTTGTTAACACTGAATCTGAGTCACCTCAACTGTTGCTTCTGTCCCAGCACCTTCTGCTCCGACCTGAATCTGCCCTCCGACTCTCCTGCAGCTTGTGCCTTTCCACCCTCCAGATTCCCTATTGGACCTGACAATCTTAACAATGTGCAATTCTGATGAGTCATGAGTTCAGGTGAGCTGCATCTAACTTTTAATGGACTTTTTGTGAACTCTTTCGGTGTCTTGGAAAGTCATTCTTTTTGCAAGGCATGTCGAGTCAGACTATTTGTTCCGTCTTATCTTGGACCACTAGAGGTCCACTGCAATTCATTTCCACAGGAAGTTTATTTATATGTCAGACGTGCGCTTACTTATCTTGATCCTGGAGCCCATTATGCGGCCCGGTGCTAGAAGTTTTGATGCTAACGTTATCGCTGCATTTGCTGCTTTTAGGTGATAAGCAAAGTCTTTGGTGCACAACTTGCACACAACCACACTTCCGTCGGGTGTTTTTTTAATTTTTATAAGTAAACTTTGTTGTCAGCATTGACGTAGGAACACAAACACCAAAGTGCTTTTGTCAAATTGAACTGAAAATGAACTAGTTACTGGTTACTCTCCCATTAAAGAAATTGAATTAATAACAGAATTACTGAATCAAAGTAATTAGTTACCAGGGAGAATAATTATTGGTACTTTTTTGAAAAAGCTTCAAATATGTGAAAGAATTGGAATTTAGTTTTGTAGTGGCATGTGCCTTTGAGTGATGTTTTGTGAGATTAGGGCTGAGCTCTACCAAAACGCCAGGGGGCAGTGTTTTCCTGAGAGTGAGCAACCACAACTGTCTTTGACTAGCTATTTAGCTCCCTGTGTAGTAGTAGTAGTAGTAGTAGTAGTGAACAATGGCGACTGAAGCCACATCCAGATGGTTGAAATAGATATCAGTGCAAACAGACACGAGAGCAACTTTCACCGTCAGTATCGGCGTTGTAACGTTGGAAATGGTAATTAATTCGATTACCCGTTAATGGAAAACAATAACGGACAATAAACAATAACTGTTACTCCCAACACTTACATGCGGTGTTTTCAAGTGTTTCAAGTTGTGGACCGTATTTTCACACTTTTTTTTCCATAATTTGGCTGGTCCTGCCACTTATAGTCAGGTGTGACTTATCCATACATTTTCTATGCCGCTTATCCTCACTAGGGTCGCGGGGGTATGCTGGAGCCTGTCCCAGCTGGCTTTGGGCGAGAGGCGGGGTACACCCTGGCCTGGTCGCCAGCCAATCAAACATATAGACAAACAACCATTCACATTAACCTAACATGCATGTTTTGGAACCGGAGTACCCGGAGAAAACACAAGCACGCACGGGGAGAACATGCAAACTCCACACAGAGATGCCCAATCAGGTGCTGCATTTACAGTAAGTCAGTGGTGTGGTGGCTGGCTTTTTGGCGACACCTGGTGGCCGCAATAATTCATTGAGTTGAGCTTGTGACACGGACACTTTTTGTTACTGAATAATTTCTAATATGCTTCTGCCTTGTGTCCGTAAGTAATGTGCAACTATGATAAGTGATAACTGATAACTGTGATAAGTGAATTTCGGCAAAGTAGGATTCTGGGGTATTTTCGTAGACAGAGCAGAGGTTCCAGATCACAAAACAGGATTCCTTATTTATAAGTGGAATATTTTTGTAATTTGTGCATAAACAACCTGTTTGCGACCTTCTTAATAGGGGTTAACATTATTAGAGTCCTCTAGACATGAAATAACACCCCTATAGTCACGTTTACAATCCCATTACCCAATACAGTAGACATAATAAGAGATTATAAAACATATATAAGACTCATGCACGTGTGTGTTGCTGTAAATGTGTCCTGGTGGCGCGGAAAGGAAGTGACTTTTTGGGTTCAGAGTTGAGTTTTAGCTTGGCGTGGGGATTACTGTGCTTGTTGTGCGATCATTCAAAGCTGCAATAAAAGCCTGTTTTTTCGGTGATCAAGTCCAGCGCTTGTGTGTCTCACCCAACATTACAGTAACATTACTGACACCTAGTGACCAGTGTAGAATACTACATATCATCACAACGTCTTTGTATGCGTCTTCTGAATGCTTTATATTTGTATTTTCCGTCAGACATTTTTATGCTTTTAAAATGCTTAATTTAGGTAAAAAATATGTAAAATGTGCTTAAATATGCATTTATTTTAACTAATAACAGGTCATATTCAACCACAAAACAGCATGATTTGTTCGTCCATCCATCCGTTTTCTATGCCGCTTCTCCTCATTAGGGTCGCGGGGGTATGCTGAAGCCTATCCCAGCCGACATCGGGCGACAGGCGGGGTACACCCTGGACTGGTCATCAGCCAATCGCAGGGCACATACAGTATAGACAAACAACCATTCAACCGATCTCCGTACTGTGACTGTGTGGCCAACCTGCTAACCACTAGACCACCGTGCGGCCCTTATTCATTCATATGCATTCATATATATTTCATATATATTCAAAGCGTGACATGGCGAGGGAATATTGTCGTCGGGAAAATACGGTACTATGTATAAAAAAAAAAAAGGCCAAATTTCTTTGAAAACAAACAGTTTTATTGTAATACAGTTTACAGAGAAACACCTGTTGTTTACCCAGTTATAAACAAACAAATCAATAAGAAGAAAATTAATTTACACAGGCTTTTGAAGATCAGCGGTTTAGCATCCTGCATGGCGGGAAAAGGGAACGTTGAAAAGAGTGATTCATTTTGAAGTTGGCTCATTCAAAAAACGTAACCTTACTATGTTTTTACGAGCATCTTTAGTAACACATTCTCTTGTTCGACATACATCTACCGTATTCACATTTTTCCAAGAAGTATGAAAAGACAAAATGATGAATTATATACTAAATAATAGGTCCTGCCTTGGTTTCATCAAACATGTAATATAAATGTTTCAGTGTTTTACCGCACGACACAGCGTCATGACTCGGTCAAAATACATTTCCACTCAATATGATGTGTTTTCTCTTTTCATTTGGACGTCTATCCTATTAGGGGTTGTATGGGGAGAGACGTGAGGAAACCAGGGGAGGATAAAGTGACACAGACGAGTTTAGTCACACAAAGACAAACAAATGGTCATTTTTACTGGGATGTCTGCTGTGCCGTGTGATATTCTTGTTTTTGTCACGGTTGTGCTGACCCAGATCAAGTTTTTCACTGTAATATTGTGTCATGCCCCAAAAATACTTTCCTGTATATTAACAACTTGTCATTTCTAGGGATGTAACGGTACTTGTATTCGTAATTGATTTTTTTTTTTTTGCTACGGAACCAGAGGCGTACCAGAAAATCAGAATTTTCCCTTATTTTTCCGGAACATTTCCCTTATTTTAGAATGCAAATGTTGAGAAGTACGGTCATGGCTAGTGATGGTGCCAAAAAGAAACCCTAAAATTCCATAGTTGCAAACCAGAGCAACATACCAAAATGTGACGATGGCGTACCGTTACACCCCTATTAACGAGTCAAATACCCAAACTTGGCTTTTGAGATGGGTTACTACTGTACATAACATAATGCCCACGTCAACACACATGCCTCCTGACAAACGCTGTTGGGGATAATCCTGGAATTGTTCTGTTCTCTTTGGTGTGTGATGACATTTCACTGAAGTCCAGTAACATGTATATCAGTGTCAGCACAGGCAGCAGGACTGGATGAGGCAGCCTGTAAGAGAACAATAGGATGTGTTGGTCTGCATGGAAACAGCAGGCTTTGGTTGCTGCATGGTGGGTCGGGGTTTAGGTCTGGGTTGAGGTGGCTTGTGGGCAGTCCAAACAGGATAGTAGCAATGTTGTGGTGGTCATAGGCGCAGCGTTTAGGAACGTTTCCTCCGTCCCTCCAGGTTTCTGAAGTTGGATGGCCTAATCTTCATCTCTGCAAACTCGATGGAGTGCTCGTGGCCCTTCCAGTGGAACCAGTTCACGCCCTGAGGATGCAGACAAAATGTAGGGGCCAGTTAAAAACAAAGATGTGGTGATTTTAGTGGCGCACATAATAAACCGGACCAGAATCTTGTACTCATATAGAGTAATCCCTCGTCACACTTTACGCTTAGAATTTTGTGGCTTCATTCAATCACAGTTTTTTAAAAATATATTAATTGGCTGACAATCAAAAAAACTGACATGTGTGCATTTAGTTAGTTAGCCACTAAAATGAGGCTTTATCATAGGTTGTATGTATTTTGGTACTTCAGATTCTGCTTTATCATGATTGTTAAACCTTCCCTTCAATTTGGTGTTAAATTAATATGCTGACTTAAACCACAGCCATCGTGAGTGGACAACAAAAGGGATGCTCAAATTCAACCCATTCAAACGGAAGAATGCCAGCATCAGACTGGAATCTAGGGTCATGCTGGAGCCTATCCCAGCTGACTTTGGGCGAGAAGCGGGGTACACCCTGGACTGGTCGGCAGCCAATGGCAGGGCACATATAGACAAACAACCATTCACACTCACATTCATACCTATGGACAATTTAGAGTCACCAATTAACCTAACATGCATGTTTTTGGAATGCGGGAGGAAACCGGAGTACCCGGAGAAAACCCACACACTACGAAGATTCAAACCTTGGTCTTCCCGATCTCCTGACTGTGTGGCCAACAAGCTAACCACTCAGCCACCGTGCGGCTTGATCAAAATTTAACCATGCAAAATAGACCCAGAATTACTATAAAATCAATTAACCAATTAATTATGTTCAATATTTCAAGTTAATTAAGATAAAAAGGTGTATGTTTTGTAAGTGTGCAGGAGTAGGCGGCACATGGCTTTAGGTCAAATGTCTGAAGGGGTACACGACAGTAAAACATTTGGGAACCACAGTTACAGATGAAAGTGAATGGGATCCAAGTGTATTACATCTTGACCAGCATATGGTGCAAAACCGCCAAGGCAAGAAAATGGAACATAAAGGCAAGCATGTTATATTTTTGTTGGAAAATACGTCTTTTGATGTCATGAAGTTATCAGCAACAATATTGGAACAATGCTGATGAACATGTAAACGGGAATATTCTTTTTGTGGATGCAAACGCATCGTATCAACCGCAAGCATGATATTGCGCGCATGGAAACGTGAACATAAACCGACCTTGCTGTGACTGTTGTCGCCATATCGGCCCATGAGGTTGACACGGTGACAGTTTTTGTACCAGAAGGCTCCCTTGTAGGACAGAGCGCAGTTGGTGACGGCGATGTCATTGTCGTGGTCGTACGTGGAGAATGGACGACCATGGTGGTAGGTCATGGAATCGCCTACAAAGACAAGACCAATGATGCTTTTCCGTTTAAACACACTTCACAACAAGGAAACACTATTCATATGCGTTCAGTCTTTACCTGCTGTTCCGCTATATCCCCCAACGTGGACTTTATAGCGGGTCCGAGGTTCCGACACAGAGAACTTGTCGTAGTGAGCGTAGGCTGTTTCTCCTTTGTCCCTCAGGTCCACTCGCAGTTCATACTGACCTCCTGCTGTCAACTTGTGCAGGTTGGACAGACCTGATGGAAAAATGAAGCACATGCACGCTCAAATGTCTTTTTCTCGACATCAAGTATGATGTTTAATTGTGCATTTTTATCAACACCAGACCATAGCTTGACACCAAACTAGTCCTCATACCCTGCGCATAATCCCATCAGTCACTCAACTTGACCACGTCATGTATTTAATATACAACCATTACTTCAGTGAAGCAAGAGTCTCATCAGACACCATAATTAATATAAAACAATTTGATATACTATAGAACAACATCCTTTTATATTTCACATACTGTTCTCGCATGTTTACTAGAAATTACCTAGCCAGAATTCATCGTTCATGTCTCCAAAGCCGGCTGTGTAATTCTTCCAGTTGCGGAAAAACTCCAGTCTACCACTCTGGCGTCTGAGGAAAACCTATAAAAACAAATAAGTTTAGGTTTATTTTTTTTTTTGTTTTTACCAATTTTTTAATGAAAATAATAATAATAATAACAACAAATGACATACACCATATAAAAAGATAATATATACTGTATGTGTGTGTGTGTATATCTATACTGTATATATACACAGTATACTGTATATATATATATATATATATATATATATACCACTCTTCACCCCCACATCCCCATCCCAGCCATCCTCTACCCCCCTCTCTATAACTGATGATCAGGTGAGGAGTCAGCTGAAGAAGATCAAGGCAAGGAAGGCCCCGGGACCGGACGGCATCAGCCCTAGAATCCTCTAGGACTGTGCTGACCAGCTCTGTGGAGTTCTCAGGCACTTGTTCAATCTCAGCCTGAGCCTGGAGAAAGTCCCGGCCCTGTGGTAGACCTCCTGTGTGGTCCCGATACCAAAGACACCGCGTCCCAAGGAGCCTAACCACTTCAGGCCTGTTGCCTTGACCTCTCACCTGATGAAGACCATGAAGAGGATTATCCTGCAGCACCTGCGACCCCTGGTGGGCACTCAGCTGGACCCCTGCAGTTTGCTTACCGGCCTGGGATCGGAGTGGACGACGCAGTGATCTACCTGCTGCACAGATCACTGCTACACCTGGAGGACAGCAGGAGCGCTGTGAGGGTCATGTTTTTTGACTTCTCCAGTGCCTTTAACACCATCCAGCCGTCACTACTCAGAGTGAAGATGGAGAGTGTGGGAGTAGACCAACACCTGACTGCATGGGTTATAGACTACCTCACCAACAGACCACAGTATGTGAGGCTTCGTCACTGTGTGTCTGACATGGTACTCTGCAGCACAGGTGCCCCTCAGGGTATGGTGCTCTCCCCTTTGCTCTTTACCCTCTACTCCTCGGACTTCACACACAACTCCACACAGTGTCACATCCAGAAGTTCTCCGACGACACAGCCATCGTTGGTTGTGTTTCAGAGGAGAATGACCTGGAATACAGGACGGTCATCAGGGACTTTGTCAGCTGGAGTGAGCTTAACCAGCTGCAACTCAACACCAGCAAGACAAAGGAGATGATCATTAACTTCCAGAGGAAAACATCTCACTTCACACCGGTGAACATCCAGGGAGCGGACATAGAGTTGGTAGACAGCTACAAATTCCTGGGTGTTCACCTTACCAACAAACTGGACTGGTCCGTCAACACCCACGCCCTCTACAAGAAGGGCCAGAGTCGCCTCCACCTGCTGAGGAGACTGAGATCCTTTGGTGTGTGCAGGACTCTTTTACGGACCTTTTATGACTCTGTGGTGGCCTCAGCCATCTTTTATGCTGTGGGCTGCTGGAGAGGGGGCAGCACGGACAGGGACAGGAGCAGGATCAATAGACTGATCAGGAGAGCGAGCTCTGTCCTGGACGGTTCTCTGGACTCCGTGGAGGAAGTGGGGGAGAGAAGGATGTTGGCTAAGCTGACATCCATCATGGACAACACCTCTCACCCGCTACATGACACTGTGGGTTCCCTTAGCAGCTCCTTCAGCAGGAGACTGTTACACCCACGGTGTAAGAAGGAGAGGTTCCGCAGGTCCTTCATACCGACCGCTGTCAGGCTCTACAACACCTGCACCACCTGAACCATGTTGTAGTCAATATGTATTCTTTACTTGCGTATCTTGCTTGCTGCTGTAACAAGTGAATTTCCCCGCTGTGGGATAAATAAAGTACAAATACAAATACAAATACAATACACACACACACATATATAAATATATATACATTTTTTTATATAAATCAACACTGCCATGTGCAAAAATGAGGACATGAGGCTTTGGCTCAGTATATCCAAGAATGTCAGGGACTTACGATCCATCCGCCTCCATCAGAACTCATGTCACAGTAGACTTGAAGGGGTTGGCTCTCGTCACCGCCCAGATAGATGGTGTACAGGCCAGATGTGCTTTCACCATTTAACAGTGCCTGAGAGCAGTCCTTGGGGTATTTGTAAAGCACGCCAGCTAGCAAACACAAACACACACGAGGAAAAAATAAAAACCTTTACTACATGTCAACGATGCTACGTGTGACCGCGTATGAACACAATGAATATACTGTAGGTGGGATTGAAAATACTGCCCGAGATTGTCATATAGTCTTATCAAATATCTGACTGATGTATCGTACTTACTGGTGGTGAAGACGGTGGTGATGACTCTGCTTCTCTTGGGACCAGCGATGGCCTGCAGCTTGACTGAGTATTCCGTTGAGGCGCTGAGCTGAACCATGTTGTAAGACACTGCCGTGGGACTGAGGACCACCTCCTGAGGAAGATGTCACTCATGTCAGACATTATCATAATAAGCCTGATCTGTCCTAAAAACCTGTGGGGTCCAGGGTAGGATTTTCCGCTTTTGTTTTTACAGTACCTTTACAGTCAAATCTCGGTTTTTGCATGATTGGTTTTCGCAGAAAATGCCTCAGTTTTCGTACGCCGCACATTGCACGTGACCAACTAGTCCGTTCGCCCTGCGCTGTATTGCTCTGCGAAATGGACTGGCCAAACAAAGCACCGTGTGCACGCCAACAAACAACAAAGTTAAATGTAGTGAAATACCATTATTTACTTTTGAAGCCAGGCAAGACCTGTCAGGCAGTTACATTTTAGTGTGTACAGAACAAATTCCAAAAAACATGCTTTTGTGCACCTCAATATAGAAGATAATAAACATCTAGCAACATAAAGGGCAGCCAAGGGGAAAGGCCTTTAGATCTTGGCCTCACGTGTTTCTCCACATCGGTTGTCCACATGGTGGCAGTGTTTACTTACCCTTCCCCCTCTCCCTCACACAAACACATGGCCTATAATGTTTTATAGGAAGTGCATGTGATGTTTCATGACCTGCAAATGGATTTTTCTCCTTTCGTCCTCCACCAAAAGCGCATCCAAATGTGCAACAATGACAGAGAATTGATGATATGAGTCCATTTAAAGACTCCTAAGCAGTGTGAAGTCTGCACTTTGGACATGAGTTGAAAGGGAGAGCCTGCGTGACTGCGTCGTCATGCTGTGTCACCTGAAACCGAGCGCGGTCATTGACTGCCAAGGGCAACGGTGTCGAAAGTGTGGCCCGCAGGATGTTGTTTTTTTTAAACAAAACAAAACAAAAAACACAACAGCAAAAATAAAAAAAATAGCAGTAATTTTACAATAAAGTCAAAATATTAAGAGAAAAAAGTTGTGATCTCTCCAGGAAATATTGTAATTGTCAGAGAACAACATCTTAATATTATGAGGAAAAATAATGTAATTTTAGCATAAAGTTTAAAGTTATAAGATTATGAGAAACAAAACGACAAATAAAATTGTAATTTTTGGAAAATTAGGTGAAGGAAAAAGTTATAATATTACCGTCCAAATATTATGGGAATAAAGTCATACTTACGAGAAAAAAATTCAAAAGAAAAATGTAGAAATAGTTGGGGAAAAAAACAGAAATGAAAAAAACTTTATTAAAAAAAAAAAGTCGTAATATGAGAAAAAAACAAAGCGAAACAAAGTTGTAATTTTTGGAAAATTATGTTGGGGAAAAAAAGCTATAACATTGTGAGAATAAAGTCATAATACTTATTCATTCTTCCACTAGCGTTGCGGGGGCATGCTGGAACCTATCCCAGCTGACTTCGGGTGAGTGGCAGGGTACACCCTAGACCAGGGGTGGGCAAATTGCGGCCTGCAGCCACATCATCGTGTCTTAATCCGGCCCACCGGGCATTTCCAAATTCCTTTTTTTACACCTTTAACATGGAAACTGTAGCCGGCAACATGACTTGCAGTAAAATTGTGGCATGCTTGAGTCGCCAAAATAGTAGCTTGTACAAAAAAGACATCCAAACGACGCAAAACAACACACAAAGTAACCCACCTACCTATTGTACCATCTGGTCATACAAACAAATATCTACACGCAATACCCATGCCAAAAAACACCAATATACTCTTTCTCACATTTTGCCATTTTTGTTGCATTTTTGCTAGATTGCAAAATATGTTGAGGAGGTCATCAAAGAAGTAAACAAGGAGGAGTTAGCATTATCTTGCTATCCAATGTTTTATTGTTCATATTGTTGTTGCAGCTGGACTACCCAGCATGCCTTGCGGCCATTTGGAACTAACAGTTTTAAGTTACGTGTCATGTTTATCACTTAGTTGTTCATTTATGTGATGCGTGAACTTGCTGTGGATGTGTTGTGTTTTTGTTTTGTTGTGCCGTGAGCAAGTATGTCGTTCTGTTTGATGCCACTTATATGTAGACGGCCCCTCCGCCAACCCAATGTGGCACGCCAGTCAAAAAGCTTGCCCACCCCAGCCCTAGACTGAGTGTCCCTATCAAACCCTATCAAAGTGGCCCTTCCATCCATTCCTTTTTCATTATGTGGTCCTGGAAAGAGCCCTGCCCCAGCCCCAGCCCTGGTCTAGAGAATCCAGAATGTGTCTGTGAGTGCGGATGTGTGAGTGCAGTGTCTTACCCGGATGACACCATCCGCAGACTCAAAGCTGAGGATGTACCCGGTGATGTCAGCACGAGGAGGCCTCCAGGTCAGCATGCCCGTCTCTGTCTGTACGTTGCTGGCTGCTAGGTCCTGGGGGGCGTCCACATCTGAACAGAGAACAGGCGGTCAGTGGCTCGTTGTCAGAAAGCCTTTCATCAACGTTTTATTGACAATAATGCACTGAATTGATTCCTCCAGACAGAAATGCAAGCCCACCGGTGATAAACTCGGTTGTAGTCACTGCGCTCTTGGCCAAATCCCGAATGGCGTAGACCTTGACTGTATAACGTGTTGCTGGTATCAGAGAGGTCATCGCGAACTCCACCACGTTTCCTGACACACGCTCCATCACTGGAGCCACTGAGGGACACAAAAGGGTGTGAAATGAAGTGGTACACTCATAAATACATTTTCTTCCGCTTATCCGGGTCCGGGTCTCTGCATGAAGACCTCCTCTGTCTGCCCAATGTGGTTCTTGAAAGCAGTGCGGGTTTATAAAGTAAAATACTGGAATTCTTCATGTTGAAGGATGCAGATCGGATACAGGTGTGTTTGTGGTGGTCCAAGACAGTCAGGTGATCTTTTATTAAGCAGTAAAAAAAACATTTCCATCCTAATATGGAAGACAAGGAGGTGTTGGAATGAATACGGTGGATCCTCGCGTTTCGTGGGGGTTACTATCCGGGACCACCAGCGAATGGCAAAAATCCCCAAAAGTAATTGAGATGCTGATATAAAATGTCTCTCTCCTCCCCCTCCAAACCCTCATTGACGCTCTCCAGTCTTGGATTAACATTCGCAACAAAAGTGAGTGTTGTAATTTTGTGAATGTGTGGGGATCCGCTGTATGCCCAACTCTTAACATAATTTACGATTCATCTGTGGTGTCTATACTTCATGGGCACATGTGTACAAATATAGTTCATACCTGAATCAGCACTGTAGGTAATGACGTAGCCATCCACAGTAGCGATGGCGGGCTGCCAAAGAAGCAACGCTTCAGTGTCTGTGATGTTGACTGCAGTCAGACCGCGAGGTTTATCCAGTGCTACAACACACACACAATTATATTAAAAGGTAAAACCTTGTTGGCTGATGGTGTATTTGATGACATTTACTTGTGGAAGCGTAGCTACTGGTGGGTTGTGCGTGCGTGTCTGCGTCCATCTTACCAGTCGTGACGCTGTCCGACCCCGGCTCACTCTCCCTTTGACCCTTGAGTGCCACAACAGTGACCTGATACGTGACCCCAGGTATCAGGTTGGGCAGCACCGTGTGTGACTCGGACCCGTCCACAGTCAGAGTTTTGGCGTTTCCTGAGGTCCAAACAAGTTTGCATCATATATTCCTGAACATCAACTGTTTGATAAATAATGGTTTAACGTTGTGTAGCTGGTTTCCCAACAGAGCTGACAAGATATTAAAATAGCGATGAATCTATGAGTTACTGAACTATTTTTACTTTTTTTTTAATTTAAAAATGTAAATATCCTCTGATTTCAGCCTCTAAAATGTGAATATTTTTTAAACTTCCTTAGTCATTAATGAAAGCAGACCTATTAGCTTAGCGTTTTAAGGAAAGCAAGATATTCACACACATCAGCTTTGACTTTGGAAAACCGCGATGGACATTTTTGTCTCTTTTCTGATATGTTGCGGACCAAACCACTAACTGTGTTTGGTTCATTTTGATTTGGTCTGTGGTGGGCCTAACCTATCACTCGATCAATCGAAACAACAAGCTTCAGATTCATCGACTAAGAAAATAATCGTTAGCTGAAGCCCTATGTATAAAAATAAACCATTTTGGAACTTATCACAGCTTATTGTCATTGCACCGTCAAGTAACCACACTTAAAATACAAAATGTCGAACATGCTAGCCTCAATAATAACCAGAGAAGACAAATTGTGTAGAAATTGTGGGTGGATGCTGAAGAGATGAAATGCTGCTTGGAAAATGTGGAATTACGGGAAAAGTGTGAATTTTTGATGCCCGAATGGTTTGAATGTTTCAAGAAATTTGGAAAAATTATTTTCAGTGACAATTTTTGGGCCGGACAATATGGAACAGCGGCAATGTTGAAAACAGATGTGTCTTGAATGAGCTGAATGTTTGGTGTTGGAACAGTTTGAATTGGTTGAAAATTGGCGACGGAAATGAGAATTCTTGAGGGAATTTATGTTGGGGAATTTTTGCGACGTAGAATATTGAGTGTCCTAAGTGAGCAGCAAGTCTCCATGTTGGAATGGTGTGAGAAATGTGAAACGTATAAGAAAAATTGTCCATTCATTTCCAATGGGAAATGGAATTATTGGAAATTTGGGAATTCTTTTGGTTTGTGCCGAAAGCTCTAGTCATTGTGTCGTGAATGGGCTGATGTTTTTTCATGTTGGAATGGTTTGCATTGCAAATGAGGGAATAATAACAATAATGAATACAAGAATCTTGGTGCAGAATAACATGTTCAGGAGAGAGATACACATATTTGGGATGAAATGAAGCCGAAAAAAGCAAATAGGACCTTGATGAGTCAAGGCAGTTGGTGTAACAAAGCCTCTAGGGGGCATAATTACCTTGCTTTATGGGGTAATTGATCAAAATCTTTTAAAGCCAGGGCCATTTTTAGACTTGATTAATTCATTTATTGTTACTGAATTAATGAATTCATTAATTAATAGACTTAAACAGTTCCTACAGTTTACATATTTACAATAACTATCAAAGTCTCCTCTCTACTGTCATAGCAAGCTCATCCATGTACAGTATCATCTATGAAATGAATGAAATTAGGCTTTTTGCTTTTATTTCCCATTTTTTAAATGTAATTGTAATTTTAGACTGTGCCAATAAAAATTAGGTGCAGGCCGCACTATAGTAGACCTTGAACAGCAGATCCCTTCTAGTCGTTCTAGTTTTACACTTTAAGAAACAATTACAGGCATACAGTATACGCTATTACACTTACAATATGTGCAGTTACACAACATCACATCTTGTCAAAGCATCTTCCTGCTGGCAAATTCAGAGTGAGTTAACATTTTAGCTGCGGCCCTCTTTTTTTCCTCATCAAAGCACTTTCTATTGAGGTTACCTTAAAAAATTAACAATTTACAACTTAAAGAAGAGAAAAGTTAGTTAGTTGTCTTTTAAATGTTATTTAATTTGTTTTTATTGCATTTCTTATGGATTTGATATATGCTGTAACTTAAAGTAAAATCGAAATCTTTTTTAACATCACAAATCCCACTTTAGCATTTTTATTGCCAATATTAAAGGAAAACTGGACTTTTTTTTTTTGAATGTTGCCCATCATTCACAATCCTTATGTGAGACATGAACACGTGTTTCTCTTTTCTGTGCCTTCTAAAGATATCAAAACAGATAAAAATAGACAGGTAATTAATGCATGTAATGGGACAAAGCCCACTATTAAAACACCTCCAAAAACCTCCAACAAGGTTTTATAGCTTTATATGCATGCTGTAACCATGTAGTAAGAGGTACATTCAGAATAAAATGTAATATTTACAGTATTTTGCCTCATTTTGGTCATTTTAAGCATTACCGGAACTTCCTTCCTAGGCGCATTGATTTCACATAGCAGCATAGAAACGGACACTACACCAAGGATTAACTTTTCCAAACTCAAGAGCAAAAACACAGCAGCAGCTCTAATATGTAGCTTTACCTTTTGGTAGTGGTCTGAGGAATTGTGAGCGTGGCGCTAGCCGGCTAGCAGCTAGCCGGTGTAGTGTGGCAAGGTTTCAATACGACAGTAAAGTAGTTCTTTGGCGTAACAATGTTATATAAGCACATCACATTATATGTAAATGGAGCTTTGTTGGCGCTTTTTGCAAGTTTTTTCAGAAGGCTTCATAAGCGAAATAGGTGCTTCCCTTTCTTAGCTGCGTCTTTTGATCTGTTTTTATATCTTTAGAACGCACAGAAAAGAGAAAGACATACTGTTTGTGTTCTTGTCTCACATAAGGACTGTGGCTGATGGGCAAAAATTCCAAAAAAAGTGCAGTTTTCCTATAAAGCCACAATCATGTTTTAGCACTAAACGGGGATGGAATTAATAAAATAGCGGTTAAAATGACTTAGATTTAGTTCGGATTGCGTTGGTTTACTTGACACATTGTTGCAAAGCTGTTCACACATGACGAGACTGACCTCCATGAGCTGGCACATAAGTGACCCGATAGCTGTCCACCCGGGCTCTTGGAACTGCCCAGTGGGTAGTAGCAGATGAGTCTGTGACATCTGAGAAGCGGATGCCTTTGGGTGGCCCCAAATCTGGTTAAAAAAAAAGAAAAAAATGGCACAAGAACAGACATGAACAGACATAAACAGACGGCTTTGTCAATATGGTCTCTGAATTCCAACTGGAAAACAAGACATAGAGTAAGTGCTTCCATTGATGCATGAAATGAAGCATTTCTCTTCATTGGAATACATTTCCACATGATGAAGAAGCAGAAGAGCAGTCATGTATTTGTGTTTTCCCATGCCCAAAAGCCACTTATTTAACCCGTAAGAACCCAGAACCACCCGTATCCTAGGATAGCCACGACTGTCACTCTAAAATCTTTCCCGTATGTCACTTAGGGCCTTTTAATGTGGGTTCTTACGGGTTAAGACGATACGAAGGAGACAGAAGACAGAGGACAAAAGAGACCAGTACAAGCCAGAGCTAAAAGAGAGCACTTCCCAGTAGCAGCCAGTAGCAACAGTATCTTGCGTGACAGACCTGAGGAGATTAACTTGCCCCCATTTCACGGAGAGACAAAAGTGAAACATGCTCCATGGAACCCAAGAGTAAAGCTTTACCCCCAGGGAGGAAAAGGGGACGCATCCATTGACACCACTTCTGTACGGCAGAGACAACAGCCCCTCCCCACGTAAGACAGAGTCAAAGACTCTGGTAGCACAATCAGACAGAGACAACATCTCCAAAGGGTTGGAGGAAAGCTGAGGAAGTCCTGAGTGGTGGCCAACTGGTACTTCTGATGTTCTGAGGATGAAACTGAATGATTGCTGCAGTTGACCGCCACTCAGGACTACAAAGACACAAAGCCACTGACACAAGGCACACAGTGGATGCTCTCAATTGGTTGCTTTCTTTTTGAAGTCTTTCCATTGCTGCACCGGGTGGCTTGGACACATACATTCCTTTGGTTGGTTAGTAAACAAATAAAGCCCCTTTTCCACCGCAGAAACCGGAACTATAGTCATGGAAAAACTGATTAGACCACCCGTGTTTCTTCAGTTTATCGATCCATTTTAATGCTAAAGTACATTTGTTTGGACAAATATAATGATGATAACAAATATAGTTCTTACGTGAATAGCTCTAGCATTGTACTGCCATTTCTGCTATTTCTGTTGTCATTGTTATATTTGTCCAAACAAACAAACTCTAAAATAGAGGCAGAAGTCTTTAAGATCACGCCACTGTATCGTAGCAACTGTCGTTCTAGCAACTGTGCATTCTTGGTTCAATGATTCAAAGCCCTGAGACGGCTAGGTGGTTGTTGAAATGTTTGTTCAAGATGTCCGTAAAGTTTGGTGATAGGTGGTCAAGGGGCCTGAACCGCTTCGTTTCACACTGCTTAACGATAATGATGACGTGTTGACATAAACTGACTCATTTTTCATAGACTGACCCCTTTTACGTCGACAATGTACGTCAACGTCTGCTTTAGCGGGAACTCTTTCGTAACACCTGCACTTGATTACGTTGGCTGACTGAGACAGGTTGTCAACACACTGCAACAACGTAAACATGTTCCACTGTAATTGTGCAAAGGCAAAACATGATAGGACCTTTTAGTTCCAGGGATTACAGTTACTAGTACTACAATACATTTGGTGGAAAAGGAGCAATAACATAAGATTGATAGAAATGAGCGCTTTCCCATGCTTTTTTAAAAAACTAGGACAAAAACCAACACCAACCATATTGACGAGACAAGTAAAGAACACCATCTCAGATCGGATTCTGTATTACCGTCATTCCGCCGTGTACCTGTTCTCACCCCCTCGATTACAGACTTGGAGCTCCTTCCCAAAATGAGTCCAAAGACTTCAATTCTGTACTCTGTGTCCTCGCTGAGCTCTGTCACTTGTGTGTTTCTCTCTTCACCGCCCAGCACCAGCTCTCGTGGCTTGTCTGGGCTTTCCACCTGGCTCAGCATTATGACAAAGGTGTCAAAGGCGTCATCTTCAGCCACCCAGGCCAATCTAAAGCTCTCGGGGGTGATGTCGGACACAAGGAGAGCCTGCACCTCTGGTTCAGTCTCTGAGTGACAAGTGGAAAGTCAGTTGTGCTCCTCCATGGGAGTCAAGTGGTTTGACATTTGAGGCAGTAGAAGAGAGTGGACAAAGCAGCGCCATCAGGACGTTTTTAGTTAGTGGACATACAGTCAACTAGACTACGAGAGTCTCAATGAAAAGTCCAGTAAAAAAGCAAAGAAGACGGAAAGACGAAAGGTACAGAACTTGCCCTCATCCCATCACATTGGCTGAGATCAGGACAAAAGTATTTGACATGGTACCTGTTGAGCTTGTATTTTGGAAGTACAGGATGTAAGTACAGGACAGGAGGAGTCTACAGTACATACGAGTTCCGTCCCTACGACAGTAAGGAAGTGTCAATAATGAGACCACTACACTGCTTACTTATCACTGTCCATTTCCTAGGAGAAGATCCTTTCACATGTTGAAAGATACCATCTTTATCCTTCATGATGATCGTGGCGTTTGAACACCTCGGACCGGGTCTGCAACCAATGTTGTGTTCTCCATTGAGTGTTTTACGATTTCTCATTCCACTTCACTTTCACTTTCTTTGACATGCCTACCCCAGAAGAGCCTGCCTTCCGCTTGTGGACATCATGAAGTGTACAAAGTAAACTAATAAGCGACGTTATCCTTACTCCGTGAAAGTGCAAATGAGGTGCGTAGACTGTATTCATCTCCAGCATGCAAGACGAGTAACACACTGCATCCTTGCACTGCACGCCACGTGTATTCATCCGCCGTGCCTGCTGTAACTAGTTCTCGCGCAAGTCTAGTGTTTACGGATTTGCATTTTTTATAAATTTATGGGAGTGAGTTTGTAACGTCATTGTCCATCCTCTGCTGTGCACATGTCTTTTTCTTTTTGTACCGTATCCCGCGCCACTTTGTGCTTTGAATTTTGCAGCTTCACTCCTATCACAGTTTTTCAAAAATATATTAAATAAGAAATCATGCTTTTTTGTGAATATTGAATATGACCCATTATTAGTTAAAAAAAATACCGATATAGGTTTTTCAGGGCCGATACCAATTATTAGTAGTTAAGGAGGCCGAAAAACGATAGTTGGGGCCGATATTTATTTGCAGTAAAAGTGTAAAAATTGGCGTAAGAATGTTGAATAATACAAACACTTAATTTTAACTGCCTGAAGCAGGTTTCCACAGTAAATAAAGTAACATTTCTATATAACTTATCTTTTTTTTAAGTTCAAACACAGCAAAAGGTACAGGGAGTTAACAAGCTCAGCAGCAACTCTTGTACTGTAAAGTTAAATAAAAACGTATATAATAACTCCCTGAATTTTTAATTCCCTGCAACAAAACAAGACTGAATTGCTGCCGCTTGTGTTTACTCCGCTCTTAACGTTACGTTATAGTAGTGGTCGTGAGCTGGAGAGTTTTTCATGTGGCTTTCACACAAACACACACTATTGTCCACATTGCATACATTCTCCCCATTGCTAATACAAAGTCTGCTGAGCCTTTATGCTAACCCATGCTTTTACAATCACGGACCGTTTGACTGTCGACATTATCAGCAGCCTTCTTGCAAGTAATTCACAGATATGTCGGGAGGTACTACGAGCTAGCAGAACTACTCGGCTCTTACGTTATTCTTCTGCTCACTGTAACGTTCGTAGTAGCTGTGAGATGTGGAGCACTGGGATGTTTATTACGATTTTGAGAGAGTTTTCTGCGTTTATCTTGACATGTGTGTTTGCTCTTAGGACCTTCTTCACACGAGAAAGCGTCCCTCTCAGCCATGTGTGTGTGTGAGGACAGCGTCCGCTTCAGATTGGCTCTGCCACTAATGCGAGCTGTGGCTTGATTAACCAATCAGATGGCGCCGTGGGTGGAGCAATGCTGGAGACAGAAGTCGCAGCCGGCAGGAGAGAGTGAGAGGGAGGCGCGTCTGAGCGGAAGTAACCCACTTTTAAATTGATTTCTGGATATCTGCTCGCCGGATTTAAATAAAGGCCGATACCGACATATGTCAAAATTCCAAATATCAATCTACCACTAATATTTAAGCAAATTTTGCTTATTTTTTACTTAAATGAAGCATTGACAAGCATAACAATTGCAAAATTGAGTAAAATACAATTATAAGGCATTCAGAAGACGCATTCAAAGACGTTGTGATGATATGTAGTATTCTACACTGGTCACTAGGTGTCAGTAATGTTACTGTAATGTTTTTTGAGACACACAAGCACCAGACTCGATCGCCGCAACAACAGGCTTTTATTGCAGGTTTGAGTAATCTACCACAGGCACAATAATCCCTAACACGGGCTACTGTTGCGGCCGTAACCCACGACAAACTAAAACTCAACTCTGAACCCCCGCCGTCACTTGCTGTCTGCCCCCAACTCAACTGCCCTAGCACTGAGCATGAGTCTTGTTCATGTCTTAAATGGCTTATTTTTAGAGGTGCACGATAAATGAGCAATTATGATGTCATCCCAATAACTGTGCGCAAACAGCCTGTCATAACCTCTCCTGAGCTCACTTGCAAACCAGCATTCACTGTTCCAGAGGAAGTTGCACCAAATGCTCTGTGATGAGGGGAAAAAAACCCCATCAAGCTTCAGCACATCCAAGTTTATCCTCCACCAGAATTGCCATGACGCCTGGGTTGTTCCTGTCATTACACAATCCGTACTGGAAATGCAATCGGTCCTATGAGTGTGCAGAACGCGTCTACATCCTGTCGGCCTATTTTTCTGCACTCATATGTTAGGCACGTGTAATCTACGCTAATCGTCTATGTACGGCAGCAACGTACGTCAACCCCAAAGCGATTACCATCGTTGAAGATCCTGGCTTTTGTTGGCTAGTAAACCCCTTGGAGACGCGGTTTGTACTTCTGAGCCGCCGCTATATTTTTATTTATGTTTTGTTTGAATCGTCTTACTCCCAGGTGTGCGCAAACTGTAGTTAAATTTAATTAAAAGAAATAGTAGCTACAAAAACTTAAAAAAGCAGGAATTGCTATCGGCTTGAAAAAAAATGGTGCATCCCTGTTTATTTTCTGCTATTATGTCTACTATAATGGCTAATAGGAGTGTAACTTTCGGGGTATTATTTCATGTCTAGATGGCTCTAATAATGTTAAAAACCATATTTAGAAGGCTGTAAAAAGTTTTCTGTGCTCAAACTCCAAACAAGTAATCCTACTTTGCGGAAATTCACTTATCACGGTCGGGTCTGGAGCAGATTGACCATAGTAAAGGAGCATTTACTGTATTCATAATTCATCAGGGTGCGTACATAATGACGAAACATCGTAACACAAGGACCGCCAATGCACACAATGTTTTGCTAATAAAGCACCTTCATGTGTCAAGAGACTTTAACATCAGTTAAAGGCTTTTTTTTTTTTATTTGCAGTGTGGAAATAATGATTTGATCCCTGGTGATTTTTTTTATGTTTGCCCTCTTACAAAGATATGAACAAACCATCATTTTTGTGGTAGCTTTATTTTGACGGAGGGAGACTAAATATGAAAAAAAGCCCAGAAATGAGCAGTGGATGGGCAGTCATTACCAGCAGTCGATCGGAAAAGTCTACAGCTGCTGGTGAAAACACAGCTAATTAGCTCGAGAAACTTCCGGAAGCACACAAGGACACATGGACCGAACAGAGCTTTAAAGTAATCTGGAGAGAAGCGGCTCAGAAAAGCCTGGAAGAAAGCCTTGTGTCGCTGCTCATTAAAACACCACCAAATGTGAGGGTCTCAGGGGTTCTTGAACTCGCCTCAAACCCCTTTTTTCCTCCTATGAGGAAAAAAAAAATGCATGAGGCATTTGTTGTGAGAAGAAGCAGTGTAAATGAGAAGCAGCGCAGACAAATCCCGGGGAGCTGTCAGTCTTCATTAGCCAGCTTGAAAGTGGTCAGTGCAAGAGAGGGAGGGTCACATCCATCAGCTTACAAGCGCTCGCTTGCTACCGATTTCACCGTCTCAGCACCACCGCTATTTCCACTCTGTATCCGTCCACACCCCCACGACCCGAGGGGACACAATCCCCGCTCACAAAAGCGAGCTTGTTAGTCGGAGGAGGTTATGCAGCGGCGCCAGCGAACCTGCTGAGACGAGGGCCTGACAACTTTACAGGGGCAGTTTGTGGTTACACGAATCCCTACCAGCGTATTCAGAACCCACATCTGTTTGTGCTCATTCCTTACGTCAAACTATTTGGCTAATCAAAATTTCCTTGCTCCGGTTTCAGTCGGAGGACTTCATCTTCCTTGTAATGTCTGTTGATGACCACCGCGCGCGACGTAATGAAGTTAGTCACTGGGTGCATTGGCTCGTCGGAATGTTTTACAGCGCGAGTCATGCTCGTTAACAAAAAGGTGGGAAAAAAGCTGTCTGATGAGGCATTAGCATGCAGACAATAGACGGTGTTGAGTGTATGCCATATTTCCAAGTCCCTGGCACCCAACACCAGAGCCCAGGGGTAATGGCAGCCTGAGAATGAAGAGCGGTCCAGCCTTGGGGGGGCTTGGGATGCATACAGACGAGAAGTCTCATACAAATTAACAAAAGCGCCTGAGGGTTTTTTTTGTGTGTGTTAAATTTCTCTCAGTTCTCCCATTTTTCTCTCACTTGACTGATCCTCGTCTTAAAAACACTGACTGACGATCACACACGCTCACAAAGTTGTCAACTGACCCTGAAATTGTTTCGATCGGAACCGTTTAGTCCATGTTATTTTGCTTTACCCAAGGAATATGTGTTTTTGAGGGTACATTTTATCTTTCGGTCATTGTTTGCCGCCCACTTACTGGTAGCAACAATGGTTGTAATTCAGAACGTCGTAATCACTGATAATAACTGTGATTGTCCAGGTGGGTTGGACACCGGCGCACCTGTTGCACCCGAGTTCAACAACAACTGACGCTTCTTTAATGGGTTTCTGCCTGCGCGTTTAACAGACCAGGTGTCATTTCTGGGTGGACTTGTACCAGCAGGCGAGTTGGGAATTTGAAATCCTTGACTATGAAAAGTGCCATGCAACGGCACTCGGAGGGAGCTCCGGGCGAGTAATTGTACCCTGACTTCATCCTGTGATGCAGTAATGTCACACACAAATATCACAAAACAGGAAAAAAGACTAAAAGACTTCCCTGCGGTCACAAATGAAGCATGAGTGGGCGAATGGTGTTTTGCTGTTATTTGTTTGTTTCAATTGGGTACACAATCTGAGCGGCATGTTGGCCTGTAAACAATCCGCCACAACGGGTGATGACTAGTGTTTTACTTTTAATGTGTTTTTCCAACAATTAAGAAATATTTGTACTCACTAACTTGTTGCCTTCATTTCTATGGGAGGTTTCACCCTAACAAGCATTCAGGTAACATATGCCAATTGTTACGTCAGGATGTCAGCTAAAAGCTCAACATCACCAGTTTGAGGAAAACAGAAGACAATTCACAGCACAAACACTTAAACGGGAAAATGTGGACAACTTCAAGCAAGCAGTCAGAGAGCAGCATAGGTCATGAATAATTTCATAAAACAAAACACTAATGTTGTGAACTTAGACGCGTTTGAAACACTCCAGCCTGAGTTATGCTTCAGTGTCATGGCGCTGGCTGGCTCCTCCCCTTCCAAAGCCTTTGGCGGAGCTTGATGTACACGTCCAAAAAATTCCAACTTGGTGTCAACAAACAGCACAGACTGCAGAGCCGCGAGTGGTCGGCCTGTCTTCCTACATCACTTCCTGTTTTCCCTCCCACAAATTGCCAAAACGTCCGCCATTGCAAATTGAAGAGCGTCTCAGCAAATAACTTCGCAAATACAGTGGAACCTTAGTTAGTCTTATTAAGTAGTCCGACTCTAACTGAAACGGACGTTAACCTAATCAATTTTTCCTGTAAGAAATAATGTAAATCCAATTCATCCTTTAAGAAAGCCAAAAACATGTTTTTATAGTTTAACAATGATACATTTATATGCATAAAACAATACAAAATGCATATAAATGATGAATGAAAGGGATAAATGAACATTTAAGGTTACTTTTACCTCCATTAAGGTGTGATTCTTGACCTGACTTTTCCCAAAGACACAATGTGGCAGAGGGATCAGCACCTTCCTCTTCAACACCACCTTCCTGTTTAGCCACTATTGAATTCTAGAAATAACAAATTCAACAGTGTTTCTCACCTCACAAACAAAATGGAGCCAAAGAAAGTTGTGCGTGACAGCCTTTTTATAAAGAAGGTGAGAAACACTATTGAATTCAGGAAATAACTCAGCAAAACAGGAAGGTGGTGTTGATCTCGCTGCCACATCGTATCTTCGGGAATAGTCATGTCTTCAATGAAGGTAAAAGTAACCTTAGATGTTCATGTATCCCTTTCATTTGTCATTTTTATGTATTTTGAATTGCTTTCTGCATGTAAAACTATTTGAGGGTCTTTTTTGAGAGACAACCGCTGATGACATCATAGACGGGGCGACATAGCAAGCTAAGGATGCTAACAAGGACTCTTTGTGAACACAGTTGGACTAATGCAGTGTATTAATAACACAAAAAGACAAGTGTCATATTGTACGCTACCTGGAATATGTACGCCAACCGAGGCAAAATTTGGCATAAATTTTCGACGTCAACCCAAAATTAATCGATTACCCAATTAATCAACAACTATTTTAGTATTTGATTAATCATTTTTTTCCTCTGTGATTTTTTTATTTTTAATTTCCAGAGTCATCCATGAAAGCAGACCCATTATCTTTGTGTTTTAGGAAAAACAAGATATTCACACACATCAGCTTTGACTTTGGAAAGCAATTTTTGCCTCTTTTCTAATATGTTGCAGACAAAACCACGAACTGTTTGCGTTCGGTTCATATTGATTTGGTCCGTACAGGGCTGGGGTCGCTGTTTGGGCCCATTTCCACCAAATTAAAACCCATTTGGAGCCTTCTTCACCGATTTTTGATCAACATTTGCAATAAAAGTGTTGTAACACATTGATTAGTTCCTGTTCCTGTACCACTCTCCATGTGGCTTTAGTTGCCATTGTATATTAGCGACAAAGGAAACAAAATAGCTGACCAGCATCATGGTCATCATGGTGAGCTGAGTCACTTCAGCGGAGAATTGCACGGCACATGCTCAACTCCGACACAGAACACTGAAAGACTCAAAACGGTGTAGTGACTATGTAGAAGTAAAAATCAGCTGGAGCCACGGCATAAGGATAAAAGAGATGTATGCGGCTCCCAAGCCACGGGTTGCAGACCCCTGTCAGGGCCTAACCATTTACTTAATCAACGAAGAAAATTATTGTTAGTTGCAGCACTAACTATTACACAGGAAGCTAAATAACTAGTCAACGAGAATTGTGGTTGCTCACTTTAAGCGTTTTGGTGGAGAATTGCAAGCCAAGAGCTATAACGAGATCAGGACGCCATCAAAAGGGCCGGCATCGTGACGACGCTGAAGCATAATTCAGTCTTCAGCCCTTCCAGCGGTACCAGTATCATTCTTCTACTGCTAAAACTCACTGAACAAGCATTCATTTCTCACCATTTTCTTATCCACTAGTAAAGATACAGTAGGTACATTTTCACCATCACAGGCTTTACTTTCATATAAACATCATCCATGTACACTTTGTACCTGCACACTACAATATCATTTATTTTGGCTTTTCCTTGCAAAATACCCCTCTTAAGCCCTGGGTTTAAGGGGTTACACTTCTGCCCAAAGGAATAAAGGCACTTAAGACTGACATTTTCATTTTGGGTAATTAAATGAAAAGGAGACTTGCAGTTGGAAAATATCATGACTAAGTGTTTTTTTTTTTTTTTAACTGTGCTGAACTCAGCAGAACTCCACGCACACTATATGATAGCTTCTCATTTGAAAAGTCCACACAGGTAATGACTTTCAGAGTGTGAAGCAGCAGGAAAAGAGGTAAGAAAAGGAAAGAGTAAGACCCCAGCGTTGACGACGTTGATACCTGTGATGGTGTCTGCAAAGACAGGGTCTAAGACGAGGCCCCTGTACACTCCATACAGACCGGCCCTGTACCAGGTGGTGGGAGTGAGGCCAGAGATGATAATGCTGCGAGCATCGGCGGGCACCGTATGATTTTGCCACTCAGCGCCTGTTTCTGCGTCAGTAACCTCGATCAGAAATGCCTCAAATCCCCCCTCCTCTGCAGACCAGGACAGGAGGAAGCTGTCCCATGACACATCGCTGATGGTGACATTCGTCACCACAGGTTTCTCCTCCTCTGGGTGATGATAAACATACCAACATGGAGTTACAGGATACATGAGTAATGCACACCTTTAAGCCTTTTAACAGAACCTTTTTACAGAAAACAAGTATTTGATCCTCTGATGATTGCATTCGTTTATCTCCTTACAATTAAAATATGAACAGTACATCATTTTATGGTAGCTTCATTTGAACACAAAGAGACAGAATGTCAAGAATAACATGAAATAAAGGTTATAAATTGTATTAGACTGAAGTAAATAAGTCGGAGTATCACAAGACACTCGGTTCACGAGATGAGACGACACACGAGATCGGGGCTGCAAGAAGATGAGACGAGATTTTAGCATTACTTTTAAGAAAAGTACAATAAAAAAATATATGAAACTATATTGCAATCTGCTAATTTGATTTCTACTACTTTACACTCTCTGTGTGTATACCAGCACCCCAGCCTCCGCCCACCTGACTGACATAAGGGCTCACTCATTTTATTGTACAAACGAAACAAGGTGCTAAAACCAATGCACTTCCTGCCCGTTTGGACGCGAGAGACGAGGAAAACATGCACACGGCAATATATTAAGGTCGCCAAAATGATCGAGTTCATTTTTACAGTATTTATTGTGTGATTAATTCTTTTATTTTTTATCATCCCAGTGCCCACGAGATTTTTTTCTGAAGAACTCTTTTCGCATTTTAATTTTGCTTTGAGATCTTGTGACACCCCTATAAATAAGTATTTGATGGTAATACAAAAGTCGGTTTAGTAGTTAATGGAGAAAGCCTTGTTGGCAAGCACAGAGGTCAGATGTTTGTTGTAGTTCACCAGGGTTGCACACATCTCAGGAGGCATTTTGGTCAGAGGAACATCCCCAAAGAAGAATTTGTTCCATGGACTCCCAACTGCCTTGACATCATGATCCACCTCCACCATTGTCACTGTGGACTGCTTTCTTCCATTTACAAATGATTGCACCAATAGTGCTCTCTTTCTCACCAAGCTTGTGGTCTTGTGCAAGTCTACAATCATGTCCCTGAGGTCCCACTGAGGGCCCTGTCACACCTTGACGATTTAGGCAGCGCATGCCTGATGTGATCATTTTGATGGCATACGTTAAACTGCCGACATTTTTTTTTTGCAATTTTGGGCGTATACATAGCGTATTCATAAGGAGTTTGACGTAAACATGACGTATTAGTAACTTGTATAGAACGTTTCTCAAAGTTATAGATAACTTATATCAACGAATGCGTAGCGTGTTGCCGGCGTTCACAACTTATGCCCAACGCCCAACGCCTGTCACACCTTGACGGTTTAGCCAGCTTACGCCAGCGTATGAAAAATTTGGCCAATACGCTGGCGTACGTCATAGTACGTCTAAATCGTCCAAAAATGTTGTGCCTGCCAGCATAAAACGTTTTGACGTATGTCAACGTATGATTCATACGTCCCGCATCCGCGGGCAATAAGTTATGCGATCGTTGACGCCCGTTCACACACGTTATTTGTAAGTTACGTACAAGTCGTAATACGTCAACATACCTTGAGACAGAACTTTTTGGACGACTTAGACGTACTACGACGTATGCCGGCGTACTGTTAACTTACACAAAACTTACCCATAACTTATTGGACATACGCCAGCGTATTGGCCAAATTTTTCATACGTTGGCGTAAGCTGGCTAAATCGTCAAGGTGTGACAGGGCCCTGACATGGTCTTGTCCATGGTGGTGGAGAGGTTTGAATGGAAGTGAGTGTTTGTGTGTCTTTTATCCACATAATGAATTGAGATTAGGAGCACAGTCGTCCCTCGATTATCGTGGTTAATTAGTTCCAGACCTGACCGATAAGTGAATTTCCATGAAGTAGGATTACATTTTAATAAATGGAACATTTTAGTAGTTTTGGCATAGAAAATCTGTTTACTAAGTTTTTAAACATTATTAGAACCCTCAAAACATGAAATAGGAACCCTATAGTCACCTTTACATTTGTATTACCCAATATAGTAGATAGGGTGCAAAGTAGGACATATTAGACATAAATAAGATAACACAGACTCACACATTAGCAGTTCCTTGTTTTTGCGTACTTTAAATGGCTTTATACTCATATTACCCAATATAGTAGACAAAATAAGAGGAAATAAGCCATTTAAGACATAAATAGAGCCACTGCTCGAGCAGTGTCATAGTAAATGTGTTCACCAGGGAACCTTAGCGACGAGTCTAGTGCCTGTCTCACCGAACAATTACTGACACCTAGTGGCCAATGTAGAATACAGTACTATGTTCACACTTAGGATGCTTCTTCTGCCTTGTATTTGTATTTTAGTTCATTTAGTTAGTTCATTTAGCCATTTAATGCTTGAAAATGCTTAATTTAGGCCAAGAATAAGTACAATTTGCTTAAATATGCATTTTTTAAAACTAATAATAGGCCGGATTCAACCACAAAACTTTGATTCATGAATTTTTGAAAAGCCGTGATAGAGTGAGGGAGCAATAAGGGATGACTGATGACTGCTTTTCTTAAGGGACAAGGCGAAAATAAAAAACGGTATGTGGGGGTACTTTCATTCATTCATTCATTCATTCATTCATTTATTTTCTATGTCACGTGTCCTCCCTAAGGTAACTGAGGCATGCTGGAGTCTATGCGGGGGTGCTTCTACTTATCTCATTTCATCAAAAAAACTACACTCTGTCTCTTTCAGTTAAAATGAAGCTACCATAAAAATGATGGACTGTTCATATCTGTGCGAAGAGGGCGAGCTTCCAAAGTCAATAGGGGATCAAATACTTATTTTCCCTGCTGTTGATAGCGGACAGTTTGGACTGGCTTAGTAGTGTAATGACATCCTTTTGTTGAACTCCATCTTATATTGGTCAAACAAGCACATTAAGAGATTCTTGCACATATAATGCACTCGTTGAGCATATAAGCAACCACGAGTGGGATTTGTGAAACCTTGGATTACAATGGCAGAAGAGGGTATGGACCCAGGTGACTCCTCATTTGTATTTCAGTCATTTCATTTTGCTTTCAAGAGGGAAAAAATGGCCTTCAAAACATATATATTCCCCCATTTTCACTACAAAAGGCCAGCACGGACATTTCATGGCTTCCTATAGCCATCACCTCAATATTACCATATGAGTGAGATTGAAAGCGGCATGCAGACATCCTGATGCAGCTCGCGAGCGTTAATGGCCGTGAATGAGCCATTACCATTTGAAGGTGCACCGTCGCCCTGCCAGGGTTGTAGAAAGTACGCTACCCACTTCAAACCAAGCGCAAGCCAAGCAGAGCAATGTGCTGCGGCCTATAATTGAAGTCCATTGTGTATGCAAGCGTTCATAGAATAGATTATAACGAGAGGGATGGGGCAGATAAGCCCCCATTATCCTCTCAAAATTGTCAAGCTTCCACGTATGGACAGCAGATGTCATGAAAGACTGTATGAGTGACACGGGATGAGCGCCTCTGTCACAATCAGATGATCATTGCTGAAGGATTATTCCAGAAAAATCCTATACAACACCCTGCTACGCTACTAGCGGTGTAACGGCACACTTATTCCTAATATATTTTATGTATTTATTGGTACCGGATTTCCCACACGGTGCACATTAAAAGTGCCGGACAGGAAGTGTGCCTGTATCACATGTCTACTTGGTAAACAAATATAGTCCACCCCAGCCTTTGGGTGTCATGGCTAGTGATAGTGCTAAAGAGAAACCTGAAAAGTTTGAAAGACCTCTTCCACATACCTGTCATACCTGTCAACCCTCCCGTTTTTCACGGGAAAAAAATCATTTTTCCAAGTCATGTTGAATTCTCAGGGCACTGAATCGATCGCAACTGGACTGTTGAGGTTGTCTTGGAGGACGTTTCGCCTGTCATCTGAGCAGGCATCATCAGTTCATGGTCAGAGACTAGGTAGGACTGATGAACAGTTCGTTTCATGCTGAAATACTAGGTAGGAGAGCTGTCTTTGAGCATGAACTGAATTGTTTATCAGTTCATGCCCAAAAGCAAGGTAGGACAGCCCTAGTGCTACCTAGGGCTGTCCTGCCTAGTCTTTATTAACATGAACTGAACTGTTCATCAGTTCCAGATAGGACTATAGGTGTCCTATCTAGTGTGACTATGGCTGTCCCACCACCTTGTCTTTGAGGATGAACTGATGAACAGTTCAGTCTGAGCTCTAGTCTGACTAGATGAGACTAGAACTGTCCTACCTAGTCGTGGAGCATGAACTGATGAAGCCTGCTCGGATGACGCCCAAAACGTTTTCATGGGAAACTATTTTGTCCTTCTTTCCTTTCACACTCCTGTTTAAATAGTTTCCCGTAAATTATCCACACTTGAGTTACAGCGAATTGTGAGGACGATCCAACAGTAAATTGGCAGTAGGTAGTCAGGACACCACCCCAGCTGGAGAGCTGTTCTTGTGTTGGGGAATGAATTTCCCTTATTTTCCAGACAAAAATCCCATATTTTCAATGGTAAATGTTGACAGGTATGTTCTTTCGTGGTTCAAGTCTCCTGTTTAGGAACACGTGGCCTTCCCGGTGAAATACATCACCAATACGTGAAGCTGGAACTAGTATTACTGTACTTCAACCAATAAGGAACGTAAACACAAAAGCTAAGCAGTTTTATGTTTTACATCTTACTTGTTCCTTTACTGCAGAGATCCCCAAACCCCGGTGCGTGGCCCGGTACCGGGCCGTGGGTCATTTGGTACCGGGCCCAGTTATGTTTTATTTTGAAAAGTAGCCGGATTCTCTCTGTTACATCCGTCTCACTTGACGCATGTCCATTGTGCGTGTGCTAACTTTATCTCATGCCGCACAGATAGACTACTACTGTATTTTTAGCATTTTTCTTTCACCTCATATTTGGTGTCAAATGCTGATACTATGTGGGAATGCATAAAGGTAAGTTTTGATGACTTATTGAGTACTAATGTGCGCATTTGTCTCAAGTTAATTCATGCTAGCACACTGCCTTTTACCACACACGTCAAACAGCCATGTAATAATCTCTCTGGAAAAACTTGGCTGGAACTTGAACTGGTGGATGGTGGGTCGGCATTCATGTTGTACTTTTAATTTGATGTTATTCATGTCTTAGTTTTACACAATACATAATAAATAAGATCAATTAGATCGCTATAATGTACGAAACCACCACCCGGTCCGCGGGAGATTTGTGGGAACACAAGCCGGCCCGTGGGTCAAAAAAGGTTGGGGACCACTGCTTTACTGTACCAAAAATGAACCCAAGTGTGACCTTAAAACCGAGAACCATACCAAACCATCATTACACTGTACCGTTACACCCCTAGTATGCAGATCCCTGAAACACCCAACCAAACCTTGTCTCTTCTCCAATCCCTCTCGTAAAACGTGTTAAATCTGTCTTCGTGTCTGGAGATGATAAAGGCTACAGACCAGCTCAGGCTGTGGATTAGAAGGCTGCTGATTTCCGAGACAATATTTTAACAGGAGTCCCAGCATGTGGCCTTTTATCTGATGGAGCCACAGTTCATCGTGGTCAAATCGCACAAAACCAGAGGGGAGAAGGGCTCACGCCAACAATTACCACATGAATGAACATTGTTCAATGCATCCCCCACCACCACCCTGTCCCTTACGTTTAGTGTGCTGTCCAAAATAAAATAAAGAAAGGACACATTTTTTTATAAGCTTACAAAAGAATAACTTTTTCCCCTTAGCGTTTGGATTTTTGCACACAGACACTGGTCTTTTATGACTGAAAAAATAGGTTTGGTGATTTAACCACAGTGCCAAATATGCCACAATCGTTTGTCTTCTCTGTTTTAGGTTGGGAAAAAATGGGAATTGAGAAAAATAGTACCATACGGGTGACTTGAGGCAACAATTAATTAAATTCATTGCCTCAATTTTAAACCCCTTAATATTCCGGACAGCTCTATTTTTGTCTAAAACGGCTAAAATGACATACCCAAAGTAAATGTAAAACTAACATTGAAACATTTGAAGTAGAGACCTGGCTTTGGGCTCTTTTGAAAGCCAACAAGCTGACTTTTTAGCTCCAACAATCAGAACCTACCTAGAAAAATAATGTGGGTTTTTTTTGTATGTCCGCCTAGAGTTTTTTTTTTTTTTTTTAACTTAAAATAACTTTAAAATAATTAAAATAAATGTAGATATGTGGACTGGAAAACACAATGGGTCTATATTTTAAATCCTTGCCTAATCCCATTTGGCAATAATCCAATTTGACAATGATACTACAAACATGGAGTATTTTACAAAGGTGTGTCTAGACTTAGGATCACGTGTTCCAAAACTGTTCCATTTGGAGACCCGACACTTTGTCAGAGTTTTCACTAACGCCATGCAAACAAAATTCCATGTCTTCCTGACATCTTGGCTTTCACGACAGTTTTGTCATTGTTTGGAAAATAAAGACAGAAAATGTAAAAAACTCAAGTGTGCACAATCGATGTTTTCCTGGACACGGAAATTCCTTGGTTTTATGACAAAAAGTCCACCCATCAACCAGCATATCAGTGTTTTCACAGTTTCATTGGCTATCAATGTGTCAGTCAGGATTAAGATTGAATGTAATTGGCCCAAGTTACGTACATAAGAAAAGGGGCTGGTGCTTTTTGACTCACAGAAGCTGATTGGCTATTGTACCGCAGCAGACAGGGTAAACAGTTGTCTATTGGGTCGAGTGAGGTGTCAGTCAAAAGTTCAAAGTTTACGTAGCTAATGTGTAGCTAATGCATGCTAACTGAATGTACGATCAATAATATGTGCAAAGTGTGCACTGGTAGGCTGTTGGAACATCAAGGCATGAGGTGCATCAAACTACCCTCATTGACACGCTGCATCTTGCACTCTAATGTCAAGGATACCAAGCGACACCATCATTGGAAGAGAGCTGATTATTCGCAAGACCTTCACAGACTAACCTGTTGGTGCTGAGATGGTGGTAGGTGCACTAGTCCTCCGACCTCTCTCGGCACTGATGCTGATGGTGTACAGCATCCCGGGTGTCAGGCCTCTAAAGGTATGAGATTCAGAGCCTCCTGCAACCACCTCCTCCGCCCTTTGGCCATCAGCGGACACATGGACAAGTCGGTAGGAGTCAAACTTGGCCAGAGGACGCCTCCACTCCAAAATCATGGTCGTCTCTGTCACCTCTGCAACTGTTAGGTCCTTGGGTGCATCCAGGGCTGAAATAGAGAAAGTTGCAGTTCACAATGCCGGCTTGACCAAGGACTTCTTCAGGGAGAATAACATCACTCTTTTGGACCATCCTGCATGTTCCCCTCATTTAAATCCCATAGAGAACATTTGGGGATGGATTGCAAGGGAAGTTTATAAAAATGGCCATCAGTTCCAGACAGTTGATGCCCTTCATGAAGCCATCTTCACCACTTGGAGCAATGTTCCCACTAGCCTCCTGGAAACACTCACATCAAGCATGCCCAAACACATTTTTGAGGTGATGAACAAGAATGGTGCAGCTACTCGTTACTGAGTCCTTTTTTAAAAAAAAATTATTTCTATTTTTGGGGGGTTTCGCGGTTTTTGGAGCTTTTGTCTTAAACTTTTGAACAGCCTATTTCACTTTCATGGTTGTTTGCTTTATTGCTTACTCAAAATCTTTTTTGTCTCACACCAATATTTTTTTTTTTTTTTGCATTTTGAAGTTTTATTACTTTTTTCAGAAACCGGTGCCTTCAAAATAGCTAGTTTGGTCGTAAGAACTTCTAAACACAATGGGGTCATTGCTTGACTTCTTACCTAATCCCATGTTGAATTTGACAACGATACAAGCATTTCGTAATTCACACAGTTTTTTCTAAAGTTAAGTCCATGCAAACAAAACACTATGGCTTCCTGACACTCTATTTTAACACCGTTTTGTGATCATTGTTTGCAACCTTCGAAGGCGCAGCGTTGACGCACAGTGGCGATTTCGGTTTCCTAATTTAGCTACACGTTTTTTTCTTTTGACAGCTATTTTTACAAAATGAAAATGGCCGAGAGCTACTCATTTTATAATTTTAACCCAAGCAAACTGAATATGCTTGTTTTACCAGAACATTACCAAACTGTTGGTATCCACAACTCCCATTTTGTATTTCAGGATGCATTTCCTTATAGCGTTCTCACATTATTAACTGCAAACCTGAATGAAAAGCAGGCTTGCATGCACCTCATGCGGTCTTGAGGGGGCTACCTGGTGCCCGTGGGCACCGTGTTGGCGACCCCTGGTCTACCCAGATGAAAGCTGTCCAAACTGAGCAATATTATTTTCACAAAGGCAATGTTTCGATACACTTCTTTTACTAGACTTTCTGAGGGTGTGCAAGTAGCAGTGCAAAAAGAGAGACAAAAAAAAGTCTACAGTGAGGAAAATAAGTATTTGATCCGTTGCTGGTTTTGTATGTTCAGGTCCCGTACAAAGGTATGAACAGTCCATCATTTTATGATAACTTTATTTTAACAGATTGACAGAGTGTAAAAAAAACATGAAGTAAACGTTAGAAATGAATGTTTCTTAGATAAACAAGTATTTGATGGCAATACAAAAGGTGGTTTAGTGGTTGTTCTAGAAAGTTTTGTTAGCGAGCACAGAGGTCAGCTGTTTCTTGTAGTTGCCCACCATGGTGCGCACATCTCAGGAGGGGGTTTTGCCCAAAGAAACATCCGCAAAGCAGAATGTTTCCACCTGCATGTTGCACAGTAGGAATGCTGTTGTTGGACTCATATTTCTCTGCTGTGTCCACTTAATGCATGCAAAGAGCGCCATTTTGGTGTCATGTGACCACATCACATATTCTCCCAAGCCTTGTGTGAGTCATTCAGGTGTTTTCATATCAAACATTCAGACGGTGTGTCTTCTGGAGCAGGGGGACCTTGCGGGCACTGCAGGATCTCTATCCATGACAGCAAAGTGTCTTACTAATGCCTTTCTTGCTGACTGTGCTCCCAACTCCCTTGACATCAACAACCAGCTCCTCCCTTGTCATTCTGAACTGCTGCCTCATCTTTCTCACAATCATCCTTACCCCACCAGGTGAAATTTTGCATGGATCTCCAGAGCGAGGGTGGTTGGCTGTCATCTTGGATTTCTTCCATTTATCAATGATTGCACCAATGGTGCTCTCTTTCTCACCAAACTTCTTCTTCATGCTCTTGTAGTCCATTTCAGTCTCTTGCCGGTCTACAATCTTGTCCCTGAGATCAGCTCTTTGGTCTTGTCCATGGTGGTGGAGAGATTTGAATGGAAGAGAGTGTTTGCTTGACAGGTGTCTTTTATCCAATATAATGGGTTTAGATTCAGAGTACTTTCTAGGACAGGACTAACATTAAAACCGGTATCTACTTATTTCCCTTAAGCCAATACAAATTCATTCATTTACTATGCCGCTTAATCTTCATTAGGGTCGTGGTATGCTGGAGCCTATCCCAGCTGACGTTGGGCGGGATAGGGGTACACCCTGGACTGGTCGGCACCCAATTGCAGGGCACGCACAGACAAACTACCATTCACAGAGTCTCCAATTAACCGAACATGCATTTTTTTGGGAGGAAGCTGGAGTACTCGGAGAAAAGCCACGTACACACGGAGAGATCCACACAGAGACGTCCAATGGAGATTTGAACCCAGAACCCAGATCTTCCCAGATCTCCTGACTGTGTGGCCAACATGCTAACCACTAGGCCACCGTGTGGCCTAATGTTATGTGTAATGTTATTTTTTTACATTCTTACATTTTTTCTCTCGGTTATAATAAGGCTACCATAAAAATGATGTACTGTTCATGTAAGTGGGTATCTAATACTTATTTTCCCCCCTATGCATGGTCACCATGAAACCAGCATGCATGTTATTGTGGAGAAAAAGACAAATGACGTCTTCTTACCAGTCACAGCGTTGGTGGTCGTGGGCATACTCTCACGTTCGCCTTTCACCGCCGTCACTCCCATTCCGTACTCCGTCCCGGGTCTCAGACCTAAGTACGCACAACGAACAAAACAAGTGACGCACAGAAATACAAATTCCAATATCTGCCAGTGCATGAATGGCCGGCCGTTCTCTGTTGCCAAGTGGCCAGCTGTTTCTTCTAATGGCTCCAAAGACAAAAAGACTTTCATGTGTTGTGCTAACACAATAGCTTGCAGCCAAATTGCATTTCATGGTAAACTCGCAGTGGATACACGGCTGGTGTATTTGCATTGATAGATCTATAGGGCCCTTGTGTTGCAGCAGAAACACTGCTCCCAATGATAGAGCAGGCTTCCGAAGCCCTTTGGTCTCCACAATTAAGTCCTCTCCCGGCCTGATCGCCTCTAATTCCTTTATGAGCTCCCTCAGAGGTCATCACACGCAGGCTCCTGCAGCATGAAATTACACCTAATGCCCAGGAAACTCATTATCAATAAAATCACGAGCGTGAAGGCAATTACAGATAATAACTGTGTGAAAGCACTACTTGAGGAGGACATCTGCTGAATGGACACACTGCTACATTTCCATGGGATGGGCCTCCCAAGGACAAAGAACTGGGCCAGACAAAGACACTATTAAACTGTTTTGGAAGTTTTTTTCTCCCTCTCTCTCATTGTGTCTAATCTAGAAACAAAATGTTGCTTTACAATGTCAGCAGCATTGATAGATGAAAACATGTCTGCTGCTGCTGCTTGAGTAAGATCTCAAAGAGGAATAAGCTGCAGCGTGATTCCATTGAAAGAGTGAGTTCCAAATCCCCTTGGGTGGTTTTCCCATAAACTTGTAGATGAGCAAACATTTGACGCTACACAAAAAAAGCCAAGCCGCTGTAGAAATGAGCTGGCTGAACATAACACCGTCCATTTAACAAGAAGTACCACACACACTTGTCCAAGAGTAAACCCTTCATGCTATAAAACTTCCTTTTTCCTGCAGGGACTTCACACTTGGTCTCGGCTACAAACGAGGAATACAAAAAATATGCATGCAGTAATTAAGCCATAAAAACCATCTCAAGTAAAATGATGGGAAGGTGTACCTACCACAGACCTAGTGGAACAAATACACTCGTCACTAAAATGGCGAAAAGTCACTAAAAGCATTATAAACTTTACACGTCGGTAAACTGACTTTGACCGTCTCTAAACTTGTTTTGTTCCAGAACTTTTTGGCGAATTTTTGGTCGAATATATCTTTTTTAATTTCTACATTTTTTTTTCTCTGAAAATAGGGATTTTATGGCAGAAAACATATCTAATTTACAGCGAGATGAAGCAATTTCAGTCGAAATTGCATGTGGATGCTGAAATACTGACGCTGAACTGAAATGTAGAATGAAGGTTGAAATATCCTAGATATGTGATTCAACCTACGGATCTAAGGAATGAACCAGCGACCATCAGGTTGGGAGACGACCACTCTACAAATTGTCCACGTGTAACGGATGCCAGCCTGTGAGGCTGTGCGAGTTTACGTTGGTAAACCTCACTCCCTCTGCCTCAAGAGCTGCGCTGAACACGTGGCCGACAGTCCGGGCTTTTAGTCGTGTGGTCAGCGCCCTCGCCTACCATTACAAAGATCTTGTGTTCCAGCCCCGGTGCGGGCAGGTGCGAAACAGAACGGTTTACACACACCAGCATCAATGTTACAATGTAGTGTTAATTGGAAAATGAATTTCCACCAATAGGGGCCAACATTAAAATGAATGCAGTCCATTTATTGTCAGGTCTTGATAGACAGCCTGCATGTCCTGAATGAGCTGAACATTTTGATCATTCATTTTGGACCAAAAAAACACCAGAATTTGAAATGTAAAAATGGAGAATGACTGTTGAAATGTATAAATATGTTGAACTATTACATAAGGACTGAGGATCAAACCAGCAACCATTGGGTGGGGAGACGACCAGTCTACCACCTGAGCCATGTCACCCTGTAGAATACGTGGACTGTTACAGTAATGGAAAATGGAAAATGATTTGTCACCAGTCCTGTCGTTATTATAAGACTAAAAATGGTGGAATTTGAAATGTTGGAAAGTAAAAATAAAATGTAGCAATAAGTTAAATAAGTTGAATGATTGCAGCGGGATTGAATCAGCAACCATCAGGCTGGGAAACTACCACTCTACCTCCTTACAGTAATAGAAAATGTGAAGTGATTTTTCACCACTAGGGGCACCAAATAAATTGCCCATTGATTTTCAATGGGTAAAATGTCAGAGAAAATAGGAAATTACAGTAAATGTGGGAATTCTTTGAAAAGTCCTGATAGATAGCCAACATGTCCTCAATGAACATTTTGACATCGGATTGGTTTGAATTGAATTATGGGACAAAACATTAGTCAGAATAAGAAGTAAATAAATAAATAGATGAAAAATGGTGTATAATTTCATGTGTGAATGCTTCTCAGCAAAAATGAAAAAGTGAAACGTATATATTGTATAACCGCTGCACCGTGACTCTGATTTGCAGTAAAGTGCTGCCGACTGCTTAAATTGCTTCTGTGCAATAACACAGATCATACATTATTGGCAGTGTGTGACAGTGAGAGGCAGGTTGGGTACCAATGATCTTGGCCATAGTGGAATCTTTGGCTCCGGCGGGGAACAGCAGTTCTCGATGCTCCCCTCCAGACAGAGGTCCATACTTAATACGGTAGTTGTCCACCTGAGCGTGACTGTTTTTCCACTCCAGAGTGATGCTCTCATCAGTCAGCTCCACCGGCTGCAGGTCCCTGGGAGCATCCAAGTCTAAGACATACACACAGGAAGATGTTAGGACACCCCAGTAATAGAGGTAATAACAAAAAACTTCCTGCCACAGGAAAAAAATCCTCATTATTCTGTACTTGGTAGGACATTTCATTAACCACACCTTAACAGGATATCCTCGCTCATAAACCTAAAGTATGGGTGGTCTTTCCCACACCCCCTCTAAACCCACCCCACCTGGAATGGCAACACAGTAACTGCTAAACCTGCTTGTGGTGAACAGTGAACAGGAAAAAATGAAGTATTTCATCCCCTGCTGATTTTGTAACTTTACCCCCCTTACAAAGATATGAACGCTACATCATTTTTATGCTACCTTTATTTGATCAGACAGAATGTAACAAAATAACATGAAATCAAGGTTATGAATTAATTTGTACTTGATTGACAGGAATAAGTATTTGATCCTATATCAACCAGCAAGCAGTCCAGACCAGTTTTTATTTTAGTCCAGCCCCTTTAAGAGAGTACTCCTGATCTCAACTTATTATGCAGATAAAAGACACCTGTCACACAAACCTCCCCACCACCTTAGGCAAGACCAAAGAGCTGACCTCAGGGACAAGGGTGTAGAACTGCACAAGACTGCAATGGACTACAAGACCATCAACAAAATTGTAGACCAACACAATACTTGAATATCCTACAAAACCATCACCAAAATGGTAGACCTGCACAAGACCTGGTTTACATGACCGCCAACAAAATTGTAGACCTGCACAAGACTGGATGAACTACATGACCACCAACAAAATTGTAGACCTGCACAAGACTGGGATCAACTACATGACCACCAAAAAAATTGTAGACCTGCAAAAGACCGGAAGAGACTACAAGATCATCAACAAGATTGTAGACCTGCACAAGACCGAAATGGACTACGAGACCATCAACAAAATTTCAGCCCCACACAAGACATAAATGGACTACAAAAACCATCAACAAGATTGCAGACCTGCGCAAGACCAGAATGTACTAGAAGACCATCAGCCAGATGGTAGACCTACACAAGATCAGAATGTACTACAAGACAATCAACAAGACTATAGACCTGCACAAGACAGGAATGGACTAAAATAGCATCAACAAGATTGTAGACTTGCACAAGACTGGTATGATAAATGGAAGAAATCCAAGCTAACAGCCAATCAACCTCACTCTGGAGATCCATGCAAGATTTCACCTGGTGGGTCAGCATGATTGTGAAAAAGGTGAGGGACCAGCCCAGAATGACAAAGGAGAAGCTGGTTCATGATGTCAGGAGAGTTGGGAGCACGGTTCACAACAAAAGACACTTCCTGCATTGTCTCTGTCCGTTAAAATTAAGCTAGCATTAAAATAATGCACTGTTCATATGTTTGTAAGTGGGTGAACTTACTAAATCAGCAGATTTAGTAAATCAAATCCTTATTTTTCCCTCTAAAGTTGTCCCTCGCTTTATCACTTTTCGAATATCATTCCCTCATTATATTGTGTTTTTTTTTTTTACAAAAAATAATTAATAAATGATTGCTATGTTGTGGTTGACTATGTCAAAAAAATGTTGAAATAGATAGTATTCTGGCCACGAGGCATCAGTAATGTCATGCGACATGATGTTAAAAATACATTACCTTTCACGCTACATGGAGACTGGCTACTGAGCCAGCAGAGCTGAGCCGACATGCCATGGCTGAGATCGAATGAAAAAAGGTTTTCCTCTTATTCTGTGTGGAAGTGGTAAGTTTTGGCTTCTTAGTCCTTTGTCCCCACTTCGTTTGAAACACTTTCTTAAGTTTAGAATAAATAAATTGTAGAGGCTAATTAGTTGGCTCGCTAGCTTGCTTTGCTAGTGGTGGCCGTCTGTTTTGCCCTTGCAGTGATCCATAGCCTGCGCAATGTGATTTAAAGAAAGAATAATACTGTTAAAGTAACGACAGGGGTGTTATTTCATGTCTACAGGGCTCTAATAATGTTAAAACAGATTTTATAAACTGATTTTTCTATTCTCTTAACTACTTAAATCTTCTGTTTATTAATATTGAATCCTACTTCAAGGGAATTCACTTATCGCAATGGGGCCTGGAACAAATGAACCGCGATAAACGAGGGACTACTGTATACCCGTGTGCCATGTAATGCCAACATAGAATTTGTTCAGAATATACTGAATAAAGTCATTTCCACATTAAAATTCCATTTGTAAGCTCCTGACCTGTGAGGAATGACTCGTAGACTGGAACACTGCTCCGTTCTCCCCTGCGGGCTGTCAGAGACACCTCATACTGGGTGTCTGGGGTGAGGCCTCCAAGGTGGTATTGTGTGTCGGCATAGGAAAGCTCAACCACCCTGCGATCAGCAGGGTTGGAGGCAGGCCCATAAGATATGCTAAGTCCATCCACATCGGCCACGGGGTGGAACCAGGTCACCAGTGCTGTTGTGTCCGTCACATCACGTACATTCACCTGGCTGGGGGCATCAATTCCTACAGGGGAAAGGTGTAAATAAAAAACAGTTGCAACAGAATAGGTGTGGGCGAGAGAGGAGGCTGCAGAATCAGAATGTCAGCCAAGAGGAGAAGAATGCAGATTGCAGAGATTTATGCAGTGTTGTATTCAAAGAAACTTGCTTTAGTGCCCCACTAGGATCCCATTATTAAACACTCAATATCAATCCAGTGTGGATGTTATTGCCTTTTTGGAAAAAAACCCTTCCATAAACCAGAACCTTGTATGCTCGGTACATCATATGCCGTTTCAGCAATGCAAGTGCTGTAATATACTGTATGACAATATTTTATGTATTTATGAGGTCATTCAGACAGTTTGCAGATCAAAACCCCATGAAGGACACCATTTCACCCCAGCTTGAATGAATTCGTCACACGCAAGCGACTTTAGGGAAGACACCCCTCTGTGCGGGACTGATAATACACATTTGCGCTGAGCAGAGATTTGTCTTGAGGAGGCCGCCAGTGTATCTTTTGGATATCACCAGACCATTCTCTCAGCCGGGGGGCGGTGGCATCCCTCGGAGCTTGACTGAAAGACTGACTGGTTCATTCTCAGCATGGTGGGCTGGCTTCAGAGCAGAAGCAGAGGCTTTCACGGTAGACATTTAGCCCTCAGCATACTACGAGTGTCTGAGTGACACAAAGAACTTTCAACCTCATAATCTAACTTGTGCTGATGCACAAGCGTACATTCATCCATCCATCTTCTTCCGCATATCCAAGGCGGGGTCACGGGGGCAGCAGCATAAGGCGAGGAGCCCAGGCAACCGTCTCCCCGGCTGCTTCGTCCCACTCTTCCTGGCGGATCCTGAGGTGTTCCCAGGCCAATTGAGAGACATAGTCTCTCCAATATGTCCTGGGTCTTCCCCGAGGCTCATCTGGCTCAATGCAGAGGAGCAGCGGCTCTACGCCGAGTGAGACAGAGCTTCTCACCCAACCTCTAAGGGAGCGCCCAGCCACCCTTTGGCCGCTTCTACGTGCAATCTAGTCCCTTCGGTCACTACTCAAAGCTAATGACCGTACTGAGGGTAGTAACGTAGATGGGCTAGTAAATTGAGAGCTTTGCTTCAGCAGTGCTTCTTAAGGGGGGTAGACTACACTCATAACATTTCTTCAAGGTTGGCAGGTCTGTTCGTGTCTTTATTCATGCTTGAACGATGCTGGTGCCAGCAACTCAAATAGAAGTTTGCACAGATGAATAAATTAATATTATAGGTTCTCCAAAATGTTTAAAAGGTGGTGGAAGGGAGGTGGCGGGAGGAGTGTGTGAAAACATTTCTGTCCCCTGGCGTGGGGCAAGACAGAAAGTAATTGAAAACCACTGGCATACAGTACAGTACAGTCTGTGTATTTATTCTTAATGTGTTTTTCATGAGCCACTCCTTCGTTGCTCTGGCCATCTATTTTTGGTCATTGTCAGGCTAGAAGACCCATCTTCAGTGTCCTCATCCCAGATTGTACGCTACGCAGCCATGTTCCTCTCGTCCCAGCTCTTTGGTCTTCCCCATGGTGATGGAGAGGTATGAATGGAAGAGAGTTTGTGTGACTAAAATAAAAACTGGTCTGTGTGTGTCAGAATGCTTACTAGTTGGTAGGGGAGCAAATACTCCTTTATAATACTTATTTCACTAAATCATATTTTTTTGTCTTTCTGTACTAAAATAAACCTACCATAAAATGCTGGACTGGTCATGTTTTCATAAGAGTGTTAACTTCAGCAAACACTTTTGGATTAAAGTACACAATAGTAGATTTACAGAGAAAGGCCAAAACAGGGGAAGAATATGCACACTTACTTGTGACAACACTCTTGGAGGCCGGAGGTCCGCGTGTCTTGTTCTTCACTACTTCCAGTTTGACTTCGTACTCTTGGCCAGGCCCCAGGCCGGACTGTTCAAATGTGGTGTCTGGACGGCCGAGGGAGTTTAGAATCTCACCATCCTCCTCTTTCTGGTAGCACCAAAAAGCTCTTGTCATTAAATGTTTTTTAAAGACCTTTGGCCATAAAGTATTGTGTAATAGATGATGCAAAAGAAGTGCAACAACTGAGGAGCGTTTAGTCTTCTTAAGTACTGGCATGTGACTATTTTAGTCCAATAGCAGCCTTTTATTTGGTATCGTTTCCCTCTAATTGCTCATTTTTGTGTTTCCTCTGCTGCTTTTCAATCAATGGTGTTCAAAGGCACAGTGGCTGCGGTAGGAAGATGCTGGATTGTTTATCTTCCAAGAGCTATGATGGTCTCGTATTGTTGGTTCCTCTTTTTACATTTTTTTTAATTTTAAATTTAATTTTCCCACTGATTCCTTGTCCTGTTGCACCTTTTTGCCTAACTGTAGCCTTTGGTTAATTCTTTTGCAGCACTTCATTTCTAATTATTTCCTGGTGTTTCCTCGTCTTTTATTTGATTCCTATCCACTCTGTGTACCTGATTTTTGTGATAATTGCCTGTGCCTGCGCCCCATGTAAGCTGTTCATGATAAACTGTATTTTTGACAGTTCTGAATCTCCCTCTGCACTGCGGAGTCCAATCCTACACCAAACATTGCATTATGCTTATTTCCAACATTTTTTACAACTATTTAACATTTAAAACATAGCACATTGAATTTAGGAGTCACAGTTGGACTGTGAATGGTTTTCACCGTAGCTAAAAATATACAATAATATATATACTCTGATAGGATTTATACATCTATTATCACTAGGAATATAGCAGTATCAGTAAGGATTTGCAAGCCAGACTCACAGTATTTCTAAAGATGAGGTTCCAGCCATCAAAAGGGATGTCCAGCGGGTCCCACTGCACCTCCACAGATGTCTCCCTCACTGCCTTGAACTTCAGTCCCTCCGGCTCAGGAAGGTCTGAGGTGATTAGAAACAATCATTTTATGACAATGCATCTTGCTTGTGGCCATTCAATTATAACACATTTAGTGGAACTGTCATACGTGTTGCCACCCTCGCGCTAACAGGAATGCTTCTTTTGTCGTTGAGAATAGCATATACGCTGATCAGGTACTCGATGCCAGGTTCCAACTCTCGAATTGTGGCCTTCTTCTGGTCCCCGGGTACCCGCACCTCCAGTTCCAGACCTCCAGGGGCTGTGGGAATGTAGGTGATGAGGTACTCTGTCACAAGCATCTCGTTCTGCCAAGACAGGTCCACTGTCTCAGGTGTGACCTCTTGTACCGTTAGGTCCTTCGGAGGTGAAACTGTTGACAGAGGCAGAAAGTCAGTGCTAAACAGAGCATGGATTAAGGTCTTCTCAACGTCCTCAAATTCCAGGATTTTTTTTCAAAAACACCAAAAAAGTTGCAGTAAATTTGAGTAGAAGCATGACTTTCAGCTCCTTTGAAGGTTCTTTTCTAGGTTGCCGGATAATTCCTCCAGAAACGCGTGCTCTTAAAATAGTTAGTTGGCAGTATGGACTGGAAAACCCAATGAGGCCATAGCCTAAGTTCCTACCTAATCCCAATTGAAATTTGACATTAATAGTACAAAAATGTAGTATTTTGCACAGGTTTTTCTAAAGGTTTTTTTACAAGGCGCACCGTTGATGCAGAGTCCATATTTTCTGCACTGTTGATCCCAACTACTAAAAGCTTTACAACTTTGCACTGGTTGATTGTATTGTTCCAAAATTGGCACAGGTGACAATCTCTTTTTAGGTTGTATCATCATATTTATAAGGGGGGGTCAGATTCAGATTTTGACAGTGAAATTTCCTGTTCCATCTTTATTTCCATGTACCCACTCTAACCACATCAATATAAAATGATTTATTTACACTAACAGCCTCTCTATTTTGATACCGAGATCATCCAAGTAGCTGAGGAGAAAATTCCTGATTTCTTTTGAATGTCATTTTCCAGAAAATTGGTGCAGAGTTTAAGAAGTTAACCTTGGTGGAGGCCTGCGCTCTTCTTTCTATGTTCGTTAGTGAGACTTGTTTACGACGACGCCCCTCGGACTGTCTGACTTACGTCGATATAAGTTGTTGTCAACCGAAAGCCAAACTTGCCATTTCTTGCATATTTACTTGTGACTTTTGGAGTTTTCCTCCATTTGTGCATTTTTTTTTTTTTAGATTCTCGGATATTATGTCAAGGGACAAGAGCATGCCCCAAGTTGAGGAGTTCAAGTACCTTGCGGGGCCTTGTTCAGAACTAAGGGAACGATAGAACACGAGATTGACAGGCCAGGTGTGGCGTCTGCAGTGATGCGGATTCTACAAGCGGCCGAAAAAAGTTTCCTCCGTAGGGTGGCTGAGATAGGTTGAGAAGCACTGTCTTCCGGGAGAAACTTGGAGTTGAGCCACTGCTCCTCCGCAGGATGCCTGCCGGACGCCTCCCTGGGGAGGTGTTCAGGGCACGTCTGACCGGTAGGAGGCCTCGGGAAAGACCCAGGACACATTTGAGAGACTATGTCTCTCAGCTGGCTTGGGAACACCTCAGGATCCACTGGAAGGAGCTGGACGAAGAGGCCTGGGCTTCTCGTCTTAGGCTGCTGCCCTTGCGATGCGACCTCGGATAAGCGGAAGAAGATGGGTGCATGGATGGTGTTTTCAAATTATATTTTATACTTTTATCTAACAGAGCTGCTGTGGTAATTTTGTTGTATGTCTTGACTACAATGACAATAAAGCTTTACATGCACAAATGTTTGTTCTTAACCCGCATCCATTTTACTATCAAAAACCTTCATGAAGCAGGCTTTTTACTGAGCTGTAAGCTTACCCTCAGAGCAGTCTTCACCGATGAACCCTTCATCACAGACACACATTCCGTTTTCACAGCGTCCCTGGTTCTGGCAGTCCCCTGGGCAAGTTAGGATGGAGCAGTCTGGCCCAGTGAAGCCTTCATAGCACACACAGCTGCCATCATTGCAGTAACCTCTGTCCAGACAGTTTTTAGGACACGTCTTCTCACTGCAGTCTTCGCCAGTGAAACCTTTGTGGCAAACACATTGGCCATCCACACAGTGGCCTCGTCCCAGACAGTCGTTAGGGCACGTCAGCTCACCGCAATCTTTACCCGTGAAGCCAACAAAGCACACACATGTGCCGTCCACACACTCCCCACGTTCCATGCAGTCTTTAGGACACGTCTTGACGCTGCAGTCCTCACCGGTGAAGCCTTTATCGCATAAGCACTGGCCATTGATGCAGCGTCCACGATCTAAGCAATTGTTTGGACAGGAGCGTTCACTACAGTCCTCACCTTGGTATCCTTCCTCACAAACGCATTCTCCGTTGATGCATTGGCCTTTGTTGCTGCAGTTTTCAGGGCATGACAGGATAGAGCAGTCCTCACCCTCAAATCCTGGGTCACAGATACACTTCCCGTTGAAGCAATGGCCTCGCTCGTTGCAATTCTGGGGACAGGTGAGCTTGGAGCAATCCTCCCCGCTGTAGCCAGTTTGGCATACACACAGTCCGTTCACACACACGCCGGCGTTGTTGCAGTTGCCGGGACATGTGAGCTCACCACAGTCTTCTCCGCTGAAGCCGTCATCGCAGAAGCATGTCCCGTTAACGCAGCGCCCCCGGTCGTAGCAGTCGTTCGGACAGATGAGCTCAGAGCAGTCAAAGCCCGTCCACGGCTCATCGCAGACGCACTCGTCGTCAATGCAACGTCCGCGACCAAGACAGTTGTTGAGGCAGGTGGTCTGAGAGCAGTCCTCCCCGACGAAGCCCTCCTCGCACAGGCAAGACCCTTCAACACAGTGGCCATAGTCACCACAGTCAATCAGGCACAGCTCAGCGCTGCAGTCGTCACCACCGAAGCCCTCAAAGCATTCGCATTTTCCATCCACACAGCGGCCTTGGTCCTGGCACTCATTGGGGCACTCAGGGTCTGTGCAGTTGGGGCCTTTCCACCCCGGCTCGCATACGCAGCTGCAAGTGTCAGCACTCCAGTTCCCACGGCCGTTACAGTAGGGCTTTGTGGCGACTTCCCCTGAAAAATGGGATGGAAGGAATAGGAAGTGTTTTAAAACTATTCACAGAGAGAAAGCATTAGCTCTACACTTGTTCAAATCCTAAGAAGCCAACACTTTAAATCAAACCTGTCAACACTCCCGTTTTCACCAGGAAACTAATGTTTTTTGGCTTTCTTTCCGAGCGCCCTGCCGTTTTTCTTGTAATTTTCTTGCATTTTAACTATCATGAAAAAAAATCCTCTCCGGTTCTGCCGGAGCAGCACAGTTTTGGTGTAATGTCCCCTAACATCCCCTATTGTCAGTAAAGTCAAGCCTTCAAAATAAAAGAAGCACTCCAGTAAAATAACATGACTGCACCACAGGCAGTCGGGTCTTTACAGTTCCAGTTCTGGTGAAGACCAGAATTTCCCTTATATTCCCTCATTTCGCAAATGTTGACAGGTGTGTTTAAATGTGAATGAAACCCAGCAATTCCCAAACTGACATATCGGAAACATTTTCTAGTGGTTGTCATGTGATCCCAGGATATGGTTTCCCCAAAATGCTCAAACAGCTCAATTGTCATGTTTTAATAGGGTGTCAGATATCACAGTTCAACTCTTCTTAACATATTTCTTCAAAGAAATAGAAAACAAGCTGGGAAAATATCACTATTGGGCTTTTGGCCTTAAAATTGTTATGGAAAGCCTGTCAAAAATGCTAATAAGACGTCACTGATACAATGTCAATGTTTCAATGATTTTCAATCTATATATGTTATTTCTTTCAATTCAGAGTACATTTGTACTACACATCACACATCTTTGACAAGATTTAGCAATATGCAATATATTTGGTGACAGCGATGGACTCTTATCATCAACAAGGAAGATCGAGGAAGAGCCTGGAGAGAATGTATAAGAGTCTGTATATATAGCAGTTGACACGCCCCTCTAGAAAGTCAAAGTTAAGCTTGTGTGTCTAGAAAGTAAAAGTTATGCTTGTGTGTGAGAGGCTGACTCAAACTGGTTCTAACTGCACAGATAGCGTGTCTGTTTGCTGTCTTCTCCTCTCAGTACTTTTCCATGAGTTATCTGTGGGTGTTGTGCAACTCTAGTTGTGCTATGTGAGTGAGGTGTCATGAAAGCATTCCTATGAGAAGCTATTAGACTCAACCTAAAAGTATTATAATAATCTTTCCATTTTCTATGCCGTTTATCCTCACTAGGGTCATGCTGGAGCCTATCCCAGCTGACTTCGGGCGAAAGGCGGGGTACACCCTGGACAGGTTGCCAGCCAATCGCAGGGCACATATAGACAAACAACCATTCACACTCACATTCATACCTATGGACAATTTAGAGTTGCCAATTAACCTAACATGCATGTTTTTAGTATGTGGGAGGAAGCCAGAGTACTCTGAAAAACCAAACACGAGATGCCCAAGCGAAGGTTCGAACCCAGATCTTCCAGCTCTCCTGACTGTGTGGCCAACATGCTAACCAGTATTATAATAATAATAATAGTAATATAATAAGACATTTTACAAAAAACATCACTAATGTATTTATATTTTCCACTTGATATATCGGCCATCTTTCTTTGAATTGCTCCGGATTCTTAGGGCGTTCACCCGAATTAAATTCAATTAAATGCACTGCAGCTAATTTAAACAACAGCAACAAGAAAACCACTTGGATAATTCATTCTCTTGAGGAATACTGCACACTCAGCAAAAGTAACATTTATACACCTGCACAAAATAATGAGATCCAATATAAACGCTGTCTTTACAAACGCAACAACGCTGGGTTAGGACTGAGCCTTTCAGAGAGGTACCGGTATTAATTGTAATCAGTGATTTGGAAATTCACAGAATCTGACTGAGCAGTAAGAACTTGCTGTTTTACTGCCCGTTGTAAATGCTTCAAAAGTCTGCTTGTTTATAATACAATATACTGAACAAGAAGCGGTCAAACAGCATGTGACGTTAACCTACCAGCAACTTGAGCTCCACAGCAACCGGCACCGGTGCCACATTGCTCTCTCAGGCTAGAAAGTTCAGACTCCAGCATCTCCAGCCTGTTCAGGATGTCTTTCAGATCAGGTAGCTGGTTGTTGCAGCCGCACGCCTGCTTGGGGATGTTGATGCGGTGGGTGAAGACGATCTGATTGTCACCATCCACCGTGTGCTCCATGTGCTCGGTGTTCTGCATGTCCAGTGGACTTTGGTTCCTGTGCTTGGGGTCGGTGCCGCCAGGTGACTCGAGGTCCACAGAGCAGAGGGATGTCGTGGGAACGTTGATGTTGTAGACATGGTTGAACACAACCGGCTGGTCAGGGTTTGGCAGCGTCAGGTTCTCTTGATTCTTCTTCGGCATTAGATTATCTCTGCGATGCCTGATGACCCTCTTGACCAGGCCGGCGGCGGACGGCTGGAGGACCACGGCCACAATCGCACAGCCAAATAGGAGACCATTCATCCCCATGATGACCTTTCACTTGCACCAAGAGAGGAGTCTAGAAAGGGATTACTTCTTCTTTTGAGACCTCGGATGAAAGAAGAGAAACACATAAGAACGATTATTTGTGAAACAAAACAAAATACAGTGCGTATATGTATTTGAAGCCTTAGTGCTTTGTAAGTTTAGCCCCTTACAATGATATGAACAGTCCATCATTGTTATGGTAGCATTATTTTAGACATCTGAGAGATAAATATTTAGAAAAAACAATAAATGAAGGCGATAAATAGTATTTGATTGAGGGAAGTAAGTATAGTATCCCTTACCAACCAGCCAGCATTCTGACCCCCACAGACAGGTTTTATGTTAGTCCTGTCCCTCTAGGAAAGTACTCCTAATCTCTGCTCATTATGTGGATAAAAGACACGTCACACAAACACTCTATTCCAGTGAAATCGCTCCACCACCATGTGCAAGACCAAAGAGCTGTCAAAGAGAGAGCACTTTTTGTGCAATCCTTGATCAAACTGTTGACCTGCACGAGACTAGAATTGACTACACGGCCATCACCAAGATTGTAGACCTGCACAAGACCGGAATGGACTACAAGACCATCAACAATATTTTAGACCTGTACAAGCCCGAAATGGACTATAAAATCATCAACAAGATTGTAGACCTGCTCAGGACCGAAATGGACAACAAGACCGTCATTAAGTCTGTAGACGTACACAAAACCGGAATTGACTACACGGCCATCAACAAGATTGTACACCTGCACAAGGCGGGAATTACCAACAAGACCATGAACACGATTGTAGACTCGCACAAGACTGGACTGGACTACAAGACCATCAACAAGATTGCAGACCTGCACAATACCGGAACGGACTACAAGAGCATGAAGAAGAAGATTGGTGAGAAAGAGAGCATTACTGGATTGGATTGAATTGAAGAAATCCAAGATAACAGTCAATTACCCTCACACTGGAGCTCCATGCAAGATTTCACCTGGTTATATAGGTAAAAAAGTGTTTGATAGTATGAAGCTCGTTCTTTGCTGTTTTTTCCCATTTTTGCTGTTTTTTTTCATTTTCCAAATTCACCTTTATTTTTAAATAATCTTTTAATAATAATAATAATAATAATAAATTTACATCTCGTAATATTAGGAGTTTATTCCCATATTTTGACTTATTCCCGTAATCCATCCATCAATCCATTTTCTTCTGCTTAGCCGGGTCCGGGTCGCGGGGGCAGCAGTCTCAGTAGAGAAGTCCAGACTTCCTAGTCTCCAACCACCTTTTCCAGTTCCACCGGTTGAACACCAAGGCATTACGAGGCCAGCTGTGAGAAATTCTCTCAGAAGAGGGTCTAGTGCCATCTCTAGGCTCTGGGCCTTCTCTCGGCTGGGCATGGCTGGAACACCTCACCAGGTAGGCATCCGGACAAGATTCTAGAGCCATCTCAACTGGCTCCTCTCGCTGTCACGAAGCACCGGCTCTACGCTGAGCCCCTCCCGGATGGCCGAGTTCCTCACCCTATGTCTTAGGGTGAGTCCAGCCACCCTATGGAGGAAACTCATTTCCGCCGCTTGTATCCGTGATCTCGTTCTTTTGATCACGACCCAAAGCTCATGACCATACGTGAGGGTGGGAACATAGATCGACGATCGATGTGCAACAACACATCATCAGTGGGGTAGAACTGACCTGTCTCACCACGGCCTAATCCCAGCTCGCGTTCCCTATTAGTGGGTGAACAATCCAACACTTGGTGAATTCTGCTTCACAATGACTGGATGATTATTCCCATAATTTTAACTTTTTCCCCAAAAAGTTTGGACACCCCTGTGCTAAACCACCTTTTGGATATGTTTGGACATATTTAGGATTTTCCACCCCTGGCAGACGTTTGCACTCAACTGAGTGCCATTCAAGTTCAAATATATTTAACCTTTTATACGCTCAAGGAACATTTCTTTCCACTCTGGTAGGACACAGCAAATCATAGACTTAGTTGATCCCTCGAGGGAAAGTAATTAGAGGCATATCATATCCCGTGTGTTTTTATTCACTTTGCTGAAAATGCTACAGGCAAAATTTCCTTAGTACTCCTTAGTTTGCTCCACTTTCTGGGACATTCTTTTCACGTTCGAGGACCAATAAATGCATGGATCGCGACCATGTTAAGACAAGAAGTCTTTTAGGGCCCTGCAACACCTGCATCCTCTTTTCTCTGCAGATGAATGCTGACAGAATAATACCGCTGTGCGGTTGAACCATCTGTGGGGTGCCTGTAAAGCACACCAGTCTGCAACGTCTATGCTACCTGGAAAACGGCAGGTCAGCATTCCCCAAACTGCCTTCCCGGCAGCCACTGGGGTTGCTTTTAGTTCTGTAACATGACTCTTATTACCTTTTACTGAAACCCTCTGAGACCTGAGCACTTACACCCGGGGCCATTTTGCTGTAAAAAGACAAAGTACATGATATTTGAGTGTGAATGTAAAGGGTGCACATGGATGATGTTGGTGTGAAAGTAAAGACTGTCACACCAATGTAAGTGTCTTTACTAGTGGATAAGAGCAAATGAAGATGCTTGTTCAATGAGTGTTAGCGGTAGCGGTGTGATACACTTGTAACGTTGGAAGGTTTACGTGGTAACTTTCCAATGTTGCTAAGTTTGTTACATTAGTGTTTTCTTTTATGACATTATTCATGACATATGCTGCTCTCTGACTGCTTGGCCATTTAAGGGCTTGTGGTTTTACGATCTTGTATGTTGAGCAAGCAACCATGTTAGCAGCTTGCTAATACATGGAAACAGGACATGTTAGTCAGCTCCGTCGCCTGCCTATGATGTCATCAGTGGTTGACTCTGTGGTTCTTTGCTAACTGACAGTTATGCCACAAGTCTCAAAAATGTTAACACAAAACACCTTGTTATATTTTTACAATTATAGTTTTACATGCATAAAAAAATCCAAATGATGAATGAAAGGGATAAATGAATATTTAAGGATATTTTTACCAAAGACGCGATGTGGCAGTCAAATCAACACGGACGCCACTTGTTTTTCTATGAGTTATTTCTTGAATTCAACACCTTCTTTATGAAAATGCTGGCACTTGCAACTTTCCGGAACAGGTTTATTAGATTCGCATTATTTCTTATGGAAAAAATGATTAGGTTCGAGTAGGTTTTGGTTAGAGTTGGACCTTCTGGAACGGATTAATAACGCTAACCAAGGTTCCAGTGTTCAATTTAAATAAATGAATTAATTTAAACTACCTTGAACACTGAAAAATAGCATTTGTTGCCAGTATTGGCTTCCTAAAATAAGACTTCACCATGAAATATCATCATTTAAATCCTTCAGAAATGATACATCAATCACAAGCAATTGACAGAACGCAATTGCCAAGAAAGCACATGACTTAAAGAAGCAGGGGGAAATTCAACTGTAAAGTCTACATCAAGTTAAATGACCGACCGGAGGAAGCCAAAACACACAAGACATTAACGAACTGGACAAATATTGAAGATGACGTCATCTCACTGCAAGAAAATTAAAGATACAATTCACACAGACTTAATGCAGCTGAAAGTCAACATCCTCAGTGTTTTTATTTACTTGTTTTATTTAATGTCACCACTAATTCTAACTTATTCTTATTTATTATTAACAACATTTTCCTATTTGATCATTTTTCACTTTTTATTTATTCCTTTTCCTTGACAAGGTTTATTGTGTCATTAATTAACTTATACAGTAATCCCTCGCCACGTCACGGTTCAAATTCCACGGCTTAGCTCTATCAAGGTTTTTCAAAAATATATTATTTGATAAATCTTGCTGTTTTGTGGTAGAATACTTCCTATTAAGAGTAAACAAATATGCTTATGTAAGCAAATCTTGGATAAATGAAATAAAATACATATATAAGGCATTCAAAAGACGCATTCAAAGATGGGATATTTAGTATTCTACACTGGCCACTAGGTCTGAGTACAAAATGTACTTTGCTTGTGCCTTTGCGTTTGCTGTTCAAAAAGTACAACTCGCAACAAACCCTGCAGAAGAGCAGACCACAGCGCGTGCCGTAGCCGCTCGTAAACTTAATAGCAGTAGTTAGCAGTGAAAATGTCAGGTTAGTGGACATGGAAATGCATTACAGCTTAGAGAAACAACAAAAACAGGCCATGCCAGCCCGCAAGGCCACGCAAGCCCAGGGACGTCCGACACCTGACAGATTAGCTCATCGTAGAGGCATTCCATGGGATCTCCCAAACTGGGAAGGCAGGGAAGAGTAAACGACAACCATGATAACGTAGCTCGCTGCTAGACTTGGACCCACGGGAGCCACCAAATTCCTCTCCGCGTCTCAATCGTTGACATACTGCAATGTGATTTATCAAACCTGTAGGTGTTTTTGCATCCATATTTAGTTTGGAGCAGGTGCAAACTGGTGCGTTATGCACAAATGACTGCGAAGGAGGACGATCGAGGCATAGGTGAAATGACAGACGACAGAGAAAGAGAATTTTTAGAGCACCTATCAGTCTATGGTTCTCTCACGGAAGAGGGTGTAGTGCCATCTCCTAGTTGGAAATGAGATCCTGACCCAAGTGGAGGAGTTCACCTTGAGGTGTTGTTCACGAGTGAGGGAAGGATGGATCAGGAGATCGACAGGCGGATTGGTGCGGTGTCGACAATGATGCGGACTCTACATCGATCTGTCGTGGTAAAGAGGTAGCTGTGCCGAAGGGCAAAGCTCTCAATTTACCAGTCGATCTACAGTACCTTCCTACGCCCTCACCTAGGTCATGAGCTTTTGGTAGTGACCGAAAGAACAAAATCGCAGCACAAGTACAAGCAGCCGTTGGGTGGCTGTGCTCTCCCTCAGCGATAGGGTGACAAGCACTGTAATCTGGGAGGAACTTACTTAGGAGTAGAGCCGCTGCTCCTTCATATTGACAGGAGCCAGATGAGGTGGCTGGGACATCTGGTCAGGATGCCTCTTGGACACCTCCCTCCCTGAGGACTTAAGGAAGACCCAGGACAGATTGGAGAGACTATGTGTCTCAACTGGCCTGGGAAAACCCTGGGATCCCCCGGGAGGAGCTGGATGAAGTACCCAGGGAAAGGAAAGTCTGGGCTTCTCTGCTAGTATTATAACTATTTGATTTATAAATAAAGAAACCTACTTTACAGAAATTCACTTATGGCATTTGGATCTGGAACCAATCAACCACGATAAAGGAGGGATTACTGTATATGAAAATTGAATGTGTTGTATTGAGGTTTCAGGCTTAATAACACAATTGTTAAAATAATAACTAGCCAGTTTCAGGGCTCGTTTGTACAGACTGGCTTGTTTTTTTCCCCGATATCATTATGACATCATAGACATTGATACCAGTGTGATGTTTTTACCTGCCTGTCTGTATTCCTGTGTGTAACAACCAGGGTGTGCACGACTGTACACAAACTGGGTTAAATGTTTCTGTATGAACATCTGGTGTTTGGTGGTCAATGGTGCAAGCGCTCCACTGCATGAATAAGGTACGAATACGATAGACCGCACCTTTGTTTGCAGTGACTATGTTCAGGAGCATCGTGGGGGATGAAATTGCTTTTTAAACATTTGCTCAGCAGGGTGCCTCTATTGATACCAAACAAGACAAAGTCTGCTAGAACTGCAAGCGAGATGAAAACGACCCGCAAAGGTCAATGCTCTTTCATGTGTAGAGTCCATGAGTATCTGACAATACCGCAAAGTGTCTCTTCACGTACACAACTCCTACGTTCCTGATCGTTATCATAATCCTCCCTGTCCTTGGAGGACCATTTTTCAGCATATCCCAAGCGATGTTTAAGTACTGACCTGATATCCTTGTCAAGGGTATGTACTTATTTCACTCACACCTTGAAAGAGACGCTCAGTTTTTAGTGAATAAAACATCCAGAATGCACATGAATAAAGGATTTGGGATTTCAAGTGTAAAACAATGAACATCCTTTGACAATGTTATCAAATGAAACAGGAAAAATGCAAGAAAAAACACGGAGAAACATGAAAATCAACAGTAAAAAACATCCAATTGTCTGATAAAATACGACTTTTGTCATATCAAGATAACTTCTCCGTCCCTCTTTGCCTCACAGCTCTTATCCACTTTTTAAGTATTTACAGAATTATTTGGATTATTTAGCAGCGTGGTCTGGGCTTGACCTAATTAAAAGACAAAACCAAATACTAAACCGAAGACAAAACCGAAACAATGTCCCAGTCCCTTGTGAGCAAAGCTTTATTTTTGACCTTCATGGTCTGGCATCCTTCTTTTATTGTGTTGATTTCCTGTTCAAGCCTTGCTGTTCCTGTTTTCTTTGGTTTTCAGCCAGCTTGCTTTGTGGCTTTGGCACAGAGCTCAATCAGCAATTAGTGCCATTCTTAAACCCTGCGTCCACACCAGCTAGACACCAGATTGGATCCTCAGTTCTGCACCGTTACTCCAGAACTCCAGTTTCCATACTGTGATTTGTCTTTTTGGCTTTTCATATCCTTATTTTTTATCACCCAAAGTCTGGTCATAGCAACCCTGAATACGACGCATTGCTACTGTTGAATGTATATAGATTTAGGGGTCAGTATTTTGGACATGCTCACAAATGTATTGATCTGAGTGGTATATATTCAGTGAGATGTTCTTGTAAAGATGAATAATGAAAAAGCTATGGCTCTGCAGGCATTCTGCTGTCAATACACTGAGCTCCTGCACAATTCAGTGCACTTGCACTTTCTAATGCAGTCCAAGAGCTGTATTATTTACAAAATAATAATACCATGTGCCCTACAAAATTCTTAACTGGTGAGGGAGCCCAAACAATAATTGTGGATATTGAGGATTCCAGACGCAACCTGTGATGTTCTGGTGAACTCCATGCCCAAGAAAGTTAAGGCATTACTGGAAAATAATGCTCTCCACAAGTAAAAAATCCACAAGTATAAAATGTATAGCTGCTCACCAGTAATTTGAGGCGCATTGACTGTCGAACCTCGTGCTTCCGAAGCCAAACAAAGCATAACAGCACACAACAACGGTGCATTCAAGGACTGCCGTACAAGAGTGCGAAATCTCAGCAGTTGAAGAAAAACATTATCAATGAAGCATAAAGATATAAACATGTAAAAATTGTGGTTTTCTAACAGTGGTACATATGTGCTGTACCTGTATTATCACCTTCATTGGTGTGGAAAAGTGTTTGCCCTCTTCCTGATTTCTTATTATTTTGCATGTTTGTCACACTTAAATGTTTCAGATCATGAAACTAATTTAAATATCAGTCAATGACAACACAACTGAACACAAAATGCAGTTTTTAAATGAAACCTTTTATTATTAAGGGAGAAAAAAATCCAAATCTACATGGCCCTGTGTGAAAAAGTGATTGCCCCCTAAACCTAATAACTGGTTGGGCCACCCTTACCAGGAGCAACTGCAAACAAGCGCTAGCTATAACTTGCGATGAGTCTCTTACAGCGCTGTGGAGGAATTCTGGCCCACTTATCTTTGCAGGATTGTTGTCATTCAGCCACATTGGAGGGTTTTCCAGCATGAAGCGCCTTTTTAAGGTCGTTTTTGCCCAGTGTCTTTCTTATGGTGGAGTCATGAACACTGACCTTAACTGAGGCAAGTGAAGCCTGCAGTTCTTTGGATGTTGTTGTGGGGTCTTTTGTGACCTCTTGGATGAGTCGTCACTGCACTCTTGGGGTAATTTTGGTTGGCTGGGAAGGCTCCTGGGAAGGTTGGATCCTGGGAAGGTTGGCTCTCACTGTGGTTCGCTGGAGTCCCAAAGCTTTAGAAATGTCTTTCTAACTTTTTCCAGACAGATAGATCTTAATAATAAAAGGTTTCATTTAAAAACTGCATTTTGTGTGCAGTTGTGTTGTCATTGACTAATATTTGAATTTGTTGGATGATCTGAAACATTTAAATGTGACAAACATGCAAGAAAATAAGAAATCAGCACGGGGGCAATCACCTTTTCACACCACGGTACTTGTAAAGTATTACTGACTTATGGTGAATGAGATGTGAAAATCAGCCTATTTTTGGAGAACAAAAAATCAGTGAATTTGCGGAACAAAATGCAAAACATTAAAACTACTTAGCGTCTGTGTTAGGTGAATGAGATGTTTATTTCTGCAGAAAAAACACCTTTTTTGGGACAAAAAAAAATTTTTTACAAAAATATTTTTTTCAACCAAAAATCTGCGATTTTGAAAGCAGCAAATGCCGAATCGCAAATGCTTTCTCTGGAAAATTATTATTTATTTTCAGAGAAAATAAATAAATAATTTTGGGGGGCCAAAAACCCATAAATATGTGGATATTTAATCCAGTTTCATAGGCTACATTCACACTGCAGGCCAATTTAGATTTCTTTTCTCATATGTGACCTGTATCTGATTTTTCACATCAGTGCAAGCAATACAATTCACATTTTTTCAAATGCGACTCAGGCCTCTTTCATATGTGGATATAAATCCATGTATCCGATATGTATCTGGGTCGCGCATATCTGATCTATACGTCATGCACCACTCCTCACCAACATGCTCCTTAGAACAGACGTTGCAGCAAGTTTCCCAGGAAATGTCATAGCCATTGCCCTCTTCCCTACACAAAATAATTAAGAATCCGGTTGATCAAAATCCTTAAAATTGCCACAAATGCACCATGAGATTCCATGTTTACTTTTGTAAACACACTCACACACATGACGTTGTGTTTTGTGCCATGCACGGCACTTCCAGGACGTATTGAGTTTACATTACAAACAAATACATGTCGCATTTGTTTTGGCAATGTAAGCAACTACATGAAAAGATCGAATTTGAACAAAAAATCCGAATTGGGCATCATACCCTGCAGTGTGAACACAGGCCAAGTCTGTGGTATCATCATTTTCCTTTAAGCGCAAATGGCTGTGGTTTCTTATGGGTTAAAAAAAAAATGCTATCAGTAGTTTTGCTAAAGCGCCGCCTGGCAGCACAGCATCTGCCTGACTGTCTCAACAACAAACAAACTGAATAATGGAGCGTCACAACCTACTTGGCGTGTCAAAACTGTAAATATTCAATGACGAAAACAGCAGCTCAAGTCCCAGGATGTATTTCAAGCAGGTCTGGTATGATGCTTTCTTTTAATTTCTGAAGCATTTACCAAGCTTGCCTTGTTTTGTAGGTCATCCATGGCAACACGCAGCTTGCCTTCAGTGGTACCCAATCCAAATCTGGGTCATTGTCATGACTGAATGGAAGGTTTTTGTCTGGAGCCCTTTCACCTTGAAATGTGGTCACAAAGTGAAGGCGAGCTAACGACCCTGCAGTCACAGACACCTGAATAATCTTAGTGACTCTGACATCACCTTGTGTTAGGGATAAGGTTGGGGTTGGCGTTATGGTTAGGACGGAAGTTTGTTCATTTAAGTGCATGCAACATCTGATTGGTTGAGCTTTTAGCTGACGTTCTTCCAGTTATGTGAATGTATAGCATGTATATATTGATACAAGTGTCACGTAGCAACACATAAGCATCTCAGCGGCCTCCAGTACCGGGGTCCTTTGGCTTTAAAGGGTGAAACAACGATCTAATGTCAAAAACATCTACCACAACTTGGATCCTGCATCTCCACCAAGGTCAAAGCTGGAGAGATAGCGAGCTGCCGAGGACAGCGCTGCACCTGTGAGTTACGATAATCAAACACAGAAATGAATTTCCAGGAAAGGAACCATCGCTTGAGTCGTCCTCTCCATTGGGATTGATGATTGTCAGAAAAGGTTTTTAACATTTTATCGTCGCACGCTGTGGAGGGCACGCGTCATTTCTGCCTCCAAAGACAAATGTGGTCATGCTGAGCTACAAAAATCCCTGACACCTGCACAAAAAGATAACTGCTGTGTTAACGGACAAAGTGATGCATTGTCAGGAGGAAATGAACAGGGAAGATAAGGATGCAGGATTTTGTTTGATGATGACAGTAGAATGTTCCATTATGCTACAGCTAATTGACTGTTTCCCTCAAATAATACAGGCTGGACACAAAGGATACGTGGAGTTATTGCATCCAATTCAAGTTCACCAAATCATACTGTTAACTGTTTATACAATAACCCCTCGTTTATCACGGTTCATTGGTTCCAGACCCGACCATGACAAAGGAATTTCCGCAAAGTAAGATTCCTGATTTATAAATGGCATATTTTTGTGGTTAGAGTATAAAAAATGTGTTTAAAATGTGTCTAAATACAGTTTTTAACATTATTAGAGCCCTCGAGACATGAAATAACACCCCTATAGTCACCTTGACACTTCTATTACCCAATATAGTAGACATACAGTAATAAGAGAAAATAAGACATCTAAGACATAAATAAGAGTGTGTTGCTTTAAATATGTCCGGTGCTAGGGTAGCTTAGTGGGGAAAAAGTTGGAAACGTTGGAGGTTCAGAGTTGAGTTTTAGCTTGGCGTGGGTTACGGCGGCAACAGTCTCCTGTGTTACAGATTATGTGCCTGTTGTGAGATCATTCAAACCTGCAATAAAAGCCTGTTGTTCTGGCAATCAAATTTGGTGCTTGTGTGTCTCACCAAACATTACAGTAAGATTACTGACACCTAATGACCAGTGTAGAATACTACATATCATTACACCCTCTTTGAATGCGTTTTCTGAATGCCTTATATTTGTATTTTACTTCTTTTTGCCATTGTTATGCTTGAAAATGCGTCACTTAGTTAAAAAATAAGTAACATTTGCTTAAATATACATAGTTTTTGAGCAATAATGGGTCGTATTCAACCAAAAAACAGTATGATTTGCTAATGAATATATTTGTGAAAAACCGTGATAGAGTGAAGCCATGAAATTTGAAGCGCAAAGTGGCGAGAGATTACTTCATTCTTATTGAATAAAATGTTGAATATTTCTTGAACACATGCATTTTTGCTAGGGATGGTTGATACTGGAAATTTTGGTATCGATCCGATACAAAGTAAGGCAAGTAAATACAGGACGAGTATTGTCGAACTGATACTTTTTGCACACACACCGGAATGCGATCCCGAGTTACATTTGGGGTGCACACATGCTCTGCAATCCGCGGTCACATTTCACAGACTTTTATGACAGAAATATATAGACGCCAAAATAAAACATACGTTTGTGATACAGTATAATAAATCAAGTTTAAAAAATCAAGTAATTTAATGAATACAATTGCTCCTTCACGGACAATACGGAGAGCAGAACATACATTGTAAACGCTCCCATGTAGAGACAGAAATGACATGCTGTCAAGTAGGGATGTCCGATAATATTGGCCTACCCATCTAACAAAATTAAAGTTCTCAGAAAAATAGCTTAAATTTGCAATGAAAGCGCTGGTGATGCGAGGGGGAGGCATCTCGCTTGTTCTATACCTTACATTGCATATTGCAGTATTTGTCTTATTTTCTACAAACAGCGTTTGTTTGTGAAATGCATCCATCATGTGTTCATTACATGACATCAGCTTGAGGGAACATCTTCCCCCAATATCGGTATCGGTTGATGTATTTAGCATCTCTTCTGTCAGCATTCACGGCCCTGCACGGCCCCAGAAAAAAAACATCTCATTCACCCAAAAATCATCAAAGCTGTTTACACAGAGACGAAGTAGTTTTATGTTTTGTTCCCTTACTCTACCCAACATGCGCCCAACGGTCACCTTAAAACCGATATAAGTACCGTGACGACGCTGTACCTTTACACCTCTGCTGTGGAGTCACTGTCACAGTACACTCACAATCCAGAAATCACAGATTTTTTAGTTTAAAAAAAAAACAAACTCAGAAAAAAGGCAATTTTTTTCCACAGAAAGTGCATCTCAGTCACTCTAAGTGGGTAATCATTTATAAATACGTGGTCATCAATAATACATGTACATGTACATCTTTATGTCTTTATGCTTCACTGATAATGTTATTTCATCAAACGTTGAGATTTTGCACTTTGTTTGGCAGTCCTCGAACGCACCGTAGTTGTGTGCTGTGAGTGGCTACACCGTGACTCTGATTCCATCTGTTCATGGATCATCTTGCATTATCGTGCATGTGTTTAACAAGTGTGTGAGGGATATTTAGGGCTTAAACCTGGATTGTGTCGCGAGTGATCAACGGCAATTGAAGAGAGAAGTTGGAGGGTTCTGGAGCTGAATGCAATCTAATATTCACAATAATTACTTTTAGTGCAAACGTTGATCCGAAATCGGAGGAGAACGTCAAGCTAGCAGTTGGGTTTGGAGGGGGAGGAGTGAGCCGTGTGCCAAAAAGAGACATTTATTTGGGCAATATTGATTACTCACGGATTTTCGTCATTCGCTGGTGGTCCCAGAAGGCAACCCCATGAGAAGTGTGGCTCTACTGTACTTTGTTTGTTTAATAAAAAAATGTATGTACTTGTTCTATATGAAAAGGTATCCTTAAATTACTTCTGGCACTAATATAATGGGGGGGAGGGAAATGCTGCATGTATTAATTATGGGACTTGATAAACAGAGGATATATGGATTTTTTTTTTCCCATGGAACTGAGGCTACAGTCTCAGCTCCGACCCAATGGGTGTGATGACAGATAAGCATGGAGTGGTGGGGGTTGGCGTGTTCGTTGCTGATAAGGCTTCGGCGTGTCGTGCAGGAGAAACTCTGTGGAGAGTCGCTGCCAAGACTGAGCCCACATCAGACCTTCCAGAGCTGCTGGAATGATACACAGCCCCAGTCAACATGTCTGACTGATAGCATCCCAAAATCTCTTCTAGCAAAACCAATTCTCCACTTTGACACAAAGATACGGAGAAAAAGGATGTTGGCACTCGCCGGCCGGGTCAACCGCAATCAGAACTCAGTCCTGTTACAATCCAAACAGGATAGTTACGTGTTGTGAGGCCCATCAATATTCTTTATGGCTTTTCCCCCACGGTGCCTCCTCCTTCTACTTTCATTCCTGCTGCATCCAGATGGAGACGTTGGATGCAAGTCATTGTTCATCCGCTTTTGAGCATGTTGGACGCTGCTTTATGAGTCTAACCCCTGTGTGGCATGGAGGCTTGGCCGCCTCATGTGCAGCCTTTACACATCCACCTGCTGTTTTGTCCACAGACTTGTAATTGCGTAAATCTTTGTTCTTTCCACTCCCACTTCCTCAGCTTCCACAAAGCACTATAATGACTATCAAAACCTGCCCTGTACCTGACTGCCTACAGGCTGGCGATGATGTTGGCCGTATAAGTTTTTGAATCAGGCTCGCCCAACTTATTTTATTAAAACCCCTGAGCCCCAGCGACAGGTTTTTGCCATAACTACCATAAGTCTTGAACCATTTGGGCAATCAAAATAACTTTCTGAAACTCGAGGTTCTGTGCTTTCCGGTGATATACACGTCATTACTGTAATCCAACAGACTGCATCACGGCAGCTACCGACAAGGCTTTGATACAAAGCAGAGTGGGGGTTTGTTTTCAAAGCAGAGTAAGCCTGTCTGACGAAAAACTAAGAAACAAGCTTTATATGACAAAGTTATGCAGGAAAGTGGATTTGATTGGATATTTGGATGTTTTTACAGTTGAATTTCGTGTTGGTGGTCACATTTTTTCCATTTGAGTTCGACAGCAAACATTTTGAGGACCTGATTGAAGGACGGAGGAAATCATCTGAATACCAGTGAGTAGTAAAGACTGCTCCAAAAAAGAAATACTGGCCGAAGTTCCCAATCCAAAATCCTTTATTCATGTACATTCTGGGTGCCTTATTAAGTAAAAACGTTTTGAGTTGCTCTGCCATTATACCCTGGTTGAACACTTACAGCAGGCAGTACAGTAATCCCTCGTTTATCGTGTTTAATTGATTTGTAGTGAACTTCCGCGAAGTAGGATTCCTTATTAATATATGTAATGTTTTCATAATTAGAGCATAGAAAACCTGTTTACCAACTTATAAATACGTTTTTTATTCTTATTAGAGCCCTCTAGACATGAAATAGAAACCCTATAGTCACCTTTACACTCCTATTACCCAATAAAGTAGACATACACATACTTTTGTGTGTTGCTATAAATGTGTTCCGGTTCCAGGGGAGTAGAGGGCAGACGGGATGTGACATCAGGGGTTCAGAGTTGAGGTTTATCCTGGTGTGGGTTACGGGCGCAACACTAGCCTGTGTTGGGGATTATTGTACCTGCTGTGAGATCTTTCAAATGATCTCACAACAAGTACAATGAAAGCCTTTTGTTCTGGACATCAATTCTGGTGCTTGTGTGTCTCATTACATTACAACATGACACCTAGTGACCAGTGTAGAATACTACATATCATCACAACATCTTTGAATGTGTCTTCTGAATGCTTTATATTTCTATTTAGTTCATTTAGACAATTTTACTTTTCAAAATGCTGAAAATTTCTTCAAAGTGCATATTTTTGGACTACCATAATAACCACAAAACAGCATGATTTATTAATTCATATACTTATAAAAACCACGATGGAGTGAAGCCACCAAATTGGAAGTGCGAAGTGCCGAGGGATGATTTGAATGAGAAACAAGCAACATAAAAAGCAGTCCTGAAAAAAGGGATGAAAAGGTGGTTTTTACATGTCATACCGTATATACACCATATACTGTAAATTGGACTTCACACAAACACTCCATCCAATTTTAGAAGCCACTGTGGCCCACGAGTCAAATGGTTTGCCCACGCCCGTTGTTGGCCGTGTTTAAATCCATCCTTCCATCACTTCATAATCCCATTGTTCATCCCAAAAGTGTACTCTCAAAAGTCCATTTCATAACATTATGTTGTCTGGTTGCCTATTTTTCTTCACTTTTTCAGGAAAAATGTATTTAGCATATGTGATTGCTAATATTAGCATAGATTTGTGTGAAAGACTCCTGATACCATTAATTTCCATGTACCAATGGAAGCGATGAATCGGATTAATGTATTCAAAATAAGTATGTTCTTTATGTTTTGAATATCATCAATTTATGTCGCAAGCATGAAAGTGAAGTGGCTCATGTCTTCTTTCTTGTAAGGTGGCTGGTTCCTCCAATTCAGACGAGATAGAAGGACTATTTCTCTCTCCTCTCCAGGGGAAGCGGAGAAGTTGGCAGTGATATTGGGACATCTGTTAGTCCTTGTCTGCAATGAAAGCCTGAAGCGTGTTGCGTGTCCCAATTGGGAGTGTCACGCATTCACACACTTGTATGAGCCTAATGACCTGCTACCCCAGGTCGGCTCCTCATTGGCTTCCCCCATTTTTTAAAAGTATTTCTTTCAATGTGAATGATCCAAAGGAGCCCGGTTCTTTTCCAAGACCCCTATGGTTCATACATTCCAATGTGTGAGGTCACAGTGAAGAGTCTAACATGTGTTCATCTGCTGGCTGCCCCCGACGGTGGGCTGACCAGTACAAAGCCATTCTCAATCTCAATGCTCCGAGACTCGTTTTAGTTTGCACACGAACACCAATGGAACATTAAAAACCATCTGGGATGCTTTAAAGACAGTTTCTTTAAGGATCTGACCAGCCTGTCTGCAACAGACTATACCAACATCAGTGAAGGATACAGAAGACCCACGCTTACGTTCCGACACCATCAGCGAATGTTGATTGATGCGCCCATAAAAATGTGGATTTTTGACGGCTTACTTCCCCACCCCCATCCAAACCCTCCTGCCAGCTTGATGTTATGAACGGCCGTCGTCAACGATGTATGATAAAAACTTCATACAGTGAAACCTCGGTTAGCGTGCGCCCTGGTTTGCTAGATTTTCGGTTTATGTCGAAAATTTACGCCAAAATTTTGCACACATTTCCCGTCTTGTCTTGTTATGAACACACTGAATGAGTGCAACTGTCTTCTTAATCTATTTTTATCACAAAATGTCCCTGTTAGCAGCTTGCTAATACATGGAAACAGGAAGCGGAGGTCAGCTCTGTCGCCCATCTATGATGTCATCAGCTGTTGACACTGTAGTTCTTTGCCAACTAACACAGTTATGCCACAAGTCTCAAAAACCTTAACACAATCAACGTTTTTAATTTTCCCTTACATTCATCATTTATATGTATTTGTATGCATTTACAATTGTTTTCTGCATGTAAAACTATAAAAATGTGTTTTGTGTTAACATTTTTGGCTTTCTGAAACAAAGTCATTGGATTTATGTTACGGGAAAAATCTATTTGGTCAGCGTTTCAGTTAGAGTTGGACCTTCTGGAACAGATTAATAACGCTAACCAAGGTTCCACTATAAATTTGGTCTACGACAGAGATTTTAATAATTCAGTAATTCATTTTGATTACCTAGCCGCGTGCTGCAAAATTGAGAGCGAGAGTCGCCAATGTAATGTAACACTGCAGCCAGTGAGGCTAAAGTATGCGCATCCTGCAAACTTAGTGTTCTACTTAGATGATAAAACATGGCAGCTGGTCGTATTTGTAAATGGATAATAAGACTGTTAGCCGTGCTAGCAAAAAAACAAACTGGCAGCCTTTCATTTTTGACTTAAAAAAAACCCCCTACATCCCAATGTACAGGGTTGCACAGACGCTTGTATCAATATACACATTCTATACATCCACATAACCACAAAAACATCAGCTAAAAGCTCAACCAAACCAATTTTCTGAAAACAGAAACAATTCGCACCAGAAGCACTCGAATGAACAAATGTGTGAAACAAGTGCACAGTCAGAGAGCAGCATATGTCATGAATTATTTCATAAAACAAAACACTAACGTAGCACTCTTACCAGCATTTGAAAGCTAACGCTACTTGTACCATTGCTCTACCATTACATCTCACTCAACATGCATCTTCATTTACTCTTATCCTGAAGATATGTACATGTTCACATCTACATTCATCTAAGTCACTTTATAACAGACTTTTAGGAAAATGGAATCCCACAGGCTCCACTGTGGACATTTCATGTGATGTTTACCGTTCTATGCTTGTCGTTGTTTCTTCGTTCTTTTACTTGTACTCGATTCATTCAAGTCACCCAAGACAGAGCGCATGTGAAGAAATGTGAATCGGGTACTCGATTCACTGGAGTCAACCGTAACAGAGCGCATCGATTCACTCTCGTCGCATGTAACAGAGCGCATGTGCAGAAACTTGCGTGAATCGGGCAGTCGATTCACCCGAGTCACCCATCACAGAGCAAATGCGCAGAAACGCTTGTGAATCAGGTACTGGATTACTTGATTCAATTTAGGTCACTCATCACAGAGCCATGGGCAGAAACTCGGACATGCTCAACAAGTCGCACAGAAACTTGACGGGTGACACACGTGAATCCAGCGCTCGAGTCACGTGAATCACCCGTCACAGAGTAAATGCGCATGTGCAACAACTTGTGAATCGCCTACGCTATTCGCTCGAAACTTGCACATGCGCAACAAGTTGCGCAGATAATCACCTGAATCGGGTACTCGATTCACTCGCGTCCCCTGTCACAGAATGCAAGCGCAGAAACTCACACATGCGCAACAAGTAAATGTAAATCCAGTACCCGATTCCCGCGAGTCACAGAGCAAATGCTCAGAAACTCACGCCTGCGCAACAACTTGTGAGTCGCATACTCTGTTCACGCGAGTCGCCCGTCACAGAGCGCATGCGCATAAACTGGCAAAGTTCCACCCACTCCCCCGACTTGTCCCGCATTTAATCATGCCCTGACTTGTTACCTGGTTTCCTTTTTTAATTTTGCTGGCGAGTACGTGAACAAGTTAACAGAGACGAGGACTCGGGAGTCCCGGGTCAGTAAAAAATTCTTCACAAATGGACTTGTGTGTCATGTACACTGCATGAATTGGTTGAAGAAATATAGTAAGAGGAGTTGAATCGTAATATTTAAGCACAACCAAAGCATGGCATTTTTAAAGTTTTAAATGTGACATTTCAAGTGTGTCACCGTGGCTTCTTACGGGTTAAGAATGCGTTTGTGAATGAAATACACTGATATCGAGTCAGAGTGCTGCCAGCCATGGGTGATCATGAATATCCACAATTATTGTTAGTGCTCCATCGCCAGTGGAGAAGCTAAGTGGGGTTAAAACCGCCCTCATCGAGAGCTTTGTCGGGCGTCGGGCGCTAACAGCTGTCCAAACAATGGCCTATTTCCCACTCATCGTCATGCTGACGGCGGCTATTCACATCCTGCAAGACCACCAATGAATGGACATCACACATGGTAGACTGAGGTCATCACAATGTAAGCAGAGCCCCGGCGTGGCTGTGGTAAAACGATGCATCCGAGTGCTATTTCACCGTAATAAAATTCAGCAAAACCCACAGTGAACTTGAATGAAACCCCTCGTTTGGATTTGTAATGCTTGATCTGCACAATCACCCTGCAGCACACACAATGCTATCCTGTGGACATCTTCCAACAGCAGCCAAGCTTATATTTTCATTTACTCTCCTCCCACTGAGCACACATTTAGCTCTCTAGGCTTCAACTCTCTTCAGGGCTACAGGGGACAATCTCTACGTAGAAGCCAGAAAAACATTTAGCTTACCTAAAGGAAAAACAGCTTCTGATCAATCATTTTTAAAACCCTAAAGTAGCTATTAGGGGTGCAAATGTTGGTATCAATCCAATACTCAGTTTTGCATCAGGAAGGGCAGCCTATGTAAAAACTAAGCTAAAATCCTTCATGCGATGAACTGAAATGGAAGGATTTTGTCATTTTAATTTTTGGATCGCGATTATAATCAGAATAAAAAAAAACGGACAAAGATTTTTGGCAAACGTGAGCATTTTTATTAACTTATTTATAAAGAAATGACCAATTTATACACTTTATTCCTCGTCACTTTGCACTTTGAATTTTGCAGCTTCACTCTATGATGGTTTTCAAAAATGTATTAATTCAATAAGTCATGCTATTTCGTGGTCGAATAAGGCCTATTATTAGTCAAAAATATGCATATGTGACCAAATTTTACGTCTTTTTGTGCCAAAATGAAGAATTTTCAAGCATAAAAATGCCTGAAATAAAATACAAATATAAGGCATTCAGAAGACGCATTTAAAAATGTGATGATATGTAGTATTCTACACTGGTCACTAGGTGTCAGTAATGTTACTGTGATGTTGTGTGAGACACACAAGCTCCAGACTTGATCGCCAGAACAACAGGCTTTTATTGCAGCTTTGAATGATCTCACAGGTACAATGATCCCTAACACAGGCGACACGGGCACATTTACAGCAACAGTAAATCTTATTCATGTCCTTTATGTCTTATTTTCTCTTACTATGGCTGCTATATTTGGTTAATACCAGTGTAAAGGTGGCTATAGGAGTGTTATTTAAGTCTAGAGGGCTCTAATAATGTTAAAAAAAAACGTATTTAGAAAGTCGTAAACAAGTTTTCTATGCTCTAATTAGGAAAACATTCCATTTATAAGTAAGGAATCCTACTTTGGAGAAATGCACTTATCACGGTCGGGTCTGGAACCAATTACCTGCGAGAACTGCGATAACGATTGCTGTACATACAACATTGTGAGACAATGGGTGGATCCAAATATCAAATCAAATTGATGCCATGAGTAATATCAGTATCAGGTCGTGATGAGATGGATATTTTTCAGTTCTGTTTATTTTAACAAATATTCATGTTTTTTTTTTGTTGTTGCGTTGTTGGTTTTGTTATATTATTGCTATATTTATCAGAGTCTATGCAGGTTTCAACAATTCAAATTTAAGACTTTTTTAAAGACCACAGTGAAGACAATTTAACACCCGTTTCACGTCCCTACTGGCAGAAAAGCACACAAGCCATGAAGGATAATCGCAGGCCTGTGGCACACGGCAAATTCATGCAAAAGATCTGCACGAGCACTAGCTGCTACGAACTAGTTAAATCAATCAAATGTGACCGATCTGCATGGGTACTTCAGTACTGTGTTGTAATTCTGTTCTAGCATCCCAAAAAATGGAAGCGATTAAAAGCAAAACTGAAGTCTATGCCTTTGTTTTAAATGAAAGTAATGTTAATACATTTTGAAGACCTTTTGAAATTGTATTAAATACATTTTATGAGATTTTAAGCAAATTTTAGAAATTTGCAGGCCTTCAATTCAAATTATTGGATTTTAGACTTTGTAAGACCCTGCAAATAGCCTGTTTATACATTGTTATATTGTTAATAAACAACAGCGCTAGCCTGACGACCAGACTAAAGGCTAGACTGTGACTGTGGTTCCATCTATTCTTCCTATCATTTTACATTATCATTCATTAGAAGCGAGTAGCTACCGTATATATTTTATACTTAAAATGTGTGAATAAGTGTGTGAGGCAATGTATTTTAGCCTGTTATCATCATAACGAGTGAGCAATGGCAATTGAAGAGAGCGGGTCAGGGTTATTGTAATTGAATCTAATCTAATAATTAAAACAAGGTAACTTTTATTTTTAAAAGCTGAAGAAAATGTTCGCGTCAAGCGAGCAGGAGAGTTTGGAGGGAGAGGAAAGAGTCCACTTTCTTCCTATTTGTGGGCGGTATCTTGTGTATTTTTAAATATTTCACACATAAATTTCTTGAAAAAAAAAATATATATTATGTTTTATTCTGTGTATAATCATCAACAAATTAAAAGCACAAAATCGTACAACGATCTTTTACAATTCCAAGTAAAATGTATCAGTATCGATATCTGCAATATCCTGCTCTGTAGTACTTGATCGATACCGACATTTGCCGAATCGCCCCCCCTACTATCACTGTCAACATGTAAAGACAAATAAAACACAAAAATCAATGGCGTGTTTGGACTGACAAACGCTTATTACTGTTTATTTACCAATCCATTAAACATCCTTTTTTTTTATCCCTTTTGCATCCTCCCCATGGGACCGAACTGTCTAACAAATGATTCTAAATGTGTTATCGGTGTCTGTGTGTGTGTGTGTGTGTGTTGATGGTTTACAGTCTGCAGTGTCAGTGCTGGAGATCTAAGCGAGAGGAGCCAAGCGGCAGCATCTAATGCAAAGCAGCTGTCTGTTTCGTGCCGTACAAAAGCCTACTGTCTGCTGCCGTAAACCTTCAAGTATACATCTGGACCTACTCTGACCAATAGAACACACACTTGGACACACACACACACACACACACACACACACACACCGTACCTACAGTAGCACTTTTCTCGTGTCCCACCAAACTACAGAACAGTTATCACGCCTGCTAGTTGTCTTACGTTAATACAGTATATAATTAATACATCTTCTAATACGTAGTAAAATGCACGGTAAAAAATAAATAAATAAATAAAATATCTGTAATATGAATTAATAATAATATGACATTTGTCATTGTCGCCACAGAATGCCCAGCTAAAAATCGACAGAATTGATTTATTGTGTAATTGGAGACATTATTCATTCATATCTTCAAGAACCCACAAAAACGTAAGACGCGTCCTATACAGCTTTGTGTTTAACTTGAACTCATCAAGCCCCGAAGTGATATACCGTAATCCCCCGTTTATGGCGGTTAATTGGTTCCAGACTCGACCATGATAATTTCATAATTTCCAGGATTCCTTATTTATACATGGAATATATTCATAGTTTGAGCATAGAAAACCTGCTTACAGCCTTCCAAATATGAGTTTTAACATGATTAGAGCACTCTAGACATGAAATAACACCCCTATAGGCACATTTACACTCATATTACTTTTATAGTAGACATAATAAGAGTAAAGACATATAAGAAAATAAGACTCGAACAGCAAGTGATTGTTTTTTTTGTTTTTTTTAAGAGTTTTAGCTTGGTGTGCGTTACGGCCGCAAAAGTAGCCCGTGTTAGGGATTATTGTGCCCGTTTTTGAGATCATTCAGACCTGCAATAAAAGCCTGTTGTTCCGACCAGCAAGTCAGTATCATTACTGACACCTAGCTACCGGTGTAGAACACTACATATCATCACAACACGTGTCTTCTGAATGCCTTATATTTGTATTTTACTTCATTTAGACATGTTCATGTTTGATACGCTACATTTAGGCAAACATACATAAAATGGATAAATGCATAAATACTTAAAATACATAAAATTTTTACTAATAATAAGCCGTATCCAATCACGAGACAGCATGATTTATTCATTGACATATTTTTGAAAAACGGTGATAGAGTGAAGATGCAAAATTCAAAGCGCGAAGTGGCAAGAGAAAACTGTACAGGACATTTTCGGGTGGTTGTCACGTGACAGTCATGTAACTATCCCAGGATATGTCTTCCCCAAAATACCAGTGCGTCAAGTAACCTCGTTCGGTTCCATTGTTAACCCATTTAACGCTTTAATAGGGTGTCAAATATTCAACTCTTCTTCCTAAAATTCTTCCATGAATTCATAGAAAACAAGCTCGGGAAATGTCACTATCAGGCTTTTAGCGTATTAGCATCACAATGGAAGAAATGCTAATAAGATACTCAATAAATGTTCTTTGTTCAATTCAAAGTACAAACGTTGAGTTCTTTTCAAATAAGGAATACATTTCGCATGGACAATGTAACATACAGGACATGTAACTAGTAGAAAAAACACCATACAGTATATTCCACATCATTTTCCTCTCAGCGCAAATGGCTCTGGGTTCTTAAAATTGGTTCACTATTTATGATCATCGTAAAAAAATAGTGAAAATTAACTTTTACCGCACATGGAAGTGAGAGAATGTGAAAATGGTCCAACTTTGCAAGTCCACATGCATAATTATGCGAATGAATCAATTAGTGCATTCCTTCCACATAGTGGCTGCTTCCAGGTAAGAAAGGTGACTTACCTCCTGCCCAGCATCCACTGCTTTAATGCCAACGCACTCGTCTGCCGGCAGTCTGCAGCTCTCAGAGCGCTGACAGCTCTGTCATGTTCTTACTTCTCCTCTCTTTGAGCGTTGGAGTCTACCTAAGACGCTGATGCTGCGCAGCCAGTGAGGAGAGAGAGAGAGAGAGAGGGTGAGAGTGGTAGAGAGAGAGAATGTGAACGAGAGAACCCCCCTTCCCTTAAACCGTGGACCCTCTGCGCTCAGACTCCACTCCCACTCACTGCTCTCTTAAACGCCCCCCACCCATTCATTCTTTCACGCCATTGTGACCCACAGCAAAAGAGCTCAAGGCTGGGAAGAGAGAGAGTGAGGGAGAGAGAGGGAGGGCGGAGGAGAGGAAAAGATGGAGGAAAGGGTGGGGAGATGGATGGATAGATGGGGGGGCGGTAGTGGCGTGTCTGTGGTCCATTAGCTGCAAATTGTAGCAGTGAGCCAATAGGAAGTGAGAGTGAATGCGCGTCCGGCATTGACGTCAGAGTGGGACATCTTTACTTCAATTTTTGGAGCAAACTAACATCAAGTGTATGCTCATATTTGTGGGAGCAATATTACAAGGCCCACTTTCACCAAAAACTGGTACGGCGCATCCCCACTTTTTGCGGGGGTTACCATCCAGGACCACCAGCGAATGGCGAAGTAATTGATACACACATAAAAAAACTTTCACACACGACTTACTCCAAACCAATGTGTCCAAAACAACATTTACAATAAAAGTATTATTAGATTACATTCAGCTCCAGAACCCTCCCCTTCTCGCTTCAAAATCCAGGATTAATCCCTGAATATGCCTCAAACACGTACTAAGCGCATGTAAAGTACACAATGTATAGCTATTCACCACCAATGAATTCTAATGCCAGATGATCCATGAACCATGGAATCCATGTCCAGTCGCGGTGTAGCCTTTAGCCCGTGAATGCACCTCATGTTCTTTGTGCTATTTGCTTGCTATACCACCATGAGGTGAATGAGACGGGAAGGGAGGACATCGAGTGTGGGTTCAGTGTGTCATCAGTCCGACACACAGCTGCAGATATCTGCTGGAGAAGAGTGTGCCATAAAAAGAGAGACAGAGCCTCACCACTGCAGCTCACGTTATGTTGATTGGGGGAATTCCGCCCACAATGAAGACTGCTCACATTCGAAAGTCAGTGCCCGTCTAGGCGGCCGCATAAATATAACATATTTGAGAGGTTGAAGTTGCAATTTGCGTCAGCGCTTGTCACTGAGAGGTGGTGGTGGGTCCTGTAGCCAAACCTGCTGAGAGCTGGTCTACAGTAGATAATCCACACCGCTTGCCTGCTGTGACCCCTGTCATGATTTACCAACATGTATTAACTTGTGTTCACCTCGCTGCGGAAAAAACATCCTATTTTAGTTGAAAAAAAATACAAATTAAGAAATGACCAAAAATTCTTTTAGGTCACGTTTGGGTTCATTTTGAGTACAGGGACCAAAATGCAAAACATAAAACTGCTTAGCTTCTATTAAACAGCTTTAATAAATTTTTATATTAGATTTTGATTTTTGATTTTATGCTGGAATGGTCTGACTGGTCTGGAATTTTGGCAACAGTGGGAATTTTTGGAGTGCGGAAAATTGTTAGTCTGAATGTCCATTCAAATGCCCATGCAAAAAATAAGACTGCCCTCAGTCAGAATGTCAACTGGTCTGGCAAGCGGATTGGACAGTCACAGGTGAGCTTGGACTCACTTTACACCAAGCAGCTGCCGAGACTGAGCTCTAGAATTATACAGAACCTTCTGCACCCCTTGAACCACCTGTTCGAGTAGCTGCCATCAGGACAGACACTAGTGGTCCCAAAATGCAGAACCAAGAGATACAAGGACAGTTTTCTCCCAGCAGCTACTGTCTTAACAGCATGTCCCGACGGGTATTAATAAAGAAACCTGACCTGTCCTGAATGACGTGATTGTTTTCATTGGTTGACTGTTTGGATTGGCTGAGAAATGTGGGGGAAAAAAATCCATTCATATTCATTGGGAATTTTGACTCACAGGAGGCACAAGTGAGGCTACGGAGCACCATAGCCTCCTCTCGGGCCATCAGCATTGGTGCCCCCCCCGGGGGTGTGTCCTCTCCTCTCTGCTCTTCTCCCTGTACACAAATGACTGCACCTCAGGGGACCCAGCTGTGAAACTGCTGAAATTTGTAGATGACACTGCGTGACGATTCTGCTTAAAGACGTGAGGTGGATCAGCTGGTCTCCTGGTGTGGTCAGAACAAGCTGGAACTGAATCCGCTCCAGATTGTGGAGATGACAGTGTCTCCAGTGGTCTCCTTCAGGTTCCTGGGCTCCAACATCTCCCAGAAAAAGGCGCAGCAGAGGATGTACTTCTTGAGACTGCTTAAGAAGTTCAACCTGCCTAGGGAACTGCCAACAACCTTCTGCAATGCAATAAACGCAGCCTGTTCTTTGTACCTCCATCACAGTTTGGCTTGGCTGTGCTACCAAATTGGACAAGAGCAGACTGCAACGGACAATTAGGTTCAATGTTAACCGAAAAACATGCTAACCAGGGCGTATGCTAACCGAGCTTCCAATATACTGGCCTAAAGTTCACAGACTCTTTAATGTTTTGTAGTTCGTAGCTAAATTGGAAATCCTTTATCCGTGGGCATTCTGGGTGTCACTTGGCAGTGTGAAGCACATTAATACAGTTAATGTTTCATTCCTATAACCAGCTTTTATAATTCCCAATGACAAATGCAGCTCATGATGTGAAATGCTGGCGGTGATGATCCTTACGGAATGTGTGTGTGTGTGTGATGAAGGCTCTATCCAGGCTGAGTAGAGTTTTTCTCAGCAGGGGAAACGATCCTCATCTTGTTGCTGAGAGCTGCTGTCACCAGTCAGGCAGAAAAGATCCTCCCTAATCTTTCATCCAGCACAATAGCACATATGAAGCACAGCTTTTGCGTTAAAAAAAGAAAATACTTAAGGACTACTCAATTCATTTTCACCCTCGTCTCCCTCAGGGAGGAGGAGATCTATACTGTCTCGAGGAAATGGTGGTCCTGCTATCACTGAAAGCACGTCTATGTATATATAGCACCTGTTTTAAAAAGAGTGTCAGCATCGAGTCGCCGCATCTCACCATCTGTTCCTCTTCTCACCTTCCTGACGCGCTCTCTCCTTCTGTCTTCCCATCACTGCCTCGCCAAGCCTAACGGGGAATTGCTGTGGGAGCTCTCCACCTCCCTGTTTACGAAAGCGTACCTGCACATCGACTTTCACAGCAACCCAACTGAGCCGGTTTGATTTCCCACATGACAGCCCCGCCCCCCGAGTCTCCAAACATGCATCTACGCCTGTCATCCAGTTTCTTGGACGAATCCATTTTAGTTCATTAAAGTGCAACAGTGCCAACGACAAGCGCAATCTACAACGGCGTTCCTATTTTGCTATTCCTTTCTCGGTGTAGCAGCACAAGATGGTCTGACTTCCTCACGTTCTAGCCAACAGATATACAGTAGTCCTTGCCACACTTGGACAGGTGGGGGTCTTCCTTTGATCTTCCCTTTTGGCTTGGTTCCCATGGCAACATGTCCTCCTGGGTTGTTCCAGGACCTCGTCATTGGGATCTGGCATTTTCTCCCCCAACTGTTTGACTGAATAAACTGTGTGGTCTCAGTGCCTGGCCTTGTGAGATCCCTGATTTATAAGACCTATACTGTAGGTTAACTACCGATTTCGGACGATACTGTTGTATTGACTACAAAGCAGAAACATTAAGAAACAATCAATATGGAGTAATCCCTCGCAGTTTATCGCAGTTAATTGGTTCCAGACTAGACGGTGACAAGTGAATTTCCGAATTTCTAAGTAGAATTCCTTAATTTATACATCAAATATTTTAGTAGTTAGAACATAGAAAACCTAATCTACTCTCTAAATATGCTTTTTTAACATGATTAGAGCCCTCTAGACATTAAATAACACCCCTATAGTCACCTTGACTATCAAATTTGTGCTTGACCAAAAATCACTCCATACTCTTTACTCAAACCTGCAATAAAAACCTGTTGTTCTGGCGATTAAATCTGGTGTTTGTGTGTCTCATCGAACATTACAGTAACATTACTGACACCTAGTGGCCAGTGTAGCATACTACATATCTAATACAAACCTCTTTAAATGCATCTTCTGAATGCCTTTTACTTGTGTTTTACTTCATTTATATGCTTTGAAAATGCTTCATTTAGACAAAAAATACATTAAATTTGCTTAAATATGAAAACAATATGAAAAAATCTAAAATATATTAAAAACATGATTGAATGTGGCGAGGGACGACTGCACCGTGGAACTTTTTTTCACTGACCCCTCCTGGCGGAAAACTATATTAGCGCAACATTTCTCACATTCATCAAACTATTCAAACTATCCCAACATTTCAACATTCATTCTAAATATTTCTGTATTCGTTCTCCATTTCAGTTTTTTTACATTTCTACAGCATCTCAGTACAGCTTCAGCTCAGCTTCCGAGCTATTCGTGCCTTCATTCTACATTTCAACATTCCAGTTCAGCTTCGGCTGTCCAGCATTCACACACAATTTCTGCTGAAATTGCTTCATCTGATTCTTTCACTTGTCTGTCTTCTTATTCCGCCACATTTCTCATCAATTCTCGATTCAAACCAATCCAGTGTCAAAATGTTCAGTTCGTTCAGGACACACTGGCTATCTATCTGTCTGTCTGTCTATCTATCTATCTATCTATCTGTCTATCTGTCTATCTGTCTGTCTGTCTATCTATCTATCTATCTATCTATCTATCTATCTATCTATCTATCTATCTATCTATCTATCTATCTATCATTCAAAAAATTCCCACATTTATTGTAATTTAAATGTTCCTATTGCAAATGAATGTGCAATTTATTTGACACCCCCTACTGGTAGAAAATCATTTTCCATCAGTCTAACAAATGGGTGAGATGGCTCAGGAGGTAGAGTGATTGTTTTCCAACCCAATGATTGCTGGTTCACTCCTCAGCCCCACTGTCTCAACATTCAGTCTGTTTTTTACTTTCCAACATTTTAGTCAGCTCATTCATGACATGTCAGGACTATCAATCAGGACTTTCCTGAAAATGTCTACATTTTCCATGATTCAGTATTTTCTGTGACATTTTTCCCACTGAAAATGAATGGACAGTTTCAGTGTTGCCCCTTATTGGTGGAAAATCAGTTTCCATTTAACATGACATGTCACATTCTGCCTATTCTGTGCACGGTGGCATGGTGGCACGGTTCCAGCCGTAGAGTGGTTGCCTCCCAACCTGATGGTTGCTGGTTTGATCCCCAATCAATCAATAGAGTTGATCACATGTAAGGGATATTTCAACGTTCATTCTGCATTTCAGTTCATCCTCAGCATTTCAGCATTCACACGCAATTTCTACTAAAATGGCTTCATCTGGTTATTTATTAGTTTCCAGATTTTCCCCATCGTTTTGTATATGTCTTTGTATAAACTGTTTTGTGCTACTATCACAACCTTCCCCGTCCAGAACCTAACCGTCACACGGGGATAACAAATGTATTGAATAGAAAGAGGAAAGCTGTGGCAAAAAGGTTTGGCGCAGCACTGATAATAAGCTTTTCTTCCCTCGGTGTAATTGGCGCTATCTAACTTGGAGTTTGGAGACTCTGCGAGAAGTGAGACGTGTTCTGTCAATGACAGCGAGACCCAATTATGCGATAGAACCCCTGCAGCCATGGAGGATGTCAAAGCGGCCAGCAATAAGGCAGCTCACGGTGAAGACACACCACCCACCGTGGGTGTGTGTGAGTGCGCAAGTGACCTGGAAAGACCTGTTTACCTCATTAAAAATGAATCACAAGGTAATAAGGAGCCTGCTCCTATTCCTCCTCCTCTCTCCCCGTGTCTGTCCTTCATCCATTATGTAGCAGTGAGGAGGGACGTGTGGGTCAAGTCCATAGGGAGGGTCACTTGGACGACGACCCGGATCACGCCCTCCTGCCTTGGCTCATGGAGCCTTTGTGATGTGTTAATGAGACAATAACACGGGAATGGAGGCTTCAGCTATAATCAGCAATAATCCATGAACATCTAAACAAGCATGCACAGAGCCTGTTGGAACTATTTCATAATTCATAAAGGGCGAGCTTAACGATAATAGACATTGTGAGAAAAGATGTCTCTGTTTTTCTGCATATACAGTGCAGCCATGCATATTCATGATTCAGGATTTGTAGTCCCATAAATTTGCTGATTTTTTGTCACTTTATTAAGATTAATTTTTTTCTCTCCAAAAAAAGGTTTTTTTTTCGCAGATAACACGCCTCATTCAGTCATCATTTATCCATGCATTATCCTTTTTCATTTGCAGTGAAACCCCAGTTAGCGTCCACCCCGGTTAGCGCGTTTTTCAATTCATGTCAAAAATGTACACCAATACGTACATTTTGCAATTACCGTACAATGCGGCGCGTATTTTCGTGTTATTAATAAACTGCGTGAGTCTACCTGTGTTTTTATAATTTTACATGAATAAAACAATCCAAAATGCCTATAAATGAGGATTGTAAGGGACAAATGAAGATTTAAGGTTACTTATACCTTCACTGAAGATGTGATTCTTGATGTAACTGTTTCCAAAGACACAATGTGGCAGCGAGACACAACACGAACGCCGTATTCCTGTTTTGTCATGAGTTATTTCTTGAATTCGGCAGTGTTTTTTCATCTTCTTTATCAAAATGCTGGCACTTGAAACGTTCTGTGGCTCAATTTTGGGTTACTGAGGCGAGAAACACTAGTGAATCCCAAAAATAACTCAAAACAGGATGATGGCGTCCGTGTGGCGTCTCGCTGCCATATTGTGTCTTTGGGAACAGTCACATCGCGAATCACGTCTTCAATGAAGGTCAAAGTCATTTTAAATGTTCATTTGTCCCTTTCTATTTATATGCATTTTGAATTATTTAAAACTATAATTGTAAAACTATAAAAACATGTTTTATGTTAACATTTTTGGCTTACTGGAAGGGATTCATTGGATTTACATTACTTCTCTCAGGAAAAATGTACTTGGTTAGGGTCCGTTTTGGTTACAGTTGGACCTTCTGGAACAAATTAATGACGCTAACCAAGGTACATAATGTCATATTTATATATCATATATATCATACATAACATCAAATTTGGATAAGTGGCCATGACGCATTTGCCAAAGTAAGTCAAAAAATGTGAAAAGCAAAACAAGTATGTTCAGAACTACAAATAAACTTCCTTCTGTGGCTTGTTTTTGTCATTTTTTAAAATGCCACAAATAAGACGCAACCGCCTGTCAGTGTCTGAGATGGGGGAGCGCCCCACAGCAGCACCCGCCGCTCGTCTTTCATGTCAGAGTCGACAAAAGTCTGTTCAGTAGATTTGTCGCAAGTCGCTCAGTCCTCTGCCTCTTATTCTTTGACAGACCAGGCGCGTTGTGATGTGTTTATGAGCAAGGGCAAACAGTCAATTATAGCAATATTATTATTCGCATTGCTTTATCATCAGCGTTATCGTCAGTATCATTATCATCAGTATCATAAAATATTTGCAGAAATGTGAGAGGTAGACTCACTTTTACGACATACTGTGAAATTGCAGAGGTGCAATGGGACCACACACAGTCGCAACTGTCTTGACCAGTTGTATCAACGAGCTGTAAATGTCCTCACCGCAGTGTCAAGACCCTGTGTGTGTGTGCCATTAACTCTGACCTCTGACCCTGCATGTTGTTACATTTGACGCATTTTCCCCTCGACTGACCAACTGTTGACGCTGTGTACGCAGAGGGAACGTTCCTGCTCTGCATGTGTTTGCTGTAACTAAAGGGTACACATAAAACTCGTAGACCGCCTCCGTGTTCCGAAGAAATTCACCACAAGATCAGAGTTCATTCCCCATCAACAAGACAAAATGTATCATTTGAAATGAATGAAAATGGAAACATTTCAGCAAGATTTTGACTGCTGCTATAATCTTTGGCTCGGCGTTTCAGACCAACCGAAACGGAAATGCTAACAATGCTAACAGCTAGCATTCTATCAATCTGTGTGGCTATTGTGATAAGATGGGAACGTCTTTTGCTTCTATAAATGGTGGCTAAAGCGCTAAATGTCAATGTCATATGCAACATGCAAAAATGCTGAATATAGCGCCTTGCAAAATAGGCACTATGGGCCTCATTCACGAACATCTTCTTAAAAGTCTTCCTAAGAAGTGTACTTAAGAAGGCGTGGGTTGGAAACTGCGCCACATTCACGACACGTTCTTAAGTAGGGATAATCGTTCGCACCGGTGTTCTTAGGATGATGAATGCCAACTGCGATGCCCGTGCATGTGAGGCCTAATTTGCATAGTTCACCGCCTATTATTTCCTATATAAGGTCAAAAATGTGCCGTGCGCAACAGGCAGCTGGAGGCGGAGATGGCAACGCGCAAGGGCAAGACTGAGGAGCAGCTGGACAACAAACGAAAGAAAAACTTCAATTGTACAGAAATAGAGGTGCTTTTACAAGGAGTGACCGAACACAAGACCACCTTATTTTCACGTGTATCCACCCGTCATCAGGCCATCCAAAAAATGGAGCACCACTGCAGGAAACGTAAATGCCGTTTCCACGGAGAAACGCGCCACCGCAGAGGTTTAAAAAAAAGTGATTTGACTTAAAATAGACTCAAAAAAAAAGATTGGACTGCACCGGAGGGATCTGGAGGAAACGGGAGGTGGGCCATCAATCAGAAACCAAACCATTTCGGAAACTCTAGAAAATATTTACACAATCATGATGGAAAAATAAAGTCAAAATACATAGTTTGTGTGTGACAATGTATTTTTTCTGTGGTTACATTTGATTAGACGCTGCCTAATTAATACAGCAGCCCCGTGCTCTGGCTCAAGACGTGGCTGGGGGCGCATGTCGTTATCTGGGGGTGCTACGTGCGTAATAGACACACCACGTTTCATTGCGATGTTATTCCTATTATCCTGCACACCTGCAAGAACAGAGAGGGAAGCCTGAAGCCTGAAGCGGGACATCAAATATTCGTGGCTTTCAGCAAATAAATCTAATGGTCCCTTTACATTCTCTCTCTGCGCAGCGCTCGTCCAGCCAGCTACTTTTTTTTTTTTCATGAATTGGGATTTGAATATATATTTATCCATGGAGTATATTTTAGTTGTTTTGATGATAAATAATTGTTGGGATATTTTATTTGCACTACATTTTTTGGGATCAGGTTGCAAAATCCATCATGAGGGCGATTGCGCATTGAAAGTGCAAGCTTTGCTTGTGCGTAAGAGTCCTCCTGAGCGTTCGTAGAATTTGTTCTTAGATTTAAGAACTGTGAGTTAAGAACACGTTTCGTGAATGCCAAAAATCTTCGTAAGAAGGCTTTAAGAACACATTTGTGCGTAAGAACGTTTCGCGAATGAGGCCCAATGCACGTAAAAGTTCTAACTGCACAGCTATTTTCATTTTGGAAGAATCCCAACAAAATGGATACATTGTGGATACATAACATGGAACATCTTTTGCTTCAACAGATGGTTGCTAAAGTGCTAAATGCCAATGTCATATGCAGCATGCTAAAATGCTAGCAACCTGTGTGGCTACATTAAGATAACCGGGAACATCTTTTGCTTCTATAGATGGTTGCTAAATGTCAATGTCATATGCAACACGCTAAAATGCTAGCGACTGGTGTGGCTACATTATGGTAAAATGAGAAGATCTTTTATATCTATAGATGGTTGCTAAGTTGCTAAATGTCAATGTCATGTGCAACATGCTGAAATGCTAGCCACTGGTGTGGCTACATTATGGTAAAATAAGATCTTTAGATGGTTGCTAAGTTGCTAAATGTCAATGTCATGTTTCACATGATAAAATGCTAGCAACCGGTGTGGCTACATTATGGTAAAATAAGATCTTTTACATCTACAGATGGTTGCTAAGTTGCTAAATGTAAATGTCATATGCAACATGATAAAATACTAAAGCCAGCGCCTAGCAAAATAGGCACTATGTAGGTAAATGGCCTAACTGTTTTCATTTTGGGAGAATCCCAACAAACTGTCAATGCTAACCATGCTAAGCGCTAGCATGCTAGCAAACATCTTTCATTTCAATAAATGGTTGCTAAAGTGCTTGAATAAAAATGTGTTCAAATCCAGTGGGATTTCCCTTCAAAAAAAAAAAACTTTATAAAAACAAGTGATTGTAAACAATTGTGACTCCACAACAAAATGATAACAATAATCTTGGATATATGGATAAATGGAACATTCTGACTGCCACAGATAGATCTATAAATAGATAGATTAGTTTTAGATAGAACTTGTTAAAAAAGGAGAAAAAAAACCCAACAAAAACCAGCTGTGTCATTCCTTACCCACACTGGAATGTGGGAAGTGGAACCTTCTTGGTGAATTGACCCCCAGAGACATGACCTCCCCACAGAAGTCACCTGGAGGCATGTCCCCCAGTGTGGATATATGGTATTGGACTGGAGGAATGAAATGTAGATGCTGATGATGTTCTCACTTGTTCTCAGAGTCCAAGGTTATTAAATAGATGAATATGTAAAGTATGTTGATGAGACAGACGCTCATGGAACTTTGCTTCCATGCATGGAATTGAAAACTGATAGGAAATAATCTGTGTTGAGTTATGTCTTTTCCTGCCATTATTTCCACTTCATTCATTGCTTTTATTTTGTTCCATTTGTTTCCTCTTTGGACTGAATGCATGACTTTTACTCTGGTTAGATGGCGCTGGGGAGTGCACCTGTTTACAGGGTGATTGTAATTCGGGTTCTACTTAGTTCAGCTGGGTCTTCTGCTAGTTGCTGGTTCATTACCTTCTCCGGACTATGTCTACCTGTGTATGTATTCCATTGCATTGCATTCTCGTGTAGCGTGGAGACGTGGAAAAGAGGAACATGCATGAAAAAGAACATTAATTCCAGGAAACAGGAAAACAGGTAACCATAGTCCATGGAAAACTAATGAACCAGCCCAGGCCAGCTGAGAGACATAGTCTCTCTAACTCAAGTATCTCCTGGGTTTTGTCTGAGGCCTTCTCCCCATTCAGGTGTCCAGGAGGCATCCTAACCCGATGCCCGAGCCGCCTCATCTGCCTCCTCTCAATGCGGAGGATCAGAGGTTGTACTCTGAGTTTCCCTATCTATGGGAGAACCAAGCCACCCAATGGCGGAAGCTCACTTCCGCCGCTTGTACCCGTGATCTTGTCCTTTTAGTCGCTACCCAAAGCTCATGATCCCAGCTGAGCGTAGGGACATAGATCGACATTGACACCGGACTGATGAAGAGTCCGTAACCCTGCAGACACCTCACTAATCAGCCTGCCAATCTTGCGTTCAAGACCCCGAGGTTCTTGAACTCCGGGCCAGAACCATGGATCTGAACTTGGAGGTGCTGATTCTCATCCCTGACGCTTCACACTTGGCTATGAACCGGAAATAATGACAGAAACAAAGAAAAAAACAACAGTCCCAACTGTTATGCGGAACATAACAGATCCAGGCATACACTGTGTGCACAATTATTAGGCAAGTCAGTATTTTTATACATTTTATGTGTATTTTCCAACCCCAAACTGAATAAACTTGAATGCCTATTGAATGCCTAAGCATCCCAGGTGATGTGCATGTGAGTACTAAGGGAGGATGTGGCCTTAGGAGATCAATACCCTTAATTAGGCGTGCACAATTATCGGGCAGCGTCTTTTCGTCTGGCAAAATGGGCCAGAAAAGAGATTTAACAGACTCTAAAAAGTCCCCCCAAAAAAACGTCCACCTCTTTGAACAGTGTCTGCGAGGCTTTGGTTGCTGCTGCACAAAAAGTTGATGTTCAAATGATCAAGTAACCGACAGACTCCACGGACGGAAGGCTTTTCCGTGTGATTGAAAAGAAGGGTGCTATATTGGTCACGGATTTATTTTTGGAAATGTCAGAAACATTTATTTGTAAAGTTTGTGTTGTTTGTTTATCATTCTCATTAAAAAAAAAAAGAAAATAAAGAAGTGAGATGGGAATATTTTTGCTTTTCATTGACTTGCCTAATAAATCTGCACACTCACTTTCACTTCCTTAAATATTCAAGTTTAAGGTTTATTATCATCAAGGATTGACCGAGAGCATTGTTATTGTTGAATAATAAAACTAATAATCAATAATGCAAAATAATGCCTAATAATGGTGCACACAGTGTATGCCAATCGGCTTTTTAATACCTGTAAAAAAGGTGCTTACATCTCAAAGGTTTAAGACTATTTGCTATATTCTGTTTAATACAGGAATGTTGTGCCTCAGGGAAAACATAACCGCAGAAGAGGGATACAATCGAAAACAATTCACACAAAACAGACATGTATGTCGAATAAAATGAAGCTACAGTGGAACCCCAGTTAGCATATGCCTCGGTTAGCATGTTTTTCGGTCAACGTTGAAAATTGACGCCAAAATTTGGTCTTGTTGTATTATTAATGCACTGCGTGAGTGCAACTATGCTGTTATCACAAAACGTCCTTGTTAGCAGCGTGTTAACACATAAAAACAGGAGGCGTCTGTCGTCCGTCTATATTGTAATCAGCGGTTGACGCTGTAGTTCTTTGCTAACTAGCACAGTTTCGCCACAAGTCTCAAAAATGTTAAAAAAACACATTTTTATGGTTTTACAATTATAATTTTAAATGCATAAAGCTATTCTAAATATGTCTAAATGATGAATGAAAGGGATAAATGAACATTTAAGGTTTCTTTCACCTTCACTGAAGAACCTTCTTGGTGTTTCTCACCGTCTTTATCAGAATGCGGACACTTACAACTTTCTTTGGCTTCAGTTCTTTTATTTTGCAGACGTGATCAACAGAAACACAGAGATCTGAGGTGAGAAATACTACTAAATTGAAGAAAGAACTCATGGCAAAGCACAAAGGTGGTGTCCATGTTGATCTCACTGTCACTTTGTGTCTTTGGCAACACTCACATCTTCAGTAAAGTAACCTTAAATGTTCATTTATCCCTTTCAGTCATCATTTGTATGTATTTACATGCATTTAGAATTGGTTTTCCAGCCTGCCTTGCGGGCTGTAAATGACTGCACCGTGAGTGAGGCAGGTTTGATGAGCTCCTGTTGGTTGCTGATGTGCGAGTAGATGTTGAATTGCGACTGTAATTGAAATGCGACGGTTCTAGACGGTATTTACTTGCTGCTGATTGTGTTCCAACATCACTTTTGGGACATCACCTGCAGCAGATAATACAAATATCTCATAAGAAATATATAATATAATCTTACAGCTCCATGGAAGCCATATCAGCACACAGGGATTTTTTGTTTGTAATAATATGTCTGAGACACGCCTCAGGAGACGTGCTTCTTATCGCGTCTATTTTAAGCTTTGCAGAGCAGCCCCTATAGAACAGTATGGCAGATCCCACCCATTGAATCCTCGCTGAACCCAAGCTCACATGTAGCGTCACACGGATGCAACACTATATCTCGCAATTTATTGCTTTGTAGATTAAAATGTCAGCCGCTTCAGAATATTCCAGCAGGCGCATAAAGCCCGAGCCGCATTTATACAGTTTATGGTTTTAAAAATAATGCCATTTCTGCCACACACAAAAAAATAACAAGCATAAGCTGAAGGATTCAATATGACAACGACGTTCTAGAGTTGATATTTCACCATCGGGGGCACCTTGCAGAAGAATAATGAATGTCCTGTTATGAGTTTCTTGAACAAACCCATGGCTCGCACTCATAAGCTCAACGCATGCACGGCGTAGCGATGATACCGTGTGATATCCAGCGTTGGGAGTAATGCCCTTACTGTTTTAATGAGTTCCTTTTTCAAAAGTGACAACACTGTTACCATTGCCAGCGTGAAACGTGGCACATTATTATGCCTCGATAAGTTGCCGGCTCATTCGTAGAGATGTGACGTTCGCTAACGAGTCAAGCCTTTTGAATGGCTCATTTTAAGTGAATGATGAGAATCGATTCACAGACCGTCCCGTCGCTCTTAGCGGTATAAATTAATACAGAAATCATGTTGTTTGGTGGTTTAACACTATTATTTGCCTAAAAATAACAGAAATAATTACATTAATCGTATTTTTGCCAAACTGAAGCATTTTCACAATTTTTTGCATTCAGAGGACGCATTCAAAGACGTTGTGATGATATGTGGTATTCTACACTGATCGCTAGGGGTCAGTAATGTAAAGTTGCTGTAATGTTGGGTGAGACACACAAGCACCAGACTTGAACAACCGGAACAACAGGCTTTTATTGCAGGTCTGAATGATCTCCCAACAGGCACAACGATCCCTAACATGGGCTACTTTTGAAGATAAAACCCAACTTTGGAGCCCAGACGTCACTTCCTGTCCGCTTCCCACTCAGCTCCGCTGGCAGAGGAACACATTTACAGCAACACACACAAGCACAGGTCTTATTTATGTCTTATATGTCTCATTTTCTGTTATCATGTCTGCTATATTGGGTAATATATGTGTAAAAGTGACTATAGGGGTGGTATTTCATGTCTAAAGGGCTCTAATAATGTTAAAAACCACATTTAGAAGGTTGCAAACAACTTTTCTATGCTCTAACTATGAAAATATAAAATAAGGAATCCTACATTGCGGAAATTCACTTATCACGGTCAGGTCTGGAACCAATTAACCGCGATAAATGGGGGATTACTGTATTAGATTTGTATAGAAAAGAAAATATTTAAACAATTAAAAAAAACAAGCAAAAATGAGCCAGACTGTGATAGCATGTATTTGATTATTTAAAGGACATTTCCTGCTTCCTGGTATGTTTCAGCGTGTGATTACCCTTGCATGATGTCTTTGCAATGACTGTTACGGAGAAACGGGACATGTTGTCGTACAAAGGCTGCAGTTAAAGCTTGACAGAGCCATGTCACTGCCCAGCTCCATTCAAGCCCGCCATCTCTTCACGCTCCCTTTACGGCTGTCTGTCTGGGCAAAGGGTTCAGGCCTGTGTCTTTTCCTCTTTTGTCTGCTCCCTTCGAGGACATGAATGGGAGGTTGGGGCTCTCAACAAAAGGCAGATCGCGGGTCTATTGGGGGGACAAATGAGCTTAGTTTGGGTAATGTCAACCAAAAGGAAAGGGAGGCCTGGAGCTCTTATTGAGACCCACCTACAACCGGAATGGGAGGTAAGACGGGGGGAACAGCTGAGATCCCCCTTCCCACCCTGCATCTACAACAACATTATATGGTTTATGTTTATGGGGGGGGGCACCAGCTGATTGTATGGCAACCATAAACTCTGACTGGGGAGTTCAAAGTGAAAAAGGAGGAACTTTGACTTGGGAATATTGGTCGTTTCTCTGTAAATCTGTAAAAATCGTTGTTGTATCCTCCCTTTGATGAAGAACATGACACAAATAAGACAGTAAACACTGTCCTTACACACAGTGTGTATAATAACACATCTTCTGTTTTGATTCAAATTGTTTGCGAGAGACCCCCATTGAAAATGGACAACCGCTGTTGTGTTGGTGAATAAAAGTTGGCTATTAAATAAGTATTTTGTAAGTTTAGAGCCTAAAAATTAAATCCCTCAAAAACATGTTGAAAACTAAAATAAATATTTTGGTTATTTATTAACATACAGAAGTTTTTCAAGAATAATAACCCCCCAAAATTGTGTGATTTTAACAGCTTGGGAAGCATTTTGTGTTCAGGGTTGGAAGTAGACAGCTATAATTTGACATCTTAACCCTTCGGAGCCCAGGGTGGTGTTAGCATTTTTGAGTACTCTTAGGTATTGTACAGCAGGGGTGCTCACACTTTTTCATCCTGCGAGCTACTTTTAAAATGGCCAGTTCCCGAAGAGCTACTTCCTACTATAGACATAGAAAATATGACTATTTATGTATATTGTACATGTATATCGGGGTGCACGCACTTTTTCAGCATGCAAGTTATAAGCCGACATCATCTATCTCTTACTACAAAACGTACTATATATAAATATAACATCCAACCGGTAAACTTTGACTACTACTACTACTATACTAAATACTAATGATTAGTATTTCACATTCACAGTTTCAAAGTTTACAGGTAATCAAAGTAGCTGATATCATTCACAAATACTTCACAATTCAATTCAATGTGGCAATAAAGATAATTACACATAAATCCTCAACAGTTGTGTACATAACCTGAGTACCGGTAATATGTCCGTCACACTTCATGTATCACGTCCAGTTAGTATTTGCTATCAAACATTGCTGATATACAAGAAATGAAAATGATTATGCAAAAGACAATATAGCCGAAGTCAAGGCAACATATTAAAAAAGTTTCGGTAACGGGCACATTTTCCAATTCATCATGAAATAATAGCTTAAAAAGGGAAGAGTAGAAAAGCATGTATTTCTATAGTGGAGTTCATGACGCAAAGAAAAAAACCCTCAAACAATTCACTGTTTTTCTACTTAACTAGTCACTACAAGTGAAAGGATCACTTGTTATGGACATAGGCATCTTACCGCTGAATTAATTGATCTATAATCAGAATAATAATGATGAAAGTTGCATCTCTGTGTGTTGTTTGAGATGTCTGTTCACCATTGCCGCGGGGGAGCAAGAGCGAATCAGGAGGGGAGCTTAATGTCAGCTGACTGATGTCATATGGTGATAGGTGATGTTGAAGTTATTAAAATTGGGAGCTTGGCATGTACAGTACTGGATGTCTGTATTAATCCCAATATGAGCTCATATAAACACCTCCAGGAAAATATGGTTTGTAATTGCACTTATTTAATTTTTCCATTTGATTTGATTAATATTAGTTATAGTTATGACCTAACATACATATGTATTCCTGTTACGATACACATTAATGTCACACTGACTTGCTATGACTATTTGCTCAAGGCAAAACAAGTCCTCCACATGCTTATCACCTGATTCAAGTAGCCTTCGTTGTCTAGTCTGCCCTTCACGAGGAGGAGATCACCACTCCCCTCCTCAAGTTTCTGCTTTTCTTTTGATCACAGCCGCAAAGTAAGCCCAAAAATGCTGCAAGTGCCAGCATTTTGGTAAAGAAGGTGAGAAACGTTATTGAATTTAAGAAATAACTCACAGCAAAACATGAAGGTGACGTCCGTGTTGATGTCGCTGCCACATCGCGTCTTTGGCAGCAATTAAACCTTAAATGTTAATTTATCCCTTTAATTCGTCATTTATGCGCATTTAGAATTGTGTTATGCATGTAACACTATAATTGCAAAACCATAAAAACGTGTTTTATGTTTTAGACTTGTGGCGTAACTGTGTTAGTGGTGAACTACAATCGGACTCTGATGACATCATAGACTTCCATTTATGGTTTTATTGTTTGTCATAAAAATACATTACGAACGCAACATAACATGGCAAGACGCACACCGTGTTGTACGCTTACCGGAAGATGTCTGAAAACCAAGGCCAAATTTTCAACATTAACCGAAAAACATGCTAACCGGGGGGTATGCTAACAGATTCCACTGTAATGCTTCTCGTAGCATATGATGCAACAAAATGTAACATAAAGACAAACATTTTGTCTTTATTGTGAAAAAACACGATGATAGGAATATTTGTAGTGTCTGTGGATGCCAACACGTCTTGAGGATAATATCCTTTACTGGAATAGTGTCTGCATGGAAACGCGGTGAATGTCATTCAAGCTGTCTTTCTCATCACGTTGGTGACTAACTCGACACAGACGGAACCAATCTGTCTTGTTGCCACCTTTGACCTCCAGTCAGAACCTTTGGTGGGATGAGGGCGGCGCTGCTGCCAGGACCGTTCGCAGCACTTCATCCATTAGCTGGGTGGAGCGGAGGAGGTCTTCACCTTGGTGCTGCACACCTCTCCTGAGACGTTAATTTGAACCTACTTAATTGCCTCCACCACCTAATGAAGTGTCGTGGCAGTTTCACCTTTCACCCCTGTCTTGAAGACATTGTTTTAGCCTCGGGTTAAATATTTATGAGTATAAAACTGGACAAAAATGCTGAAAGCTGCTTTGACACTGAATCTGCATCTCAGCAGACTTCCTTGCTTGTTCTGGCGATTGGGACTGGAGCAGCGAAGTCCTCATGTTGACCTGTTTGCGACTAGCTTCCAAGCTAAGTCTTGGTTTTTATCTTTTTTCGTCCTTCATTCTTTGGTTGCTACATTTTACTATTATTTCTCCGGCGTCTCCCTGGATACCATGTTACGCCGTTCTTGCTCAGGGTTGTTTAAAGCGTAGTACCTGCTCTCTTGGACACTCTGAGTTAAGCATAGTACATGCCCACTTTTTACCAGGGTTCAGTTCCAGACCCACCAGTGAAAAACAGCAAGTAATTAATACGGCCATAAAAAATGTCTATTTTTGACACAGGGCTCACTCCTCCCACTCCAAACTCTCCTTCTAGCTTGACGTTGACGTTCTGCTCTGATTTCGGATCAACATTTGCAAAAAAAAAAAGAGAGACTGTTAGGTTTCGCAGGACAGGAGCGAGTTCTTCCTGTCCTGCGCCTTTATTTTGGAGAGCTGTACTTCCTGCGTGGTGGCGGAGACGGCCACTTCACGTTTTGTGGCTGTACAGCTGCGGCCAATTGTCATTTGCGGGGGTTAAAAGGCCAGCGCCGTCGTACGTGCGGCGCTGGTTCATTGCCATTGCGACTCATGTTTCTCGTCTCCTAGCTAGTGCTGCCACGTGAACTATCCACTATTATCTGGACTATCCGCACTTTTTGTCACTTTTTGTTGCTTTTTGTTTATCCCTGCACTTGTACAATTAAAGACTTTTTTTGTTTGCACGCCAAACGCCTCGTCTCTGCACACCGGGGGTCAAGCTTCCTACAGACCAACCAGAACGTAACAGAGACTGCACAACAACAACAAGAGAGCGTTTTGACATTTATGCAACCTCTGACCCGAGCACAGGTGTGGTGGATTAATTCACACGATAAAAAACCCAAAAACAATGCATCCACCCTTCGGACAGTGCTTATAAAAAGAAATAAAACAAGCATTACCCTTTTCTGAGTGACAGGCGACAATGAGTTCCTATTGAGCAACCTTCTTTTGCTCTGAGCTGAAAATAAGACCTTTCAAAGAACAAGGAGCTGAGTTATCTTTAAATGTCACCTTATCAAAAATGCCATTTAAGTTCCTTTTTTTTTACATTTATTTTTGTACACCCTAACCCGCCCTCTGTAAACTTCTCTCTGGATTTGCTGATCTGCTGCTTTCTTTATAACACGCATCACGGTGAGCACATTGCCCACAGCGATAACGCATAGAAGGAATATTGGTTGTCATAGAAGGATTTCTTTGGAGCCGCCTTATACGGATGTGAACAATGACCTGTGAATGAATGAACTTTTATGGTGGGTTGGTTTTTGACAGTGAGGCAGAATATCAACAAAAAAAATGTCATAAATTCCTTTGTTTATCACCAGGAGGTGATCAGACTTTTACACCAAAGTCAGAACTTCTCGTGGAGACGGATAGGGTGCATGTATTTCATATACAGATAAAAGACAAGAACCAGGGAGACAGTTTGATTCACGAAATTGGGTCTATGAGAACGAGAACGAGATTTTAACGTTGCTTTTAAGAAAAGTACAGTGAAAAAATATTTTAAAAAATATGACAATACATTGCAATGTACTAATTTAATCTCTACACTCTTCTGCACTCTGTGTGTATGCGACTGGCCCCGCCTCCACCCACCAAGACAAAGAGACTGTATGACTTACAAAAGGGCTCGCGGCGTTCTAAAGAACAAACATGCCAAGGTCCTGACACCAACGCACAGAGTGAATCCGCTTCCTGCCTGTTTGAAGGCGAAAGACGAGGAAAACAGACACGTATGCACATGGAAATATATTGAGTGTTCATTTTCATTTATTGTGTGGTTAATTCATGCATTCATTATCATCCCGGGCCTAGTGCCCACCAGGCATTTTTTCCAAATGAGAAATCTTGTCACATTTTAATCTCGCGAGATCTTAGCAACACCCCTCGTGAGAACACAATTGTTTTTCAGCAACTAAAAAAAGAACTAAATGGCTATAGAAGTATTTGAAAACAATTTGAAGACATTTTTTTCAACAAAAGTGAATTACTCGCTTCTTTTTCTTGTCATCATCTTAATACGCAACCTGTATTAACGTTAAAAAAAAAAACCTCCAAATGACTCAGTGCCTCACCAGCCATGAACCTCGCTGCACGTCACTGTTCAAATCCCATCAAGCGGTAGCGCAAGCCATGCTGCACGCTACTCTCCCCACCCATTATGTTTCCTCCATCCCCTTCCAAGATGAGCCATTAGCAACACTGTGCTACACTGAAAACACAACCTGTCAACTTGTCGGGTCCCTGACAAAGTAACACACAAAGCCACCTGCTACCGAACCATGTACGTTTTTACCACCTCAGGGGTGAAACATCCGTATGCTCGCACCGCACTAGCAACTTTTAGCATGTCAATATGTGCAGTAAAGTGATAGAACACAAACATATGTTGTTCATATTGGAGGGAAGAGAAGAAGGCTCTTTCATCTATCCCGAATACATTTTTTTAGCATTATTTAATAAATTTAATTATTCCTTCCTCTATATTTAGAGTAAGAGTAAGTATTGGGAAATATAAAGCATTATTTTGGTCATTAATCAATTAATTACGGGCCTTTAAACCTTTCACTGGGTGGTGGTTTGACACAATGGTTAAGCACTGTAAGCCAACATACGCATGCTATGCTGTTCCTACTCTGGTGTGGAACTAAACTGCCATCATAATGTTCTCAAGTGGGCCATCTTTACTTTTATTCTTAGAACATCCTTCTTAAAAGAAGCTACGGGCCACAAATGTCACCCTGTGCCGCACTTTGGACCCCCCTGGTTTATATCTACAAGCAACTGGCCTGGCTTTTTGGTGTGGGGTTGATAAGTGTGCGGATGGATCCAAACATTGATACCAGGGGTAGTATCAGTATTGGAATGATATTACTGATATTTGTGTGTATTTATTTTTTTTCACAAATAACTGTGGTTATATTGTTTGTAAAGTCAGGGAGTACATTTTTGGTGTCATGAGGCTGGGTGTGTTGTTTTTGCTTCGCTCTGTTGCAGTACCTTTTTTGGACTTCCTGGGGCGGAGCCACCTGCTGCTCATCTTCTTCAGGCCTTTACTAGCCTGGTGTTTGCCACGGTCGGACAACGGGCTATCTTTTTTTCTACGCCCCTCCATGGCCATAGTTTTGTGCCTTCCCTTGTAATTTTCTACTTTATATTTTTGTGTGGCTCCGCCCCAGCTTGTGCTGTGATTTTTTTGTTGCACTTTTGTGTTATTTTCTTCACTTCATGTTTTGAATTTTGCGACTTCATTCTATCATGGCTTTTCCAAAATATATTAGTTAATAAATCATGCTGTTTTGTGTTTGAATACGGTCTATTGTTAGTAAAAAAAATATGCATATTTAAATAAACTTTATGTATTTTTTGCCTAAATGAAGCATTTTCATGCATGACAATGGATACATGAATAAAATACAAATATAAGACACTCAGAAGACGCATTCAAAGACATGGTAAGGTATGTAGTATTGTACACTGGTCACTAGGTGTCAGTAATGATACTGTAATGTTGGGTGAGACACACAAGCACCAAACTTGATTGCCGGAACAACAGGCTTTTATTGCAAGTTTGAATGATCTCACAACTGGCACAATAATCCCTAACATGGTTACTGTTGCGACCGTAACCCATGTCAAGCTAAAACTAAACTCTAAACTCATTTACAGCAACACACAGGAGCACTGGTCTTATTTATGTCTTACTTCCTTTTATTATGTCTACTATATTGGATTGTAGGAGGTGTCTATAGCAGTGTTATTTCATATGTAGCAAGTAGCGTTACCTCAGGATACGGAGACATGGCAGCAGGTGCAGTCAATAATAATCTTTAATAATAATAATAATAGTCTTTAATAATGACGTTTGCAGAGCAGGAAAAAAGTTATCTAGACCAGGCACATGGCAAGACATACAAAGGAGGCACAAAACATGCACAATGAACCAACACAGGGAGATGCTACCAACTCAACTAACTAAATACGGGCAAACTGAAATTAGCAGCAGGTGCGTGTAATCAGGAGAGTAAACGTTGTTTAAAACAAGACGGAACAAAACAGGATGTGGGGCAATATAAAGGCACAAAAACCGTCAATAAGACATAAACGAAGCAACAAGCCATCTGTCACACAAGGAAGTCATGCAGGGCGTGACACTAATAATGTTAATAATAAATAAGGAATTCTACTCACTTATCGAGTCTGGAACACATTCATCCATCCATCCATGTTCTATGCCGCTTATCCTCATTAGGGTCGCCAGGGTATGCTGGAGCCTATCCCAGCTGACTTCGGGCAAGAGGCGGAGTACACCCTGGACTGGTTGCCAGCCAATGGCAGGGCACATATAGACAAACAATCATTCACACTCACATTCATACCTATGGACAATTTAGAGTCTCCAATTAACCTAACATGCATAATTTTGGAATGTGGGAGGAAACCGGAGTACCCGGAGAAAACCCACGCACGCACGGGGAAAACATGCAAACGCCACACAGAGACGCCCAACGGAGATTCGAACCCATGTCTCCCCGATCTCCTGACTGTGTGACCAACATGCCAGCCATTCGGCCACGGTGCAGACCGGGTCTGGAAACAATTAAATGAAAATAAATGGTTCACAAATAAGTTTTATTTTTGGCTTAAAATCTTTTATTCTGATTTGCAGTCTCCGCAGTCAACATATTAAAATCACAAAATCATTCAATGAGCTTGAACAATTTCAAGAAAAAGTATCGGTAATGGCGATACTGCATTGTGGTATTTCCAGTCAATACCGATACTTTTTCTTGAAATTCTTAGTACTACAGTACATCCCTAATACTGTAGATCACCGCTTTTTGTGAGGGTTGCGTTCAGGGACCACCAGCAAATGGCAAAAAATGTGTGTTTTTGACACATGGCTTACCCAGTCTTCTTCAGCTGTTTTTGCATAAACCTGCAATACTGTACGCATTTTGAGAGATATGGTGATGGAACCCTTAGCACCTTTTTGTTCTCACACAGTCAGCACTTTTATTCCTTTCACTGCTTTCACCTTTTCACCTGGATCAGCAGCGCCTTTGCACATCTGTATGCACAAAGTGCAGCTGAAGGCTGCTTGCTGCTCTGCCTCTTCGGGGTAATGATTATACTCCACAGAGGCTGCTCTCTTGCAAACAGTAGCATGCCAAGGTAATGGCTTCCATATGCATGTTGCACACGAGCCGGCACGCTGCGCAGCCATTAGAGCGTCTCAGCCGTGTTCTTCTTCATGTTCACACTTGCGGCAAACCCACTGTTTATCTCCTACGTGTGCGCACCAGGCGTGTCCACACTTTGTGCGAGCGTGTGCATGGACACGTTTGCATGTCTGGTCAAAAGAGAGGACAAGCTAAAGCTGTCTGTAGCGTATCATTACTGAGGCAGTATGGAGCCTGCTGTGTAATTGCCACTAAGAGCACTAAAGGAAGTACGTCTCCTTTCCGCACAGCCTTTATTCAAATGGACGAACTCAAGCAGGTCCACAAACCAACATCAAACTACATATGTCAGCAGCACTTTGTTTTGCACGTTTGATATCCATCATAAACAGCAGGGGGGTTCAAAATTGCATCCATATTTTCTTTCAATATCTATAACGTCTTAGTATGTCTACATGGCTTGGTTTTAGCCCGTTTATAACAAAAAAAATAACCCCCTCGTCCTTTGATTTTTCAGTATGTTTTGACACCCCTGAAATATGGTACAGTAATCCCTCACCACGTCACGCTTCAAACTTTGCAGGTACACTATCTATTAAGAAATCATGCTGTTTTGTGGTTAAATATGGCCTATTATTGGTCAAAAGTATACATTGTTTTAAAACAAATTGGATATATTTTGTTGTGTAAAATAAGCATTTTCAAGCATAAAGATGAAGTAAAAAAAGAACAAGGAACTCTCCCAATGCTAACATGTGTGAGTCTATATTATGTCTTATATAGTATGTCTTATATTCACTGATTATGTCTACTATATTGGGTAATAGGAGTGTAAAGGTGACTATAGGAGTGTTATTTCATGTCTAGAGGGCTCTGATAATGTTAAAATTGTATTGAGAAGGTCTTAAACTGGTTTTCTACGCTCTAACTACAAAAATATTCCATTTATAGGTGAATAAGGAAATGCTGAAATGCAAATGTGCGGGGATACACTGTATATAAAGAACCAATCAGACGCGTCTATGGACAGTTCACCAACTAACCTAACATACATGTTTTTTGGACTGTGGGAGGAAATTGTGGTAGTCGGAGTAAACCTACCCAATCACAGGGAGAACATGCAAACTGTAGATTTGAACCCAGATTCTTCTGGTTGTGAGCCAGACTCGCTATTGACACTTCCATCGTACGGTCCTGATGCCTGACCAAGTTACACAAATGAATCCGTCTTTCTCCATCTGGTGTGGCCCCTTCAAAGCACAACAATGTAATAACCCGCACAAGACGCTAATACACGGACACAAGCCGCAGCAAGTCGGTAGAATTTGAGACAGCCTTTCAAGATGTCAGCAGGGGGAGGCAAATACGAGCATTTGTTAACCATATATTCTCACAAAGACGGAGGCTGGCAGAGCACAGACAATCTGTGAACGTTGCTATTGATACAATGCCAACTAAATACAGGCCAGTATTGCTGATGCCAGTACTGATACTGATACTTTTTACTTGAAATTATTCAAGCCCATTGAACGATTTTATCATTTCATGATTATAATCGGGATAAAACACAGCACACACAAAAATGTTTTGATTGTGAACAATTTAGCAATATACGAATACCACAATATAAGACAAGGTAAGTAATTTCAGTACAAATTGTATGTGATTGCTGATGAAATGCAGAATGAAATGTGTTGAAATCTATTCACCGGCTGAGGATCGTACCAGCAACCATTAGGTTGGGAGACAACCACTCTACGACCTGAGCCATGCCACCGAATGTTCCTTATACAGGCACAAATATAAGGCATTCAGAAGACGCATTCAGCAATATTGTGATGGTATGTTCCACCAATTAATTGGTTCCAGACCCGATCGTGATAAGTAAATTTCCCCGATGTAGGATTCCTTATTTATAAATAGAATATTTTGGCAGTTACAGCATAGAAATCCTGTGTACGTTTACAACCTTCTAAATATGCCTCTAGACATGAAATAACACAACTATAGTCACCTTTACACTCCTATTACCCAATATAGTAAACATAATAATAGAAAATAAGACATTTAAGACAGAAATAAGACTCATGCTTGTATGCGTTTCCAAACGTGTAGAGGAAAGGTAATGATGTTGTGGGTTCAGAGTTGGAGCGGATTACGGCCACAACAGTTACCCATGTTATTGTTATGTTACTCTTATTGTGCCTGTTGTTGGATCATTTAAACTTGCAATGAATGCCTGTTGTTCCGGCGATCAAGTCTGGTGCTTGTGTGTCTCACCCAACATTACAGTAACATTACACACAACAATAATACATAGCATCAGGTTTTGGAATGCGTCTTCTGAATGCCTTATGTTTGTATTTTAATTCATTTAGCCATTTTTATGCTTAAAAATGATTAATTTAGGCAAAAAATACATAACATTTGCGTAAATGTGCATATTTTTTTTTACTAATAATAGGTCGCATTCAACCACAAAACAGCATGCTTTATTAACTAATATATTTTTGACATGGGACGACTGTAATGTTAAATGTAAAATTAATTTCCAACAACCGGGGCACAACTGATATTGATCACACATTTTCAATGGGAATAATGTCATGAAAAATGAGGGAAAAAGTGTGAATTTTTCGAAAAGTCCTGATAGATAGCCTACATATCCCGACTTGTTATGTAAAAACTTGCTAAATGTATGTGTTTAGAGATGATGTAGTAGTTGTACTGTTGTACATGTCGTGCTGTCATTTTTGTGTTTGCATCGTGATTGTAGGTAGTTTTGTGTCTGTTAATGTGTGACAAGCTCACTGTGTGTTCAATGGTCAGTGTTTAAAGACTGCGGGCCACACTAACACTTAACTTTGATGTCAAGTAAGAGGCCACAAAATATGATCTGCGAGTTTGAGACCCCTGGCTTCGAGTGTCACTGAGTCATCAGCAGGTTGCAACAGAGAGACTTGAAGAGGTACAGAAAGGCATACTGTGTGACGTTCTGTGAAAATTCAGCTCCTTGTCAGTTGGTCAAAAAGTACTGAAACCTACAGTGGCCTACCTGTGTGACTACAGTAATGACGACTGCTCATGCTGGGAGTGTGAATGGGTCTCAAAAACCAGAGGACTGCAGCAAAATTGGTTGTAGCCTTATGTCAGCAAGGGTTTGCTGAATCCAAATATCTTCTGGATTTCAAACCGTAAACTTCAAGCAAACATTGACCAGACCACACAAGGGGGGAATACAATGTCTCCCTCAACAAGCTTGCGTTTAAAGAACGCTTCATTCGCATGTTTCAGATCTGCCGTATTTGCATCAGCTACTTTGTATGTTACTATAAAAGCTGGAGGCGTGTCATCACTCACAGCACACAATGGTTGGGTATCTGTATGCTTTCTCTTGGGTATTTGACAATCCCATCTTTTTCCACAATCATATTCTATGGGTGAGTGACACAATCAGAGACCTTGGATTGAATAGCCGGAGACCTGTGCTCATTCCCCGTTGTACGAGCATCAGGCGTGTACAAAGAGCTGAGTGTACGCACGAGTAGGTGAAGAAAAAAGTGACAGCATGGATGTTTATACAGTAGCTCCATGTCAAAGCAAACACAGACTCCGAGCAGATGGTGAAAAGACCTCACAATATGGCTTTTCTGAAGATTTCTGTCATGTCGCAGCACTGGATGTCAAAGTTTGACTTGGATTTGGGTGATTATATGCATTTAAGTCCTTACGTAACTAACCGAGTTCTGACCCCATGAAACCCGGCAAATCTCCTTCAGTTTGGTTTGAGCCGTTGTGCCGTACGTCTGAAAGAAGTACAGTCGTCCCTTACCACTTTGCGCTTCCAATTTCGCAGCTTCACTCTATCATGGTTTTTAAAAAATAATAAATCATGCTGTTTTGTGGTTGAATACGACCTATTACAGTCCAATATGCATATTCTACGAAGTTTTTGCCTAAATGTAGCTCTTTCATGCATAAAAATGGCTAAATTGAGTAAAATACAAATATAAGGCGCCGGAGCACATTTACAACAACACACACGAGCAAGAGTCTTATTTATGTTCTAAAAATGTCTTATTTTCTCTTATTATGTCTACCATATTAGGTAGTAGGAGTGCAAATGTGACTATAGGGGTGTTATTTCATGTCTAAAGGGCTCTAATAATGTTAAAACCCATATTTAGAAGCCTGTAAACAGGTTTTCTATACTCTAACTATGAAAATATTCCATTTATGAAAAACGAATCCTACATCACGGAAAATCACTTATCATGGAACCAATTAACCACCATAAACAAGATTCTAATTTGGCTGGTGATATAAAGTCAGTTGGAAAACTTTGCTCGTAGTACTGAACATGGTGCTTTTGACAAAACCACAGTGAACCAGGCTGACAGACTATTTCCTTGTTTGCCATCACATTGTTTGCATGGATCACCAACTTCATACAGATCATTAAAAATAATGAAATAATAAAGTCTTACAGATCACTTACACACATACAAAGTACACATATAGCTGAATAATCAACAATAAATATAACAATTTCTGATCATCCATCCATCCATCCATCCATTTTATATGCCGCTTCTCCTCAGTTTTCACCTGGCCTTAAAATTTTGGCCAGGAGTGGAGTTGATTACAGCGCTGGAAACTAGAATCAACAGGAATTCAGATTGACGAAGAGCCCAAAATGAAAGTATACAGCGTCTACATAGCAGTTGCCACTCCTCTTAAGAAAGTGAAAGTTACGTTTGTCTGAAAGTGAAAGTTAAGCTTGTGTGACTGTGTGAGAACAATGCTTCTGTTGTGTGTCTGCCTCTTCTCACAGTGTTTTTCCATCAGTCATACTGTATATACTGCAACTCTGATTGTGCTTTGTGAGTGTGTCTCATGAATGCCTCAATGCGAGGTTATTAGGCCGACAATGCACTGATCTATTAGACTGAATCTAAAAGTGGAATCATAATAATATCTTACAGTAGCAAGTGAATGCAAAGGACAAATTGCTAGTTGATCCATCATACTCATGTTCCACTTTGAGCAAACATAATCGTTGGTCTGCAAAGGAGTAGATTGAAAGTGTCTTTGGACTTGAGAGCACTGGGTGGACTGATTGAGGGCTTCCTTCCCTGCTCTGTGATGAGATGTCAACCCCAGCCCGGATGGATCACGTTGCTGCTTCCCCTTCTCAAGCAATCCTGGGGATTCTTGTGAAAGCACTTTGAAAGGTTTGTGGTCTAAAGTGAGGCACAGCAGTTGAAATATTGTTTCTGTGCTAATCTATGCTATGCTCATCTTTTTCTGGAAAAGGGAAGGTGATGAAGTTGTCACCCAACAATGACCTTTCTCAATTTTTGTCATGGGTTACATCCCAGCGGACTCTTATTTCCTGATTTCCATCTGGTGTTTCCTGTTCTCTGCTCTGTGTTTGCAGGCAATTTGATCCGGTGACTGGGGTGGAGCAGTGAGGCAGGTGGACACAGCCATCCATCCATTTTCGATGCAGCTTGTCCTCACTAGGGTCGCGGGGGTATGCTGGAGGCTATCCCAGCTGACTTTGCGGAGGGGTACACCCTGGACTTGGCGCCAGCCAATGGCAGGCAGTTGGACAAAATTGGAAATCATCACCATATGTTTAGTTTCTTCTTTTTTAGGTATATTAGATGGAGTTTTACCTTGATATGTTTTGAATGTCATCACCATTCTTCCTCTGAAGATACTCAATATACTGAATAAAAAGACAAAATGAACCTATTCAAGCTATTTACAGGAAGATTTGGACACGATTGTGTTATTGGACACTTCTGAAAAAGACTGGTGATGACAGTCAAAACATGTCAAGGTAAAACTCTCATACACAGTGGAACCTTGGTTGCGTATTCAATCGTGTTTCTCATGTTCTTCATCAAAATGCTGGCATTGCAACTTTCTTTGACTTCATTTTGGCTTATTTTCCAGTTGTGATCAAAAGAAAAGCAGAGACTTAAGGTGAGAATTGACCGAATTCAAAAAATAACTCATAGCAAGACAAGAAGTGGTGACCGTGTTGATCTCGCTGCCACATCGTGTTTTTGGCAACAATCACGTCTTCAATGAAGGTAAAAGTAACCTTAAATGTTCATTTATTCATCTACACTCCTGGTCAAAAGGTTTAGAACACTCCAATCTGTCCAGTTATTTATTGAAATTCAAGTCGTTCAAGTCCAATGAATATCTTGAAATGGCACAAAGGTAAGGTTTGCTCAAAACTGGAAAATGATGTGTATTTCAGAATCATACAAAAAGGCCTGTTTCAGGGACCACCAAAGGGGTCAACAATTTAAAGCTGTTCTGCAGAAATGGAGGTTGATCAAGCCTTGGCAGTTGGTGCAATTAATTCCTACAGATGTTCCAAGTTCTGGAGTACTTACTACCTCCTCTGTCTGCATAAAAACAGTGTTCGGAACACACTGTGGTACTATACCCTCGTGAACATCAGTTGAACAGCATTGCACTGGAGAAAGTAATTTGTTGCTACAAAAATGGCGAGAAAAAAGGGAATTAGCAATGGAAGAGAAACGAACTTAACACTTAACACTTAATCATGTGGGTTTTTCCTCCAGAGAAATTGGAGTGTTCTAAAACTTTTGACCGGTAGTGTATATGTATTTATATGCTTGTTACAACTATAATTGTAAAACTATTGAAAACATGTTTTGTGGTAACATTTGTGGCTTTCTGGAACGGATGGATTTAGATGATTTCTGATGGGAATAATGAATTCCGTTACAATCTGAGCTCCAACGTTCTACTGTATTTGTAGAATCCATACATACATGAAGTATAGGTATTTTTGTGTGCATATGATGAATAATATTTTAAAAATGCACATACTCTGACTGGTGTACTTTACACCTTCATACCTTTTAGTATTCATGAGCGGTTTATTGTTTCCAGAATTTATGAGCAGCCAGGCCAATAATTGCCTTTGTAAGTGATACTGCCACAAATGTGTGCAGAGGTATTACAAGAAAATAACCAGGAGCAGGTTCCGACTGGAAAAGCCGTCTATAAAACGCTCTCAGGTTTTATACGAGGTCTATCTTGATGCAGTAACTTATAGTCACAAGTCACACTGCAGGTACGGGGGCTTCAGAAGTCCTTTGCTGTGATGCAGATATCATATTACCTGACAACAGTGTGAAACGTGCTTTTATCCAATACCAGTGTCAAATCGATGCTTAAATGGTGCACGAAACTGTACTTTTAAAAAGGAAAACATACTGTATATTTTGGCCCAAAACAATGCCTTTTTATTTTTACAGAATTGCGTGACATGCAAGTTGAGCAGAATCATCAATCAGAATCCGTTTTTCTCAACTGGTTTGACTGCGGGACCCACCATCACCTTTTAATGACAAGCAATGACCCAAATTGCAGACGTTTTTCAACTCAAATTTCTCACTGTGTTTTTTCCATGTCCTTCCCCTCCCGCTCTCGCTTGACAAAGTCGACCAGAAGCATGGAATGCATTTTGTGGCAGCGTATAAGAAGCGAATATCACAGACAGAACACGAGGCGCATCCACGGACGTTGGGTTGTTACATTGTTATTGTATGTTTTTTTCACGTTCTGGCTTGCCGTGTTGTGGTGAGGACCCCAGCATGCGAGAGATGAGACCCATCATCATCATCGACCCAAGAACAAGGAAAAAGGAGCCGCATAAACCCATGTTTATTGATGAGACTGAGGTGGAGAGGGTGAAAACCTTCAAGTTCCTTGGCACACACATCAGCGAGGACCTCACCTGTTCTCACAACACCCAACAAATTATGAAGAAGTCCCAAAGGAGACTGTACTTCCTGAGAAGACTGAGGAAATTTGGCATGTCCACCACAATCCTGAGTTGCTTCTACAGATGTACTATCGAAAGTGTCCTTACCGCCTCCATCACTGTTTGGTACGGTAACTGTACAACACGTGATAGGAAGGCACTCCAGCGGGTGATCAAGACCTCACAGAACATTGTTGGGGCAGCCCTCCCCTCACTGCAAGACATATAAAACTAGAGTCCTACGCAGAACACACAACCTCATCAAGGACAGCACACATCCACAACACTCATTATTCACACTCCTACCGTCAGGCAGACGCTACAGGAGTTTGAAGTCCAGGACCACAAGGCTGGCAAACAGCTTTTACCCACAGGCCATCAGGCTTCTCAACAAAGCACTCACACACGCCGCACGCAACACACACTCATAGCACTTTATCTATTTATTTATTTATTTATTTGTATATTTATTTGTATTAATGTCTCTTCTGTTGTTGTTGCTTAATTTATTGGTATATATGTTTATGTTTCTTATGTTCTTATTTATTCTTGTGTTTTCTTTCTTTTCTTGGGAGAATGAACAGAATAAGATTTTCATTGCATAGCATAACTGCTGTTTTACCATGCACATGACAATAAAACTCTCTTGAATCTCGAATAAGAGCATGGAAACAGGAACTAAGGCATAAAAGTGACGACATAAACACACTCTCACGCTGGCTAACTCACGGATTGTGACAGGTTTTTGTTTTGCTCAGGCAAAGACCTGCGAATGAGCTGAACATTTTGATGTTGGACTGGGGGGCTGAAGCGGTTGAGAAATGTGGGACTAGTTAGCGGACAAAAAAACAGCAGAATTTGAAATGTAAAAATGGAGAATGGTAATGGTAATGGTTTAATTTATTTGAACATGCACATAGGTTACATATACATCACGTTACCATTCATATAGCCGCATGTCCAAAAGGAGTAGGAAGAAGCAAAGCTTATTTAATCCTACCTCTCTTCCGTTTTCCATCAATTGCAATACATTTGTTCACTTCCTGTATTCCAAATGCACTCTCTTCTGGTTGAATACACAGAAAAATGATGAGGTGATGTAATAATGTGGTAAAATAGGCGTCAAATTTCTTGTTACTGTACCGTACTTCATATGACACTTATAATAAATAACAACAATAAATAATACAGTATGTATGAAATAGACTTAACAAAACACAGTTGATCATGGGTGAATACTGACAATGAACTCGCAAAAATGAAGAGTTAGTAATAAGTGTGGTAGCGTTTAGACATAGCATTGGCAAATAAAATAGAACAGAACATAGTTCACATACGAATGAAGAGTAATAAGTGACAAGAATGAAGAGTTAGTGGTGAGTGTAGTACTGTTTAGACGTAGCATTTTGAAACTGGGTGCCTCGGGACTCTTTTTTTCCTTGTATTTTGCAAACATCAACTGTTTGTATTGTTTCTTGAAATCGCTCATGTTCGTGCATTGTTTGAGTTCCTTGCTCAATCTGTTCCATAACTTAATTCCACTTACTGAAATGCTGAAGGTTTTTAGCGTTGTTCTCGTGTATAAATGTTTTGTTTCATTTTTCTCTGAGGTCATATTTCTCCTCTCTTGTTGAGAAGAATTGTATGGCATGTTGAGGTAGCAGATTACTGTTTGCTTTATGCATAATTATAGCTGTTTGAAAATTAACTAGATCATCCAATTTTAATAACTGTGATTTTAGAAATAGAAGATTTGTATGTTCTCCATACGCAGCATTAGGGATCATCCTAACTGATCTTTTTTTTGCAGTACCTTTAGCGAGTGAAGTGTACTTTTATAGTTATTTCCCCATATCTCCACACAATATGTTAGATATGGTAATACCAGAGAGCAACAGAGTGTATGGAGTGATTTTTGATCGAGGACAAATTTTGCTTTATTCAATATTGATGTATTTTTCGCCACTTTATGTTGTATATTTTTAATGTCACGTTCCCAGCTCATCTTTTCATCTAGAATGACCCTCAGAAATGTATTTTCATTCACCCTTTCAATGTCCACTCCATCAATTTGTATCCTTTTTGCTATGACCAAATAGCGTTATCTTAGTTTTACATAGGTACAGGGATAATCTGTTTTTATCAAACCATATTTTTAATATAGTCATTTCATCTGTGATTTTTTTTTATTAGCTCTTGTGTACTTTTTTCAAAACAGAAGCCAGTAGTACCGTCTGCAAATAGTAGGCTACTAGCTTTACGTCTTTCGTGACTTTACAGATGTCATTCATGCCACGGCCACCACTGGCCACCCCGTAGCACCCCATGGCGGCCCAACTCAGGGGATAATACGGGAGTGGATGCTGATCGTCACTCCTTGGTTTACACGCCCACTCAGGCTGCTACAGAGAGCTTCCAATATTAACAGATGTATGTGCTGAATCACGGCTTCAGAATTTAAGTTAAAGTCAGCATAATGAGAAAACATGCAAGACACAGTTTTATTCACAGCTCCTCCACACGGAAAGTTGTGTGCTGCAGTCAAATGCGTCCAAGCGGAAACGGCAGTTAGGCTGAACTAATGTTCTGCACCACAGAACTGTGTTTGTCAAAATGGTCCCCCAGCCGTGGGGGTGGCCACTGGGCTGGCCGGAGAGTGACCGAGGGTGTTATCCTGTTCACTATTATGGTTAATATTTTCGTATTAATGATTTATTAGGTTTTAGTAATTAGTATGACTGTTTCAATTCAGTATTATCACTTTGGCTGTTTATATTATTTCGTTATTTCTATTACGGTCTTTATGGCCGTTATAGACATTTGTTGATGTACTCCTGTTGGTTTCTGTTGTTACTGTCATTGCAATTGTTGTTGCTGTTGTTTTTGTCTCTGTCTATATTGTCCCCCTCGTGTCCCCGCATTCCCCCCACGGTTTTCTTTTCTCTTCTTTTCTATCCCCTCCTGCTCTGGCCCAGTCGCTCTGCTCTGCCACTGGCCAGAATGCTACAGTAATGGAAAATGTAAAGTGATTTTCCACCGGTAGGGGGTGCCAAATAAGTTACCCATTCATTTTCAATGGGAAAATTGTCACAGAAAATATGAAATTACAGTAAAAGTGAGAAAGTCCTGATATGTAGCCAACGGGTCCTGAATGAGCTGAACATTTTGATCTTGGATTGGTTTGAATGGGCTGCAAAATGCGGGAAGAGTTAGCGGACAAAAAGTTAGGCGGAATAAGAAATAGAGGAATAAACAGATGGAAAATGGTGTAGACTTTAAATGTGTGAATGCTTCTTAGTATTCACACATTTATCATAGCAAAACTAGCTGCAATGCACAATACAGGGAATGTGCAAAAAATAAAAATACTGCTTGTGATGTTTCAGAATTCCGCTGGCTCACTCGCCATGACCGTGATTGGTTGACAATGAGGAAGTATTGCGTGGTGAAGAGCACTACGGCAAAATGTGCGAGTGGTATTGGAACTGAGCACTGCTGTTGACGTATTAAGGTATAAATAAAGTTTAAAAAGAGCGCATGACTCTGTGTTCCTCCATCCAGACTTCGGGTGTGTCCCGTGGGGGTGGTCACAATAGGTTTGTTGTGGTTGTGGTTGCCAGGGTTTCGGCATAGGTATTTGCCAGCCTGGTGGCAAAACAGCTCATTAGTGGCCACTCTTCTTGTGGAATGAGACAATATTTGGGGGAGAGATGTTAGAATGACAGGTGAAAGTGGGCTGTTTATAAAAGGCCTTTCTTGTTTAACATAGATGGCTTCTTTCACACCAGCAGTCCTTCCAAGCCGGAATTTTAACACGGTTGTCCTCAAAGCAGTGTCCCGTCTTTTTGAGATGCAAATTAAGTGCTGACAACAACCCTATTGTGACCACCCCCAGGGTACACACCCACCAGAGATATGAACTGAAACATCTTCAACAACCAAGAAGAATCCCTCGATTTGTATTCTTTGTGTTCTGTCTCTCGCTGTTAAAATAAAGTTAGCAGAAATATCAGGATGGTTCATGTCTTTGTAAGGGGGTAAACTTACTAAATCAGCAGCGCATCAAATACTTATTTCCCCCGCTGGCTCTCCTTCAAGGGCAAAGCCTTTGACAGCTGCAAACTCAGTGAGTAAATAACTAGCATCCAAAAATCTTAATCCGCTATTGGGATCCAGCATGGATCGATATTACAGATTCTGACATCTGTCAGAAATACTGCATGAGCTTGAAGAAACATTCCCATTAGAAAGAAAAGGAAGGATTTGAAAATGTGGATGTTTATGATGTCACAATTTAACATTCTTGGAAAAACGTGTGTCCAATGGTAGACATATGTGTTGTTAAGTGTGTAGCTCAGCAGCTTGGAAGAGCTCTTTGAGAGTGAAGGCAGTCTGGATAATGCAGCCATTTGTTCTCTGGGAATGAGAAGGAGTTGGCACTGATTTAGCTCTACTGGCAGACACATTCTCCCAGGTCGAGGAAAAGCCTGCAAAAAGTGATTTTAAACAGAGACCGCCATCAGGTCAGTCCAAGACAAAGGTTAACCTTTTCAAAACCACCGGAAGCTGGTAAGAGGGGCAGCCGGGTTGCTGTTATGGTAACTGCTGCACGACGCAGTCAATATCGATATACACATGCTATATAGCCACATGAATGAAAGAACGTCAGCAGAAGACAACTCAAATGGACAAATGGACAAATGTCAGATACAAGTCAGAGACCAGCGCATGTCACGATCAGTAGAGGGAGTAATGATGTTAAAAATACCGGCGTTACTGTGTTTCTCACCTTCTTTATCAAAATGCTGGCACTTGCATCTTTCTTTGGCTCCATTTTTGCAGCCAAAAGCAGAGATTTGAGGTGAGAAGCACTACTGAATACAAAAAAAACACATAGGTGCTGTCCGTGTTGATCTTGCTGCCACACTGTGGCTTTGCCACCAATCACGTCTTCAACTAAGGTAACCTTAAATTTAACGTGTCCAAAGAGAAAGAATAAAGTAAACAAAAAAGTAAACAGTAAGAGAAAAAAGTAGTAAACTAATAAGAAAAAGTTTTTATTTTAATTTAATTTTAATTTTATGAGATTAAAGTCATAATATTATTCGGAAAAATAATGTTATTTTAGTAGCATAATATTGAAATATTAAAGAAAAAAGTTATTAATTTTTTTTAAACTTGTGATATTATGAGAAACAAACAAAACAATGAATAAAGCTGTAATTTTTTGGAAAATTAGGCTGGGGGAAATGTTATAATATTATGAGAATAAAGTCAAAATATTATGGGAATAAAGTCTGAATATTAAGAGAAGAAAATTTACAAAAAGAAAGTTAAAAATTCCAAATTGAAAAAAACAGCTGTAACTTTATGAAAATAAAGTCAAAATCCAAAAGTCGTATTCTAAGAAGAAAAAAAATGCAATTTTACCAGAATAAAGTCATAAAACATTGTAATCTAATAAGAAAAAGTCATCATTTTATGAGAATAACATCATAATATTAGGAGGAAAAATAATTGATATATAATTGAATAATTGAAATATTAAATAGAAAGTATGTTATATTTTTCTAAAAGTAAAACTAAAATAATGTTATTTGGTAATTGCAGAAAGTATACTTATGAAACAAATACGACGACACGGCATAGACAACACAAGGTCAACAGAAATCTATTTCTAGGCGTGATTATAAACGACAAAATGAATTGGAAATCCCACATTAAAAACATAAAACATAAAGTGGCAAAAAATACTTCAATACTGAACACAGCAAATACGTTCTGGACAAAAAAAATCACCCCATACTCTCTATTGTTCTCTGGTTTTACCATATCTAAGTTATTGTGCGGAGATGTGGGAAAATAACTATAAAAATACACTTCACTCACTAACTGTACTTCAGAAAAGGTTAGTCAGGATAATCCATGATTGCCGCTCACAGAGAGCGCACCAACTCTTTATTTCTAAAATCACAATTATTCAAATTTGTTGACCTGGTAAACTTTCAAACAGCTAAAATTATGAATAAAGCAAAAAATAACCTGCCACCCAAAAACGTAATACAATTATTCTCATCAAGAGAAATGTAACGTCAAACACTAACATGCACAAACAACGCCAAAAACCTTCAGCCTGTCAGTGTGTGGAATCAAGTTATGAGTAAAGGACTCCAACAATGCACTAAAATGAGCCATTTCAAATACAAGCAGTTGATGTTTACAAAGCACAAGGAAGAAGAATCCACAGGGAAATACCTGTACAGCGCTATGTCACATGACAACTACACTTACACATTACTTTCCATTTCTTATTTCGTATCTGAAATATTACAGCACATTGTTTGTACTCAGTCAACAACTCCACTCCAACAATGCACAGTATGTGTCAACTATTAACGTCTTCATTGTTTATGATTACATCAACTTTTGTTTAGGAGTGCTATACAACGTACTTATATTGATTTACAAACCTCAACTTCATTGTAGCACATTGTTGTATTGTTTTATGATTTGGGAACTGCAGAGGGGCACATGCTGAATAGGAAGTGAATAAATGTATTAGCAAATGATGGAAAACAAAGCGGGGCTGGGATTGAATAAGCTCAGCTTCTTGGAATGGCCAGTTGTAATATGTGATGTATACCAAAGTAAAACGTCTGTATGTCCAAACCAAATTAAACCAATAAAGTCATAATATTATGAGAAACAAACAAAACAAAGTAACATTGTAATTTTTGGAAAAGTATGATAGTGGTAATGGTAATAGTAATAGTTTCATTTTATATGAATTAGGTTGGGGGAAAAGTTATGGTAATAATAATATTATGGGAATAAAGTGAAAATATGATGGGAATAAAATCATAATACAACAAAAAGAATATCTGAGAAGATTATGTAAGCAGAAAAGTTGAAATAGTGGGAAAAAAAGAACAAAGACCGAAATTCTTACTCATAATATGTTTTTTTTCCTATATCACAAAGCTGAGATGCAGTTTTTTCTTAAAATACACGGTACATTTATGAAGGAATAACTTTGTTACTAATTCATTTCCTTTTTTGGGAAAAGTAACTACTTGTTTAAATTCATTTGTCCAACACTGGCCATGAATAACTGAATAAAACAAAACACTAATGTAGTATACTAAGCAGCGTTTAAAGCTAACATTTAGCCCTTCCAATGCCACTAAAACTCACTGAGCAAGCATCTTCATTAGCTTTGATCCACTAGTAAATATGTGTACATTTTCACTTAACCATCAAAGTCTTTACTTTCATACATGTACACCTTGTACAGAAAAGCATTCTTTCTGGATATGTCTTTTTTTAGAAGAAATGACACATTCCAGACGGTTTCTGGTTAACAAAGCTTGCTGATGGGTAAAAACATCGCCACAAAGCTGAGGGATTGAGGGGGCACCTCTTTGGATCCAACATCAGACCTTCTGCGGGTACTTACACTTTTGGGAAAAACCGTCAAAAAGAAGCACGTCGAGGTTTTTACTTTTTTGGGGAATGAATTCTCTTTTTCCACTGCCAACCGTAAGTGACTGCGGCCAGTTCTTGTTCTTGAAAGCCGATCGGGTCCCCACAGGGTCACGCATGCCTGAATGGGGTTTTTGACTTCCTTAAGAGTTCAGAGCAAACCATATCAAGGACATTTTTACACAGCGCTTCTAACTAGGTCACTAAACCAAGTGAAGCTGGAGCTGGCAAGCACCCCACCCCACCCATGCCACGACGCCTCACCACAGGAGAGCTTGTTAAGAGATACCACAGAAAAATATGAAGGAAAACAGGATGCCCAAAACCAAAGGGCTAATTCCGAACATCTGTGCAATACATGGCATACAAGTAACTAGGGGCAGGGAAGCCGTTCTCAACGACACTACATTATTTTGTTTATATAAGAATTAGCTTGAAGGAAGCTGACAGGAACAAACGTCAACGTTGATGTGCAACCGAACAAAACGGAACACAGCCAAGAAAGCACGTGACCGAAGCAAGCAGCAGAGGAAGCCAAAGGAAAATGAAAGGCACAAAAAACAAAAACTGATTGCTGAACATGAAGATCTGGAATTGCAAACATTTTGCCACACTGATGAACAATACAGCAGCACATTTAACAACTCGTTACAAATTAGTCAGAAGTAGGAATTGTATGCCAATCTCCACACTATCATAAGCAATATATTTCATTAATTTATACCCTCATTAATAAGTTACTGCTTAATCTACAGTATATTTTTACATCATCCAAGGTTTCTGTTAGTTTTTACTCCTGTGTTTATTATTTATTCAGTTATCTTGAATCACTCATTTACTTCTGATTTCCATTTTATTTAGTTCCAAACAATTAAACCGTGTAAGTATATCTCGTCAACTAATAAGAAATTACAATATAATTCTAATAATAATTATTGGAGCCGATTGGAGCTATGGCCACGAGGTGGGAGCCCATTTTGGGGGCCCGAGGATCTCGTCTCTGCTATTCGCAGTCTGTGACGTTTATCGGGGTGGTTGTTGAGCTTCTGGGATGAGACTCAGCACCTCCAAATCCGAGGCCACCGGTTCTCAGTCGGAAAAGGGTGGATTGCATCCTCCAGTTTGGGTGTGAGGTTTTGCCCCGGGTGGAGGAGTTCAAGTATCTCGGGGACTTGTTGAGTGCGAAAAAGTGAGGTCGATAGGCGGATCGACGCAGCGTCTGTAGTAATGTGGTCGCAAGGCAAAGCTCTCAATTTACCGGTCGATCTACGTTCCCTCCCTCACCTACAGTATGGTCATGAGCTATGGGTTGTGAAAGAATGACATTTCGGATACAAGTGGCTGAAATGAGTTTCCTCCGTAGGGTAGCTGGACTCACCCTAAGAGATAAGGTGAGGAGCATCCAGGAGGGGCTCGGAGTCGAGCTGCTGCTCCTTCACATCGAGAGGAGCCGTTTGAGGTGGCTCGGGTATCTAGTTCGGATGCCTCCCGGACGCCTCCCTGGTGAGGTGTTACGGGCATGCCCAGCCGGGCAGACCTAGGACACGCTGGAGGGGTTATGTGTCATAGCTGGCCTGGGAACGAATTGGTGTCCTCCCGGTGGAACTGGAACCGGGAAGTCTGGACTTCCCTACTGAGACTAATGCCCCCGCGACCTGGATCAGCGGAAGAAAATGGACTAGAATGGAATGCAGTAAACATTTCCAAATGCATATAAATACATACGAATGATGAATGAAAAAGATAAATAAACATTTACGGGTACTTTTACCCACATTGAAGACGTGATTCTTGATGCGTCTTTTCCCAAAGGCATGATGTGGCACCGAGACACCACACAGACACCACCTTTGTGTGTTGCCATGAGTTATTTCTTAAATTAAACCGTGTTTCTCACCTCAATAACCCAAAATGGAGCCAAAGAAAGTGTTTTGATAAAGAAGGTGAAAAACACTACTGAATACAATTCAAGAAATAATTGATTACAAAACAGGAACATGGTGTCCGTGTTGTGTCTTGCTGCCACGTTGCGTCTTTGGGAAAACTGATATCAACAATCACATCTTCAGTGAAGTTAAAAGCAAACTTAAATGTTCATTTATCCCTTTCATTCAGCATTCATATGCATTTAGAAGTGTTTTAAGGATGTAAGACAATTAAAAAAGCGTGTTTTGTGTTAATATCTTTGATGACATCATAGAAAAGCTATGTAGCTGACTTCCGGTTCTGGTTGCCATTTCGTTAGCAAGCTAGCTTCTTTATTAGCTAATGACGTTTTGTAAAAAAAAAAATACATTAAGAACACAGTTGTCACACAGTGTATTAATAAGACGACAGCTAACCAAAATGTTTCCATACATTTTTGACGTTAAGTGAAAAACATGCTAATCAGGGCAGATACTAACCGAGGTTCCACTGTACACTGCGTGAGTCCAACGGTGTTCTTAATGTATTTCATCACAAAACGTCCTCGTTAGTAGCTCGCTAATACATGGAAACAGGAAGCGGAAGTCGTTTAAGCAACCTTAAATGTTCATTTATCCCTTTTAGTCGTAGAAATGTTTTCTGCATGTGAAATTGTAATTGTAAAACTATCGAAACGTGTTTTGTGGTAACATTTTTGAGACTTTTGGCATAACTACAGGGTCAAGTGCTGATGACAGCACAGGACCTTGTGGCGGACCTGACTTCCGCTTCCTGTTTCCATTTATTAGCAAGTTTCTAAAAAGGACGTTTTGTGATAAAAATCCATTAAGAACTCAGCTGGACTAATACAGTGTATTAATAACACGACAAGCTGTGCAACATCTTGTTTGGTAACCGGAAAATGTATGGAAACCAAGGCAATATTTTGGTGTCCTTTTTTTGACCTTAACCTAAAAGCACACTAACCAGGGCGTCCGCTAACTAAGGTTAGCTTTTAGCTGACACGTCTGCAATTACGTGAATGTATAGCGTGTGTCTATTGATACACGCATTGCATATCAGTTACCATAGCAACACAATGTTTCCACACTTTCGGGACCGTCTATCAGATACAGTAAAAATAGAATTTCTACACTAAATGCCACATTATCAAATCTGTAGATGTTTATTTGTGAAATGATAGTCATTTTGAATCAAGAGACAGAGTAAACTAACACTTCTTACGTCATGTTGTCTCATGTCCATGTGGTCTTTGATTCATTGGCTGGTCTGCAAAGTGATTCCGTGGTGGCTTCTTAGATCTTAGGAAGCGGTTAAACTGAGAGTCAAAAGGGCACTTTTCAGTAACCTCCAGGTCTGCCAACAAAAACTCTTGTAAAAGTCATTTGGAAGATTTTCCTCATATCCTGGAAGATAATACCACTAATCATAGAAGCAGATATAACTCCACACACATGAATGGAATTGTACCACTCGCGTTAACCCAGGGGTGTCCAACGTTTTTCCCAGCGAGGGCCGCATATACGAGAAAAATGAAAGGACGCAAGGGCCACTTTCATATTTTGCAAAGCAACACGTGTAGATATTCTGAGAAGTTACGCTGTATATACTGTATTTCAAGAAAAAACTGCATGTCAGCTTTGTGATATAGTTGAAAAAGCGCATTATTAATATGAACCTCACTTTTCCCCCCTTTTTTTCTCGTTTTTCTTTCTATGTAGCTTCTATGTAGCTTTTCCTGGCACAAACAAATTCATGATATGGCTTCTTAAATCGTCTTTGTAAATTTTGTACACGTAATATTATACCTTTAGTCCCAAAATAGGCTTGACTTTATTTCCATGTTATAACTTATTATGTTTCGTATGTTTCTTGTAATATTAAGACTTCAAAAAAACATTTTTTTTCTCGAATATTTCAACTCCATGCTGCTAAAATGACATTATTCTTCCTCGTAATATTACAAGATTATTCTAGTAAAATTAAGACAGCTTTTTTCCTGTGATATTTGGACTATTCTTGTAAAATTACAGCAGTTTTTTTTCCATTTCTGCTGTTGTTTTTTTCCCCCAAATATTTAAATGTTCTTCTTTTTTATGACTTTTTCCATTCTCGTAATATTTGGCCTTTATTCTCATCGCATTACAGAACTTTTTCCGCTATCTAATTTTCAGCTTAATTTTTTTTTTGTTCATTATAATATTACAACTTTAAAAAATCTATATTTTTTTACTTCTATATTTGAACTTTATGCTACTAAAATGACATTATTTTTCCTCATAATATTACCATGTTATTCTCGTAAAATTACACCTTTTTCTCTTTCGATTACAACATTTTTGTCTTAATATTTGGATTTTATTCTTTTGTTGTTGTTGTTGTTTTGTTTTTTTTTAGTTTTCTTGTTCAATTATATTTTTAGAATGGGCCATGGACCAATAAAAAAAACAGCCTTGGACCGCACTTTGGACACCACTGCTTAAACTCATAAGATCAACACTTGAAACGTGTTCACACGTGTACTGTACAGGTTTGTGCTTGACTTGGACACTAAGCGACGAATAGGAAACAGTTCGGAGTGTTTGCCATGTGACAGTCATGTGACCATCCCAGTATATGGCCTCCCCAAAATGGCAGTGTTTCATTTCCAAAAGTTTATATTTTGCCATTAGAGTTGATTTTAAATCCATTTAACAATTGCAACGCTTTAATAAGCTGTCAAATATCACAATTCAACTCTTCTTGCTATACTTCTTAAATTAATGATTTGAAAACAAGCTAGGAAAATATCGGGCTTTTAGCCTTCAAATTGCGGTGGAAAGACTGACGTGACGTATTTGTCACAATAGCAAAACGACATGCAATCAATTTGACTGTGTCAGTCATTTTGAATTAATACAGTGTCCCTAAAGTCTGGACACATAAGCAAAAATCCATGTATAATACAATACAATTTATATAATATATATATAACAGATATTTATATATATAATAATATATAGAAATCAATATTTTCTTTTTTTATTTGATGATTTTATTTAAATATGTTTATGTACATCATTATATGTATTATTTTTTATGTATTATTTTATTTAATAATTTCATTTTTTAATTATTGGGAGAATCATTTATTTTCTCTAATTAAATAATTAGTAATTCAACTTTGTTGGATAATGTATGTATGTTCTATGTTAAAATTTTCACCTTGTACATACATGGTACAAAAAAGTTTTAATTTTTTAAATTAATAAATAACAATATTGTAAAAATAATGAAAATATAATCCTTTAAAAAAAATTGGACCTCAAGGACCTCAGGACCTCCTGAACATATATTATGCAAAAAAGTTTAATGTAATTAATAACTATTTAATAAATAAATCATAATAATGTACAAATAATGAAAATTAAATCATTTGTAAAAATGTAAATGTACTAAATAAAAAAATATATAATGTCTCACAATGTAAATAAGAATATATTAAAAGAATACTTCTAATAATTATTTAATTAATAAATAATAGTAATGTACAAACTCATGTAAATTAAATCATTAATAAAAACTGAAATGTACTAAATATATAATGCATCATAATATAAATTCGAATATATAAAGTAATACGTGTAATCAGTAATAAGACTTACATATGTATATGATGTTATTTATGTTCTATCCATTCAATTTAAAATAGTATCATTATGTATTTATGTTTGCATTTTTATCTTATGTGTCCAGCCTTGAGAGGTACCCTGCAAAAGCTCTTGTTCAATTCAAAGTACGTTTGTGCTGGCATTTTTACATACGGAATAAATGTAGCATGACATATACACATGTCATACATACATATATGACATGAATTAGTAGTATTACACAATAAACATCTCCAATGTCTTTTCTGTGCTCTATGCTCTATGCATTGACTTTCAACGCGAATGCTTTTTAGAAGTTGACGTGGAAGCTGCACAATAGTGCTCCGAATGATAAATGACATATTGAACGTGTTAAATACCATCTCCGCTGTCGTAACTTCACTTTAGCAGGAGCCTGACGGCGATCAAAGCCCAGCTTAGAACTTGTGCTGTCTCCTCTGAGGACGTTAGCTAATGCTCTTGATCCAGCGGTACCTCCCCCAAGGCAACCCACCCCTGAAACTGGAGCATGGCCTGGAGGCATGCAAAGGTAACATGTCAGTGGAAACGGCTTCTCGGCTGCTGAACGGCCACAGTTTCCTCGGCCTGAAGCCATCTCGCCAGCTTTGTTGTGCTCGTTATCTTGTGCAGCAGATAATCCTGCGTTTGCCACGTGGATCGCAGCTGCTTCGCTACAAATCTACCAGCAGCTCAGCGTGCATGATAAACTCATTACATATTCAAAGGGGAACTAAATCTCCTGCATATCTCCTTGCTGGAGGGCTGTGTGCGCGCGTGTGTGTGCGTGTGCGCTTTGGCCTACTCTATTTTCAAACTGGTTAATCTAATATTTGCATTCTATATTTAATGGGTGGATTGATGCAAATATCACTAGCATCAATACCATGGGTAGTATCGATATCGGATCCTGACTAACGTGATAATCGTTTTTTTATTGGTCCCTGCCTCAAGCGCACCACTAACAGGCAGCTCTGTCTAATTTAATTTATCAACTAATTTATTCATTTGTTATATTAATTATATATTATAGAATTATACATGATAAAAAATTACTATAATAATTATAAATTAAAAAGATTAAATTAATTCTCAATTATTCTGTAATGTATCATTCATGAATGAATTAGTTGATTTATAAAATTAAAAGAAATACAATTATAATTAGGAATAATTATAAATCGTAATAAAAGGGTACCCGTTCCATGAAGCCTCCAAAGTCTACCACAATCCGTTACGTGATGACGGTCGACTTCTAGTTTGTTCAAATTCCAAAACAATTCCCATGGATGTCAAAGATATTTCCAGTATTACAAGCTCTTAACTGCTTTGTTAGCAGTGCAGACTTTTATTGTTGTGGTTTCCTCTTTACACTTTTTTGGCAGGCAGGCTGGCTGAGGTCGGAGTAACGATGCAAGCGGACGCAATCGGCATATTGTCTCATTCTCAAGCGTGTAGTTGTCCATTCTCTACCACGACTTCCTTGTTGCCTTGTTTGCTTGCTACTAGCTTCCATGCTAAGTCAGTAAGCAAGCTTTTAAGATATTATTTGTGTTTTCCGAGGAACTCAATTAGCAAAAATGGCAAAATCCTGCACGATCTGGGATGATCTGACTTTAGGGATGAGCACTAATCTGAACATTTGTTAACTAAGTCAAAGGAAAAGAACATTCCTATTATCTATAGGCTGACGGAAATAAAATACAGGGTTGGTGTCAATAAAACCTATAGAATATATATATATATATATATTGTAAACATGTTTTACAACAAATGTGGTCAATCCCAATAAGGGTATCATTTCTTTATTGTAGCATATGCCATGAATGGCCACTGTGTATTTACTATATTTCATAAATACTGAAAACTCAACGCTACTACAGTCATATATGTCGTATAAGTGGTCCGGTTGCTAATGCGCTTGTTTGCATGTGTGGCTCAGCCAGGGTCTTCACCTCCATGCTCCCCCTAATCCTGTCCCCAGACAGACTGATGCCAGATCAGCTGCCTTCAGGCTGGGGGGACCCCTATCCCCACAAATACTGTAATACTGCTTTTAATCATGGATTCCAACAACTCACAGCCCTAAAATGTATGGTACAGGTACAGTGAAGTGATGCAACCTCAGCATTAAGGTCATTACACGTATTCCTATATGGTCTTGGAATATTATTAGCAATAATATCAATAATAATATCAATAATAATCAATTGAAAAAAATAAAAATTCCAAAATATATTAACAAATCATGCTGTTTTGTGGTTGAATACGGCCTATTATTAGTAGGCCGTAGTAGGCCTAGCTAACACTGAACTCTGAACCCCCAACGTCACTTACTGCCCTCCCACTGAGCTCCCCGAGCACCAGAACACATTTACAGTAGCACACACGAGCATGAGTCTTATTTATGTCTTATTTTCTCTTATTATGTCTACTGTATTTTGTAATAGAAGTGTACGATGACTATAGGGGTGTTATTTCATGTCTAGAGGGCTCTAATAATTTGAATAATGAATAGGTTTACTATGCTCAAACTGTGAAAATATTCCATTTATAAATAAAGAATCCTACTTCACAGGAATTCACTTATCACAGTGAGGTCTGGAACCAATTAAAGGCGATAAACGAGGGATTAATGTATAGTAAAGCTCTCCTGCTCTGATTCTTTCAGTGGCTACTGGAGCGGAGCCACCTGATTGCACATTAGGGGTTTACAGGCCATGTGGCTGCAGCAGGAAGACACCAGCCTGCTTTGCTTCTTCTTTGTCACGTGAATTGCTCGTTCATTCCTATACCTTCACCCTTTTGTGCTAGTTTGAATAGTTCCTTTGCTTCCTTTTGTCAACTATCGAAGTGCCTTGTCTACTTACCTATATTTTTGCAGTCGTTTATGTGTATTTTTCTTCTCTCTGCGTTGTCTTTCTCCCGCTTTCTCCGTCCACCTCCTTACTTTAGGACTGTCGAGACGTGCTGTCTTACAGACAAAGCACTCTATAACGCAGGCAAATATAATGTATTTATAACCCAGGTTCCATTTCACCTCTTGACATTTGGTATTTGCAGGTGCTGAATGCAAACAGGGAGTGTGTTGCTTCAAGAAACAAAGATTGTGTGATCAGAATAAAATGAGAGTATGTCGCAAGCCACTGCCACGTTCTGTGTTACGCTCTGTTATTTCATTTTTGTTTCTGATTTATTTTCACAGCAGCGTCAACGGCTTGCTGTCTGCAATCAGGTTGATTGATAAGCTCTGTGGTTCTGGCAGGAAGACGTCGCAGTCGACACTTTGCCGTGTTTTCTGATGTTTACCTTCTTCGTGTTTTCCCATTGAGTTCTTCCTAAATGCCCATCGTTGCGCAGTACAGCCGCTTTAGCCTTTTGTTGCTCATTTCGACGCCTTCCAGCCTTGTGTCGCCCATGTGACCTACTTTGTATTTACTTTGTATTTTGCTTTTGTTGCAGTGAATTGTGAACTGAACATCGTTTCTCTCTACTGGTTCCTTTTTTGTGTTTCCTCTGCAGATTACGTTCCGTATGTCCTTCTGGGGTGGAGCAACGACATGCACCAATTCCAAACTAGTGATCTTGAAAAGCACAGCGGCTGCAGCAGGAAGACACCAGATTGTTCGTCTTTCTCGTTACCAAAAACCGTGAGCATTATATCCCGTTCTCTTCCTGCTCCGGTTTCTCCAGTTGCGGTCTAAACACCGATTCCTCATCCTCCGGCACTTTTCTCTTTTTACCTAACAATTCTTAAGTTGTAGCTTTTGGTTAGTTCTTTCAAGATTTCCTGACACCGCCACTCCTATGTCCTGTGAGTACCTGATTTTCTGCAGTTTAGTATTGCGCTGTACGTGAGCTATTCATTAAAGACTGTTCAGTGGAAACTTGGTTAGCATCATTTTTCTGTTTCCGAAGGTTCGACTCTAACCAAAATGTACTCTAACCAAATACAGGTCTCCCATAAGAAGTAATGTAAATCCAATTAATCCGTTCCAGAAAGCTAAAAATGTTAACACAAAACATGTTTTTATAGTTTTATAATTATATATACATTCTAAATGCATATAAATACATATAAATGATGAGTGAAAGGAATAAACGAACATTTAAGATTATTAACTTCATTGAAGATGTGATTGTTGACAAAGACATTATGTTGCAGTGGGATCAACACCTTCGTGTTTTGCCATGAGTTATTCCTTGAATTCCAGTCTCTGCATTTCTTTTGATCACGTCTGCAAAATAAGCCAAAATGGTGCCAGCATTCTGATGAAGGTGAGAAACACTACTGAATTCAAGAAATAGCAAAACACCAAGGTGGTGTCCGTGTTGATTTCGCTGCCACATCGTGTCTTTGTCAACATGTCTCCACATCTTCAGTGACGGTAAAAGTAACCCTAAATGTTAATTTATCTTTTTCATTCGTCATTTATATTCATTTTGAATTGGTTTATGCATCTAAAAATGTAATTGTAAAACTATAAAAACGGGTTTTGTGTTAACATTTTTGAGTCTTGTGGCATAACTGGGTTAGTTAGCATAACCGCTGATGACGCCATACTTCCACTTCCTGTTTCCATGTATTAGCAAGCTGCTAACAAGGATGTTTTGTGATAAAAACGCATTAAGAACACAGTTGCACAGTTGCAGTGTATCAATAGCATGAAAAGATGCGCAGCATATTGTACTCTAACTGGAAAATGTCTGCAAATTGAGGCAAAATTTTGTTGTAAGTTTCTTATGTTAACCGAAAAACATGCAAACCGGAGCGTACGCTAACTGAGGTTCCGCTGTATTTTTCACAATTCGCTTCTGTCTCTACAAAAATACAAGGCAAAGATCCTCTATATCAGTGATTCTTAACTGGTGGGTCATGGGTCTTTGCCTGGGGGGGGGACATCATACAAAAATAGTGATACAAACCAACATCTGTGAAAGTATTTCACGTTCTTGTCTGTGCTATTCACTTGGTACGCAAACACGAGGTACGTGCCGTGTTTCTGGTATGGCTGAGCTGGAGGGGAAAGACAAGTGAGAAATTTCAGTTGAAAAATGTTCTGCAATTTGGGTCGCTGCTTGTCATGAAGGGCCGAGAACCAGTTGAGAACCACTGCTCTCTATGACAGTAAAAACACGAGTCCAGTCCTACATAAAACATTGCAGCCGCATTGTATGACACTTCATCACATCACGACAACACGTTTTTTCCTTCCGCTCGTTCACAGATATTGATAGTATGGCAATATCGGATATGTTCATAAAATCTAAAGTCATAAAGGTTGCACGTTCGCTCGTCGTATACACACTTGACAAGTCTTCTGCAAGAGTTTCTAAATAGGTCAAACCGCAAGTGCTTTTTCATTCATAATACACACATGGAGTGTGATGCAAGCTTCCCGCCCCCCTTTTGTCCCATCATCAGCATGACTTCCCCCAACACATCATCATCCCGCCACCCCCCACACTGTCCATCATATCATTGTCTTATTATACATAAGCTCTGGGGAGAGGGGATCAATGTCTTTTAGTGAGTAAGATACTCTAAAAAAAATAGTTGATCTGTTTAAAGTCCACAGAGGCTTGGATGAAACTACAAAGTCTTTTAGAAATACGCTGGGGTCAATGGAAGGCAAACTCCGGTAGATGGCGCGTCTGAATCAATGGCCTTGAGGGTTTGTCAGCTTGATTGGATTCGGAGGGAAAGTGGGTTGATGAGTAAACATGACGGCATCAATATTGCATGAGAAGGAGCTTCCAACGATTTCTTTCTTTAATGTCTTGAAAAGATCTGGGTCGAATCCTCTTAATTTATATATATATTTTTTTCACGGACAAAGCTACAGAATTTACAAAACTAGAAAGTGTACCCAACATTTTTTGCTCAAACAAACAGCTTCTATTTTAACGCAACATTACCATTAACACAAGAGCTACAGACCCCAATAGAGGGGGCAGCGTGGCCGCATGTGTGTTGCTATGCTAACTGCTGTAGCAATACCGTAGATTTCCATGCTACAAAACTAAAACCATAAACCATAAAAATGTCTGTTTTTAAGACACGGCTTGCTCTTCTCCCTCCAAACCCTCCTGCTAGCTTGACGTTGACGTTCTACTCTGATTTCTGATGAACATTTACAACAAAAGTGAATTGCCATTGTTTTCTCGTAAAACAATCCAGGTTTAAGCCCTAAATATGACTCACACGCTCATCATGAATCCATTCCAAAAGGTCAGACAAAAACTGAAATGTATGAATCCCGAATCAATTTTGAGAAATGAGAAACAATGCAAATCCAATGAATCTGTTCCAGACAAACAAAAATATGAACACAAAACATACTGTTGTACAGAGAGTAGTTATAGTTTTTAGGAATGTCCCGATCAGATCTTCAGAATCGTGATCGGCTGCCGATCCGCTGTATTTGTGAAGATCGGATAATATCGGCTTCCGCTCGGTTGCCGTATCAGTTTTGTAAATCTGAGCCACACTCCAACATGGTAGGTGCAGTGATGCGCCTCAAAGCTGGTTGCCACTCGACTCGTGCCACCCGCAAGAAGAAGAAAACGCAACACCAACACGTAGACATGTCTGCTTTGTACCGTGGCAAAGTTTCTCATTGGACCTTGGATGTTCGGCTCCATAGCTACAGCGCTAGTTCCCTCTCACTGTGCCCGGACTGCTGCGTCATGGTGTAGGGAGCTCGCGCGGGAAGTGCCGCTCTAACCGCTGGTTGATAATAGAGGCCGCACAAACACTACTAAACATGTCGAAACGGCGGCGAAAAACCTTGGAAACTCCTCTGTTACGGAGCGTGAATGGAAGCTAGCGGGGTTCACTTTAGCTAGTGCAGCTGTGCGTGTGTGTGTGTGTGTGTGTGTTCAGTATATTTTCAGTGTGTTGTGTTTTACTGCTTTCATGTAAGGACCATTTTACATTTCCCACTGACGACGTGCAGGTTCTGAGCGAAAAAAGACGGGAGGCACGTTTATCTTGCACCCAGCGCGTATCAACCGTCAACTGCCATTCTCAACACACGCGCACAACATTCCGGCCTTCAAAATAAGAGCGCTCTTTGTCACATTTGTCTAATTGTGTAAACAAAATAAGAGTGTCATTAAAATATCTCACATTAATAACACGATTGGAATTACATCTGTGACATCTGTGTCACTAACCCAAATATCACACACTCTATGCTGGTAAAATAAGTGGAAAAGGTAAAAAACTGATTTCTAAAAAAATTTAAACTGAGAAAACGGAATTTGGAAAAAAATAAAACGGATTTCATAGGAGAGTTTGTTAAAAAATCTTATTCTAAATCACAGCACACATTGATCTATAACCATGTCAAATGATTAGTCCTACCCTAAAAGTATTTTGCGCGCCCATTTTGTCCAATTTGATCTTTTATTGGGTATTTTATTGGATTAGGGACCTGACTCACAGAGGTTTGTTACAAAAGCCAAACAATATTGTTGGTCATGCTGTGTAATCCCACAAATTCATGTTTGTAACAAAAGCTTATAATATTATTAATAAAACAAACAAACAAACAAAAAGATCGGCAAGACTATAAAACAATCAGATCGGCAGCCAAAATATGTGGTTTGGGACATCCCTAATAGTTTTACATGTAGAAAACAAAGAGAAATACTTAGAAGTGAGCAATGAAATGGATAAGGTAAGCAGGTATAGTCATCATAACACACACTGGCCTACCTTACTTTCTGTTATGTGTCTCACTTAAACCGTTCCCCTTACAACCTGTATTAAATAGGAACCTTTACATTACAGTCGTATTGTAACAGACGCTACCTTCCTACTTTGCTACCACTTTTTTCTTGAATTCAACAGTGTTTCCCGCCTTCTTTTCTAAGTTCTGCCGTTTGCAACATTTTTTGCAGTCGTATTTAATTTTAAAAAGCACAGATTCCTCTGACACTCAACAAATACAACAAAACTCAACAGTGCACTTGAACGCCTCATCAGCACAGGCTGCACACTGCTCCATAACAGGAATAAAGCAGACACATACAGAGTTGTTTATCGTTCGGGGTGCGTTTCATGAACAAATAAACGACACACACACACACACACACACACACACACATACAATGATGATTAAAGGAGTCCCTGATCAGTGTGTCCCAACTCTAAAAGAACCACGATACATTCTTCACAGAAACTGAGTCACCAATGCATGGATGCTTTGTTTGGGCACCCCATTCTGCGGCAAACCAACTACTTTGTTAATGTGCACTGTTTTTGGTAATAATTTTTGTCAAAAAACTAATCCTATGAAACTCTGGTGCATTCAAGGACTGCCGAACAAAGTGCGGAATCTCAACGCTTGACAAAAAAAACATTATCAGTGAAGCATACAGAAATAAACATGCAAAAATGATGGACTTTTAACAGTGGTACATGTATGCTGTACATGTGACCTGTATCGGCACCTATTTATAAATTATTACTGACTTATGATGTGTTTCATGTGAAAATAATGGCCTATTTTCAGAGAAAAAAAATGTTTGTTGAGTAAACATCTGCAAATTTGTGGGGTCGCAAATGCTGAATCGGCAGAAAAACGTCAGTGTCAAGGGAAAATCTGCTGGCCTCAAAATAGCTAAGATACTGAACAAGTTCTTAAAGTATAACGAGAGGTCAAATTTCATAAAAAGTGCATGCACGGAGACAAATCAATACAACCTGAACAGAAAATGTCTGACTATTCATGCTAAAATGTTAGTTAATATAGGAAACCACATACACAAGGGGCTATTTGAATCAGGTGATAAGCATGTGGAGCAGATAATCATAGCAAATCGATGTATCTTATCAGATGTATGTGAGTGCATAATTACAATTAATATCAGTGAAATCAAATGAAATAATGGACACGAAACATTTTATAAGTGCAATAACAAACCATATTTTCTTGACAGTCAGCTACAAGTTCAACAAAACCAATTTGGTGGAAAACAGAAGACAATTCAAAGCACAAACACTTAAATGTGGAAATGTGTCAAACAAGTGAGCAGTGAGAGAGCAGCATGTGTCATGAATAATTTCATCAAACAAAAAACGAATGTGACAAATTCAACAGCTTGAAAGCCAATGCGAGAAGTACGATCCCTCTGCCGCCAAAACTCACTGAACAAGCATCTTCATCTTTCCAGTAGTAAAGATATTTACATTTTCACATCAAAGTCTTTACTTTTCTAACAACATCACCAACAACAAGCCACAAATGCTTCTTCCCCAAAATGAAGTCAAGAAAAAGACGTCTACCTTGTTCATACGGAGCACTCCAGTGGCATTGTCAGTGCTGGGGCTGCAGGGTGCTTGTGTTTCCCCGGAGAACTGCAGCAGATGTCAGCAGAGACACCTGCTCTGGCTCAGCCTCCTTCCACGTCGCATGGTCAGGGTGTCGGGGGTCGCCGCCCTGCCCCAAATTACACCCGTCCCTCAGCCCCCTCTCATGCTATTGTCTTAAGCACCCCCGCAGACTTATGCACTGGTTTGGACATTTCCTTACATTTCTCATCTGTTGCATGACCGTAACGGTGTCGGATAAAGGGGAAGGAAGCCAGCTTTAGTTTCCTGAGCGTTTTGTTAGAAAATAAATGACTATAACAGCTTTGATTAAAAAAGAAACAAAATTAGTGATAAGCATGAAAAAACTAAGGAGCTTACAGTCTCTTCCATCCATGCTGGATGGGGGTGTACGCGTGTGGCGGTGGTGGTGACTGGCCATCTGTTGGGGATGTTTGACGGTGGGCCTGTGTGATTGATTGACAGCTGGCCAATCCAATGTGTGAGAGTAAGTGAGGCACAGACCAAGGATCCTCAGCAATGGAGGACATTATCAACGGCAAATGTTGTGTAACTTGCTCGTCTTGCTGCTTTAATCAGGCCCGAGAAGCACTGACCTACATTTGTCCTCATCTGAATGACAGATGTCCCCCGTGTCTTTGAGTAGTACTACGAGTCTTTAACGATTACCGCCGCACGCAATGCAGCTCAAGTCGTCACAGTTCCGCAGCAGGAAAGAAACCATAAAAGGATGCGTTCCATTAAGCTCGGCAATGACACCTCTGCACGAACGCTAGCGGGGCATCACGAGACCCCACCGCAGCAAGAAAATAAGCTTTCACAAATTCCTCTCACAGCAACACGACAGTTGCCCAATATCTGAACAAGTACCTTATTTATTTCCAATGCCTGATATAGAAGAAAATAAATGCTATAGCGGAAGTCGAAGTTCAAAATGCTATTTATTTATGGTTATTTATTATGTAATTTATTTTATGTACATTTATTGATGTTATCAATACATACAGTCGTGTGTTTGTCACACTTAAATGTTCCAGATCATCAAAGAAATTTAAACAAGTCAATGACAACACAACTGAACACAAAATGCAGTTTTTAAATGAAATTTTTTACTAAGGGAGAAAAAAAAATCTAAGCCTACATGGCCCTGTGTGAAAAAGTGATTCCCTCCTGTTAAAACATAACTTAACTGAGATTAATTGAGATCTATCAGTCTGGAAAAGGTTATGAAGCCATTTCTAAAGCTTTGGGACTCCAACTAACCACAATGAGAGCCATTATCCACGAATGGCGAAAACATGGAACCTTCCCAGGAGTGGCCAGCCAACCAAAATGACCCCAAGAGTAAAGCGACGACTCAACCAAGAGGTCACAAAAGACCCCACAACAACACTCAAAGAATTGCAGGCCTCACTTGCCTCAGTTAAGGTCAGTGTTCATGACTCCACCATAAGAAAGACACTGGGCAAAAACGGCCTGATAAAGTTCCAAGACAAAAAACACTGCTGAACAAAAAGAAGATTAAGGCTTGTCTCAATTTTGCCAGAAAACATCTTGATGATCCCAAGACCTTTGTGGTCTGACGAGACAAAAGTTTTTGGAAGGTGTGTAAAACACCACATTTCAGAAAAAGAGCATACCAATAGCCAACAGTACCATACCATACCAACAATAAAATCCGGTGGTGGTGGTGTGATGGTCTGGAGCTGTTTTGCTGCTTCAGGACTGAAAGACTTGCTGACTCGCTTAAATGGAACCATGAATTCTGCTGTCTACCAAAAACTCCTGAAGGAGAATGTCCGGCCATCTGTTTGTGACCTCAAGCTGAAACCAACTTGGGTTCTGCAGCAGGGCAATGATCCAAAACACACCAGCAAGTCCACCTCTGAATGGCTGAAGAAAAACAAAATGAAGACTTTGGAGTGGCCTAGTCAAAGTCCTGACCTGAATCCTATTGATATGCTGTGGCATGACCTTAAAAAGGCACTTCATGCCGGAAAACCCTCCAATGTGGCTGAATGACAACAATTCTGCAAAGATGAGTGGGACAAAATTCCTCCACAGCGCTGTAAGAGACTCATTGCAAGTTATCGCAAACACTTGATTGCAGTTGTTGCTGCTAAGGGTGGCCCAACCAGTTCTTAAGTTTAGGAGGCAATCTCTTTTTCACACAGGGCCATGTAGGTTTGGATTTTATTCTCCCTTAATAATAAAAAATTTCATTTAAAAACAACACTTTGTGCTCAGTTGTGTTGTCATTGACTAATATTTAAATTTGTTTGATGATCTGAAACATTTAAGTGTGGCAAACATGCAAAAAAAAAAAAAAGAAATCAGGAAGGGGGCAAACACTTTTTCCACACCAGTGTACTGTATATATTATTTGTGTGTTATATATTTATTATGTTATTTATTTTATATATTTTTGATATATTTGTATGTATATTTTTGTATGTATGTATATTCACACTGTAATGATGTCTTGATGTCCAAGGCAAATAAGCTTTCTCTCTTTGAATGCAGTCAGATTGTTGAGCTGCATAAGCAAGGCCTCTCGCAGCACGCCATTGCTGCTGAGGTTGGACACAGTAAACAGTCATTTTAAACTTCTTCAAAGATCCTGAGGGTTATGGAACAAAAAAGTCAAGTTGTAGACCCAAAAAAAATCTCACCTGCCCTGATCGCAGTATCCAACTGGCTGGGGACAATCCTCGACTCATATTACTGGTGCCGAGCGCAGTCCGAAAACGTCAGACGGCATCGTTGAGAGAAGAACAAAGAAGAAAAAGGAGAAAAAATTTCAACCTCGACCACAAAATTTCACGCTTGGAATTTGCACATGAGCACCAAACATGGGAGACTGAAATGTGGAAGAAAGTTGATGATGGGAAAAAAATGTAACCTTCCAACATTACTGGCATGACAAGGAACAGCGACTTCAGTGCTAAGTATTTTGTTATGTAACATAACTTTTCCGATACTTTTGTGATTTTGGTCTTTTTGGCCTTCTCTTACCAGTAGGTTACTTTTTTCCCGTTTCTCAGGTGTCTTCCTGGGGCCCATTGCACAAAAGTGGGATTCAGACATCCAAGATAAATGACTGAGCTGAGCTCACCCAACCCAAAACAAGAGCATCGAGGCTTAACTGGTTGTACAAAGCCTAGGCCAGGATGAATAAACACTGACTAATCAAGCCAGGTGAACCCGATCCTAGATCAGTGCGCATACGCGACTTCCTTAAATAGACCCCGCCTTTCGATCACAGAGTCACCGATTCACCATGGCAACGAGAGCGGCGTACTTTCTGTCAACGAAAGAGCAAATAAAAATGAAAGGCAACACCTCCACAGTCATAAAACAAAGACAAAGAATGGCAAAGTATGGCAGAGACGATCTGCCATACTTTGTGTCTAAGTAGTGCACAAATACACACTCATTGCTCCACTGAAACCATCATAATTACAATCCAAATAGTTAGTTGATGTTATGTTTGTTGCCTCGGTGTACACTAATATCTATGAACGCTTTGCTTTATTAGCATATCACCATTACTCGCCCGTAGCTTCAACGGTGTGTAAACTTCCGGTTTCCCCTCGAGCGCTAACTGGCTTCTGCGTACTGTAGTTCACATCCACAACCAACACAAATAACAACTCCGAAAACGCTGTCGCACTGTGATTATGAATCCGTTGAAATTTTAGGTGAAATTGACTCCAGATGTGAGTGAAATTGTATAGCCTGTATAACTCTTATCTTGCAGATGTGTATTTGTATTTACAGTATGTGGGATGTGTATTTTATATATAGTATGTGTAAATGATCTAATAAATGATCTGATGAATCATAACAAATGTTGAAATAATGACAGTGGATGTAGTTGAATGTGATAACTGTCTAATGGGCAGTGGATTAATTACTGGTTTCCATTTATGGTGACTACTGAGATAAGGGATGAGTTGAAATAGATCCTAGACCTTAGCCTGGTCTGGAGCAGGCTAACGCCACAGAATAAATCTCCATGGTAACTGACAGTATGTCAGAACATATTCCACTTTCCACTATCCCACTTTTGTGCAAGTGGATCACGGATAAATTCAGCCAGGATAAACAAAATATCCTGGCTTAATCCCTTATCCTAGTTTTGTGCAATAGGCCCCAGGACTGCCTTGTTGCTCCGTTTCCTAACTTTTGTTAGATTTCTGCCCTGAAGCCAAAGTAGTCGCTCTTCTGAACACTTTGAGTTTATTAGTTAATTCTTTTAGTATATTATATGTTATATGCATTATGTTATGCTTGGTTTGTTCTTTGTTCTTTTGACTTTTACTTACTCACATAATTACATTTTTTATAGCCTTTATATGTAATTTAGAAGTGTCATTTCCAGTTTAAAATTTTCTTTTCAAAGCAAGACAAGTGACAAATATCTCAGGATATTATTACATTTTCGGGAAGAATGGTGCTTTGATGTGCTTTTGTCGTGTTTTTGTGACAGTCAGTGCTTGGTAGTTAACCCTGCAGCCATTTTTTTTTTTAAACATGACAAATGAGCAAAGTGCTTCATTCATCTTCCCAATGCAACAGAGAGCTGGCTAATCTGGAGGCGTCTGAGGGAAGGTGATCCCATCTATCATATTACACACCTGTGCTGCTGTTCTTTGCCAGCATGGCAAGGTCAGCTTTCACTCACACAAACACACACACACACACACACACACACACAGTTAACTATATGTCCCTGGTGTTTTAGGACACTATTATTGTTTTGTTTTTTTTTTGGAGTGGCTTGATTGACGTTATTGAATCTTTCTGAGTGTTTGTTGTGCTTTCAGAATGTCCTACCCATGACGTGTCTGGAGATGTAATGTACGTACAGTATGTATGAACAATAATCCCTCGTTTTTATCGCCGTTAATTGGTTCCAGAACCAACCGTGATAAGTGAATTTACACAAAGTAGGATTGCTTATTTTTAAATGGAATATTTTTGTAGTTACAGCATAGAAAACCTGTTTACAACCTTATAAATATAGTTTTAACATTATTAGAGCCCTCTAGACATATACAGTACAAATAACATCCCTATTGTCACCTCTTATTACCCAATATGGTAGACATAATAAGAGAAAATAAGACATAAAAAAGACTTGTGTTTGTGTGTGTTGTTGTAATTGTGTTCTGGGTCTAGGAAAGCTGAGTGGACAGGAAGCTGACAGGAAGTGATGTTGGGGGCTCAGAGTTGAGTTTCATCTTGGCGTGCTTTACAGCTGCAACAGTAGCCTGTGTTAGGGATTATTGTGCCTGTTGTGAGATCATTCAAACATGCAATAAAAGCCTGTTGTTCCGGCAACCAAGTCGGGTGCTTGTGTGTCTCACCCAACATTACAGTAACATTTCTGACACCTAGTGACCAGTGTAGAATACTACATATCATCACAACACTCTTGAAAGCATCTTCTGAATGCCTTGTATTTGTATTTGAATAATGATAAATAATAATTTTACTTAATTTGGCCATTTTATGATGGAAAAAGTTTAATTTAGGTTTAAAAAAAGAGCAAAGTTTGCTTAAATATACATATTTTGTGACTAATAATAGGTCGTAATAAACCACAAAACAGCAAGATTTAATAATATCCATCCATCCATCCATCCATTTTCTATACCGCTTCTCCTCTTTAGGGTCGCAGGGGCATGCTGGAACCTATCCCAGCTGACTTCGGGCGACAGGCGGGGTACACCCTGGACTGGTTGCCAGCCATGGCAGGGCACATATAGACAAACAACCATTCACACTCACATTCATACCTATTTACAATTTTTAGAGTCCCAAATTAACCTAACATGCATGTTTTTGGATCTGGGAGGAAACCGGAGTACCGGGAGAAAACCCACGCACGGAGAACGTGCAAACTACACACAGAAAGGCCCAAGAGAGAATCGAACCCAGGTTTTAATTTAATAATATATTAAAGAGAGAGATTTAATAATATATTTTTGAAAAATCGTGATAGAGTAAATTGTGGCAAATGATTTCTGTACTTGTGTTTTTTCACTATTTGCAGCTGGCCTCTGAACGTAATCCCAGCAAACAGTAGGAATCCACTCTATATAACATTAGTCCTGGAAATTCTGCCGCAGATGAATAGTGTACAATGCGTGTCTCATTCACAGGTACACAGAGCTAATGACCTCGCTTATTAATAAACTTTTTGCACTTGTACTTTTTACACATGCTGACATGCTGGAAGTGAAAATGGACGTCATCAAAAGCTCTGAGAGAGGAGAAACGCTCATCAATATTGGCCGCACTTTGGGTCTTAACTGTTCAACTGCGAATTCTATCATTAGGGATAAAGACGGTATCCTTGACCATGTAAAAGGATCTTCTCCTATGAAAGTGACAGTGATAACTAAGCAACGTAGAGGTGTTATTGTTGAGATGGAAAGGTTGCGTGGGCTCTGGCTGGTATCCCAGTGAGTCTTATGTCTTATGCCCTCTACCTGAGCACCTTCTGCAGCTTCTCCTTCCTGTTCTACTTCCTCCTCCCAATAAAGAACAGGGATAACAGTAAATTGCGTTCTTTCTATTACTGTTTCCATTCATTCTCTTATAGTGTTTAGTGTTGTGTTACTGTAATGTACTGTATGTCCTTCATGTGTCCCTGTGTACAGGGTGAGTGACGAAGGAGAACATTTAGGTTCAATTTGCGTATAGATTCGACTTACATCTCAAGTCCACTTACATCACAGTCTAGGAACAGAACACGTACGTAACCAGAGTGAGGCTGCAACTAACGATGATTGTCCTAGTCAATTAATCTGAAGCTCATTGTTTCGATTAATCTAGTATTTGATTAGTTTTTTCAGTAGTTAATTATTACACGATTGCTGTTTTGTGGTAGACTGGTATATTATTAATCAAAACATACTGAAAAACAAGTGACAATACATTAACCTTATATTATATTACTTTAAAACTGCACGAAGTCATGTCAGCCATGACATATCCGACATGACAGGGTCTTCTCCCATTCCATGTGGAAGTGGTAAGTGTCTGGCTTCTTAAGTTTCGAAGAAATACATCTGAGGCTAACTGGTTAGTTTGCTAGCCGTAGTAGCCCTTTCAAGTCCCAACAGTGTTGCGCAATGTGTTGTAAACAAGGGATAATGGGAGAGTAAAGGTGACTACAGGCATGTTATTTCATGTCTACATGGTTCTAATAATCTTAAAATCCGTATTTAAACAGTCATAAAAGGTTTTCTATCCTCTAACTATGAAAATATTATATTTATCAACAATGAATCCTACATCGCGGAATTCATTTATCGTGGTCCGGTCTGGAACCAATTAACCGCTATAATGGAGGAACGACTGTATCACATCAGTGGCCCCACATCAGTCTCACTCTGCTGACAGGAAAGTGGGCAACAGGCCCACGGAACACAACCATACACCTCGCCGCTCTCCAGGCACACAACAAGCAAGATCCAGCCCGGAGCCCAGTGCCCTAAACCTGTCCGGAGATGCCAGCACACGCCATGCTGTTCACCTCGCCTGTGACGTGTACCGTTAGTGACGTAGTGACGTACAACGTTAGAGCTGACTGTTACGCATTGACCAAGCCCTCTCTCCTCAACCACCATCGCTTGCCCACAACACTACTAGCCAACAAGCTATTGTGGTTTGCTCGCAGAGCTGACGCCACACGCCCAACCCCATCGGGCCATCTGCAGCCCGTGCCTCATCAGCCAAAAATCAGAAATGCTAAAAAGGTGTAATGTTGAGACCAACAACTGATAACGCAAAGTTTTGTCTTTAAATATGTATCACTTTTTACTTTACTTTAAAACCTTTCTGCAAAATAAAAAAGATGAATCTTGGTCGATCTTGCATAGGTTCACAGCCGAGACCAGGGATCTTGGGGTCAAAAAGGTTGGTGACCACTGCCCTATATGGACCAAATTAATTACCAATTCATCGAATACCAAAATAGCTGTCGATTTATAGAATAATCGATTAATCAACAACTCATCAATTCATTTTTGTAGCTCTAACCTGAGGACCACCAGTGACCTTGAAAGTGAAGTAAGAAATAGTAGTAAATCTGTGCGATGATTCCATACTGTATTTCGGCACATTGCGGTTGCTTGCAAAAAAATCGAGTCTTGCATGTTCAAAAAGTTCAAACCAGAATGGAATCCAATTTGAATAGCACGACTGGCTTAGACAAGTAGGTCTTCTGCTAAATGTTAAAATATATGACGTACCGTGTCTTGCATTTTCCTGGTTAGGTGGGCATGTTATGCAAGCGGTTCTCCTGCTGGGTTTATGAGCCTTTTGAGTATTCATGGAGGATTTATGCTGCTTGCAGGAAAACTGTAGCCAAATCACGTCAGTCATCATACCCCTTTGTTGTTATTTCAACTGAATGTCAGCTTTTGACCTTAGCTGAAATTAGTTTGAGGCCATTTTACGTATTTTACGATTTAGTTTCAGGGGTTTCACCTTGACCGGTACGCGTAATCATGACAATTTAAGTTCAAGTCAGTCACACAAGTGGACATGTGGGAAATCAACCTGGCCGGTTAAGAAGCAACGCTGATGATTTTTGCTGACTTTCGTATGACATGCGTTGTACTGCATTGCAAGCGAATGAAGCAGACAAGAACATCAGGTACATTCAGGGACATCGGGTCGTTAAATTACTTTCGGATGATTTTTTCTTTCTTTTTTTTTTTCCAGGCAAAGACGCGACCAAATACCCACCAGGAGAGAATCACTGCACAAGAGGGCCCAGTGCTTACAGCCCAACACCATGTAGCCCATGGGCATTTGCCAGAAAACACCAGGACAGGCGCCCTGTGTTCATGGGAGCAGATTCACACTGACCTCATGTGACAGTTTGGAGATGCTATGGAGAACATTCTGCTACCTTTGAGGTTGGGTCAGTGATGTCTGGAGAGCCATATCCTTGGAGGGCCCCAAAGACCTACTGTACTAGTGCTAACCAGATGTACTATGAGAGATCCATTGAGAACCATAGTCAGACCATATGCAGGTGTAGTGGGTCCTTGTTTCGTCGTTTTGTAGGTTTTATAGGGATGAGCTGGATATTCATTTTAGACGAGTATCTCTTACAGATAATTCATTTTTGCTGAGTACGAGCATGAAACGAGTACAAATCATCATTATCCGTAATCGTGATGAAGGAAAATCCTCATTGAGTAACTACTTATGTATTCACTCTTCACGCTCTGTGATTGGCCAGTCACACACAGCGACCGCCCCTCCCTCGACAGACTCCCTACAGCCAGAGAGAGGAGTGCGCGGTCCATTTGACAAGACAGAGTTGAAAACGGCTTGTGTCGCTTTGGTCGCTGCCCCTACTCTAGACAGGTTTTTTTAGGTTTTCCTCAGCTCAGCTCGTAAGGAAAGTTACAGCCAACAAGGCTGACAGATTATTTCCCTGTTTGCCATCACTGGATGTTTGCATGAATCACCAACTTCAAACAGATCATTAAAAAAGAATTAAATAATAAAGTCCTAAAGATCACTTACACACATACACAGTACACATATAGATGAATAATAAACAATAAATATAGCAACTTCTGATCAATCCATGTCAATTTCAGACTTAAAATAATGTACAGATTTAACTCCCACCCATTTTTGTTTAAGCCATGCCCACTTCCTGTCTATGCCCCGCCCATTCAGAGTACAGGTACAGATACAGATCATTTAGATAGGTGAACAGATACAGATACAGATCGTGGTGTACTCGCTTATCCCTAGTTCAGTTGTGGTTGCCTTAGTTCATGCCCAAAGACTAGACAGGACAGCTCTAGTCTGAGGGCATGGTGCCAACTGGATTGCCAGCGGTCTCTCGCCTCACTGTATCCTAATTGTTGTTTTGCATCCCAAAAGAGTGAAATCATTCTTGGTTGGATGATAAATACTTGGGTCCTACATCATTCCGTAAGACAAGAGCTGACCTATCTAGTCTTTGAACAAAAACTGATGAAGACTGCTTGGATGAGAAGCGATATGTCTTCTAAAACAACCTCAACATGACCTGGATGGATGACTAGTTGCTATTTTCTCCTACGCTGTTGTTCTTTGGTAAAGTCTTGTTTTTAAAGGTAACGCTTTGAAAATGACAACTTGGTCTTATTTTGGTCCACTGGCTTTGTAAACAGCAGCTATTGAGCTTTCCCGGGTGCTTTCACTATCCATCTTGCAGGTCCTCGGGGTGCTTTTGTCTGCATCGCCCTCGCTGAACTTGCTACGGCTGGTGGTGTGGCGATGCTTGAAATGTTATTTTTTGCAATAGCAGCTGCTAGGCAATAAACGATGCAGAAGTTTCCTTAAACAAAACTGCATGTTGCCATTTGTCAAGGGAAAATTTGCTGCTCGCTTGGAAATAGATAAGAGACAAGACAAGTTATTTGAGAATAATGAGAGGTACAATTTCATAAAACTTGCATGCAAGGAGACAAATCAATACAACCTGAACAGACAGCTTCTAGAGAAAATGTTAGTTAATATAGCACACCACATATGCGAGGGGATGATCTCCTCCTTCTGCGAGGGAAAGAGACGACGATGGGCAGACTCACATTCATTATCGTACAAGAACAGGAAACTTGTGAGCTAGCAGTAGCTCGCCACCTGATTTTGCTCAAAGAATATGTGCATGAACTCGTTTTTCTAACAGTTCGATTCATTGTTTTAAAAGACACAAAATTGTACAAAACGACAAAACAAACACACTGCTTGAGTGGAGATCTGCTTTGTACAGTATATCGGTTAGCATAAACCCCAGTTAGCATGTTTGTTGGTTAATGTAAACAATTTACGGTTTGCATAGATTGTCCAGTTGGTGTACAATATGCCACGTCTTGTCGTGTTATGAATACACTGCGTGAGTCTGTGTTCTTAATGTATCCCCGCGACCCTATTGAGGATTAAGCAGCACAGAAAATGAATGAATGAATGAGTCCCTGTTAGCAGCTTGCTAACACATGGAAACAGGAAGCGGAAATCAGCTCAATCGTTTGCCTCTTTATTTCTTTGCTAATTAACACACTAACTAACAGTTACGTCACAAGTCTAAAAATGTTAACACAAAACATGTTTTTGTAGTTATGCGTGAGTAAAACAATTCTACATGCATATAAATGAGGAATGAAAGGGATAAATTAATAATAAATTAACATTTAAGGTTACTTTTACCGTCATTGAAGACGTGATTGTTGCCACACACATGATGTGGCAGCGAGATCCACAGTGTTTCTCACCTTCTTCATCAAAATGCCGACACTTGCAACTTTCTTTGGTTCCATTTTGGGTTATTTTGCAGCCGGGATCAAAAGAAAAACAGAGACTTGAGGTGAGAAACAAAAATAACTCATGTACAAAGGCGTTGTCCGTGTAGAGCTCGTTGCCATCATTTCTTTGTCAACAATCACGTCTTCAGTGAAGGTAAAAGTAATTTATCGGTATTGCTCCCATGCTTTTTGTACTTTCTATGACTATTACATTTTGTTGTTCTGTCTTCCTGTCTTTGCCTCGTTGCTTCACCTGCTTTTGACATAGCTGTTATTTGTATATTTTCCACAGTGCTCTTTTTACGCTGTTCGTCATTCTGGAATGATCACTTTCCGTCATTTTTCTAAAAAAAGCCTGCTTTTTGTCAAGCTACACTTCTGTTCCCCTGCATGGGCCTACTGACAGGTAAGGAGACCCCTCCTCTTTCCTTTTATTGTATTTCACCAGGCTCTGCACATACGTGTTACAAAAGCCATAATAAAACCCTGCTGTGAATGAGGCCACTGGTGAAGTAAATAAAACACCTCAAAAAGGCTCAAAAGTGGCTATAAACTCACTTTACAGTGTGATTCCGCAAGAATATGTCAAAAAGAAAGGCAAATTTCAAGAGTTGTATGATGACTGCGTTCATATTTTGAATTCACCTTCCGTTTACTGACCTTCTTGCCTCATAGCAATGTTAGCATTCATTTGGAGTCCCTTTTTTTGGCTTGACTCTGTTCCCTCCACCTTGTCCTGAGGGATATATCTGTTTGGAGGTGATAAATGTTTCAGTATGCTCAGCAGCTTCACTGTTTGTGTTTTGAAGTGCAGGGCAGAAAGGATCCAGGCGGTTTCCGTACTCACACAGGGGCTGTTCGTCCTGCGCCAACACTGGAGTTTACTTCTTCCATCACTTCTATTGTGCCGTTTTACTACAGTTTCCCTGACTTTGTGAAATATTTCCAATCTTATGTTAAGTACTGATTATTCATCTTGTGGCGCTTGTCATTAATCACTTGAGGGAGGAGCTATCGCATTAAGTAAATGACACATGTGCCGTGGGCAGGGGTGGTGTTTGCCACCAGGCAAGGCAGGCAACTGCTTGAGGGCCTGGTCCAGTTGGAGGCCCCCGAGGGCTGACAAACATTTAACTTTGCAAAGGGGTCCAAAGTGAAGACTTTGGAATCACCTCTGATTATTTTGAGTATTTCTATTATCTGTTGGTTAGTTGTGTTCTTAGACCACCTGTGACTACTATAAATATGTAATATGTATGCATATTACAATATTAATAAATATATTTTTTAAAATACGTAAAGTAATCCCTCGACACTTTGCAATTAATAAATCATTAAATTGTTAAAAACTGCCCATTATTAACCGTAGTTAAAAAATGTGCATATTTAAGCATATTTGATGGATCTTTTGCCTAAATGAAGCTTTTTCAAGCACAAAAATGACAAAATCAAGTAAAATACAAATATAAGGCATTCAAGATACATTCAAAGACGTTGTGATGACATGTAGTATTCTACACTGGTCACTAGGTGTCGGTAATGTTACTGTAATGTTGGGTGAGACACACAAGCACCAGACATCACCGGAACAACAGGCTTCTATTGCAGGTTTGAATGATCTCACAACAGACACAATGAAGTCCAGGACCACAAGACTGGCAAACAGCTTTTACCCACAGGCCATCAGGCTTCTCAACGAAGCACTCACACACGCTGTACGCAACACACACTCGTAGCACTTTATTTATTTATTTATTTATTTATTTATTTATGTATTTATTTATTTATTTATGTATTTATTTATTTATTTATTTATTTATTTATTTATTTATTTATTTGTTTGTTTGTTTGTTTGTTTGTTTGTTTGTTTGTTTGTTTATTTATTTATTTGTTTGTATATTTATTTGTATTAATGTCTCTTCTGTTGTTGTTGCTTAATTTATTGGTAGATATGTTTATGTTTCTTATGTTCTTATTCTTTCTTGTGTTTTCTTTCTTTTCTTGGGAGAATGAACAGAATAAGATTTTCATTGCATGGTATAACTGCTGTTTTACCATGCACATGACAATAAAACTCTCTTGAATCTTGAATAATCCCTAACACAGACTACTGTTGCAGCCGTAACCCACGTCAAACTACAATTCAACTCTGAATCCTCGACGTCACTTCCTGTCCTCTTGCCGACGAACTCTTGTTTCAACTCAAAAGTACAGTTTTGAAATGAAATTTATGTGCTGCAGCCGAAGTCAAGGCAACGCATAAAAAAACGAAAGCCTTGAGAAGATTTTTCAATTCATCATAAAATAATAGCAACAAAAACAAGTGTTCGAAAAACACATTTCCGTAAAGGAGTTCAGGGCAAGCATGGCACAACTGACCTTCTTTAAGGTTTTGCATAGAAACTAGCTGTTACAAATGCACTGAGGACTTTTATTGTATTTATATGCCTGTACTGTATGTCTCCGAGACCACCGTATCGAACACTTTGATACAGATACATGTATTGTTGCACACCTCATATCTGTCTTAAGACTTCACCTTGTGAATTAATGATTCACCATCTTACATTTATTTAGCAGCATTATTAATTAAATATATGCTAGAAATGCAATCTCTTTAATAAGAAGAGATTTTTTTTCTATTATTTATGAAAAGAACCTGCGGGCGCAGGCAAGATATTGAAGGATGTAATATAAACCTAATAATATAAATGAATTTTCTTCTAATTGAGTTTACCAGACCTGACAGCAGAGCAAAACCTCATGAAGGGGAATATATATTGGGAGAATATATCTCCTTTTCTTTCTGCTAGCGTCCATGAGATTGATTTCTATTGGAAAGCAAGCTGTGTGATATACTGTTTCATTGGCACACCAGCAAGAAGGAAGGAATGAGATGTGACACATGCACACAGAAGAGTGTCACTTCAGAAACTCATTAAAATGAATGAGGAGCAGAGGATGAGGTTAGATGTTTGTGTGTGTGTCCCATGGGACTATGACTGAACAAGAGCTGCTCAAATATCGATTATGGGGATTTTCATCATTGATTGACACCCGACTGCAGACTTTGTTGACATTACACTACGTATATTTAGACCTATGCCACTTTGTTGTCTTTAAATATTCTAAAGGGGCGGGATTAAGTTGTGGTAAGACAGTGACAGGTTGTTGTATTTCTCAGGTGATTGTCTGTTATCTTTGATTTCTTCCATTTATCAATGATTGTACCAATAGTGCTCTCTTTCTCACCAAGCGTCTTCTTCATGCTCTTGCAGTCCATTCCAGTGCAGGTCTATAATCTTGTTGGTGGTCTTGTAGTCCAGTCAACCCCAACCCCCGGTACCGGGCTGTTGGTCATTTGGTACTGGGCCGCACAGAAAGAAAAAATCATTTCCATGATGTTTTATTTTGAAAAGTGGCTGGATTCTCTTATTCTCTTCCGTCTCACTTGACGCATGTCCATTGTGCGTGTGCTAACTTTCTCTCGCCGCATAGATAGACTACTACCGTATTTTTAGCACTTTTCTTGGTGTCAAATGCTGATACTATGTGGGAATGCATAAAGGTAAGTTTTGATGACGTGAAGTTTTGAGTGCTAATGTGCACATTTGTCTCAAGTTAACACTGCCTTTTACCACACACGTCAAACAGCGATGTAATAATCTCTCTGGAAAAACTCCAGGCTTGAACTGGTGGATGGTGGGTCGGCATTCAGATGTTGTTCATGTCTTCGTTTTACACAATACATAATAAATAAGATAAATTAGATCGCTTTAATGTACAAACTTCCCCCCGGTCCGCGGGAGATTAGTGGGAACACAAGCCGGTCCATGGGTTAAAATAGGTTGGGGACCACTGATGTAGTCGATTCCAGTCTTGTGCAGGTCTACAATCTTGTTGATGGTCTTGTTTGTAATCTATTCCAGTTTTGTGTAGGTCTACAATGTTGTTGATGGTCTTGTAGTCCATTCCAGTCTCGTGCAGGTCTACAATCGTATTGATGGCCTCGTAGTCCATTCCAGTCTCGTGCAGGTCCATAATCTTGTCCTTGAGGTACTTTGACCTCGCTTTGGTCTTGCCTATGGTGGGGCAAGTACTTTCCTAAAGGCCCAAGATTACATAGAAAAACGGTCTGTGGGGTTCATGATGTGTGCTGGTTGACAGGGGATCAAATATTTATTTCCCTCAGTAAAAAATAAACAAATTGTAACCTTTATTTCTGGATTATTTTTACATTCTGTCTCTTTTGGTTAAAATAAACCTAGAATAAAAACTCTTCGTCAAAAAATACTTATTTTTTCCACAACATATCATTTTTAAATGAAATAGATAGTACATACAATATGATGACATGCAGTATTGGCTTTAGTCACATTCCATTGTGAAGCTGAAGTCTTACTCACTCAATAAAGATGTAAAAACACTTTATATAGCATTGTTGGAATCTATGTTGCAACACAACAACAGCAAGCTACAAATAGCACTCAAAATAGAAAAACTAGATTGCAGTGCGGGGGGTTGATCCCTTCATTAACATTGCAAACAGATTTGAATAATTTCTAAATATAGTACAATACTTTTGAAAGCAAATTTAGGTTACTGGGACACAGGAAACGATATTGTCTTTCATTGAAGTCTCTTGGCGTTTGTCTGTTCAACATAAAAGGAATGAAATGTAGAGCTTTAGAAGGAATGAGCACAGCGTCTTGGACATGTTTTTTTTTTTTTTTTTTACTGCCTTTGTGTGAAAAGAAAGGGTGTGAAACACCCTCTTTTGGAGAGCAAATGTTATAGACCAGGTGTGTGTCAACATTTTGACTCAATGGCCACAATGGGCTCTAAGAAGAAGTGGATGGATGAACTAATACAGTATATGACATGTAAAAAAGGCTTGCTTTGTCCCTTTTCAGGACTACTTCTTACGGCAGGTATTACTGCATGATTGAAATGTTATACCACAGTATCATGACAAAACAACTTCAAAAAACTGAATTAAATGTTAAAGTTTTTTAAGACTTGTGCTCGTGTGTGTTTGCTATCAATGTGTTGCTGTAAAGGAGAGTAGAGTGTGGGGGGGACAACAAGTGACGTCGGGGGTTCATATTGAAGTTTTAGCTTGGCGTAGGTTATGACCGCAACAGTAACCCGAGTTAGGGATTATTGTGCCTTTGGTGAGATCATTCAAACCTGCAAAAAAAGCCTGGTGCTTGTGTGTCTCACCGAACACAACAGTAACATAACTGACACCTAGTGACCAGTGTAGAATACTACATATATTATCCGAACGTCTTTGAATGCATTTTCTGAATGCCTTATATTTGTATTTTACTTAATTTAGATAATACATATCATCCAAACGTCTTTGAATGCATTTTCTGAATGCCTTATATTTGTATTTTACTTCATTTAGCCATTTTTGTGCTTGAAAATATTCCAAGCAAATTTGCTTTAATATACATATTATATGACTAATATTAGGCCTTATTCAACTGCAAAACAGAAATGCTTTATTAATGAATATATTTTTGAAAAAAATGAGTGAACTGCAAAATTTGAAGCACCATGTGGGGATTACTGTATAAGGCATTCAGAAGATGCATTTAAAGATGTTGTGATGATATGTAGTATTCTACACTGGTCACTAGGTGTCAGTAATGTTACTGAAAGCACCAGACTTGATCAATGGAACAACAGGCGGTCACACTTACAATAAGGTACACAAAAATACAGTCATTATCGAGGAACTAATTAAGAACTAATGAGGAACTAATGACTAAGGCACATAAATTTAGACTAGTTACTGAGGAACTAATGAAAAACTAATAAGTAACTAATGAATAGTGGTTAGGTATGTTTGTTCCTCATTAACTACTGTAATTTTGTGTCCCTTATTGTAAAGTGTTATCTAACAGGTTTGAATGATCTCACAAAAGGCACAATAATCCCTAACATGGGCTACTGTTGTGGCCATCACCCACACCAAGCTAAAACTGTCCGGATCGGCCGTAGTGTAGTTTGCACTCAGCTTAAGAAGCTCCTCAAATGAGGCACAGGTGTGGCCAATTAGGTCCTCACAGCGGCTCAGGGGTGTGCTGCAACAGATGGCAGAAAGATGGCAGCAAAGCAGCACACAGATCATGACAGTACCCTCCCTCTTATAAGACACCCCTTGGCGGTATACGTTGTTCATTGGGATGAAGAGAGTGGAAGTCGCTGATGAGAGAAGGGTCAAGGAGCGGGCAACCCAGGAGCGCTCCTCAGGTCCATATCCCTCCCAATCAACCAGATACTGCACCGCCTCCCCCTCTTTCTCGAGTCCAAAATTACTCTCACAATGTATGCTGGCTGGCCATCGATGATGCGCGGCGGACGAGGAACCTCAGGTGGAGGGCACAGCAGGTTGCTGGCAACCGGTTTGATGTAGGAGACTTGGAAGACCAGATGAACCTTCAGGGATGCTGGGAGACGAAGGATTTATTGACAACAGACTCAATCACATAAGGTCCCACGAATCTTGGAGCCAGCTTTTTACAAGTCCCTGCCAGACGTAAGTCCCGGACGGAAAGCCATACCTCCTGGCCGGGCTGGTAGGCGGGTGCGAGAATCTGGTGCCGGTCGGCTAGCTGCCGGTTGAGGTCCGCTGTCTGATCAGAGCTGCCCGGGTCTCACGCCAGATGCAATGGGCTCACCGAAGGTGTGGATGAACTGCCGGGACTGCTACGTCTGCCTCCTGGGAGGGAAAGAGTGGGGGCTGGTAGACAAAAACAGTCTTAAACAAGACGTACCTGTCGCCGAGCAGGGCAGTGAATTGTGGGCGTACTCAATCCAAGGGAGGTGGGCAGACCAGGCGTGGGCAGACCAGGCGGAGGGATGTCAGTGGCAGACGCATCGCAGTGCTGCTCCCAACTCTTGGTTGGCCCGCTCCGTCTGGCCATGGGATTGCAGGTGATAACCTGAGGAAAGGCTTACAGTTTGCACCAGCGCTCTGCTAAACTCCCGCCATACTCGTGATGTGAACTGCGGCCCCCTGTCCGACACGATGTCCATAGGAATCCCATTCAGGCAGAAAACATGCCTCACCAACAGTCTTGCGGTCTCCAGGAAGGAATGCCTTCCTTCCTTGGGTAAGGAAACGAAGTGCGCCATCTTGGAGAACCTGTCCACAATGTTAAGGATTAATGTGCGCCCATGTCAACCCAGCGAGGGGGCGATGAGAGGGATTGCTTCTACCACAGACGGAGCAGGCAGTGACAAACACTTGATGTCGGTGGCCATGGATGGCCACCAAAACCTCTGGGAGACCAGGAATTGGGTCCGCCCGATCCCCTGATGACACGCTAACTTGGAAGCATGGCCCCACAGCAGCACTTCGGACCTGAGTCTGTTGGGCACGAACAGCTTCCCTTGTGGACACCCCTCAGGCAGCTCCGTGCCTTCTACCACTTCTGAGACTCTCTTTTCCACCTCCCACTGGAGAGCGCCGAGTACCCGGGCAGCAGGTACAATAGTTTCAGGAGGTGAGTCCACTTCCTCTGGGCCATAAATCCTAGACAGGGCATCAGGCTTGATATTCCAGGATCCGTGTCTGTACGTAATGGAAAAATTTTATCTGGTTAGAAAGAGTGACCATCGAGCTTGACGGGAGTTGAGTCTGTGTGCAGAGCGGATATAGGCCAAGTTATTATGGTCGGTAATAACCACCAACGGCTCCAACCAATGTCTCCACTCCAGCAGTGCGAGCACGATGGCCAACAATTCTCAATTGCCCACATCATAATTCCTTTCTGCTGCGGTGAGGCGAAGTGAAAAGAATGCACATGGGTGGAGCCTCTGGTCGACTGGTGAACGCTGGGATAGGACAGCTCCCACTCCTGTATTCGAGGCGTCTACCTCAACGATAAATTGCAAAACAGGGTCAGCCTTATAATACCGGAGCCGTAGTAAACAGAGTTTTAAGTCTAGCAAAGGCCCCCTCAGTTTTTGGGAGACCAAACAAAAGAACTTAACAGATGTAAGCCGAAATGCTTCCGGACCAAGTCGCGGGAAAAGGCAACAAGAACAAAAAACACTGCTAAGCACGGATACTAAGGCAGGAAAAAAGACACGGGATCTAACCAAAAGAGCTGCTATCAAACACTAGCAGAGAAGTACCACAAAACACAAACACCGCTGCTGGAGTAAGCCAAGCAGGGAACAAGCTACTTACAGAGACTAGGTAATGAAGTCACCAGAGAGCCGATAACACTGAGTACAGGAGTGTACAGGAGCATGTCACGGTGCAGCGAAAGGTAACAATCTGGCACTGGAGTGTAGTTTGCACACAGCTTAAGAAGCTCCTCAAATGGAGCACAGGTGTGGCCAATTAAGTCCTCACAGTGGCTCAGGGGTGTGCTGCAACAGATGGCAGAAAGATGGCAGCAAAGCAGCACACAGATCATGACAAAAACTCAACTCTGAACTCCTAACATCTCTTCCTGTCCCCAACACCGGAACACATTTACAGCAACGCACACGAGCCTGAGTCTAAAAAGTTTTATTTCTCTTATTATGTCTAGTGTACTTGGTAAAGCAAGTGTGAATTTGACTATATGGTAATGGTAATGGTTTAATTTTATTTGAACATGCTTACAAGTTACAATGGAATACATCACATAATAAAATTCATAGTTCCACAGGTCCAAGTTTATATAATCCTACCCATGTTGCCATACGTTTATTCACTTCCTGTATTTCATATGTGATCTTTTTAATATAAGTTATAAGGTAATGTATCAGTATGGTAATATAATTGCCAACGTATTTCCACAATCACAATAAATAATAATCGTGTATAATAATCAATATAATAATAAATAAATAATAATAAACACAATAAAAACAAATTCAAGACTCTTCTTCCTGCTTGGATTGTTTCTTGAAATCACTCATCTTGGTGCTTTGTTTGAGTTCCTTACTCAATCCGTTCCCTAATTTAATTCCACATATTGAAATGCTGTGGGTATTTAGCGTTGTTCTCGCATATAAGTGTTTCAAGTTTAGTTTTTCCCTAAAATCATATTTCTCCTCTAAAATTCACTAAATCAGCAAATTTTTATCATTGTCATTTTAGAAATAAAAGATTTGTATGTTCTCTTTACACATCATTATGGATTATCCTAACTGATCTTTTTTGCAGTACATTTAGCGAGTGAAGATTGCGTTTATAGGTATTATCTCATATCTCTGCACAGTGAGTTGGATATGGTAATACCAGAGAGCAGTAAAGAGTATGGAGTGATTTTTGATCAAGGACAAATTTTGCTTTATTCAATATTGGGGTATTTCTCTGCGCCTTATGTTGTATATTTTTAATATGAGATTTGCAGCTAATTATTTCATCTATTATGGTCTCCCACACCATGTCCACACCATCAATTTGTATTTATGCGTACATGTCCTTTCTGCTATTACCAAATAGCATTATCTTAGTTTTACTTAGATTCAAGGATAATCTATTTTTATTAAACCATCTTTTTAATATGGCTGTTTCATCTGTGACTTTTTTTTAATGCTTGAGTACTTTCCCCAGAACAAAAGGTAGTAGTATCATCTGCAAATAATCCTAACTTTAAGTCTCTCGTCACTTTACAGATGTTATTAATATACAAGTTGAACAGTTTTGGTCCCAATATTGACCTCTGGGGTTCTCCACACGTAATATTTAAACTTGCAGATGCATATTATCCTAGCTTCACATATTGCTTCCACTTCAAAACTAACTCTCTGATTTCATATCTTTCTAATTTTGTAATTAGGATGTTGTGATTAATTGTATCGAAAGCTTTTGTCCAATCCATAACTACTGCAGCTGCACACTTTCTGTGGTCTGTAGCGTTGGTAATTTCCTCAGTAATTTCAATCAGTGCCATGGAGGTTGAAATGTTAGCTCTGTATCCGTATTGGCTATCCACAGGTAATTCGTTCTTATTGATAAATATGTCCATTATTCTCGATTATTTTAGAAAATTGTGGTAATAAGGAAACTGGTCGGTAGTTTGCAAATTGCTATTTGTCTCTGTTTTGGAAGATTGGAACTACTAGAGCTGTTTTCATTTTGTTCGGAAATTTTCCAGTCTGAAATGATACATGTTAACAGTTCTATGATCTCACTGATAACTCTTTTTATTGTTTCCATTTCAATTTCATTACAAGCAGTTGATGTTTTTGCTTTACAATTACTGACAAAATCGGTGGTTTCCTTTTTTGTCACATCAGTGAGGAACATGGAATTAGGATTCCTGTCTATTTTTTCATTCGTTTCCTTCACTGTCCAGAATTTTGGAATCTCTTCTTCCAGTTTTGGTCCAATATTTACTAGGTAGTTATTAAACTTCTCCACTACCTCATTCATATCATCATTATTGGTGTTTCCAACCATACAATAATGAGAGTAGTCTGCTTTCTTATTCTTATTTCTTATGCTTCCTACTATTCCTTAAAATACTGTTTAGAATGCCCCAAATTGCGCCAATGTTATTTTTATTCTTGTATAATAATTGACTATAATATTCTTTCTTGCACCCTCTCAGGATTGTTGTCAACTTATTTTTATATGTCTTATATGTTTTTTCTGCTTCTTTAGTTTGTTGAATGATACATTTCCTATATAATGTATTTTTCTTCTTACAGCCATTTTTCAGTCATTTGTGATCCGTGGTTGATTATTTTTCTTTTGCTTCTTGGACACATGACTCAAGGGACAGTTATCATCAAAGAGTATTTAAAAAGTGTTCTCAAAATTGTGTCCTGAGTCTTTTGTGTCTTTTTCCAATTCCAATTGTTTGTGGTCTGTGAAACACAAGGTGTCCAATTGCAGATGTTCTTGTGGCATGCTGATAATGTTGATTGAGTTATTTTCCTTTTCCATGTTGTCGCGTTGATATGAGCCTTAGTATTTATCCAGATCCTTGATGTCTCTGACAACAAGCCTCTGATCCTCCATTTAACTTGATGAAAATTTTGCAGTTGGCACTCCCAAGTATCTTGGATCCTTCCCTGCTTCCTGAGATTGCGTGCTTTCTTGACGATTTCAACATTGCATTTTTTTCAGATACTCATTCATATAGACGTTTGTACCTTTCAGCTTCTTTCCCTGTTTCAGTAGTGCGGTTTTGAATTTCCTGTTAGTGGAAAGAATATTAATTCATGACTAGATGGCTCTAATGATGTTAAAAATTTTATTTAGACGGTCGTAAACACATTTTCTATGCCCTGACTATGAAAATATTCCATTAATAAATAAGGAATTGCGTAAATTGGCTCATCATAGTCAGGTCTGGATAAACAAGAGATTACTGTACTTTTTAAAAGTAATTTACCCAACACTGGTTTTGACCATGTGATTGGCTGGCGACCAGTCCAGGGTGTACTATGCCTCTCGCCCAAAGTCAGCTGGGATAGGCTCCAGCATACCCGCGAGCCTAGTGAGGACAGGCAGCATAGAAAATGGATGAATGGTTTTGACCAATAGCTACAAAGATGGTTAAAGCAGAGTCTGCTCACATGGAGATACAGTAGTGTTGAGGAAAAACTATGACTCTTTGGAAACAGAAAACTCTTGTGTGGTTCCTTTTATCCATTTGGCCTTTCACCGAGTCATTTGATACATAAGATTTCCATCTGCTTGATCAAAGTTTCCTGATACACTGTCTTCACAGCAGGGCTAACTGTTCTGTGAGTCACACACAGTAGAGCTGGCTTTCCAACCACAGCCACGCTTCATATTTCCCAGTCAGTCATCTTTTTCCATCTCAGAGACAATCACATTGAAAGGCTGTCCTCACAATTAAAGGTCAGACCTTCAGATCATAGTCCTGCAGCTGCATCCTTATGAATGGAGGTGTTCTGTGTCTGTGGGGTGGGTGTTATAATGGGGGAACATATTTGCACATGCTGACAAATTAAGCAATCAGAATGTCCATCCATTTTCTTCCACTGACCTAGGTCCAGGTCACGGGGGTAGCAAGGCCAGACTTTGTGGTCTCTGGCTACCTTCTCCAGTTCCACCGGGGTACACTGTGGCATTCCCAGGCAAGCTGCAAGACATAGGGCCAACTCCAATTGTACTCCTTTGCCCTTGATTTTGCGCTTTTATGTCTAGTGTAGGGTTATCCCAATTCTCTGTGAGGTGAAAGGGAAGGACTAAGGGGAAGCGATACATAGCCCTTGAAATGAAGGAAACTGGGACCTGACTTGAAACAAAGGGGTATGAGAGATATGAGAATATGAGAAATTTCACGATACACTGTGCCCGCTGACAAGATGGCAAGTCTAACCCGGGGCCTCCTCTCGGGTGAACACCACACCAAGGACGCATCCGGGAGGCATCGATGGGAAGGAGCTCCTCATGGATGACCGAGCGCCTCAGCCTATCTCTAAGAGTGAGTCCAGCCAGTCATTTTGGTGGCTTGTACATTGCTCTTTTGGTCACTACCCAAAGCTTGTGACCATAGGTCAGGGTTAGAATGTAAACTGATAAACTTATCCATATCACACTCCAGCTTTGCAACACAAATACTAGGGTTCTAAGTGTACAAAAAACAACAACCCTGACAACCACCATGAACCTCATCACTTTAGATTTCAACATATGTCGTAAGTTCGGTGAGGATCTACAGTATTTTGACAAATTCATTTGATTTGGTCACTTCCTGTTTTCTGTCTGGTGTTTCCTGTCTTCTGCTACGCTTGCAACTTGGTCTGATGGTTGGGGGTGGAGCAATGCTGCAGGTGTACGCAATCTTTAACTAACATGATTCCTCAGTCTTGCTTCGCCACCAGGAAGACGCCAGATTATTCCTCATGCTTTCCACATGTATCCATGCCAGGACTTCCATGTTTTTGTTTGCTTACTTCTAGCTTCCATGCTAGCCCTTGTTTCCACTTTTGTATGTTCAGTCGTTTATCAGGTAGGTTTTGGTTGTTACTTTTTACTGTTGTTTCTGAAGCGTATTCCTGGGCTGCCTTGTTGCTCCGTTCTCCTTTTATGACTGGCGTCCTGGCCTTTTCATTTGAGTTTCTTTTTTTTTTTGTAAAACGTGCACAGAGAGAGAGGTCTTTTCCAGAGTTAAACATCAACACATCAGTCTGTTTCTCAGTCAGATGGTTTTCTCATTTAAGACTTCCCTCTTCATGCCAGAGCGGAAAGCTCAAGGAAAGAGTGCTGAGGCCCTGGGGAAGACGTCATTCTCAGATTACCAGGTTGACCATGAAGCTCACTTTGGGCACAGACAGGCTTAGTGGGGGAAAATAAGTATTTGATCCCCCGCTGATTTTTGTATGTATTAGAGAATGCTGACTGGTAGGGGATCAAATGCGTACAAATAAAGACATACAAATACAAATGTCGGAAAATTACATTAACGTCAATGGGAATTGTTGGGCCATACAATTTCTAATTTGATTTAAAAAAAAATAATAATAATAATAATAATAATTAATGAATTTTGAAAATAAAGACCCTAAATGTGTTGATGCTTGAATGCTTTGAATGGGCTGATAAATGTGTAGAAACTACATTAATTTCAACTGGAATTGTTGGGCCGGAAAATGTATAATTTAATAATCATAATTTTTTTTTAAAGAAATTTTATAAAGTTGTAAATATTTTTAAATGTTGGAATGCTTTGAATGGGTTGGGAAATGTGGAAAAATTACATCAATGTCAATGGGACTTTTTGGACTTAAAATGTGTAATTTAAGAACATTAATGTTACTAACAGTAATGTTACTATTAATACTATTAACATTATATAAACATTATGTTAATGATATTATATTAATATATTATAATATATTATATTACTATTATATAATAAATAATAATATAATTAATATTTATAATATTAATATTGGTAATATATTAATATAATTAATAAAAACACAAATTTTGAAATGTTGAAATAGATGGACCCAATGTGTTTGATGCTAGAATTCAGTTTGGATACCAACGCAGAGAGTGTCATTTAGGGGTGAAAAAATAAAAGGAGTTGTCCCCTGTTGTGGATAAAGGCAAATCCAAAAATCACATAGAAAAATACAGTCCAACAAAAAGCACAGGCTAGGCCACAAAAAGGGAAACAGAAAACCCTGCCACAAAAAGGTATGCAGGAAAAAAATAGTTAACAGAAAACGCTGCTGGAAAAAACCCAAGCAGGCAATAGCAAAAGCACAAAAATACTAGCCACTGCTGAAAATGCCAAGCAGGCAAATAATACTCGAAGTACACGAGATAGCAAAGAGACCAGATGGGGAGTAACACTAATAATGAGGAAGGGTAGCAAGGAGAACACTTGAAGCTTGAAGGCACGATCTGGCACTGAACGAGTATCAGCGCCCAGCTTAATTATGAGATGCAGGTGATTGCAAGCAGGTGTGCACCGGTGGCTCTGCTTCAGCCGGACCAGCAGTGCTCTGCAAGACATTACAGATAGGCGGCAGCAAAGTGACAGACACAGATCATGACAGTATCCTGCCCTTTTATAAGACGCCCCCTGGCGGCACACCTGGCTTATTAGGATGGAGTGAGTGGAAGTCGCTAATGAGAGCCGGGTCGAGGATACAGCAGCGGGAGACCCAGGAGCGTTCCTCAGGTCCATATGCCTCACAGTCGACCAGGTACTGCACCCCCCTCACCCTGCTTCTGGGGTCCAAAATGGCCTTCACTGTGTATGCTGGCTGACCATCGATCATGCGCGGCAGAGGAGGAGACTCGGCCAGCGGGCAGAGCGGACTCGTCGTCTCACTGGCTAGAAGACTGGTTGGAAGACTGGATATATCTTGAGTGATGGCGGAAGCTTGACCTTTACTGATGAGGCTTTGATGATGGAGCCGATCACATACAGGCCGATGAACCTCGGTGCCAGCTTTCTGCAGGTACCAGCTAAAGGTAAGTCTCTGGAGGAGAGCCACACATCCTGGCCCTGCTGATACTCGTGCCGGAATCATGTGTCGGTCTGCTAACTGGCATTAGGTGCAGCTGTCTGTGAGAGTGCCGCCCGGGTGTCCCGCCACACCTTGCAGGTGAAATTGGACCGAAGGAACCGCCACAGGGCTTTGTCCTCGCTGAAGACTACTTTCAGATCATGATAATCGATAGGCACCATTGATAGGTGCACGCTTTGTACCGGGGAAGACACAAGCGGATTGTCAGGCATGGCCAGACACAGGCAATTAGCATAGCAGAAAGAGCTCCAGTTCTCAATCCCGGTCCTACCCCAGTCTACCACAAGGTTATGCAATTTAAGCCACGTAAGACCCAGTACAACAGGCGCAGACTGTGAGGGAAAGAAGAAGCGAATAGCTTCATGGTGGTTACCCGAAAGACGCAATGACAACAACTCTGAGGATTCAACTCTAAAGATTGTACCTCCTTAGGAGATGAGAGCTTAACCTTAGCCAGTCCATATTTTTCAACAAACGGCGAGTCCAAAAAATTATTGTCCGCCCCTGAGTCAATCAAGGCGGATATGGGTATGTTCTGGGGTGTAACAGTTAACTGTTTCGGTTCTGCATGTTCGGTTCCGTCCACTTGCATACCGTATTAGTTACATTTTATGCTATTTTTCTCATTGAATTTATTACTAGAGTGATCTAAGTGCTTCATGCGGAACTAAAGCCCTGGGCGAGTTTTCACACGGACACCTCTGATTGTCGGACACCACTGACTGAGGGGGAAGAACGCTAGTAGCTCGCGGTTGTGACAAATGGCATCATGGCATATGCAAGCGAGAAGCCTAAGCTGGAAAATCCTCCCAACTCACTATGGTCTCCTGTTTGGGAACACTTTGGCTTCCCTGTTAAAATTACGGATGGACAAAGTGAATAAATTCAAAGTTGTGTGTCGGCATTGTTCCACGGATAGCGGGTATGCTGCAGGAAATACGTCTAATACTTAAAACAGCATCATCCGGCAGTGAATGTTACATCTACAAGAAAGAAAACCAGCTTAGTTCAAACACCAGTAACTTCAGCATATAAACAACCTCTAGCAAGCAACTCTGATGGGCCAAAGCAGTAACACATAGTATTGGAGTTTCTATAACTACAAGATTATGTGCATAATCAGTTGTTGAGAGCGTTGACTTTAAGTACAGAAAAAATGATTACACCACGTTCATTTTAATGCTTGATACAACTAAAGCTACCTTTGTTTGGGCAAATATAACAATGACAAATAACAAAAATAGCTCATGAGAATTTTCTTGAATTCAATAGTGTTAAAGTCTCTGCTTTGCTTTTGATCATGGCTGTGAAATAACCCAAAATGGAGGCAAAGGAAGTTGCAAGTGTCAGCATTTTGACAAAGAAGTGAGAAATTCAAGAAATAATTCAAAGCAAAACACCAAGGTGGCGTCCGTGTTGAACTCGCTGCCACATTGTGTCTTTGTCAACAATCACGTCTTCAATGAAGGTTCAAGTAACCTTCAGTGTTCATTTATCCCTTTCAATTGTCATTTGTATGCATTTACAATTGTTTTCTGCATGTAAAACTATAAAAAGGTGTTTTGTGTTGACATTTTTGAGACTTACATTAAGTTAGTTAGCAAATAACAACATAGTCAACCGCTGATGACATCATAGACGGGCGACAGAACTGACTTCCATTTCTTGTTTCCATGTATTTGCGAGCTGCTAACAAGGACGCTTTTTGCTGAAAATACATTAAGAACACAGTTGGACACACGCACTGTATTAAACCGACAAGACGCTCTCCATATTGTACTCTAACCAGAAAATGTACTCAAACCAGGGCAGACATTTTCCACGTTAAACAAATAACAGGCTAACCGAGGCAGATGCTAACCGAGGTTCCACTGTAAAGTCAAAGTATTGTATGTCACGCACATAAAGGACGAATCTTGCATTGTTTTTGTTCAGTCCAGCTTTGTCAGTGTGCACAAAATAGCATTCATTCTCCTGCAAACTAATACAGTAGACGCTCATATCGACATATAAGCATATCAGCTTCCATTTCTTCAGCATATACCCGCAGATCAGATATGTCCAACCACCTTCAATGTATCCCAAGCTTTTCAAATGTAAGCATTTTCGGTGTATCTGTAGAACAAAGACAAAATATTCATATACCCCGCAGTGGGTTTTGCCAGTTATTTCCCTCTCATATCATATTATTTGCAGATCATGCACCACATGCTCTCAAGCATCTGAATTGTGTCATTGACTCTTTCAGCTTTGTCAAAATCTAAGCTTTTGTCTCGCAACTAAGCTTTTATTTAGCATTCTGACACACTATTGAAAGGAGGATTAGTATAACCCGATTAGCGGGCTGCTGACTTGTCCCGGATCTCCGAGTGAGGTTTTCAATTTACACAAGTCAAACTTTGCAATTAATGTGCCTTGCATGTCCCCGAGGTTATTATGATGTTATTACCATCAGGGCGGCACAACGCCCTCATGCAATTACATTTTTACCACATGTTTTCATTGTTGTCATTTTCTATTGCCGTCTCTTTGGCCCTGTCCACACAGGAACATTCCTGGGTTGTTTTTTTTTTTTTTTGGCGGGTTGTGTCGGCTTAGTAAATAGTTGCATCCAGACGGGAATGGATACCCTGGGTGAAAATGATGTAATACACAAGGCACACCTGCGTGTGGTGCTGTAAACAGATACACAGACGGAACCACGTGACGTAAGTCCTTCCATAAGTCCGCATAAATCCTTCCAGTTTCCAAGGCTCACCTGACTTACGACGAAGTGGAATTACTTCTACGATTCATTTTGGAGAATAAAACAATAAAATATCAGGAGAATGTCGACTGGGGTGAGTCACGCCTGCAGAAATATTCAGATATTATGTTGGCCTGTCGTCAAAACTAATTTCTGCTTATGTGACTGTGATGGGGTGGTGACAGATCGGCTGTCTTTACGACAAGCCGGTGTTTTCCCACTTTGGGTGTCGTTTTAAAAAAATACTGAATGGCGTTTTCGTGTGCATGAGAGGCTGAAATGATAAATTACTTTGCGGTTTTGACCTGAAAATGTTCTGTGTGCCCCTTTGTTTACTCCCCAGTTGACGTTGCTTCCAGTGGTGTGCGGGGCAAAGAGGCACACCTGCAGCCGCTCTTTTTAACCAAAGCAGCTGCAGCAGGAAGACGCCGGATCCTTCTTCAGGATTCCTTTCCATGCATTTGCATAACAAAGCCTACCTTGACACTTTGCCTGTAACAATTTGCTGTCTCCTCCTGTTTGTATTTTGCATTTGTGAGCATTGTATTAAATTACAATCTGCATCTGGGGTCCAAAGACTTAACACTATCGTGACAAAGATAACTTCAATCACTTGACAAATCTTTTCTTAATTCCTACCAGGCTTCTTTTTAGGATAAAGAGCCTCAATGTCAGATTAACTTACAGCATTATCACGTAAGAGCAAGTTGAATTGATATCGCATTCAGTGATAGTAAAATAAATCTCTACCTGAATCTTACTAATGGAAAAGTTGGATAGGAAAGTGTGTACAAAATTGAACTGGGTGCATTTTGTTAATTGCAGAAAGGGCGATGGAAGAGCAGCTAAGAGGTCTACTGATCCCTCACCACTATGCAGTTTCACTCTATCATAGTTTTTCAAAACTACCGAATATCAATTAAGAAATCGTGCTGTTTTGTGCTTGAATATGGCCTACTATTAGTTTTTAAAAAATGCATATTTAAGCACATTTTTTGCCTTAAGTAAGTATTTTCAAACATAAAAATGGCTAAAGGATGTAAAATACAAATACAGTATAAGGCATTTAGGAAAACGCATTCAAAGACATTGTGATATATGTAGTATTCAACACTGGTCACTAGGTGTCAGTAATGTTACAGTCATGTTGGGTGAGACACTCAAGCACCAGACTTGATCGGCGGAACAACAGGCTTTTATTGCAGGTTTCAATAATCTCACAACAGGCACAATAATCCCTAACACGGGCTACTGTAACCCACGCCAAGATAAAACTTCCTGTCCACCCCCTGCTCTGTCTTGAGGACTCTAATAATGTAAAAAAAATGTATTTAGAAGGTTGTAAAGAGGCTTTCTTTGGTCTAGCTATGAAAACATATCATTTATAAATATGGAATCCTACTTGGAAATGTACTTATCACGGTCGGGTCTGGAACCAATTAACCACCATATACGAGGGATTACTGTATTGGAAAACTTTTTTTTTTTACCAAAGTGGATTATTATTTTCGTTTTGTTGTTATTCTCTTAATGAGCACCCTGAGCAACCTGTATTAACATAAAAAACTCCAAAGGAGTCAGAGACACACCACCCATGAACCTCACAGCACATCACTGGCGTTGTTGCGAAAATTTTAAACGAAAAGTGAATCATACAAAAACCTGGGTGTAAACTTTGATTGACTCCTTGCAGGGGCTGAGTGTCTTGGTTTTTGTTCACCGTTCACCACAGTTAGCAGCGGGCTAACTTCAGTGGCGCCTGGCATTACTCCACCTTGTATTCCACTCATAAAACAATCTGACTTCTACATCGACTCCATTATATTCACAGTGAAGTCAGGAAAGTATGGTTTGCTATTGCACGTTTTGTGTCCACTATTATCATTATTATTATATTATTTGATTTGACTAATTAATATTGGTTATATATATATGCACTGCTGTGTTTTTCTGCTAAGATACACATTAATGTCACACTGATTTGCTACGATAAACTGCTCAAGGCTGGAGGCCTCATCTTGTGTCCAAAACAAGTCCTCCAAATGCTTATCACCTGATTCAAATTGATGTCAAATTTGATGTCTATGCATGCGAGCCAGCCCTTCATCGTCTCTGTCCCTCACAGGTGGGGGAGATCCCAGATCCCCCCCCCAGTTTCTTATATTAACTAAGCTATTTTCTCTAGAAGCCGTCTGTTCAGGTTGTATTGATTTGTCTCCTAGGATGCAAGTTTCATTAAATTGTACCTCCCATTATTCTCAAAGAACGTGTCTCATCTCTTGAATATTTTAGAGCTAGCAGAAGATTTTGGGGAGAGGTCGTCCAGGATTCCAACATCTTCCCGACCGACTGAGTTGGACCTTGACCATGCATGGCAAAGTCAAGAGCGCCTTAGAGGAGGGAGGTGGGGGAGGTGGGGGGTGATGGTGGTGCTGGTGGAAATTCCATAATTTTCCCTTATTTTCCGCAAAATGTCTCTTACTTCAAATGCAAATGTTGACCGGTATGAGATCATGAGCTTTCACTGCAGGTCATGACGCAAAGCGATAGTCATGCACATTATTAATGATAATATCATTATTATGATGATCTGACAAGGAAATGTAGGAGCAAGCAGAAAGTGGTTGTTTTGCTTTCAGTTTGATTGCTAAAGAAGCCTGCAGAATCAAAGTCCCAGAGGTACACTGTTGCTATGGCAACGGGCCTTCGTGAAAGGCAAGCGATAGTACACACTGAGAAGAGGGTTACACTTAAGTTAATATGCTTTTACAGTATTTTCCCATGTATATGAATTATAATGCAAACATACTGCAATGTTGTATATCAGCCTATACCGATACCAGTCCGACACCTTCCTTTCTCCTTTCTTGTTATCGTAATCGAGTTGTATGCATGTGCTTTGCTGAATAAAAAAAACACCATATTGCACAATCAAGATTCTCCTACCATGAAGGAATACATCAAAATGCCCACAGCATTTATTACGGTTTATCGTGGCTAATTGGTTCCAGACTCACCGGTGATAAGTCGTAGTAGTAGTAGTAGTAGTACTTTATTAATCCCACAGCAGGGAAATTCACCTGTTACAGCAGCAAGCAAGATACACAAGTAAAAAATGCATAGTGACATAGTGAATACAAAAAGGTTCAAGGTACAAAAAGTCAATTTAGGTAGTAGGATTCCTTATAAATAAATTGAATATTTTGTAGTTAGAGCATCAAAAACCTGTTTGCGACCTTCTAAATATGATTTCTAACATTATTAGAGCCCTCTAGACATGAAATAACACCCCTATGGTCACCTTTACACTCCAATTACCCAATAAAGTAGACATAATAAGAAAAAATAAGACATAAATAAGATTTGTGCTCATGTGTGCCGCTTTAAATGTGTTGCGGAGTTAGGGGAGCTGAGTGGGGGCGTGGTCTGGAAGTGACCTATGGGGTTCAGAGTTGAGTTTTAGCTTGGCGTGGGTTACAGCCACAGCAGTAGTCCGTGTTAGGGATTATTGCGCCTGTTGTGAGATCATTCAAACTTGCAATTAATGCCTGCTGCACTGGCAATCAAATCTGGTGCTTGTGTGTCACACCAACATTACAGTAACATTACTGACACATAGTGACCAGTGTAGAATACTACATACAGTATCATCACAACGTCTTTGAATGCGTTTTCTGAATGCCTTAAGCCCCCGTCATACGACGCACAAATCAGTACGAATCAAACAGAACCAGTCAGAATGAAATAGTTTCAAAATTTTGAATGCAATTTGAATACTTGTGAGGAATAGGAGCTGGCGCTTCAGGGGCTTCCTGGATTTCAGAACCTCCGTACTGTGCACGCTGGTGCCACATTTTGCCGCCACATTTTCTTGCAATTTTCCGTGGCAATGCATGTCATTTAGTTATTTATTCATGGCAAGCCTGAAAAGCGTGAAGACTAGTTTGCGTTGTGTTTACGCAAAAATGTCGCGCTTGACATGCAATTCGTGACCAAAAATGGGTACGCATTGTCACCACCACTTCCTGCATCCCTGAAGCAGTCGTGGCATTATTTGGTCCCGCTGTGTCCCGTTTGACGCCTCGCAACAGCAGGCATCACCCCTATAGCTTCATTAATTCCCCTATTTGCAAGGGACCTACAAGATATCGAACTCCACAGAAGGAGCTCACGCAAAAAAGTAATGCAAGTCTATTTTCTCGCAGCTGCAGATAAAGAATGTGCAAAGAGCAGGAAAAAGGCAATAAACTAGACAAAAAGGAAGCATTTTCGACATTCCTGCGCTGTCCACACCAGTGTCCGCTTGGCCACTTTACCTTGGCGGTGATGTGAATGTGATGTGATGTGAATAACGGCATTAAAAGTGATTAAAAGTTTGTACGTTTTTTCATGCATAATTTTTTTTCTATATATAATTTCTTTTTACTGACTAAGTGCTACTAAAACAAAGCATATTTGTAATGATCCCCAATTAAAATAAACATGAAACAGATGAATTTACTTATTCTGTTATCTTTTAATAATTGGAAGGTTACATCTACCAACATAATTCCCATTGCACAGAACCAGCAGAAACAGTGCACCTGTAGCAGCATGTATACAATTAACAAACTTCAGCATATTCTGAGTAACCAACATAAAAAAATATGCCATTATTTGCACATAAATAATAGACTTCTGAATTCAAACTAATATCCTGAGCTAGACTCTCTGACAAAATAATATTTTTGCTGTACAGCAAAGTCAAGAACAGCTTCCATACAAAATATAGATTACTGTGCCAGCGGCTCTCATACAAGAATAATGCTTGCAGACGTCAGTATATTATGAATAACCAAAAAAACGGGCTGCCCTTATTTACAGTTGAAGTGTCATTGAAATAACGTTCCAATGGGACGTTGTATCTGGGTTCTGCAACAAAGCACGAAAGCCCTGCTTTTCAACAACCGAATACGGCCACAAATCCTTCGCAATAAAAGTGATTCAAGCAGAAACACTTTTCCAAGTTGGGTGGAAAATTAGTTATCACCTGCTCGATGGTTCTCTGGTTGGCAGCAACTTCACCTGGTTATTTTTCCTCCTGGCTCAGGTGGAAACGTGTTATGTGCTTTCTCATATTTGTCATGTTCCCAAAAATGTTTAAGCTTGTATGACAAAGCTTGCATATTGTCTGGCTCTTGTCCAACTCATTTTTACCTTCAAGTACATGAAAGCCAAAGTGCTTCCAGATGCTCGCTTAAATCCAGGGGGTGCGGTAGAGTTTACACTCATCCATTCTGGTAGCGACTTACACCGAGGCGCGCCACCATAAACTGTCCGTGCAGCATTTCCGCTTTCCGTCTTTTTGTTCTGTTTTTTTGTTCCGTCAGTCTCGATTATTGAATGCCTGTTTAATGTCCGCATCACGATGCATCTAAGAATCGATTATTTCCCCCACCCCTAGTACATAAGTCATCTGGTCGACCTAAATCCTCACTCAGTGACAACCCCCGTATGACTCGCATGGAACAGCAGTCAAAAATTTGTATTTTTGACTGTTAAGTATGAACAATATCCCACTGAAGTGGCCCGACATTCTTAATCAAATCAGAGGTGTTCTGTTAAGGTTCAGAACAGGTGTATATGCAGTTTTGAGAGACATCAAGAAAACGTACAACTCAGTGTGGTTGGAGGACCGACAAATGCATCTTCACAGGTTCCTATAGAGAAACAACCAAGATGAAGACATTGGCGAATATGCCATCACAAGAGTCAACATTGGAGATAAAATTAAAGCACAAATTAAGCATCTTCTCTCACATGGAAAAGAACGCAGAGTTCTTGAAGTGGACAGTTACGTTGATGATATCTTTACCTCCTACAATTGCCTCGAAGAACTTGACAAGATCACTCAAGAAGTTGAAAAGATCCTGCAGGCCAGAGGGTTCTTCCTCAAGCCTTGGGTCAGATCAGGCCAAAGTGGGAGGAAGCTAGACGTTTCAAAGCCAAATGGAAACTTCATCCTCCGTCCCTCACCAACTGAAAGATGATGATAACAAAGCTCTAGGTGTTGGATATCTTGTAGAAGACGACCAACTGTACATAATGGCATAAATCAACTTCTCTTAAATCAAGAAAATAAGAACTCAGGAGAATCTTCCAGAGGAAGAAGTGCAATGCAATATACCAAACCCCTTGACAAGAACAGAACTCTTGAGCCAAGTTTTCGGACTCTATGATCCTATCGGTCCAGTCACTCCTACCGAGCAAAAGGGAGCAACCCTTGTCAGAAAAGCGTTTCAAGAAGCAAGGGGAGGAAAAAATCAATCCATGAGACATGAGACAAACCTCTGTCTGACAGTCTTAGGGAAGAAGCTATTAGGTTGTTTGAGGAATATGTTCTAATTGCTGGAATCAAGTTTCCCCGAAGTTTGACACCGTTTAACTAGCAAGGAGAGTCGATCGGACTCACGTTTTCAGATGGAAGTGACAAAACCTATGGAGCCGTAATGTACCTAAGATGGGACACAGACAAAGGGGTTCACATGCGACTTGTTGAGTCAAAATCTAAATTAACCCCTCTAGATCAGATGTGGGACGCATAGCTCACGAAGCAAAAGGTCTGATGTTGTTTCAAAACTTTAATCCTGTTTCCTTTTTGTATTTTGTCCGGTATATGGTCTTTTCCATGTGCTCTTAAGACTGGTTGGGTTACTATTATGGAAATCCAAAAAGTGTCTGGCCATAGTGTAGTTGTTTACTGTGCGAATAGCATTTTTATGCTTCTCCAGTCTGTCTTGTTGTCGTCTTTTTGTCATTCCAATGTAGAATGTACTTTGCAAATTAAACATTCCAGTTCATAAACAGCAAATGTTGTCTTGCAATTGATTAAATGGTTTAGTTTAATTTCCTTTTGTGAATGACTGTCCAAAAAAGTATTTGTTTGCCATAATTTGTGCAATGATTACATGAGCCAACCGCTCTATATCTTAACGATGCCTGTTTAGAAGCTGGTGGTTGGTAGCTATGAACCAGTTTATTTTTTCAAAGTTGTGCACATTTTGAAACTGACAAGTGGAGCATCTGGAAATATTTGTCTTAGAGTTTCATCACTTTCAATAATACTCAAATTTCGTTTTATAATTTGTTAGCCTCAACACTGTTAGTGGTACTGAAAATAATACAATCCTTGGTCATTTTAAAGTAGTTATTCAAATGTCCAACACGATCACAAGCATTTTGGGGTGTTTTTATTGTACCCTCTTTCTTGAAATCTGGCTACCATTTCTTCAGATTAGGCCTTAAAATCAGTCTCTAGGTCACAAATCCTGCATATTCTTAGTAGTTGACCAGATGGTATATTATCTTTCAGCCACTTAGGATGACAGCTTTTGCCACGTAGAACAGTATTTCTGTCTGTGGGCTTTCTAAAAGTGGTAGAATGTAAGCTGCCCTGATCATCTTTAAAAAAAAAAAAAAAAAAAAAAGAGACATTTTCTAGGCTATAGAAAAGAGTATCCCCAGGTTTCCAAGCATCAACCGCAAAGTACATCACATCCCAACAACAGTGAACTTCAAAGTCGAATTCCAACTACATTTCTTCACAGAGATGTGAGGCGCCTCGTCATCTTGATACTGTCAGGAAAGGGTTCGGGGTTGTGGGCTGAACTACAAAATGCAGACACCTTAGTGTGAGTAGAAGATGAAAGCTTACTGATGCTCAGAGTTTATCAATGGGTGTAGGGGGAATCCTCGGATGGCAGTGTGAGGACAGCTGGGCAGCGAACGCATCAGCAAGGCCAGGCAGGGAAGATGATGAATCCCACTCCAAAAGTGCACAACAAAACAGGTGGTCAAAAAGAGTGGCAAAATCACAAAGAAGCAATCTTATTTGAACATTGAAGAGAGCCAGTGTTACCACAAGAGAATTGTTGGTGACGTTTCCTTCTCTCGACGGGCCTTTAAAGCCCTGTCCACAAGGGAACATTCCTGGGATTTGTATTTTGGCAGTTTGAAAAAAAGTTGCGTCCACACTGTTCCGGATTTGTAAATAGTTGCATCCATACTGGGGTGAAAACAATGTAATACACAAGGCACACCTACGTGTGGCGCTGTGAACACACGCGCAGACGGAACCACGTGACACACCAAGCAGTAGAGCAGGGGTGTCAAACTCATTTTCATTGAGGGCCACATCGCAGTTACGGCTGCCCTCATAGGGCCACTTGTAACTGTCAGTATATATGAATATAAATATGAATATAACCTCATGATATTATTACACAATTGCCCAAGCATTTGATTATTATATACTGCTCAAAAAAATTAGAGGAACACTTTGAAAACACATCAGATCTAAACTGGGGGGAAAATGATCTTGAATATCTTTCCTGATAATAAATGGGTGATGTATTAGTAACAAAATGATGCCACATCATTTGATAGAAATGAAAATGATCACCCTATAGAGGGGGGAAATCAAAGACACCCCAAAAATGAAAGTGAAAAAATGATGCAGCAGACTGGTCCATTTTGCTAAAATGTCATTGTAGCAACTCAAAATGATTCTCAGTACTGTGTGGCCCCCACGTGCTTGTACACATGCCTGACAACGTCGGTGCATGCTCCTAATGAGACTACGGATGGTGTCCTGGGGGATCTCCTCCCAGATCTGGACCAGGGCATCCATGAGCTCCTGGACAGTCTGAGGAGCAACCTGGCGGCGCCGGATGGACCTAAACATAATGTCCCAGAGGTGTTCTATTGGGTTTAAGTCAGGTGAACGTGGGGGCCAGTCAATGGTATCAATTCCTTCATCCTCCAGGAACTACCTGCATACACTAGCCACATGAGGTCGGGCATTGTGGTGGACCAGGAGGAACCCAGGTCCCACTGCACCAGCATAGGTTCTGACAATGGATCCAAGGATTTCACCCTGGTACCTAATAGCAGTCAGGGTGCCATTATCTAACCTGTAGAGGTCTGTGCGTCCTTCCAGGGATATGCCTCCCCAGACCATCACTGACCCACCACCAAACCAGTCATGCCGAATGATGTTGCAGGCAGCATAACGTTCTCCACGGCATCTCCAGACCCTTTCACGTCTGTCGCATGTGCTCATGTTGAACCTGCTCTCATCAGGGAAGAGCACAGGGCACCCTTGGTGTAGTTGCCAATTCTGGTGGTCTAGAATTGAGTTCTACGGTGCTGGGCAGTGAGCACAGGGCCCACTACAGGACGTCGGGCCCTCAGGCCACCCTCACGGAGCCTGTTTCTGATTGTTTGGTCAGAAACATTCACACCAGTGGCCTGCTGGAGGTCATTTTGTAGGGCTCTAGCAGTGCTCATCCTGTTCCTCCTTGCACAAAGGAGCAGATATCAATCCTGCTGACGATTGAAGGACCTTCTACGGCCCTGTCCAGCTCTCATAGTATATACATATATATACACATAGTATATACAGTCAAACCTGTCTTAGCGGCCACCTTTATAGAACGGCCACCTGCCTATAGCAGCCACTGAAAAATCCCCCGCAGCAAATTTACATGTTATAGACCCTGTGTATAGCAGTCACCTGTCCAACGCGGCCAGCGGCCACCCATTTTGTCTCCCTTGGTCAATATCTGACTGCATATAGCGGCCAAATTACCGACTCAAGTAGAAGCTTCATGCACGAAAAAGTTTTGTTTTTCAATCAATGAAGCCGTCGTGTGTAGACTTTAATTACTGAGTCCTAGCTCAGTCACAATCATTCACAAGATCCACACAAACTGTCAGTTGTTCCACATAAAAAAGCCGTCTTCTTTTGAGCTTGCTATTTCCTGGTCAAACATGTAACTTTAAGAGCATTTGCACCAAAACATTACCGCAAAGTCGGCTGGGACGTGCTCCCAGCGACGCTACAATAAAAAAAAAAAACATACGCTAGCATGCATGCGGCAGCGGGAGCAAAACTGAGTTCGATTGTACTTAATTGAAGTATTTTAAAATGTATTTTAAAAAAAAAGAATGTACTCACGTTATTTTTGATCAATCCTCATCCACAAATCCATCAAAGTCCTCATCTTCTGTATTCGACACAAAAAAAAGCCATCTTCTTTTCCGTTCGCTACTAGTCTGTTAACTTGTCAGTGTTATTCAGCTCCGAAGCAAAGAAGGAAACTTCTCCTGTTGCTTCTGCCAACTTTATTTATTGAACGCAACCAACAGACAGCAGCTCAGAACACACACACATCTCTCAGCATCGTCTCTTCTTCCTGCTTGCCCACAAAGCAAAGGTTAAACAAGCCCCACTACATAGCTGTCCAGCCAATGCCTGTAACAAGTGACACCGTTTATTTCCTGGTGTGAGACAATGTGCACTGGTCAATACTGTAATGCCGCTTGTTGTGGGGAAGGAGAGATCAAAGATGGCGCCCTCCGTGGCAGACATCTTTGTGACACTCTCCCGTTTTTTTCTATTTTTTGCTATTTTATTGTTCATTTTGGACATTCAACACACTCACGCAGTACATTACAACAGAGAGACACTTTTGAACATCGGCAGGGTTCACCATGAACTTTCGTTTAACCTCTCAGACTTTGCCTTTCTTCTGCGCCGGGAGAACGCAGCAGCCTGCGGGCCTGGTGAGCTGAATACCCGGTGAGCAAAGCATCCGAGGCGTAAACGAGGCAAGCGGGCCGGCCTGCATGCTAGGCTAAAAGCTAGAGCGACTAGGCCACCGCTACCAAGCCTGCTGCTAGCCAACGTCCGCTCCCTCAAAAACAAGATGGACAAACTAAGAGCAAGGATTACAGCTCATCGTGAGATCAGGGAATGCTGTGTCCTCACCTTCACGGAAACCTGGCTGACAGAGGATATACCGGACTCGGCGATCCAGTTGGAAACATTTGCTGCTTACCGGGGAGATCGGACTTTAGCGTCTGGTAAACACAGAGGTGGCGGCATCTGTGTTTACGTAAACAAACGGTGGTGCACAGACGTACAGACGATGGAAAAGCACTGCTCGCAGGACATTGAGCTGCTGATGGTGAAATGCAGACCTTTTTATTTGCCTCGTGAGTTTAGCGCTGTGTATTTAACTGCTGTTCACATCCCACCACGAGCTAACACCGCTAACGCACTAGGCCTCCTGCATGACATCATTGATAAACACGAGACCAAACACCCAGACGCTGTATTTATTATATCTGGCGATTTCAACCACTGCAACCTCAGGACTGCCCTCCCCAAATATTACCAGCATGTGAGCTTTCCCACAAGGGAAAATAACATCCGGGACCAAGTCTACAGCAAATGAAAGGTGTTTTGAAGGCTGTTCCAAGACCCCACTTTGGAAAGGCGGACCACATCTCCATATTCCTTTATCCAACATACAGACAACTTCTTAAACAAGCTCCCCCTGTAAGTACAGCAGTTAAAGTGTGGAATGAAGAAACTGATCAAGTACTTCAGGACTGCTTTGGCTGCACAAACTGGGATGTGTTTAAAACTGCAGCGGGGAGGGAAGATTGTACTGTTGATTTGGATGAATATGCTTCTGCTGTTACTGGCTACATTAGCACATGCATAGAGACTGTTACCACCACCAAGTATTACAGAAAATACCCTAACCAAAAAAAAGTGGATGAACTGTGATGTAAGGGCTAAGCTACGTGCTCGTTCGACTGCATTTGTCATGGGCACCGCTGAGGACTACAAAAAGGCCAGATATGACCTGAGGAGGTCCATACAAGAGGCCAAAAGACAGTACAGACAGAAGCTGGAGGGCTACTATTCCACCTCAGACCCACGGCGCATGTGGGCGGGGCTCCAGCACATCACAGACTATCGACAGCGGAGTAGCGTAGCCACGTCCAGCCAAACCACACTTCCAGATGAGCTGAATGAGTTCTATGCCCGCTTTGACACCCAAACTCCTGATGAGCAGAGAGGGTGGCTGGACTTGGGGAGCACACAGGACTCACCTCTCATGGTGACATCAGCTGATGTGCGCAGGGTTCTGAACAAAACAAACCCACGAAAAGCAGCAGGCCCAGACAACATCTCAGGACGTGCACTTCGGGTTTGCTCATCAGAGCTAGCTGATGTGCTTGCTGACATATTTAACCTGTCGCTTGCACAAGCATCTGTACCGACCTGCTTTAAGTCCACCACCATAGTGCCCGTACCCAAGAAGAGCAACGTGACCTGCTTGAATGACTATCGCCCTATAGCACTCACTCCTATTGTTATGAAGTGCTTTGATAGAATAGTCATGACCCACATCAAAAAGAGCATCCCGGCGGCAACTGTGGACCCTCTACAGTTTGCATATCGCCAGAACCGGTCCACGGATGATGCAGTCAACACTGCCATCCACACAGCCCTTTCTCACCTACAGGGCCAGAACACATATGTCAGAATGCTATTTATAGACTAAAGCTCTGCTTTTAATACAGTCTGCCCCCACAAACTCACAAATAAGCTCCTCACACTTGGCCTGTCTCCCTCCCTCTGTAACTGGGTGTTTAACTTTCTAACAGGCAGGCCCCAGTCAGTCAGAGTCCACAATCGCACATCCAGCTCAAGAATTGTGAGCACTGGGACACCACAGGGGTGTGTGCTGAGTCCGCTCCTCTACACGCTCTTCACCTACGATTGCGCCTCATAGCTTGGTGTCGTGATAACAATCTCCTTCTCAATACAGATAAGACTAAAGAGATGATCATCGACCCAAGAACAAGGGAAAAGGAGCCGCATAGACCCCTGTTTATTAATGAGACTGAGGTGGAGAGGGTGAAAACCTTCAAGTTCCTTGGCACACACATCAGCGAGGACTTCACCTGGTCTCACAACACCCAACAAATTATGAAGAAGTCCCAAAGGAGACTGTACTTCCTGAGGAGACTGAGGAAATTCGGCATGTCCACCACAATCCTGAGTTGCTTCTTCAGATGCACTATCGAAAGTGTCCTTACCGCCTCCATCACTGTTTGGTATGGTAACTGTACAACACGTGATAGGAAGGCACTCCAGCGGGTGATCAAGACCTCACAGAACATTGTTGGGGCAGCCCTCCCCTCACTGCAAGACATTTATAAATCTAGAGTCCTACGCAGAACACACAACCTCATCAAGGACAGCACACATCCACAACACTCATTATTCACACTCCTACCATCAGGCGACGCTACAGGAGTTTGAAGTCCAGGACCACAAGGCTGGCAAACAGCTTTTACCCACAGGCCATCAGGCTTCTCAACAAAGCACTCACACACGCCGCACGCAATACATGCACACACTCATAGCACTTAATTAATTTATTTATTTATTTATTTGTATTAATGTCTCTTCTGTTGTTGTTGCTTAATTTATTGGTATATATGTTTATGTTTCTTATGTTCCTATTCTTTCTTGTGTTTTCTTTCTTTTCTTGGGAGAATGAACAGAATAAGATTTTCATTGCATAGCATAACTGCTGTTTTACCATGCACATGACAATAAAACTCTCTTGAATCTTGAATCTTGAATCACGTCGCCGATGCACTTTAATGGCTTTATTAACAGCGGAGAACACTGCAGGACTTTACATCCACGCCAACATAAACACACTTCTCAACTCTCTCGAAACTCACAGCTAGCACTGAGCCTAGCTCTGCTGCTCGGGACGCACACCCGTCACTTCCTGATGAACTAAAGCTGTAACGACACTCTTTCTGTGGGTCGTGGATATATTCTATCAGTTATTATTAAGCCTCTAGCTTCCTTTTAGTAAGTAAAAACCTTGGCTATGATTGCACTACATTGTCATGTAGACCTACAAAGTACACTTGGAAGAACAAGAGGTGAATAAATGTATTGCAACTGATGTGAAACTGATGAGGGGTTGGATTAAATAAGCTTTGCTTCTTCCTACTCCTTTTTGGACATGCAAAATTGTGAATTGTACTACGTGATGTGCTACTGTTTGACTCATATGCATGTTCAGGATGAATTAAAACCATGAACCATGATAATAACAAGCCTAGTAGTGCTGTACAACTTTTATCCGCAGTCCGCAGTGCCCTCTACTGGTCAACATTATTATTATTATTTTTTCCCTTTCTTTTTTTTTTTTTCCTCTACTGGTCAACATTCAAACTGGATGTCAACCTGTCTATAGAGGCCACCTGTCTATAGTGGCCACTTTTGCAGATGCCCTCTCGTGGCCGCTATAGACATATATATACACATATACACATATACACATATGTGTGTGTGTGTGTGTGTGTGTGTGTGTGTGTGTGTGTGTGTGTGTGTATGCACACACAAAGACAAGCATTAACATAAGTCCCCTCACTGTGAGCTGAGCTTCAGCTGTGCCCGCTACAAGGTCAATATCTATCATTTTACATAAAAGTTTATATTTATATACAGGTATATATGTATTTTCAAGTGCAGGCTGGCTTAAGTTCAAAAGAACTTGACAAATATTTTGAATGCTCTCAGAATGCAGTCAGAATTTTTAGAGTACACTTAGAATATCCAAGAATAAACCGAGAATTTTTATTACGACTGCATTCTGGCTCATTCTGCCTCTAGTGTGACTAGGGTATTGTACAAGTAGTTTGCTTCATCAAGTCATTTTTTATGCCGTAAATGCTTCATTCAATTTAATTCAATTTCCTTGAATATGCATAGTTTTGACTTAAAATAGGTCGTATTCAACCATGAAACAACATGATTTATAAATTACTTTATTTCATTGATAGTTTTTCCCTCAAGATACGGATCCAAACCTTTGAAAAAACCTGCGTGAAATACTAATTTTCTCTAGTACCCTTGTCAAATTTGAAATGGGATTAGGTCAGGACCTCCTTGTGTTTTCCGGTTCGTACCTCCAAACTAGTTATTTTGAAAAAATATAGGCCAGCCTAAAAAATAATCCTTCTTTTTCAGTGTATTCAAACTCCTATTACTCAGTGTCTGTAGCACTTAGACACTATCTGACTGTTGGTGATAAAAATCAACATGTTAGCTTTCAAAAGAGGCCCAAAACCAGTTACAGTTACTGTGTGTATGACTTTTTAGGGGGTTAAATTGTAAAGAGACATGATGGACATCCTGTTTAGGGAGCACAGGATGTATCAGCAAGATACTGGCAGGTGGGAGGACTCATATGAGAGTGACATCTGGTTTCATCTTCACTGGTCCACGCAGAGTCTTGGATGAGAAAGCATGAGAACTGGTTGGTGTATGACCTTCTTCTTCCATTCTGTCTGTCGGAAGCTGTATTACCAAGTCATTTGACTCCATGCAGGTACAGAGAAGGGGCGGATTCTGGATCTGAATCTAATCTAATAATTACAACAGTTACTTTTATTGCAAATGTTGATCAGAAATTGGAGAAGAATGTCAACGTCAAGCTAGAGGGAGGGTTTGGGATTTTTATGGGCATATCAACTATCCGCATTTTTTTTTGTGTTTAGTGAACATTTTTCCCTGAAGTCTCCATAGCATGATGCAGACTCTGGCAGTGAATCAAAGAAAATGAAAGTGAACGTGAAGTGAAATTAGACACGATAAAATGTTCAGAAAGTGGAGAAATCAACATTGGCTGCATGCCCGGTCCAAGTTGCTTAAATGAAGCATCATGAAGATGGAATCCTTGAACATGTGAAAGGATCTGCTCCAACGAAATGGACAGTCATAACTAAGCAATGTAGTGGTATTATAATTGACACTTCCTGTGTCTCCCTCTTTTGCAACACCCCTTCCAGTGTGCAAGACAACCACAGGGATAACATGTAATTCTTGTATTTCATCTTTTTATGACAGTATTTTACAGTATATGTCCTGTTCTGTGTGCAGTGTGTGTGACTTGGTTGTTCATTTAGCTATGATTTAGGTATAAGCTCCCATTTAGTCCTTCGTAGGAGTGAAACTCGTACGTAAACCAAGGACGTTATGTAGTTGGATATTGTTGTGTTGTGGTTGGAGTCGGTTATAGGGCAATAGAGCAGACAAGACTCTGCAGCCAAATAGCGTCAACAGCCTCTGCTGGCAGATCATAGCAATAATCTGACCCTTCTTATTGTAAATCACGGAGCCACGGCTAATAGGATTCCAGCTATCAGAGGATTAAGTTCCAGTGATGCCATTATCCGAGCATTCTTTATCAATTTGACACACACTTTGTCAGCAGCAGTTGATGGTGTGTCCCCGACCCCCCTCAGAAGACAAGTATCAGGATGTGTGGTGTCAAGTGTTTTCCTTTGAAGATAGTCTCATCATGGAGGATATTACTCTGGAAATGCTTCAGAGGATTGCAGTACATTGCAGCAGTCCATTGATGACAGGGGATTATTCTAAATGACAGGTCGTAGGGAAGGCAGCCTGGGTCGTTTATTTTCTTGATTACACACCGCAGTGTTGGATGGGTGCTTCATCATGAGCATTGCACTGTGACAAGCACATGATGGGACTTTAAACAAAAAGGGAATTACACCATTTACCTGCATGGAGTCTTTTTTCTGCAAATGTCTTGGTAATACACTTTCTGACAGACAGAATGTTCTAAAAAACTGCCCAAACTGAAGAAGGTCATACACCAACCAGTTCTCATCCAAGACTGTGTGGACCAATGAAGATGGTGCCAGATGTGACTCTCATGTGGGTGCTCTCACCTGCCAGTATCTTGCTGATGAATCCTGTCCTCTTCAATTGCCCTTGTTCACTCACAACACAATACAGTTTTAGTCCTTAAATATGCCTGACATCAGGGGTGGATTGGCCATCGGGAGTACCGGGAGGTTTCCCGGCGGGCCAACCAAAAATGGGCCAATGAACGACTGTTTATTTACTTACGTATTGCTGCGCTTTATTGTTACGTTAAATTAAATGGAAATTGATACATGCCAGGCACTAAGACCAAGCAAAAAACGGTCGCTCAAGTCAAAGACCTCCGACAAGCTCGTCGATCGGCTCTTTCCGTCTCTTGCTAACCTGTGATTGCCCATCCCTGCTGTCACTCCTGACCGCTTGGACATTCTCCAAGGTGTTTTGCTAGTTGGCCAGGAGTTCACGTTCATCTCACTCTCTGAAAGTTATTAACATGTTGGCCTTTTGTTGTGCCTGGGCCAAGTAAACTAAACAGATTTTAATATCAGATGTTTTATTTCCATTAATATTTAAACCTGTGTGCATCCGTGTGTTTGATGTGGAAAACTAGGAGCTACAGTAAATGGTTCAGAACACTTGCTTTTAACTGTCTATGAACTTTATGTGACATAATACATAGCAAACAAGGTGTGGTATGTTATCTAGTTTTTAAAGTATTGGAAAACAATAAGCATACTCTACTGATTCATTAATAAGTTGCTTTTATGAAGCACTTAAGTGATGCTGTCCTCAAAGAATGCAACATTGCACACCACTCAGCTTACAAGTCACATGTTGCTTTATGATGTGTTTTGAGCATGTACATTTGCTATTTTTACACTTTGTAATAATTTCTACCTATAATGACATCCCCCAATCATGTCACCTGCAGAGTTCAAGTGTTTAAAGTGTGGACATGCTCCTGTTTCAGTGCCCACAGTCAAATTTGCATCGTGAAAGACATTGACGTAACAATTTAAACAGTGTCTATGCTTTACATATATTGTCGGTCAGTGTTTATGGTCCTTGATAGTTACAATGACTAAAACACTACTGTTACAATAATAAAATACAATCAGATGGTTATATTATTGTTGTTGTCCATACTTTAGTCAACTAGCCAAAGTTCTGATTGCATGCAGACTTTTTCTTTGCATGTAATCTTGTTCAGAAGTATTCCACATTATTCCCCTGCTTTTCATGCCCATATTTGTGATCTCCTGTGGACATGATCTCACCAGAGACCCCAGCAGCCCAGTGAGCCCACCCATAAATGATTTCACTCTCGGCTCCAGAATATACAGCAGAGGGATATGGTTTAGTGGTGTTATTATGGACTTGTGTGTTCATATGTCCATTAATGGGGCCAGTCGACAGAGTATATGCCTGCGGATTGTAGTGGGCCGGTCTGGATCAAAAGGTCCATGGCCAAATTCTTGTCCCAGTCCATCCCTGCCTGACACACTCATTAAACACATTTAAAGTATAAAATGCAGAGGTACTCACTACTAATGACTGATAATATAAGATGATCCACGACTGTCCCAGTTAGCCAAGATGTAGCCAAACAAACTTTTGTGTCTCAGCAAGCAACTACGGTGCATTCAAGGACCGCTGAACAAAGAGCAAAATCTCAACACTTAAGGAAAAAACATTATATAGTGAAGCAGTGATCCCTTGTTTATTGTGGTTAATTGCGTCCAGACAAGAATGTGATAACTGATTTTTCTGCGAAGTCTTAGGCCTTATTTATGAATTGAATATTTGCATAGTTAGAGCATAGAAAACCTGTTTACCACCTTCTAAATATGTTTTTAACATTATTATGGCCCTCTATACATTTAAATACCACCCCTATGGTCACCTTTACACTCCTATTACTCAATATAGTAGACATAATTAGAGAAATAAGACATAAATAAGACTCGTGCAGGAAGCAACGTTGTTGTTTCAGAGTTGAGTTTTAGCTTGGCGTAGGTTACAGCTGCAACAGTAGCCCAGGATTATTGTGCCTGCTGTGAGATCATTCAAACCTGCAATAACATCACCCAACACTACAGTAACATTACTGACATCTAGTGACTAGTGTAGAATACTACATATCATAGCAACGTCTTTGAATGCGTCTTCTCGATGCCTTTATTTTACTTCATTTAGTCATTTTTTATGCTTGAAAGACATTGAGGCAAAAATATGGAAATTTTGCTTAAATGTGCATTATTCTGACTAATAATACGGCATATTCAACCACAAAACAAAGTGATTTATTAATTCATATATTTTCATATGTTGTTTTGAAAATAAGAGGCTTTTTTCGTTTCAATTCCTGATGGAAAACCAATCAAGTGGGGGGGAGGGAGGCGCCGGGGACGTATGGAGCCCCCACATCCCTTCCGTCACTGCAGCCCTTGTGCTAACTACAAAGGACTCCTTTCAACCCATGACGTGAGCTTTTGAAGTACTGTAGCAGTATATTACCTTGACATGGCTGTATTTTTCCTCAGCAGTTTTTCCAGTCATAGGTCAGTAGAGTTTTTTCCAGTCATAGGTCAGTAGAGTGAGACTGCTTACTAACGTCTATCTGCATTTTGAAGACAAAGGTTTGCTGAGTGGTATTCCAGCTGCATTCTAGGATACTGTAAACTCTGGGCTCTAAAAATTACTAGTGCATGTACAAGGTGTACATGGATGATTTCCAGTTTGAGTCTGTATGGTTTGAATTGTCTCCTGTTTTTTCAAAAGTTACATTTTGCCCCACAAAAGTTTCTGGGAAAAGTTTGAAAATAGATGGATGAGTGGAAAAGCTCCTGAAAAAAGTCCTTGGTGGGCAGCTAGGGAATTTATTTCGCTCTGCGAACTTTGGAAGCGCAGTGGCTCTTGGCTCTTACTGTTTCTATTCACGCACCATGTTTAAGCGGTGCAGACGGAGTTTGACGCAGTTTCGTGGTCACTACTCACTTCTGTAATATAAATATAAAGTATAAATAAGTATAAGTATAAATACTGAACAAAAAGAATAAGATAACTTGTTATCCGCATGGGGTGAAAGAATATGCAGGCAGAAGGATATGTAGGTGAAAAAATACATAGTCATGCGTTGTTTTTCTCCCAAGAGTGAGGCAAATTCTTCTTAAAAGAAAAGTTAAAGTGAAAAGTTGAGAAATCAACATTGGTTGCATGCCTGGTCTAAGCTGCTCAAACGCCGCTACCATCATTTGTCACGATTGGCTCAAACCAGTGTTTTGGATCCCGTGATGCAGAGAAGAGACAGCTCGTGATAAGAAAAAGGTTTATTCCAGAAAAAGTCCTCACACAGGAGTGAAAAAGGCAAAATACAAAAATATCAAGAGGCAAAGAGTCCACAACAAAAATACTGAACCGAGCCACAGAAACGGATAACAAATAACTGCTAGGAAAAGTAGTAGCAGGAAAAAAACTAACAAACAACAAAAAGCGCTGCTGAGAACCAAGCATGAGAAAAAAAAAACTAAAGGCGCTGATGAAAACAAAACAGGCAGTTAATCTTAGTGAAAGTACAAACACACCACGGCTGGAGGTAGCCAGGCACGGAACAAAAATACTCACAATGCAGGTAGAAATCACCAGAAAGCTAAACATACAATAAGGTTATCCACAAGGCAGAGAGGTACAGGAAGCAGGCGAGGAGCGGGGAACAATCTGGCAAGAAGCTCTTGGCGACGGCCAGCTTATGAAGGCCAGGAGCCCTAACGAGCTGCAGGTGTGCCATGGTGGCTCCGCCTCCGCAGAGAACAGTATGCACTGCAAGATACGGCAGACAGGGAGCAGCAGAGCCACAACACAGAGCATAACATCATGAACATTTGAAAGGCTCTGCTCCTATGAAAGGGACAGTAATAACTAAGCAGTTAGTTATTAGTTATTAGCCAATTAGTCTGTCTCTCCCTCCTTTTTAACTCTCCTTGTAGTGTGCAAGACAACCCATACAACCATCCCGTCTTTCCTGGGAAACCTGTGAATCTTTACCATTGCTCTCCCGGACAATTTTTCTTGCATCGGGGGTTGAGGGGTTGAAGGTATTTTCCTTATTTTCCTTTATTTTCTGGAAAATGTCCCCCCTATTTTAAAAAGGCAAATGTTGACAGGCATGGAATAGTCTGATGCTAACGCTAAATCAACTGGATGCGTTGGCGCTGTCGCCGTGATCTCAGCAAAATACGCTCAACACATTGTTCTCTATGTATTGTTATTTACGGCTGAAACGGACCAAAAGGCATTGTACTTACTTAAAAACAGTTACTTGGTAATAAAGTTCATGGGATTTTGGTGGACAAGGGGCTCCTAAAAGGTGCCCATAGCAACACTGACAGAACCCAGCAGTCACTATAGACTGGTTGGACAGCAATATACCGTATAATTTACTTCAAGACAGAGCAAAGGTTAAGTGATCAATAAAGTCGGTTGACTGCTGGGAACAGTAGATACTCTAATGATACATCTTGGGACTTCAACCAGCTACAGCAGTTTTTCACTCCTATGTGGATATGACAGAAGTCGGGTCCACAAGATGAATATCACAGTCAAGCAATTTGCCTCTACAGTATTTACTGGTGTGAAACGTACTTTCATCAGTGCTACTGGTAGGAGATGATGGAAACCTCCTGATCAGTACAATTCCAGTTCCAGGCATTAGGGGGATTTCATTGATCCTCTAAATGCCCCCTTGGAGAATTCTGGGGAATTAGCATAGTCCTAATCCTCTACCGGGCACTTTTTTTAGGGAAAGTTTGAGGTTCAGGGGAAGGTTTTGTCCCCGCCCCCACCTGTAGCCCAAAGACAGATGGGATAGGCTTCAGCATAACCCCCGATCCTATTGAGGACAAGCAGTCCCTGTACAGTCTGAGCAGCTTGGTTCTCAATGATGGACTTTCTTTTTTTTTGTCAGCGGGCGTTTGGCTTTGCCAAGGGTGCCCTTTGTCACCGCTTCTGTTCATTTTTTTAAGGACAGACCTGGCCAACAGCAAGATGTAACATGACAAAAACTTGCAACCCAGATAAGCCAGAGCTTAACTATATTATACAATTATAATAGTAGTGCTGCAGTTCCGACTTGATAAATATCATGCCTTATCAATTGATTAATTAATTATTAATTAGATTAATTATTAGCGTCTCCGTTTGGACATCTCGGTGTGGAGTTGTCATAATTATTGAATTTATCAATTGATTTAACAATTATTTGATTGATTATTATAAGTATTACAATTATTATTGATATATATTGTATCATATAATATCGAATCATATAATGAAATGTATGAATTAATGTATCAATTTATTCATTATTATAAATTGTGACATTATAATATCATATAATGCCTGGATGTTTAAAATTATAACATTTATCCATCCATCCACTTTCTATGCGGTTCTCTTCGAGTCATTAGGGTCGCGGGGGCATGCTGGAGCCTATCCCAGCTGACTCCGGGCGACAGGCGGGTACACCCTGTATTAGCAATTTATTTAGCAACAATTTGATTAATTATTCAAACTTTTTGAATTATAATATGATATAATTAAATATAACATGACATAACATAACATGACATACTATAAGCTGCATGGTGGTCTAGTGGTTAGCATGTTGGCCAGTAACAGCCTGGAGATTGGGAAGACCTGGGTTCAATTCTCCCTTTTGCATTTTGCATGTTCTCCCCGTGTGCGTGTGGGTTTTCTCCGGGTACTCCGGCTTCCTCCAACATTCCAAAAACATGCAGGTGAGGTTAATTAAGCGACTCTAAATTGTCCATAGGTATGAATGTGAGTGTGAATGGTTGTTAGTCTATATGTGCCCTGCGATTGGCTGGCGACCAGTCCAGGGTGTACCCGCCTGTCGCTGGTATAGGCTCCAGCATGCCCCCGCGACCCTAATGAGGAAGAAGCGGCATAGAAAATGGATGGATGGATAACATAACATCCCAAAGTCAGCTGGGATAGGCTCCAGCCTACCTTTGCAACCCTAGTGAGGACAAACGGATAAAGTGAATGGATAATACAGTATAATATAAAAATCACGACTAATTGCTTATTAGCTGCCAGTGTGCCAATTACAAGGACATCTGGGGAGGAAACAGAAAACAAAACCAGTGGGAGGCCACAACAACAAAAATAAAAGCAGGAAGTGGAAAATGTAGAAGGTCACAAAACATCTCGTGGCGAAAACAGGGGAAAGGTACCATGGCACAGAACGGAACAAACTGGTGACTTCATGGTGTGAAGATTGAAGAAACCATGAATAAAGCATATTTTATGTTTTACTATTGCTTGAAACTTTAGCACCTATCTACGAGTATACTGACTGGCCAAAATCAAGTGTAGCATCACACATTTTCCCTTTTCCAGTATTTCAATGAGTGTCCTGGGATGGATAAAATGTCCATTTTGCTTTCTAGAGCAACCAGATGTAAAAGATTCTTCCTTAGAGGCCCTGACAGCGTTAGTCGTTGCATTAAGGGAAACTTGGGGGTAGGGGAGGTTGATTTGCTGGCATAGGAAGCCCTATCAGTTTTATGACTCCCATGTGGCTATGGGCAAACACTACCTCTCTCACAACAATTCATTATCTTCACCTTTTCTGCTGTATTTGTGTGCTGCGAGCTGAAAGTGTCTGGCCAGGACCATTTGGTCTACACCAGGGGGTGGCCACAATGGCTTGTAAAATTTGAACTGGTGGCAGCTTCAGTGGTGAAATGATTTTAATAAAACTATTTGGAAAAGTTGTGCGGGCCAGATTAAAAACTTATACGGTCATATTGTTTGCCAATGCCTGGTCTATCTTAACAGGATAAAAGGTGACAGATATTTCTATTGCACTCATAGATTCGTCTTAATAGCTCCTCATGGAACGCACACACTCACATGGCACTGCCAGAGTTGCACAACACTCACAGATAACTCATGAAAAAGTTCTGAGAGGAGAAGATAGTAAACATTACTTCAAAGCAGTTTGAGCCAGATGCATTATTTTCTCTCACACAAACTTTACGTTCACCTCCCAGAGGGACGACTGCTTTATATGCACTGTATAGTATGATTCTGGGCTCTGGTCAATCCTGCTTGTTGATGCTTGAGTCCAGTGCTGTACCCAAACCTTTGAAATTGTGTGATCTTCTCCAAAGAACCAGGAAAAAGGCTAAAGCAAAGAAAAAAGGGGTCTGATTGGAAGAGAGTTTTTGCATGACAAGGTGTCTTTTCTCCATTTGAGTTATGATTAGGAATACAGTAGATCCCTGCTTCTCAATGGCCAAAAACGAGGTGTTATTTTACAGTTGGTGGAACTACTAACTATTATTATCAGTTTTGTTCCTGCAGCTTTTAAACCCAGAGAAGCAAGAGTAACATCCAAATACCTCTGAGAGACGTCTGCTTAAGTATGAATAACCAACAAACGCCTCAATTATGTCTATCAACATCCAGCTTGCGTCCTATAAATGTAATAGTACTTCAAAATAGTAGTATTCCAAGATAATTCTACTCCAAAATGATAGTGTTTCAATATATTCATACTCCAAGATAACAGTATTTTTGGAGTCATGCAATACTGTTATTTGAATGACTATTATCTTGGAATACTATTATTTTTGAGTAATATTACCATGGAATACTGTTATTTTGAAGTTGTATTATCATGGGAAACTGTTAATTAGGAGTATTATTATCTTGGAATATTATTATTTTGAACAGTTGTCTTGGAATACTATTATTTTTGAAGCACTAGTACTACTTTGGATTATTGTAGTATTCCAAGATAATGGTCGTCGAAAATAATAGCTGTTATCTTGGATCAGTATTATCTGGAGTACTATTATGATGGAATACTATTATTTTGGAGTACTGTTATCTTGGAATACTATTATTTGGAATACTATTATCTCTGAATACTCTTATTTGGAGTATTATTATCTTGGAATACTATTATTTGGAATACTATTATCTCTGAATACTCTTATTTGGAGTATTATTATCTTGGAATACTATTATTTGGAATGCTATTATCCCTGATTACTATTATTTGGAGTACTGTTATCTTGGAATACTATTATTTGGAATACGACTTTCTCTGAATACTATTATTTGGAGTACTATTCTCTTGGAATACTATTATTTGGAATACTATTATCTCTGAATACTATTATTTGGAGTACTATTCTCTTGGAATACTATTATTTGGAATACTATTATCTCTGAATACTCTTATTTGGAGTACTATTATCTTGGAATACTATTATTTGGAATACTATTATTTGGAGTACTATTCTCTTGGAATGATATTATTTGGATGACCGCTATCTCAGAATACTATTATTTGGAGTACTATTAATCTCAGAATACATTTATTTGAACAACTATTATCTCAGAATACTATTATTTTGGAGTATTATTATCATAGAACAGTGTTATTTTGAAGTACATTATCATGGAATACTGTTTAGGAGTATTATTATCTTGGAATACTATTATTTGGAATGCTATTATCCCTGATTACTATTATTTGGAGTACAATTATGTTGGAATGCTATTATTTGGAATGCTATTATCCCTGAATACTATGATTTGGAGTACTATTATCTTGGAATACTATTATTTGGATGACTACTATCTCAGAATACTATTATTTGGAGTACTATTAATCTCAGAATACTATTATTTGAACAACTATTATCTCAAAATACTATTATTTGAACAACTATTATCTCAGAATAGTATTATTTTGGAGTATTATTATCATAGAACAGTGTTATTTTTGAAGTACATTATCATGGAATACTGTTTAGGAGTATTATTATCTTGGAATGCTATTATTTTGGTGCACAATTACTACTTTGGAGTATTCCACTATTCCAAGATGATAGCTATTATCTTGGAACAGTATTATTTGGAGTACTATTGTTATGGAATACTGTACTGTTATTTTGGAGGGCTACTATTATTATTTTGGAATACTATTACTTTTGGGGTACTATGACAGTTGGGAGCACTGTGTAAGGAAACTGTTGAGTTCCATAAGTGATTTACTGGCCTGCAAGAGAGGGAATGTGATGATGAGTGGGCTGCCTACATGAAAAATAAGAGTATAAAACATGCCATGGCTGTGAAAACATTCATTTTTGGTCCTATTGTTGTCAAAATGTTGTTCTGTTCCAAATGGTTGGTTCCGTGGTTCGAGGAGGACAAGCTGACTGCCTGCCCAACACCCGTAAAACTCTAAAAAGTGCTGCTGCGAAAGGGAAAACAGCACACAAAAAAACCCATAACATAATGTAAACCGCCAGTTGATATCCAAAGCTGGCCAACATCTAGATACGGCTGCAGAGCTGCTGAAAAACATTTTTAAAAAGTCCAAAAAACTAATTTCCCAGAGGTCAGAGGACCCATTCCTTCATTTTGGAAATAGGTGACACACATCTGCAAGACATCACACAGCGTGTGTGTGTGATTGTGTGTGCGCGCGTGCGTGTGTATGCATGAACATTTACATACATTCATCATCATCATGCATGTTAGGTTAATTGGTGACTCTAAATTGTCCATAGGTATGAATGTGGTGTGAATGGTTGTTTGTCTATATGTGCCCTGCCATTGGCTGGCCACCAGTCCAGGGTGTACCCCGCCTCTCGCCGAAGTCAGCTGGGATAGGCTCCAGCATACCCGCAACCCTAGTGAGGATAAGCGGCATAGAATATGGATGAATGGATGATATAATTGGCGTGGTTGAAGCTAAAGCTGACAGTGAAGGCTGTTGCTGTTATGATACATGAGTGTTTGCTGCCATCTACTGCCCACTACCGCTCATATCACTTAGTTAAAAAACACACACTGAAATATTCAAATTCAAATGGACCAGGTCCTTTTTATGAAAGTACTTTTTAGATGTTGCAACATGTTGAAGTTGAATGCTCAGAACAATACATCGACGGATGCTATGCATTCATTAATCATTCTAACAGCCGAAAATATGATTCTGTGTGTAGTGAAAGTGAAAAACAGCGCACATTATTGAATTGAATTGTCGAAAATGGACTCATTATGTCCAAGAAGACGTGGTGCCTGCAGCTCGTGTGTTAAATAATAAATACATAGTTAAAATAACATTAAAATTGACCTGCATCAAGACATTACCAATGATGATTAGTACCGCACTGAAAAAAATAAAAAGTTACAAGAAAAAAAAAATGCTTACCAACAAATTACTGAAATTGAACAAATTTCTAATTAAACAACTTAAAAAAAAAAAAAACTAAGCAGTCTATCATCTTCAATTATAATTGCCTTGAATTAAAATTAAAATTGAATTAAAATCAAATTAAACAATTAAAAAAAAACTAAGCAGTCTATCATCTTCAATTATAATTGCCTTGAATTAAAATTAAAATTGAATTAAAATAAAATTAAACAAACTTAAACATTTCAAATGTTTTTTAAATTAATGAAAATTAAAAAAAATAACTAAACATGTTTTAAAACGCAATAAGCCATCTACACTTTTAATTTTCTTTAGTTGACCACAGAAAAATAACTATATTTAATAACTATTAAAAAAATACCTATATTTAAATAATTATATTTGCCCATGTTCAAAAACAAAAAAAGTATTACATTTCTATAAAGTAAAATAAAAAACTTTAAAAACACATCCTGTCATCTACAACTATAATTGTCTTTAATTACGCTACCCAGGGATTATTAGATGTTTTTTTTATGTATACTAGAAAACTTTCTAAAAACTAATCCACTATGTCTTATAATATTTACCTTTGTCCAAAAAAGTATTACATGTTATTTGAGCGCACTGCCAGACTCAATTCCACCTTTTTGACTCTAATTATAGGCTATGAGCTACTATTTCCTCCTGACTACCAGTAGTTGGAATTTGTCCTCTGTAGAGGACATTTGTAAACCTGAATATCTCCCGCCCGCTGCATACAACTGAATTAATTCCGGTTGAGTTCTGTAGAGGGCCGCACGGTGGCCGAGTGGTTAGCATGTTGGCCACACAGTCGGGAGATCGGGAATCGGGAGTTTGCATGTTCTCCCCGTGCGTGCATGGGTTTCCTCCCACATTCCAAAAACATGCATGTTAGGTTAACTGGAGACTGTAAAATTGTGGGCGTGTGAATGGTTGTTTGTTTATATGTGCCCTGCAATTGGCTGGCGACCAGTCTCTTGCCCGAAGCCAGCTGGGATAGGTTCCAGCATACACAGGGCATAGAAATGGATGGATGAGCTCACATTTAGATCTTTCCAATGACTTTGTTTGCATCATAAAAGTAAGTGGCTTCCCTCAGTGCAAACACATTTTATGGGAAGAGGAAAAGTAAGTGTACTGTATTATACAGTACTTTATATTAAACTAATTTGGGCTTGAAATGTTGTTGGCATCTTTTCATTTAGTCTCTTAAGAAAACATTGAAGCGTTGTTCGAATTATTTTAACTGTATTTGAGCCTCGTATTTAAGGGTTTAAAAAATGTGCTCTGTAGTGGACATTTGTAGTTATTGTCTCCATTTTGCACTGTTTTTTTCCCCAAATGACAAGAAAGTGAGTCATTCTCAGAAGCAGAGGGAATTTTGATCCTCCCATTATTCAGTGCAAACTGGACCCCAATGGATTATTTTAAGCAATACATTGATGACTCCATGTTTGAAGGAATGGTCCTGTGCACAAATCAGCATGAAGCACTTGTGTCTGGAGCCCGTCTGCCTTTGTGGGGTGTGATCTCTCGCCGGTCTCGGGGGTTGGCTGTCCTCCGGCCCGCCGGCGACCTATTTCTGGTTGGGATTGCCTCTCTGCGACCCCTTGCTGGTCTTCCCCGGGGGGAGGGCTCTCTGGGCTGGCTCTTGGGGGGCTGATCTTTGTGCTGCCTGCCCCTGTGGGCCCAGTGGCTTTCTGGCGGTGGGGGTTCGGCCTGGCTATTTGGGGCGGGGCTTTCTGGGCAGTGGAGTGGGGCTCCTCTCCTTTCATGCCCTCTCAGTGACAATTACACGCTCACACACTCGCGCACCTTTATATACATGAAGACTTGCACACATACAGAGATACCTGTACACACGTACATATGCACACTCACAGTACATACGTACTTCCCCACATTACTCACTGAGTTAACCAGGGTGTTATTATGTTGTTGGTTTTATTACAGCGACAGTGATAGTTTAGTTTTTACAATGGTGTGCATTACAGTTATTGTCATTCTCATCACTATCATAGTTAATCATTTCATGACTACTATTATGTGAGACTGTTTCAATGCAGTATTATCATTCTGGTTGTTGATATTATTTTGTCCTTTCCGTCAGGGTCTTTATAGCCATCACAAACATTTGTTGATGTAGCCCTGTTTGTTTCTGTTGTTCTGTTCTTGTTGTCACAATTGTTGTTTCTGCTGTCCTTGTCTCTGTTTGTTTTGTCCCCCTCTTATCCCCGCAGCCCCTCTGTTTTCTTTTCTCTTCTTCTCTATCCCCTCCTGCTCCGGTCCGGCCGCTCCAAATTTGCATAATGACAAAGCATCCAAGTCAAATAAATTCTGTATAACAGGAGAAGTGTATCTCACACTTTTGCCTGGCAGAGTAAATCTGTTGAGCACGTGAGGGCTTTAAGATCTACAATTCTATCTGCCTTCAAGGCTGGACAGGAGAATCAGGCCCTATTTACCAAAGTAAGACAAGGGTGTCTGAGTCTGCCTAGAACAGGAAAATTGTGCAGTGACGCGCAAATGGTTCCTTTTACTGGTCGATGCCCATGCCCAGTGCTCCAGTATGCAAACGAAACCCAAATGGATTGAAGGTGTTTGTTTTTGCTCCCCCAACTGGTCTAGTCTTGGACTTTGTGGTGTGCGAAGGCAAGACTACCCTCACCCTTAAAGGAGGAAAGGGCATTGGAGAAAAAGCTGTTCTTCATTTGACAGAGTCTGTTGGTGGTGTGGACTTGGTGGACCGAATGTTGAGTTTCTACACGATGGCCATCCCTCTTCCAGAGATGGTGGATGAAACACATGCATCAAGGTGTCACAGATCCGCCTGCAACAGTAAATAAAACATATTTGCACAAAGTTGAAGGTTTTACTTTGTGTTTCCAAGAAAGGGAATTGCTTTTTGAAGTATCATACCAAATAAGCACAAAAGAAGCAAGAGAAAAGAGATGATGGACAGTTATGTTTATGTTGAACTCTTTCTCATGCTGACCTTTTCATATTTTGTGTTGGACTAACTGGTTGCCAACAAAGTTCAGTTTCACCTGCATGGGTTTCCGACGCCATAGCTTACAAATAAAACCTTTTTTTTTCCAAACATTATTTTTCAGTATTCCGATTACTTTACAAAGATTGGGGAATTCCAAAATAAATTGAATTGAAATTGAATTGATCTCACAACAGGCACAATAATTACTAATACAAGCTAATGTTGTACAAGGTTGTGTGTTATCACCCCTGTTATTCTCCCTATACACCAACAACTGCATATCCAATCCTCCATCTGTCAAATTCCTAAAATTTGCAGACGACACCACAGTTATAGGCCTCATACGGGGTCAGTCAAACAGGCATGATCCATTTCTACTGTGCCACAATAGAAAGCGTGCTCACCTTCTCTATCCTGGTCTCGTATGGCAATTCCACTAGCCAAAATAGGCAACAGCTGGAGAGGGTGGTACGCAGGGCCTCTAAAATCATTGGCCACAATCTTCCCACATTAGCCTCACACTGCAACACCACAACTGCCAGGAAAGCCAAGAACATCACCTCCGACCCCACTCACCCAGAACACCATCTATTCACACTCCTACCATCAGGTAGAAGGTACCGCAGCATCGCATGCAATATCACACGTTCTAGGGACAGCACCTACCCACAAACCATCCGCCACTTGAATATGCGCTAGCACTTACAGGACTCCACTACCGACCTGCTACCTCTTCTGCTTATTTTGCACGCTGTTACTCCAGCAGCTCTGTACAACCATGCACTTTTATCAATGCGCTTTTTCAATGTTTCGTACGCTGTCATTCCTGTCTTCTATGTGCTGTTTTTGACCCCTCCTTAGTTTGTTTTTTCTAGTTGTATTGTCGTGATTGTATTGTCAAACTGTGAGCACACCACATACAGTACATTCCTAGCAACTGTACACCTATACTGTTGAAATGGCTAATAAACTTGAAACTTGAACCTGAAACTTGTGGCCGTAAGCCACTTCCTGTCACATTTACAGTGTTACCTTGTCAGTGTTATTCAGCTCCGAACCGTAGTAAGGGCACCCCGACTTCAGCAAAAAAGGAAACTTCTCCTGTTGCTTCTGCCAACTTTATTTATTGAACGCGGCCACCAGACAGCAGCTCAGAACACACACACATCTAGGCCCTCTCTCTCTCTCTCTCTCTCTCTCTCTCTCTACTGCTTGCCCACAAGCCAAAGGTCATACAAGCCCCCACTACATAGGTGTCCAGGCAATGCCTGTAACAACAGCAACACATTCGAGCCCAAACCTTATTCATGTCTTAAATGTGTCGACTATTATGTCTACTATTGTGCGTAATAGGAGTGTAAATGTGACTATAAGGGTGTTATTTCATGTCAAGAGGATTCTAATAATGTTAAAAACTGTATTTAGAAGGTTGTAGACAGGTTTTTGATGCGCTAACTACAAGTTAACCGCGATAAACGAGGGATGACTGTATTACCTGATGGGCTGACGGGGTACAGCTGCTGCGCGTCTCGTAGCTCCACCCAATTCAGGGATGCCAATAAAGAAACTTGTGTGTATTTTACTTTTTTTATTGTCAGCCTTTATCTTGGCGCTCTCATGCTGAACCATTCTCTGTCCGTGTCACTCCTCCACTCTATTTTCTTGTGGTAATCATATCCACTATACCACTATACTACAACAACAAACACAGTAACTATAACAAAGAAAAGGCAAGAAAGACAGCAAATCCAAAAATGACGGAAAAAAACTCTAAACTACTACGGGTACTCATTCAAATCCTTTGGCGTTTTGTTCAAAACATATACTACCATTTTTGTTTGCTTTATTGATGCCTCAAAGGCTTTTGACCATATAAATCATGAAAAGTTATTTCACAAATTGTATAATAGAGGTCTCCCAAAATATTTAATAAGAATGTTACTGTTTTGGTATGCTCAGCAGTCTTAAATGGGGAAACTCTGTATCATCTCCCTTTCATGTTGGTAACGGCGTGCAAAAAGGCAACATTTTGTCTCCCTGTCTTTTTAACATGTACATGGATGATCTATCTAAGCTGCTGAATGAATGCAGGACTGGCTGCCGGGTTGGTGATACTCCCATAAACCACCTGATGTATGCTGACGATCTAGTGATTTTCTATCCATACAGTGCTGGTCTACAGCAGTTGTTATAAGGGTTTGTTCACAGTACGGCCTGGACTTTGATATTAAATATAATTCAGAAAAGAGCAACATCATGATTGTCAGGAGTAAAGCGGACATGAAACTAACTTTCCCTGACTTCTCACTGGCAGACAACATCCTCAAAGTCTACGATGAGGTGAAATATTTGGGCCGCTGACCTGACAGACGATAGAGACGTTTATAGACAACGTTGTGTGCAATATGCACAAGCTAATATGCTTGTTCGTAAGTTTTCTCTGTGCTCAGTATCTGTTAAAACGGCACTTTTTAAAGCATATTGTACTCCTATGTATACTGCCCACTTGTGGCAGCATTATAAAAAAAAGGAGTATACATAAACTTCAGGTGGCATACAACGATGGCATGAGGATGCTGCTTAAGGCGCCAACCTGTGCTGCTGTGTTACGGAACCTCATGTACAGATGTATATGTAGGCTAACATGCCCTGTAAACAGCATCATATGTGTGCTGACCAACCCTGTACTAAGCTCAGTCAGGTTCTTTTCTAGTTTATATACTAGAAATATACTAGAAATATACTAGAAATATACTAGAAATATCCCGATAGTGACACTGCCATTGGTATCTGTATAATCGGTATTTGTATCCACCCGCAGGTACTGACCGACCCCTCCTGCTTCCCTACGTCATCATTTCCGGGTTTGCCATGAAAGTATTGTTTGACTGCGGGTGAGATGAGGACACATGTTTTTAGAAGGTCAGTGGGGCTCCTCGTCGTCTCCGTCGTGATTGTGGCGTGTGTTTACGCGTTGCTTGCAAGAAATGGGTCCGTCAAGCAACTTCCAAAGCCGAGACCGGCAGAAGAGCACAGACTCCTGTCGCCGGAAACGTACACATACCTTCTCAACCAGCCTGCTGCCTGCAAAGTCAGAAAACCCTTCTTGGTCTTAATGGTCCCAGTGGCCCCTCATGACTACTCAGCAAGAGAGGCCATCAGGAAAACATGGGGTACAGCCAGCCAGGACACCCTCACCTTGTTTTACATGGGGATCACTGAGGGGGGGCAGGCGAGGAGTACCCTGTGGGAGGAAAGCAGGACTCACTCAGACGTCATCCAGATGAACTTCCTGGACACTTACAAGAACCTCACCATCAAGACCATGATGATGATGAACTGGCTAGCCACTCACTGCCCCGACGTCTTCTACGCCATGAAGGTGGATGCTGACATATTCGTGAATGTCTTCTACCTGGTCAGGATGTTGAGGAGTTCTCCAAGGCGTGGGTACATCACAGGGTCAGTCATAAGCCATGGCAAACCCCAGAGGAACGCTGCCAGCAAGTGGGCACTTTCAGAGCAGATGTACCCCGAGGACAGACTACCGACGTACGTATCCGGTGCGGGCTACGTCTTCTCGATAGACCTGGCTGCCGAGATCTCCAGGGCGTCCAGGTTCGTCCGGCTCGTCCCTTACGAGGATGTGTACGTGGGGCTGTGCCTGCGTGTGCTCGGTATCCGGCCCGTGTACGGAAGAACCTGGCTGTTCAAGAACCTGTTTGAGATCCGGAATCTGGAGTATGACAGGTGCAGGTTCGCTGGACTCGTGCTTGTCAACGGCTTTCAGCCTTCCCAACTGCTGCAGGCCTGGAAGGATTTCTCACAAGGCTATAAAAGCTGCTAATTTCTTCCGTTCTATACAGTCTTTTTCACACACTGTTTTTGTAATTATTAAGCGAGGGCCACATACTGAAAAATGAAAGGATGCAATGGCCACTTGGATATTTTGGAAAGTAACACATGTAGATATGCTAAGAAGTTACATATATTTCAAGAAAAAAACACATCTCAGATTTGTGATATACAAGTAGGAGACAAAGCCTATTATTAGCAGGAACTCTGGTATTTTCTCTTTTTTTCCCATTTTTGCTGCTGTTTGTTTAAATTTTCCAAATATTTCAACTTTCTTCTTGTAAATGTTGCTCTCGTAATTATGACTTTTTCCCATAATATTTGGACTTTATTCTTGTAACGTTCTAACTTTTTCCGCAAGCTAATTCTCTAAAAATGGCCACTGGATTCGTTGTTTGGCTTGTTTCTCATATTAGGGGTTTCAAAAAATAATGTCGTTTTTTCTGTAATAGTTCGACTTCATGCTACCAAAAAGTTATTTTTCCTCAAATTACGATGTTGTTCTTGTAAAATTACGACTTTCGTTCGATTCTAAGACTATCATCACATAAAATTACAGCTATTTTTTTACATTTCGGCTGTTTTTTAAATTTATTTTTGAACTATTTCAACTTTCTTCTTGTAAATTTTATTTTCGGAATTATGACTTATATGAATTATCATTTGTTGTTTTGTTTGTTTCTCATAATATAATAACTTAAAAAAAACGCTTTTTCTTTAATATTTCAATATCATGGTACTAAAACTAAAATGTTATTTTTTCTCATAATATTCAATTTCTCGTAAAATTACGACTTTTTCTCGTTACATTACAACATTTTTCTCGTAATATTTTGACTTTATTGCCGTAAAATGACTGCTTTTTGTCCATTTCTGCTGTTTTTTATTTATTTTCCCACTAATTCAACTTTCTAACTTTTTTCCGCAACCTAATTTTTCCAATATTTTACACATTATTTTGATTTGCTTCTCATACTATGACTTTAGAAAAATAACATTGTTTTCTTTAATATGTCAACTTTATACTACTAAAACAATAGTTTTTTAAAATCAGAATTACTGCATTATTCTTGTAAAATTACAGTTTTTTCTTGTTAGAATACAACTTCTGTGATTGGTTGTTGACAAGTCCAGGGTGTACCCTGCCCCTCGCCCAAAGTCAGCTGGGATAGTCTCTAGCATACCCCTGCGACCATAGTGAGGACAAGCGGCATAGAAAATGATTGGATGGATGGATTACAATTTCTTTAATACTTTTTTTTTATATATTTTGACTTTTTCTTGTAAAATTACTCCTTTTTTTCCATTTCTGCTGTTTTTTTTAACTCAGAAAAATAGAACTCTTTTGTTCTGTTTTTCCTAATACTATGACTTTAGAAAAATAACGTCTTTTTTCCTTAATATTTCAGCTTTATACTGCTAACGTAACATTTTTCCTCATAATCGTAGGACATTATTCTCATAAAATTGCAACTTCTAGATTACAAGTATTTTATTTTATTTTATTTTATTTTATTTTATTTTATTTTATTTTATTTTATTTTATTTTATTTTTATGCCAATAAAAGAAACAGCTGCGGGCCACCAATGGCGCCGGGGCCACAGTTTGGACACCCCTGACCTATAACACAAAGTTCAGTTTGTATCTAACACCTTTTTTAGACTTTTTTTTTATTATTATTACAAAATTAAACACCTCAAAATGACCCTCACATTCTTTGATTTTTCCGTATGCCACCCTTGGACGTCCTTGCCTTAACACAAACAAAACAACAACATGATTTGGTTTGTGTGATAAATTGTTTGATAACATGTTTTTTTGTACAATTCATATACTGTAGAACATGCGATGAGCGAATGTGATGCCGGGCAAAGGACCAGAAGATAGCCAAACTAATCCTCAAATGTAGCTGGTTTTTACATTTGAGTGCAACGTGTATGACTTTACTTTCAGAGCTGCTAGTTGGAATGAATACCTTTTAGTGTCTTGATCCAAATAAGTGCTGTGGTTGCGTACCAAAGGAAGTATCCGTTTTACTGTATCTGCTATCAGTGCCTGCTGGATTTGTGTTCCACATCCTGTAAGTCAGAGGTTGGATGAAGAAGTTGACATCATCTAAAGTCTTCTTTGAAAGCCTGCATCTGACCAGGTTGTGGTGTTTTGGTTCTTAACAGTTGACATACTGTACAGTGTACTGCTGTTGCGCTCCTTGGCCAGTTGGTGGCAGGATTGACCTGACAATCTGGCTTTGCCTTTAACTTGCTGTTGCTGCTATAACTCTACCATGTACCAAAGTACCTTATTTATATCCTAGATATAGTGGATAGAAAATAACTAATTTATTCCATCAGGAAAATGTATGAATGTCTTGAGTCATTCACTGAGAAAAGTGAAAGATGGTTGTGCGGAATATTAGTTGCCTTGGAGTTCATGTACTAACTACGTGGGCAGTTTCTGGTTCCACTTTTTGTCGAGCATGTACTGAATTCACACTGTCCACAAAATAAAAACAGTAAAAACATGTCTTTGTGTTATTGAACTATTGTATTCTTAAGAACATGATGTCTGTTTTTTATGCTTTGCTTTTTTTCCATCCACGTTCCGATGATTCACGATTTCTTGGATGAGTAATTCTATAAGTTAACCTCAATGGTCATTTAAATCAGGGGTTCTCAATGGTCCTGGGACCTGGGACCCCCATTTTCCAACGCTCCTGCACTCGTGACTCACTTTTTTTTAAAGTCAAACGAAGCAAATGTATTTGTTTTTTAAAAATACACATACAGTAATCCCTTGTTTATCGCAGCTAATTGGTTCCAGGCCTGACCATGACAAGTTAATTTTTGCAAAGTAGGACTACTTATTTATAAATAAAATATTTTTGTAGTTAGAGCATAGACACTTTGTTTACAACCTTCTAAATCCATTTTTTTTTACATTAGAGCCCTCTAGACATAAAATAACACCCTTATAGTCACCTTTACACTCCTATTACCCAATATAGTAGACATAATAAAAGAAAATAAGACATAAATGACTTGCGCTTGTGTGTGTTGCTTGCCACGCTAGTGGACCTCAGTGACGTCGGGGGTTCAGAGTTGAGTTTGAGCTTGCCGTAACCTGTGTTTGGGATTATTGTGGCTGATAAGAGATCATACAAACCTGGAATAAAAGACTGTTGTTCCGACGATCAAGTCTGGTGCTTGTGCGTATTACCCAACATTACAGTAACATTACTGACACCTAGTGACCAGTGTAGAATACTACATATTGACACATCTTTCAATGTGTCCTCAGAATATCTTTTATGTGTATTTTACTCCATTTAGCCATTTCATGCTTGAAAATGCTCCATTTTAGGCAAAGAAATATGTCAAATTTGCTTAAATATGCATTTTTTTTGTTGCTAATCATAGTACGTATTCAACCACGAAACAGCATGGTTCAGACATTTATTTTTGAAAAACCGTGATAGAGTGAAGCCATGAAATTCAAAGCGTTCAAGCATTCAGTGTCGAGGGATTACTATATGTATTTATATGATATATATATATATATTATATGTATATATATATATACAGTGGGTATGGAAAGTATTCAGACCCCTTGAAATTTTTCACTCTTTGTGTCATTGCAGCCATTTGCCAAAATCAAAAAAGTTCATTTTATTTCTCATTAATGTACACTCAGCACCCCATCTTGACAGAAAAAAACAGAAATGTAGAAATTTTTGCAAATGTATTAAAAAAAGAAAAACTGAAATATCACATGGTCAGAAGTATTCAGACCCTTTGTTCAGTATTGAGTAGAAGCACCCTTTGGAGCCCATACAGCCATGAGTCTTCTTGGGAATGATGCAACAAGTTTTTCACACCCGGATTTAGGGATCCTCTGCCATTCTTCCTTGCAGATCCTCTCCGGTTCTGTTAGGTTGGATGGTGAATGTTGGTGGACTGCCATTTTCAGGTCTCTCCAGAGATGCTCAATTGGGTTTAGGTCAGGGCTCTGGCTGGGCCAGTCAAGGATGGGCACAGAGTTGTTCTGAAGCCACTCCTTTGTTACTTTAGCTGCAATTGTCCTGTTGAAAGGTGAACCTTCGGCCCAGTCTGAGGTCCCAAGCACTCTGGAAGAGGTTTTCCTCCAGGATATCTCTGTGCTTGGCGCATTTATCTTTCCTTCAATTGCAACCAGTCGTCCTGTCCCTGCAGTTGAAAAACACCCCCACAACATGATGCTCCCACCACCATGTTTCACTGTAGGGACTGTATTGGGCAGGTGATGAGCAATGCCTGGTTTTCTCCACACATACCGCTTAGAATTAACACCAAAAAGTTAAATTTTGGTCTCATCAGACCAGAGAATCTTATTTCTCATAGTCTGGGAGTCCTTCATGTGTTTTTTTGGCAAACTATGCAGGCTTTCGTGTGTCTTGCACTGAGGAGAGGCTTCAGTCGGGCCACTCTGCCATAAAGCCCCGACTGGTGGAGGGCTGCAGTGATGGTTGACTTTGTGGAACTTTCTCCCATCTCCCTACTGCATCTCTGGAGCTCAGCCACAGTGGTTCTTCTTTACCTCTCTCACCAAGGCTGTTCTCCCACGATTGCTCAGTTTGGCTGGACGGCCAGGTCTCGGCAGAGTTGTGGTCGTCCCAAACTTCTTCCATTTGAGGGTTATGGAGGCCACTGTGCTCTTAGGAACCTTGAGTGCTGCAGAAATTCTTTTGTAACCTTGGCCAGAGATGTGCCCTGCCACTATTCTGTCTCCGAGCTCCTTGGGCAGTTCCTTTGACCTCATGATTCTCATTTGCTCTGACATGCACTGTGAGCTGTAAGGTCTTATATAGACAGGTGTGTGCCATCTCAAGAAGGATCAGAAGAAATGGACAGCATGTGAGTTAAATATGAATGTTGCCTGCAAAGGGCCCGAATACTTCTGACCATGTGATATTTCAGTTTTTCTTTTTTAATAAATTTGCAGAAATTTCTACATTTCTGTTTGTTTTTTTTGTCAAGATGGGGTGCTGAGTGTACATTAATGAGAAATAAAATGAACATTTTTGATTTTGGCAAATGGCTGCAATGACACAAAGAGTGAAAAATTTCAAGGGGTCTGAATACTTTCCGTACCCACTGTATATATGTGTATTTTAAAGTTGAAAAAGTGTCTACCCCCTTCCTGTTTTTTTATTTTTTTTGCACGTTTGTCACATTTAAGCGTTTCAGATCATCAAGCAAATTTAAATATTAGTCAATGACAAACACAACTGAACCCAAAATGCAGTTTTTAAATGAAACTTTTTATAATTAAGGGAGAAAAAAAATCCAAACCTACAGTACGTGGTCCTGTGTGAAAAAGTGATTGCCCCTAAACCTAATAACTGGTTGGGCCACCGTTAGCAGCAACAACTGCAATCAAGCGTTTGCGATAACTTGCAATGAGTTTCTTACAGCGCTGTGGAGGAATTTTGGCCCATTTGCAGAATTGTTGTAATTCAGCCACATTGGAGGGTTTTCCAGCATGAACAGCCTTTTTAAGGTTATAATAATAAATATATATTAAAATGACCTCATTTTAAACAAAAAATAAATAAAATATTAATTATGTACATTATATACAGGTATAGATATTTTTTTTCCTTTTTAGAATTGTGAAATATATGCATTTTTGCCTACGTTTAGGCATGTAATCTACTGACTTTTTTAAGTCAGAAGTAGCCATTATTGTTAGATTAAATAATTGTTTGATAGCTGTCCTTCAGCCTAAAGTGTACATTGGCTTGTTATTTATTATGTGCCTTGTGCTGGAGTCTATTCATTTCCCACACTGACTGAGTGGGAGTTGATACTTTGGGCCATTGTTTCTCACATGCGCCCGCGCACACACACTCCTCCCCTACTGTGTGCTGTGTTGTCTAGAAACATCTCATCAACACAAGCAGCTTCTAGGAGAGTAATCGGTGACAAAATATTTGTCTGGAGACTTGAATTCCTGCTGCCAAGTACCACTGAAAATGTGCATCAGTAGGTGGGCGGATGGATCTGAATATCATAGTAACGATACTTGTGATAATTTTGATATATTGTAGTAATATAAATCTAACAAATCAATCATGTAACAACACAAGAAAAGCACACTGACATATGTGAAAATAAACCTAAAAGGAACTGAAAATTATTGATATCACAATACACCTATCGATACGATGCTGGATCCACCCGCCCACGTCAACAGTGTTGTGATGGGAAGCTCGATGCCTTTGACAAACTCGAGTTAGTATGAGTGACTCACTGAAGTTCATCGGCTACTCGTATCACGCGAGTCACACGTCACAACGCGCAGAAACTCGGAGACGAATACCCGTGAGTCCTGTTTGAGTTTAAAAAAAAAAACTTGCGGGGTTTGAACGGCTCGTTCATGACTCGCACATCTTTCGACACGCGCGCACTGGCACACACATACTGGTGGGTGGAGTTGCATCCACAGTGGTGATGTTAGTGTGATGTGGTTCATCAGACAACATGAAACATTCATCCTCGAGCCAACCTCCGTTCGCGACAAAGAGAGAGAGAGATAATAACGCTCCACTTCTTGTTGTGGATATATGATTCGTTCACCACATCACCTGTTACAACTCACGCAGTCACTGAGGCGAGTACAATATTCGTTATTTAGTGCTCGTTCTGTTCTGCTGTTTTTCACCACAAATGTTGTCTTTTTTATCTGGTTGTCTGTTTTTAATTAAATATGAATGCATACAGATTGTAGCGTCAAAACTTAAAATACATGGGCAGCACTTTGATGTGCTGAAATGTGTCCTACACATCTTTGAGCTTGATGTGAACTCATTAAGTGACGTATAGGAAACATTTTGTTGTGGTAGTCATGTGACTGTATATCCCCGGGATACGGCTGCCCCAAAATGGCAGTGTGTCAGGTAAGCTAGATCATTTCCAAAAGCTCTACATACATTTTTCTTTTACCACGAAATCCCATTCAACACTTTTAATGCTTTAATGGAGTGTCAAATACTACAACTCAACTGTTCTTAGAACATTTCTTCAACGAATTTATGGAAAACAAGCTAGGAAAATATCGCTGTCTGGCTTGTAGCCTTAAAATTGCTATGGAAAGCCTGACGCGATGTATTGACAATCACAATAGTCACAATAGCAAAAAAAAGTTTCAATGACTTGTAATAATGTAAATCAACATTTTCTTTTCAATGCAATGCATTTATTTTAATATATTTGTATGTATATTATATTGAAAATATAAAATATTTTTTAATTTAATTTAAAGTGTTTGAAATTAATAATGTTATTTATTTATTTTTAAAATTAATAACGCGGCAGTGTGTTACGAAGGTGTGTTCCAGAGGAACACAGCAGCAAAGCTGGATTGCTTGTAGAAGATGTTTTAGATCAGGGGCCGAACGGGACCGCGGGAAGCTTTCAGGTGCAATGATAAATTAAAAAAAAAAAAAAAAAACACTTGTAAATCACTACATGAAATTTTATGTAATTGCATATCAATTTCGGAAATAAGGGCCATTATTTTATTTAAAAAATACTACACAGTTACAAATGCCATAGTTTTGGCGTTTATATGTTTGGTGCAAGCGGTGACCAGTCCCACTTTGTTCGATGGTCCCTGAACGTACCATCGTGCGTGTACTTTCTCTCATGCTGCACATATAGACCACTATATTTTTACCGGTTTTCTTTCACCTCATAGTTGGTGTCAAATGCTGTGATACTATGTGGGAATGCATAAAAGTAAGTTTTGATGACTTATTGAGTGTTAATGTGCACATTTGTCTCAAGTTAACACTGCCGTTTACCACACGCGTCCAACAGCAATGTAATAATCTCTCTGGAAAACAAACTCCAGGCTTGTACTGGTGGATGGTGGGCCTGCATTCATTTTGTGCTTTTAATTTGATGTTGTTCATGTCTTAGTCTTACACAATAAATGAGATTGCTGTAATGTACGAGCTACCCCCTGGTCCGCAGGAGATTTGTGGGAACACAAGCCCGTCCGTGGGTCAAAAAAGGCTCGGGACCAAATGATTTAGTTAAGTAAAGCATTTCATATTCCAACGTGAAAGATTTGTGAAGTCCAAAATGCTGGCACTTGCAGCTTCCTTTTGGCTCCATTGAGAGTTATTTTGCAGCCGTGATCAATAAGAAAAGCAGAGACTTGTGGAGTAACTGTGTTAGTTAGCAAAGAACTACATAGACAACCGCTGATGACATCATAGACGAGGCAACAGAGCTGGTGTATAATGACCTCCAGTTCTGGTTTCCATGCTAACACGAACAGGGACAGTTTGTGATAAAAATCTGTTACGAACACAGTTGGACTCAAGCAATGTATTAATAACATGACAAGGCAGGCGTCATATTGCACGCTAATCGGGAAATGTATGTGAACCGAGACAAAATTGTTTGACGTGAACTGAAAAACACAAAACGGTGCATACGCTAACTGAGGTTTCACTTTGCAATGTGGATTTTAGGCCATATTGCTCTTCGACTAATATCTATGTGAAGTACAGTTTACATGCTCTGTCTGTAATTCCATCGTTGGACAAACGCTGTGTGCCTCTAAAACGCTACGGGGTGACATTCGTCATTTCAGGTTGCGTGGGTTTTTTGTTTACGAAGAGGAGCATGGCACTTGCCAATAGCTAACTATTATTGATAGAAATACAGTATACAGTCAAACCTGTCTATAGCGGCCACTGAAGGGAAACGGCAAAAGTGGCCACTATAGACAGGTGGCCGCTGTAGACAGGTTGGCGGCCATTTTGAATTTGTGCGCACACATATTAACATGTATTGACAAAAAGACTGGAGCAAAACCAAGAGACATAGGGGAAAACGCTCTGTTGACACATAAACAGGTAGGTAAATCTAGGTAACAGCTCCGGTGAGGAAGCTAGTAATATCATTAACAACAATGAACCAGCGCCGCACATTCCACGGCGCTGGCCTTTCATCCGCCACAAATGTTAATTGACCGCAGCTGCGCGGCCACCAGGCATGAAGCGGCTGCCTCTTCCTCCCCGGAGAAGGCACAGCCCGCCAAATAAGAGCGCAGGACAGGGGACGCTCGCTCCTTGTCCTGCAGAACGTCACAAATTTCCATCTTTGATTTTTTTTTAAACATGATTTTAAAAGCAAGAAATAAAATTTTTTGTGAACGAGCCCGAGGATACAGTATATGTACAGGATACGTGTGAAGCAGTCATGAATGGGTGTGTGCGTGAACAATTGAGTGCGGAGGAGGTGCAAAGATCGTCGTAAACTAACAATACCATTGCTCCTTTCTTATTGAATGGGCTTCTAATCTCTAATTAGTCGGCAATTAAGTGATATTTTACATGTTTTATTCAGGTGTTTTGGCTATTTTAGAATCTATTCACGGCATTGCAAAGTGGGAAGATTACCGTTTTGGCCGTCATTGAATCTTTTCAGGGTGGCATTGCAAAGTAAGAAGACGGCTTTTTTTATGTCGAACTAGGACTCAGTAATTAAAGTCTACACACGACGGGTTCATTGCTTAAAATACGAAACTTTTTCATGCATGAAGCTTCTGGTTGAGTCGGTATTTTGGCCGACACAGAGCACCACACGACTCACGCCGTGTTAAAAGCCAGAGAATAAAAGTGGGTTTTAAGACGAGACTTAAAGCATTCAATTGTGGGAGCCGTCTTTACATGAGGGGGGAGATTGTTCCACAGCTTTGGGCCAACTACGGAAAAGGCCCGGTCTCCCCTGATCTTAAGTTTCGTCTTGGGCACCACTAGTTGGCCTTCGGACCTCAATGTGCACGCTAGAGTGTAAATTTGGATGAGGTCTGAAATGTGCTGAGGGGGCAGTCCATTCAAAGCCTTAAAAACAATCAAATCTTAAAATCAACTCTAAAACGCACAGGCAACCAGTGCAGAGAGGCTAGGGGTGATGTGCTCGCTTTTTTTGGTTTTTGGTTCCTGTTAAAAGTCGTGCCTCAGAGTTCTGGACTAACTGTTAGCGAGAGAGTGTATTGTGGCTTATTCCAGAGTAAAGTGCATTACAGTAGTCCAGACGTGACGAAATAAAAGCGTGCATGGCTTGTTTGAAATGTCCCAAAGATAAAAAATTATTTAATTTTGGATAAAACCCGAAGATGATAAAAACAGGATTTTACAACGGTGTTGATTTGTTTATTAAGTTTAAAATCATTGTCTATTATGACGCCGAGGCTGGTGGTTGTGGGGGTCCATGAGGGGGTCGCTATTATTCAGGAGGGTAACTTCTGTCTTCCCCTCATTGAGCTTTAAAAGAATTTGAGCCAACCAGACATTGACGTCGCTTAAGCACTTGAGAAGGGGTATCGAGGGGGCATGGTCATTTTTAGTGAGTGGCAAACACATTTGGCAGTCAAATGATAGGAGATGTTGATGTTTATTAAATATTGCACTAAGTGAGACCAGGTAAAGAGCAAATAGGATGGGTTCAAGAATTGATCCCTGGGGGACTCCACAGTCAAGGGGGGATGTGGACGAGATGGAGTCCCCACGTCCCACAGTAAGGCATCTCCCTGACAAGACCTAAACCAGTCAAAGGCAGTCCCCCTGACACCAACACAGTTTTCCAAGCGAGATAAAAGAATAGTATGGTCCACTGTGTCGAAAGCAGCAGTCAGGTCTAAAAGCACTAAAATGGCTGAACCACCAGAATCAATTCTTAAAAACAGGTCATTAAAAAACTTTAAAAGTGCAGACCCTGTGCTATGAAAGGCCCTGTAACCTGACTGGAAGGTGTCTAAAATCCTATTTTCTTCTAAAAAAGGCTGCATCTGTACAATAACTCTTTTTTCTAAAATCTTTGAGATAAAAGGTAGTTTTGAAATAGGCCGATAATTAGATAAAATTGAAGGATCGAGACATGTTTTTTTTAAGCAAAGGTTCAGCAGCAACTTTTTCCAAAAGGATGGCACAATACCAAATGACAGGCTGTTGTTGATGATATTACAAACGTAGGGGCCAATAGTTGCCCACCCCTAAAAAAGCGAGAGGGGGCTGGGTCAATGGGAGAGGAAGAAGGCTTAAGACCATCAACTGCCTTCGTAACAAAGGCCAGCGACAGGTTCAAACTGATAAAAAACTTTAGAGCACTGTCAAACTAAAAGAGGGGGGTGATATATTAGCCCGTATAGACGCAACCTTATTGTTAAAAAAGTGCAAGAAATTTTCGCAAGTCTCACATAATACTTCCAGTGTATTGGATGGACTGGGGTTTAAAACAGAATCAGTAGTTTTAAAAAGAAGACGTTAATGTTAATGTTGTTTGATATCAAATCAGAGAGGTATTTTGTTTTCTCAGCCTTCACTACATTTTGATATCGCCTCCAACTGGCTTTGAGGGTTTTACAGGAACCTTGCAGACAATCTTTCTTCCACCTGCGCTCAGCCTTTTGGCCTTCGCGCCGCGCTTCTCGTGTGACATCGTTGAGCCACACTTCCTGTTTAGTTTTAGGGCACATGGCTTTACGCAACGCTAGACTGTCCAGGACATCAGCACAGGTAGAAGTAAAGCAGTCAATCAGCTGCTCAGTATCAAGAGCAGCATCTGGAGCCATTGCAACCCGAGATACAGTGGCGAACAGAGAGGCAAAGGCAGAGGCCGTGCCAGGCCTGATGACACGGCCAAGGCGAGCAGGAGCAGACAGGGTGGGTATTGTAGTGTAAATCAAAATCAAACATGACCAGACTGTGGTCAGACAATACTGCATCCCCTACAAAGACGTTATCAACAGCCAGTCCATAAGTCAATACAAGGTCTAAAGTGTGTCCGTGCATTTGTGTAGCTCCTATAGCTCCTCCATTTTGCACCAAATTAAAAGCGTCCACTAACTCTAGAAAGTCTTACAGCATAGGCGTAAAAGGGCAGCAGACATGAACATTAAAATCGCCCACAATTAAAATTTTGTCATACTTTATCAACATTGCAGTGATAATGTCAGAAAAATCCAGAATAAAATCTTGTTTGGGTGGTCTGTAGATGACCGCGCACAACACCGGCTCAGTTTGTCGCAGTTCGAAGCAACTCACCTCAAACGAGAAGAAAGACACCATCGACAATGGCTTATGGTGTAAGGACGCTTTTAAAATAGTAGCAATACCTCCTCCACCGCTAGTAGTTCTTAGCGTGTTAATGAAGGTACAATCGAGAGGCAACAGCTCAGAGAACATCTACCCTGCTCAGCGGCCGGAGCTTGCCGGGGCTCACGGCGCCTGAAGTCCCATGAGGGCGGAGCGGACGCACTGCTCAGCGCTCATCGTGTTGCCCAACGATGGGCACCAGCCAGGCCCCAATGGAGGTGAGAAAGCGCAGAGAGATGAAGCGGTGAAAACAATCCTCAAAGTCCCTCTGAACATTTATGTGGGAACCTTGCCATCTTGGGAGAAAGTGCCAGCCAGTCTTTGAGCTTCACCAGTCTTCCACCTTGTGCCCCCCGATGTCTACATTTTCTGGGAAACGAAGGCTCTGCTCGAAGCAGAAACTCTGGCACATCAGACAGGTACACGCGACGTGGTTTGTTTGGCCCCCTTTGCTCTTGTTTCACATAAGCGGCCACAATGTCTTTGATTTTAAGTAATTCCAGTTATACAACAGCAAAGAGTCGATGGCCCTCACGACAAATAAAAAAAACGATCACAGTGTGCTGAGGGAAATGGCGAGCCAGACACGCCTGCGCCATCTTGGATTGTTGCTGTTGTTAAAATATGTTTGATTATGTTTCTACGCAATGAGGATGTGCTGAGGCGTCACTTCACATATTAAAAGTGTCTTCTAGAATGATCTGACACTTCGCATATTTTCCGGACTATAAGTCACACTTTTTTTCATGGTTTGGCTGGTCCTGCGACTTGTACTCCAGAGCAACATCTATGTTGTTTTTCACACTGACAGCCACGAGAGAACGCTCTAGGCTTGTGTGTCATGTTGTTACACTTCAATGCCCCTAGATGACACTAGTGTGTTAGGCGTCTGGGGAATATGTATGTTGTATGGAGGAGCTGTCGTTGTGCTATCGCTCTGCTAGAGACAAGATGTTGCCGCCCGCTCTGAAATAAAGCCACCCAAAGAAGAGATAAGTTTCTCTCTTTTTAGTTGATATATGAAGATATCACAGCCAGTATCTGCTACTCCTGTCACTCCTGTACCACTGAAAATGTACAATGTAAACATCAACTTATGAAGACAACTGAGGGGCTAGCCACACGGAAATGTTTTCAGGTCAAAACAGCAAAGTATTTTATCGTTTCGGCCTCTCATCCACATGGGAGCGGCTTTCTGGGTGACCTGAAACAGTATTTTTTGAAAACGGCTTCCAGAGTGGTCGTGTAGACAAGGCAATACAAGAATGATGAAAAGGGTTTAAAAAACAAAAAAGGAATTCAAAGACCTCATCTCCTTCAATGCCACAAAACTGCCCGTTTAGACTTTGCCAGGGAGCATCAAACATGGGACATTGAAATGTGGAAAAAGAGATGTTTTCTACCCGGCACAGTGGAGGGGGATCCATCATGATCCGGGGTGCTTTTTCATTCAGTGGAACACTGGAGCTTCAGGTGGTGCAGGGTCGTCAAAACGGCGGCTTACGTGCAGATATTGCAGTGGGGATCACTCATGACTGAGGGTCCTCGTCTGTGTGGTAACAGCTGGGTTTTTCAACAGGAAAACGCTGCAGTTCACAATGCTCGCTTGACCAAGGACTTCTTCAGGGAGAATAACATCACTCTTTTGGACCATCCTGCATGTTCCCCTCATTTAAATCCCATAGAGAACATTTGGGGATGGATGGCAAGGGAAGTTTATAAAAATGGCCATCAGTTTCAAACAGTTGATGCCCTTGGTGAAGCCATCTTCACCACTTGGAGCAATGTTCCCACTAGCCTCCTGGAAACACTCGTATCAAGCATGCCCAAACCCATTTTTGAAGTGATTAACAAGAACGGTGGAGCTACTCATTACTGAGTCCTACTGAGAACATTTTTTCTTCTGCGTTGGAGAGTTTTTTGTTATTTTTTGAGCGATGGTCTTCAACTTTTGATCAGCTGATAAACAGCCTATTTCAGTTTAATTGTTGTTTTCAATAAATTATGTTTTCAAAGTGCTTTTTGTCTCACCCCCACTTCTTGGTTTTGCATATTGTAGCTCTACTTAAAACCTCATTAAGATCCAAATGTGCAAAATGAAAATTCTAGCAATTTTTCAACTGGTCTAAAGATTTTGATCAGGAGTGTATACTTGTGTGTGTGTGTCTTTGTTTGTGTAAACACGTTTGGTGTTGCCTTTTGAATATAGTGTTGTGAATGTTGCACCATTAGCCCTCCATAGAGAAGCTGCATGCGTACAAACAACTCTGATCATCCTGACATCCGTCTATACATGCAACATTCATCTGCTTTACCATCACATAGTTTACCTGTGTTAATCCCACCTTTAAACAAACACCAAACACCATCTAATGAAGGTGTTTACATGCTCTTCAAAAAGCTAATTCATGCAATAATCAGTATTTTTTGAGTGCATGTAAACGTGTTGACCCAGTTTGGTGTATTGATTTCAGTGTTGTACATGTGCCGTGGTGTCCTGTGACTGCTTTGCTCATTTGCTGATGCATGTTTGTGGTTCCTCCTCAGTTTCTGCAGACTTCTGGGTTTGTTCTAGCTACCACAGGATGCAAATGAATAGTTTACTCAATCAGTATTGGAAATACTCTTCACCTCACCTCATCTTTGTTGTGCTTACAATAGTATTTCTAACCTGTATGGGTGAAGTGTTTTTAAATAAGTAACAGTGTTTCTGAGCTGTCACTCTTGAGCTCTTTTGCTGGGTGTCTCTTTTCCTGGGTATCTGCTTGTGAAATCAGAGTTGGTATTTTGAATTCCACACTGAAACAGTATTAGACAACAGTCAAAGTATTTTTATTTTTGCAAATTCAATTCAAATCGAATTCAATCTCGCAAGGATGGACGGGACGTCCGCATCAACAATATGTTCCAGCCATTCCTGATTTATACCTTATTTTCCACAGTAAGTCACACTTTTTCCATAGTTTGGAAAAGTGTAGAAAACACTCCTTTCTATAGTGGAACTCAGGACGCGGAGCACAGCCATCAAACAATTGACTTTGTGTGTTTTCTGGTCCTGCGACTTACAGTCAGGTGTGACTTATATATCAAAATATATATAATTGAACATGTGCTGCCTTTAAATTAAAATGGGGTGATGGTTGTTTTTTTGGCAACACCTAGTGGCGGCAATACTTCATTGAGTTGAGCTTGTGATGTCATTAGGCACTCATATTGAATGATACAGAGCATATCGGAAGCTTTTTCTTACAGAATGCAGTACTTTCTAAAACGCTTCTGCCTTGGACACTGTGTGTCAGTAAGGAGGGTCTGCCCGAAGATTTTTTTGAAGCTGCACGGGACTGCCGCTGCTGTGCCTAAATACACACGTATAATATTCTGTCTGTTTTCAAGCATTTGTGAATACAAAAATGAAAATGTGGTGTTAAAATACAGCTCTTTGATACGTTTCTACACACTGGGCTGCATCTGGGCGTCATGTGACGTATAAAAAGTGTCTTCCTCCCTATTCTGACATTTATTAAAGAGGTACGTTTTTGTTGTATCCATATACTTAAAGAAATGTGACTTATTTCAGATTCTGTAGCTTTAGTTTGTCTTAGTCTTGGTGTAAATATTTCCCCCTCCATCAGACTTCGTCTTCTTCTCCTGAGAATTTAATGTTGTTGGAATCGGCGCATGACACTCCTAAAACAAAACGCTTGCTCTTATGATAGCTCCATCACAAATCCCACTAATTGCCACTTATATATGCTTTTTTTCTCTCCATGATGCATTGTTTGACCCATGCGACTTATAGTCCGGAAAATACTGTCATTATTTCAGTTTTCTGCATGTAAAACTAGAATTATTGTCAATGAAATTTATTTTTTGTTAGTGTTTTTTTTGGTGTCTGCAACGGATTAATTGGATTACATTATTTCCTATGGGAAAAAATAACCTTGGTTTTAGTTGGACCTTTTGGAGCAAATTCATGACTAAAATCGAGGTTCCACTGTCGAGCTTTTTCCCAGTGCTCTACTTACGTCAAAGCAAGAACTCTATTAAGTTTGTATCAACTGAAATGAGGTATAGACAAATCAGCGAATGTCCCCCCTGAAACTATTGCTAGTTGTACTTTTGTTCGGAGCTTCAAAGAAAGGCTCTTATTGATGTAATGGATTTTCAATCGAATCATGTGGATGTGAAAGGTTAAATGGTTGGGGAAACAGTGCAAGTCTTCTTTGGAAGAAGAGTTCTTATATTTATATTTTATATTTCAAGACTCTTGTTAGATTTAGGCAACGCCCCCTGTAGCTTTGTTCAAGTTGCATGCTATCTTACAGAGTTCACAACCTACACCTCTGTTCAACATAAACAAGCAGTGATTGCGTTAGTCTCCAACTTGAATCATACCCTGTTCATTATCTGGGATCGTGATGTTGCATGCACTGTCGACTCTTCGTGTATGTGCAAGCTACCGCTCTGCTATACTGTAGTTGTCACAGTTTGTTGCATACCACTTGTCTGGCCAGGTCAATATTCTATTTTCTGGGAGTAGATTCAACTTCACCACACAGTGAAGGCCTCAGGCACTGTGTGTTATTTATGACATCACTTTAAAGGGAGCCTGTCTTTTGTTTGCAACTTTTCCATTTAAGTGTATCGATTCCATGGTATCAATATACAGTGGAACCTTGGTTAGCGTCATTAATCCGTTCCAGAAGGTCTGACTCTTAATTTAAACATATTCTAGTCAAATCCATTTTTCCCATAAGCAATAATGTTAATCCAATTCATCTGTTCTAAAAAGCCAAAATGTTAACACAAAACACACTTGTATGGTTTTACAATTATAGTTTTACACACAGAAAACAATTATAAATGCATATAAATACATATAAATGAAGAATGAAAGGGATAAATGAACATTTAAGGTTACTTTTACCGCCATTGAAGACATAATTGTTGACAAAGACACGATGTGGCAGTGAGATCAACACAGACACCACCTTTGTGTTTTGCCATGAGTTATTTCTAGAATTCAACAGTGTTTCTCACCTCAAGTCTCTGCTTTTCTTTTGATCATGGCTGGAAAATAAGGCAAAATGAAGCCAAAGAAAGCTGCGAGTGCCAGCATTTTGATAAAGAATGTGAGAAGCACTATTGAATTTAAGCAATAACTCATAGCAAAACACTAAGGTGTTTTCCGTGTTGATCTTGCTGCATTTAGAATTGCTTTCTGCATGTAACAGTATAATTGTAAAACTATAAAAAGGTGTTTTGTGTTAACATTTTCAAGACTTGTGGCATAACTGTGTTAGTTAGTAAAGAACTACAGTCAACCGCTGTTGACATCGTAGACGGGTGATGGAGAAGACTTCCGCTTCTTGTTTATGTATTAGGCAGGCTGCTAACAAGGATTTTTGTGATAAAAATACATTTTGTGCTAAAAATACATTATGAACACAGTTATACTGTAATGTGTGCACTCACGCAGTCACGACAAGATGTGCACCATATTGTATGCCAACCGGAAAATGTATGTAAACCGAGGTTTCACTATATTATTATTAGTAGTAGTAAATATTAGGAGTGAACAGCTGCACGCTGGTCTAGTGGTTAGCATGTGGGCCACACAGTCACAGTCAGGAGATCGGGAAGACCTGGGTTCGAATCTCTGTTGGCCATTTCCCCGTGGGTTTTCCTCCCACATTCCAAAAATATGCATGTTAGGTTAACTGGTGACTCTAAATTGAAGGTGAGTGTGAAAGGTTGTTTGTCTATATGTGCCCTGCGATTGGCTGGCCGCCTATCGCCCGAAGTCACCTGGGATAGGCTCCAGCATACCCCAGCGACCCTAATGAGGAGAAGCGGCATAGAAAATGGATTACGGTAGTAGTAAACAATGTCATGACCAGGACCTTTTTGAGGTAGATTGCACTGTGCTGTGCTGCAGCTTCCCTTTTTGCCTACATGATTCAAACTTCATGCCTTTGTGGATACAAAACACGTTGACATGGTTCAGTCTTTGTGTGTGCGAGTGTAGCAGTATGTTTTCCACACATACACTGCCAATATCACACTCACATATCAGGATTTGAACATTCCAGAGAGGACTTGTGTAGAAAGAGGTGAAAAATGTCTCTTTGGTGTCATTCCTCATTGGCAAGATGGGCTTCGTCAGCGCTGATATTCCCTTTGATGGTCTGTCACAGGTTCAACTCTCAGTTGGTTGTAAAGACCCTCTTCACAGCATACAGCGTTTTATGTTAGCTCTTCAATCCTGAGAACTGTGCTAGAAAAATATCCAGTCAGTGTGAATAATACAACGTGCACATGGAAGATGTTGGTATGAAAGTAAAGACTTGGATGGTTGTTGTAAAAGTGAAAATGTACATTTCTTTGTTACTGGGTGAGAGCACATGACGCTGCTTGTTCAGTGAATGACAAAGGTTAACCATTCACAAAGCTTGAGTTCAAAGAAAAAAGCTGTCAAAAGACACAAGCAGGTGTCTGATGTTGGTCAGGGATGCCCGTTGCGTCGTTCGCGGTACCCTATGATGTCAGTCGATTGCATGTGTTACCCACGTCATAAACGTCAGTTTGTAGCTGTCATATGACATTAGTCAGCTGACATATAGCTCCATTCCTGGTTCACTGTTGTTACTCCACACCAAAGATTAAGTGATCAATAAAACATTATCAGTTCACTTGTAGCGGCGAGTTATGGAGAAAACAAGTCAATTGTTTGATGGCTGTGCTCCGCGTCCTGAGCTCCACTATAGAAATGTGTGTTTTCTACACTTTTCTTTGTGTGACTATTATTTCACGATTAACTGGAAAATGTGCCCATTGCTGAAACCTTCTTAATATGTTGTCTTGACTTTGGCTGCTGAATGAAAGTGTGTGCACCCCTGATATAAATGTGTACAATGTACATATACTCATATTTATAAATATACTAAATATATGTCTTCTATATGTTTATAATAAGAGGCAGATCTTTGGGACTTGGTCATTTTAAAAGTAGCTCGCAGGCTGAAGAAGTGTGGGCACCCCTGCTCTAGTATGATCATTCCATGAAGATGTGATACGGTATTAGCATTTTGTTGCCTGAAAGTCAACACTAGTGGTTTACCCTAAATGCTGCCTTCACAGTCTTCAGAATGTAAGGCCATGATGTCACTCGTGTGTGTGTGTATGTGTTTCCACAGTTTGTGGTCACCATGTCTTGTGTGCTGGCTCCTTGAGCCAAGCAAGGAAGCTCATAAAATTACAAGGTTAAGGGGAAAGTAAGATGCTTATTATGAAAAGACGGAAATAATAAGTAAGAGTGTAAAACCAGTGTGAAAAGTTTCAAGAGTTATTTTGAAATACTTGTGTGCAGCACAGAACTTGCACCGACTTGATGCTTTACATTATATGGAATTTCTTCCGTAATACAATGCAAAAACTTTACATAAATTCATTATGTTCAGTGGAATTTACGTAAAAAGGAGGTTTACGTGATGCAAGGTACTACTGTATTAGGTCAATAGACGACTCTAAATTGTCCATAGGTATGAATGTGAGTGTGAATGGTTGTTTGTCTATATGTGCCCTGCGGTTGACTGGTGACCAGTCCAAGGTGTACCCCACCTCTCGCCCAAAGTCAGCTGGGATAGGCTCCAGCATACCCTTTGGACCCTTGTGAGGTTAAGCGCCATAGAAGATGTATGGATGGATTTTCTTGATGACATGAGATGATGTTTCATTTGCAATCTGAATATTTTCCTAATTAAAATAATTTTGAATTATTATGTTTGCAGATTGTTTTCTTTCTTGTTTTCCTTTATTTTCCCTTTTTTCTCTTTTGATTTTCTTGATGACATGAGATGACGTTTAATTTGCAGTTAAATAAATAAATAAATTTAAATAAATTCCATCCATCCATCCATTCATTTTCTATACCGCTTCTCCTCATTAGGGTCGCGGGGGCATGCTGGAGCCTATCCCAGCTGACGTCATGCGACAGGCGGGGTACACCCTGGACTGGTCGCCAGCCAATGGCAGGGCACATATAGACAAACAACCATTCACACTCACATTCATACCTATGGACAATTTAGAGTCTCCAATGAACCTGCAAATAAATTCCAAATCATAAGAATTTAGAACAAATGATTATTATTATTATTATTATTATTATTATTATTATTATTATTATTATTATTATTATTATATTTGCATGGGTAATTTTCCCTTGTTTCCCTTTTTTCCTCATTATTTTCTGATGTTTAATTTACAATCTGAATATTTTCCAGATAAAACTAATTTGGAGTTAATATTATGATTCGTTATTATTTTATACATTTTATTTCTTGTTTTCCTTTATGTTCCCTTTTTTCTGTTTTGATTTTCTTGATGACATGTGAGGATCTTTAGTTTTCAATCTGAATATTTTCCAAATTAAACAATTTTTTAATAAAATAATCTTCCTGTCATATTTGCGTATTTGTAATGATTAAAGCTGGGATGGCCAGCTTGACCATTGTAGCTTGGGTTCTCTTTTTCAACTACCTGCTTGAATTGTAATAAAAACAATCCTGTTCGTGTAGTACATGTCAAATCAGGGGTCGCCATACGTTACAGAATAATGAATGATGCTGTGGTCACTTATTATTCACCTTTCTTTGTTTTTGGTTTGGTTTGGTTTAGTTTATTTGGACATGAAGGTTACAATGGAATACATCTCATGAATCATTCCTTCACAGTTCCACATGTCCAAAAGGAGTAGGAAGAAGAAAATCTTATTTAATCCTAACCCCCCATCTATTCCACATCTAGTACAGCACCTGTTGTTCACTTCCTGCATTCCATGTCATATTTTCTATGATAATCAGAATAATAATACATAATAGATAACACTAAGAAGACAAAAAATATGTGTATATATATATATATATATATATATATATATATATATATATATATATATATATATATAGTAAATATAAATAAAAAACAAAACTTAAAAAAAAACAAACCTGACAGAACAATCGTTGTGATGATCAAGACTCTTCTGCCTTGTATTTATTGAACACCAACAGCTTGTATTGTTTTTTGAATTTACTCATCTCTGTACATTGTTTGAGTTCCTTACTCAATCCGTTCTATAGTTTAATTCCACACACGGAAATGCTGTGGGTTTTCAGCGTAGTTCTTGCGTATAAATGTTATAAGTTTAATTTTCCTCTAAGATCATATTTCTCCTCTCTGATTGAAAAATACTGTATGAGGTTTTTGGGTAACAAGTTATTATTAACTTTATGCATTATTCTAGCGGTTTGAAAGAATACTAACTCTGCAAATTTTATTTTTTCTTTGTATTTATGTATTTATTAAATTGTATTTTTATATGAACCACTCCAGTGTAGGTGAAGACATGCTACATCATGAAATATATTTCAACAATTACTGCTAGTGTGTTCAACATTAAATAGTTTAACTATTTTCTTTTCGATGTGACATGAATCCTCCTTCCTAATGTTTCGTATATAATAAAATCAAAATTGCGCCGCACTTTGGACACCCCTGACCATCATTGGGCTTCATTTAGTGTTTTCTAATTTTACCATCAAATCTCATTTAAAAAATGTTCATTTCTGGTTGTGCTTTGTGAGACAAAGACAGATTGAGCGTAGAAAGGCTTGAAAAGGGCGAGATAGAGCTTGACTTGTGCTTCTGTGTGAACAAAAGCAGCACGGAAAGCAGCACTGATTCTCCACGGCTTAATGAGCAAAAGCCCCGCCAATTGTGTTAGCGTGTCACTGCGTTCTTCCCACCGACATCATTGTAAGGGCTTTTGTGGTGGGGGAAAAAACATTCAGTGCTGCCCCACCAGCTCGCTGTCCCAGGTCTGTTAGGTTTAATAGTTCATATTTATCAGAAATTACATTTAAAAATATATTGATTACACTCTGTTGCTTCTTTTTGTGTTTTTTTGTCACTTTGTTTTTTTGTGCAGCGTGTGGAGTTACCAGCATCCTTGCAGTGTGTAAATAGGGGTGTCATTTTGCGTGTTTATTTTTGTGTGGGCGTCTTCTTTTTCTCTGGCAGACCAGGTGTGTAGGAGCGAGGTGTGTTGAGAAGCTGAGTTACGATCCATGCTGCCACCTGCCGTATCACAGACTGTCCCATTTTAATGTGTTTATGAGCAAGGGCGCCAAATCTAACGCCAAATCTCAAACGCTACCACTAATGAAGTGTGATACTGCTGACAGATAATCATATCAAGACATGGACTTGAGGGTGCGTATATTTAATGTAGCCGTGTCAGCATGGAGGTGGTCTGTGTCCTATTGTCTATCAGCCTAGCCTCTATTTTGGTCCTCACGTTATTCACGGCCTTTGTTTCAGCCTGTACAGTGAAAAGTGATTTCCCTCCTCTATGCAGTTGAGTGTTTGGAAGAGTGCACCCTTTTATGAGCCTCTCTTTCATCTAACGGCTCTTTCAGTTATTGAAATGCAGAATGTGCATTTCCATGCCACCCACGAGTCTGTTTGATAACCACGACCATCTATCCTTGGCAACAACTCATTACCAGCAGTTTGTAGGATGCCCGAGTATATTGGTTTGACACGATATTTGAAGACCTGTTTTTCGGTGTTGTTGTCGGTGATGTTTTCTTCTCCAAAATACCCTATTTTCTGCTTTTTAGTTAAAAACTGTTGACACCGTTTGCGATTAACATTTTATTAACTTTTCTTTTATCGTGATTCACATCTTCAATCACCACCAGTCCTTTCCCCAACGGCCATGACACCATTGTCCTTAGTTGATAGCTTAAGCAACATAGCCCATAGTGCACGGAAGCATCTATACAATATACAAATCTATACAAGTCCCATACTTTGTCCACAGTCGTTAAAGTCTTATGATTGGCCAGTGTCCTACGTTATCCTCTAAATGTTTTTTCCTCCAAAATGCTGTTGATGGCACCTTTTGAATGAAGACTTTGATACATGGAACCATTTTTTTGCATTTCAGTGACATGTTTATGTGGCGGTCCGACACTGATGCATTTGAACTGCTGCAAATAGATTTGGTGCTACTTTTTTTGCCCTCGCTCACAAACACCTTATAATGTCTTCGAATGCGCTTTGAATTTTGCAGCTTCACGTCATGGTTTTTAAAAATATGTTTAGGAATAAATAATGCAGTTTCATGATTGAATATGGCCTATTGTTAGTAAAAGAAAATGCCTATTTGAGTAGATTTTACATATGTTGTGCGCAAATAAAGCATTTTCAAGAATAAAAATGAAGTAAAATGCAAATATAAGGCACTCAGAAGGCGCCTTCAAAGACGTTGCGATTATATGTACTATTCTACACTGGTCACTAGGTGTCAGTAATGCTACTGTAATGCGCCAAAACAACAGGCTTTTGTTGTACACAATACAGGCACAATACAGGCACAATAATCCCTAACATAGGCTGCTGTTGCAGCTGGTAACCCACACCAAGCTAAAACTCAACTCTGAACCCCCGACATCACTTCCTGTCCGCACCCTCACTGAGCTCCTCTAGCACCGGCAACATACACCAGCATGAGTCTTATGTCATATTTTCGCTTATTATGTCAACTATATTTGGTAATAGGAGTGTAAAGGTGCCTGTAGGGGTGTTATTTCATGTCTAGAGGGCTCTAATAATGTTCAATCCTATTCTTAGAAGGTCATAAACAGGTTTTATGTGCTCTAACTGCGAAAATATTTAATGTATAAATAATTAATTCTACTTTGCAGAAATTCACTCATCACTTATCTGGAACCAATTAGTATTAATTAGTATTGTTTTGCATGCATATTTGTGTTTAAGCATTTATTTCGATACCCGCATCGTCCATGTAGTAGTTACTTTGTGTGTTCAACATTCTATTTTGGGTTGCACTAGACATTGTGAGCTAGACATTGGGTTGTCCTGTTGCTTTGTGATGTGTAAGGATGCATATAAAGATTTTTATGATGCAACATCTCCTGATTTTTACAGTGTGTCTGGTCTCTCCCAGCAAGCATCTCCAGCATGTGTGACGTGGATGTATCAGAGCCCACCAGTCCCACGCTCCTGGATGGCGAGTCTTCAGACCAGTACTATCATGTGGACCGTTGGCAGAAACTCCGAACAGCCGTGCGCAAACTGGATTTCTGGGAAAACTTCAGCGCTGAGCTCATCGGGAGTGGTTTCTTCTCCAAGGTCTACAAAGTATGCCTTCAAGTGTCCTCCCACACTCTTTGCCTTGCTAGCAGCCCACATGTTGGCTTTCAAAGATTGCTTTATTCCAGCCATCAGTTAGGACATTTTTACCATTCCACCATTAGCCCACTTGCTTTGGAGGGGCGCTATACTCAAATATTACTCATGAGTATCTAACAACATCCGCTCTTGCTATTTTCAAGTCTTTCCCCCAGTATGGGTGTCGCTAAAAGGTATCGCCGTAACTGTGTGCAGGTCGTTCACAGTACAAGCCACAAGGTGATGGTGGTGAAGATATACAAAAACGACGTGGACCAAGACAGTATTGTGCGTGAAATCACCCTGCTGCAGAAGCTCTCCCATCCCAATATCGTCAGGTAACAGTCACCCATTTCCACACCGCACAATTCATTACTTGGACTGGGTATCACCAGTGTTGGGCAAATGACTTCAAAAAGTCATTAGTTATCGTTTTAATCCAAAAAAAGCGATTGGATTAATAACGGAATTATTCCTTCATAACTGTAATTAGTTACCAGGGAGAGTAATTATTTCGTTACAACCCAGGCAGCTTTTACAGGTGTCTGACTATTCATGCAAATTAATATAGAAAAGCACATATGCGAGGGGAGGGGTGAGCTCCTCCTCTTGTGAGGGACAGAGATGATGAAGGGCAGACTCACATGCCTAGATGCCCAAGGCTGTTTGAGTCAGGTTATAAGTATGTGGAGGACTTGTTTTGGAGACAAGAGGCCCCTGGCCTTGAGCAGATAATCATAACAAGTCAGTGTGACATTAATATGTATCTTCGCAGACATACATATGTATGTTAGTGCGGCATGATGGGCCCACATTATTCCTCATACTTATTATGGGCCTGCAAGGAAAGCGCAGCAACCAATCTTATTATGCCTCATACTTATTATTGAAACTTTATTCTGCCGCAACTAATTCTGGATAAACTGGACAATGAATTTTTAATTCTTGTTTTTTCTCCAAAACTAGGTTGTTGCATGTCTCATTCACCATAAGTTAGTAATAATTTATCAATACAGGACGATACAGGTGAAGTGTACAGCATACATGGACCACTGTTATGTTTTTATGTTTCACTCGTAATATTTTTTCCTCAAGCGTTGAGGGTTTTTGCACTTTGTTTGGAGGACCTCGAACGCACCATAGTTGCCACAGCTTAATAAATCCACCAAATAGAAGACAAACTAGTGTGTTACTGGCGAGTAGCTATACATTTTACGTGTGTTTACATTTTAAATGTGTTTCGTAAGTGTGTGAGGTATATTTAGGGCTTGGATGAACCAAGTGAACAATGGCAATTGAAGAGAGAAGGGTGGGGGTCTGGAGCTGAATCTAATTAAATATGTGTAACACTTTAATTGTAAAGGTTGATCCAAAATTGTAGGTCAACGTCAACAAGGTTGTTTATTGATTGCCTCCAAATGAAGTTACTGTAAAATTGAAGCACACAAAATAAAACGGATTAAAATATGGTAATGGTTTAATTTATTTTGAACATGCATACAGTTTACATTGTCGAATTGTAAATTGGAACACGAAGCATTCATCATGTCACAATTCACAATTCCACATGTCCGAAAAGGAGTAGGAAGAAGCAGAGTTGATTTAATCCTACTTCCTCCCTGTATCACATCAACTGCTAATACATACTGTATGTTCACTTCCTGTATTCAACATGCACTAATTTATTATTTACATTATCATTCCATACAAACAAAGCAGTTATTATAATAATATTTCTTTAACAAAAAAAACAAAACAAACAAAAAAGTTCTTCCTTTTTCCCCCGTTTTTGTCCGGCTTCCTGTTCTGCCGTCGTTGGTGTTTGTACTGTGGGTGTCATTGAAAGCAGATACATGGGTTTCTAATTCCAGTACTTTTGTTGAGCAGGCCCTCAATGTCAAATGTTATTGAATGTAATTCTTCAACCTGCATGGTTCTTTCTTTCTGGGTTGTTCCTTGTTGTCATGGTGATATGATCTTTTATATTTATCCAGATCATTGAAGCCGTTAGTGTTTTCTATCTTCCCTTGCTTCCTCAAGTCTCATGCTTTCTTGGCAGTGTCAGTGTTGCGTTATTTTGTGATACACATGAAGTATGTTCAAAGAACAATATAGGATGGCATCATATAAAGAAAAGACAATGCAACAATGCAGAACAAAGTGATTTTCTTTCCTTGATGCTATATAATGGGAAACCCCATAGACAGGCTCACAGAATTAGCATTCACAGTCGTGATGACATTTAAACTGTTGCAAGCATTTGACAAGAGATTTTACCAGAAGAGACTTGGCATTAAAAAATCATTAGTATAATTACTTACAGGCATATATTTACTCAACTCTTAGGAAACAAAGTTATGACTGCTGGCTTCTCACTACTAGGATAAGGACGCCAGTGACATAACAAACTTTAACGAAACACGACTGCCAGGAGAAGGCAGCCCAAAAATCGAAGAGAACTGAAAATTTCTCTACTGCTACTAACCTTGGTATCTATACCAGCGATATTTGGATCGATTTGCCCACCCCTACTAGTGATCCTCAGTTTGTTGGAAAAAAGAATAAAATAGATAAACGATGTTATTTAGTAATATGATGAGGTGCTTCCACATCTTTAACCGTTCTAAGTGACCCTCTGAGGGCAAGCAGAACTGATGTGGCCCACCATGACACCCCCACGGTTTAGAGCTTCCTGTGGCCGTCGCTCCTCGCGGCAAATCAAATGAGACCTTTGCGCCTCCAAACGGTCTCTGTTACATAAGGTGTGACGTCGGCATCATGTTTGCCCAGCAACAGTAAAGGCTGTCACACTACATGACAAACATTACATATTACAAGAGAATACACAGTAATACCGAGTGAAGGTCCAAGCTCAAATCCTAAACTTGCTCAACTTGCTACAGCAGCGAACACACTACTGTACATTTTGCCCCACATTCACTAGCCTAGTGCCTCATTTAAACAATCCCCAACACATACAGCTCTGCTTTTTATTTGGACTAAACCAACTCACCTGAGAAAGTGAAAATTAATACTTTCATAGTGCTTTTACTTTAATTCCTATGAAAAATGGGTCCTTTTACCTTGATGTGTGTAATGGCTAATAGGTTTTCTATGCTCTAACTACAAAAATATTCCATTGATAAATTTTACTTTGTGGAAATTCACTTATCAGGGTCGCCTTTGGAACCAATTAATCGCGATTTTCTCTGTTCCTTTTTCCCATTTGTGTATGTTTATTTTTAGAATAAATACCTCTGCCTTCCCTACTGTACAAATAGTACATATTATGTAAGAAATGAAAAGATGACTAACTTGTATTTGGTCCTTTTCTAGATATGTGGGAATATGTGTTAAAGAAGAGAAGCTCTATCCCATTTTAGAGGTGAGTTTACATTGAACATTTTTACATTTTTGTGTTTGTGCTGTCTCACTCTTGTCTTTTTTTCAGTATGTGAATGGTGGCTGTCTGGAGGAGCTCCTCGCCAGGAAAGATGTTCCCCTGGCATGGAAAGAGAAGGTGGACCTGGCCTGTGATATCAGCAGAGGAATGATCTACCTGCACTACAAGAATATTTACCACCGAGATCTCAACTCAAAAGTAAGACCACTTCACTGTCTTAGTTATTTGTCTCCAACACCTCTGTCACCTGGTTTTCTCTCCCTAAGGGCCCTGTCACACCTTGTCGATTTAGGCAGCGCATGCCTGACGTGATCATTTTGATGGCATAGGTCCCACCCTCGAGACATATACCTCACCGTGATTGGTTCGTTCGGCCGAGGTCCCGCCCTCGAGACCATATACCTCACCGTGATTGGTTTGTTCAGCTCCGCACATGACAAGTGTCATTCATATCAAAGTTGCGGGCCACACGAATATTAATTTTTCATATTAAGACGGCCGCAAACTATCGTCCCGGGGCCGTGAGTCTGAGACCCCTGGTGTAGGCTGCATAGGCTACCACTCATGGATTTGTGACTCTAATGCATTAATAAAATTGATAAAAAAATCAAAACAAGTTGGTTCCATTCCCAGTGTCACAGTGCCCTCTACTGGTCAAGCTGCAAACTTACCTGCAAATACAATAACAACAGCATCCATCTTCACTCGCCAAGAAGACAGTTCTGTCTCAAGTATGTTGACGTATTACGACTTGTACGTAACAAATAACGTGTGTGAACGGGCGTCAACGATCGCATAACTTATTGCGCGCGGATGCGGGACGTATGAATCATATGTTGACATACTTCGAAATGTTTTGTGCATGCACAAAATTTTTGGACGACTTGGATGTACTATGACGTATGCCGGCGTGCTTCAGCGTGCTCTTAATTTATACAAAACTTAACCATAACTTATTGGACGTACGCCAGCGTATTGGCCAATTTTTTCATACGTTGGCGTAAACTGGCTAAATCGTCAAGGTGTGACAAGGCCTTCACGGAGATAACACTTGTATGTCCAACATCTACATCTGCAGGGTGCCCCTAAAGTCTGCACATAAAACATCCGCACTACAGACAAAAAAGTTTAACCTATTCATTCATTCACCAATAATACATCATTATTTTAAAAATGGTTCAAATTAAATAATTTTACAAATGAAAAAAATACAATAAAAATAAATAATGTATTTACTTATTTTATTTATTTGTACATTACATTATACCTTAATGCTATGTTATTTAAATCCATTCTCGTCTTCAGTCAAGGTGACACAAGTCCCCAAATAGCTGTCCTCGGCTATGCCTGCTGGTAACTAGCAGCTCGCAACTCAAATTTTCACTCGCAGTTCAAAGAAAAAAAAATCAGCCGAGAAAGGGCTCGCATCTAAAAAAACATTTGTTAGTTGGGACCCCCGTATGCCAAGGTGCCACTGTATAAATGACAGTTAAAAAATACCTGCGCCATATCAACTGCCACACCGGAATTTCCGTTAACTCATTATTAATGTGTTAACTTTGACAGCCCTTTGACAGCCCTATTAATAATAAGTGCCAGCAACTTATACAGTGGTTTGTACAGATAAATAAATCAATTATTATCAGCTTTTCAATAGTATTTCAATTCACCGCCCTAAGGTCACATAATTTCCACATACGCTATACTGTAATATACATAACATTACACAAAAAAGTTTGAATTAAAATTACTGAAATCATTTAAAAATAATCACAAAAAATAAACACAATATCAATCTAAATAAATACATTTAAATTAAAAAAATATATATATTTATTTACATTACAGTAATTTTAAATTCCTTTTTTATTTATCTATTTATTATTATTTTATTATTTTTTTGATCGACGCTGATGGGGTGGAGGAGGCTTTTTTCCCCACACGGGCAGTCTTTGTTCTAATTTGAGCCTCTCCACTTGCGGTCCAACTGAATTATTTAGTGCACAGGAAAGGTGCTGACATCAGAGTTACAGGTTACAGGTGAAGTGACATCAGAAGGACACGTGGATGGCACAAAAGTGATCCTATATTTCAGGTAACGCTGAGTAAATGTGCAAATGTTATTTTAACACTTGGCATGTTGGTTCCTGAATTAAAGTGACACTGCCCTCTGCTGGGAGGAAAATCACATCACATCTGTCTTTTTTTTTTTAATCAACACTTTAATGCTCATCCCCCTGCAGAACTGTCTGATCCGAGTGACGTGTCGAGGCCGGGAAGCCCTGGTGACAGACTTTGGCCTGGCCAGAGAGGTGGTGGAGTTGCCAGTCAAAGACCCAGGCAGGAAGCTCTCATTGGTGGGCTCCGCATTTTGGATGGCTCCTGAGATGCTTCGAGGGGAGCTGTACGACCGAAAGGTACTTTGAATTCATGAGACTTTATAAAATGAAGATTTAAGATACCTAAAAGATTCATATAAAGACACAATTGTTGATTTGGATGTTTCTCATCATACAGTACAAGGTGCCGAGGAAAAAATATATACTGTATGTTATAGTTATTTTAAAAAAATACACATTTAATATGTATGAATAAATACAAATACATATTTTTAATTGACTTGAGGGACACCCTGTACATACATTATAAAAGAAATCCTTAATTTAATTACTGGTAACAGTTCATTAATTTCTACTTTTATCAGTTTATACTGTAAATTACTGTATGCAATATGTCTCATTTATTAGTTTTATTATATATACGTATTATACTGCAGGGTGTCCCTACAGTCTGGACACATAGGCAAAATGCATATATTATACAGTATAATTATTAATTATATATTATAAAATAATTATATTTATATTTATAATAATATTAATATTATTATAATATAATAATATTATAATATAATAATATAATATATATATTATATATAATAATATTATAATATAATAATATAATATATATATTATATATAATAATATATTATTATATATATAATATATAATAATATAATAATATTTATAATAATATTATATTTATTATAATATAATTATATTTCTGGTTTATGTATTAATTTATTTGTTATTATTTAATTTAAATATTAGTTTAAACAAATGATTTATAGAACACTTTTCTAATGTATTCATTAATGAAATAAACTTTATATATGTATGTAGAGTATAAGATCTGTCCAGACTTCAGGGACAGCCTGTACCCTGTACGTGAGGACAGATTACTACAAAGTGTAATCACACTCCAAATATTGTATGCCAATGCCACTCATGTATGTTTTGTGTGCTCTGTATGTCAGGTGGATGTTTTCTCTTTTGGAATTGTGCTGTGTGAAATCCTGGCCAGGATTCCTGCTGACCCAGAGATACTGCCCAGAACCAAGGTATCAAGTTTACTGCTCTTTGATCGGGGTGTCACAAGACGAGACGATACACGAGTCTGGGTCTAAGAGAATGAGAAGATTTTAACATTACTTTTAAGAAGTACAATGAAAGAAAATGTAAAAAATAAATGGCAATATATTGCAACTTACTAGTTTAATTTCTATTACGTTCCACTCTTCTGCACTCTGTGTGTATGCTAGCAGCCCCGCCTCTGCCCACCGAAGAGGCTGTATAACTGACAAAAGGGCTCACTCCGTTCATTCCGTTGTTCTATGGAACAAATGTGCCAAGGTGTTGAAACCAATGCACAGAGTGAACTCTCTCTCTGCCTGTTTGTTTTCCTTGTCTCCCGCCTCCAAACACACATGCACATGGCAATATGTTGAAATTGGCAAAAAGATCAAGTTCATTTTCATCTGTGAGGTTAATTAATTGATTACGGTCCCATGCCGAGTGGCCACGAGGAATCTTGTGACGTTTTAATCTTGCGAGACCTTGTGAGACCCCTACTGTTTGTGGTTACTGTAGTTGTACACAACTTCATTAAACAACGTAAATGAATATGTTGTTCATGTCTACTTCCCCAACAGTGTCAGTCAAACCTAAGATTACTGGCATTCAGTTTTGGAAAGGCACACTTATGTTTGTTTGTATGTTTGTCATTATAAAAGGTGTACCTAAAGTCTGGACACTTAAACAAAAATGATAGATTCTGTATTATACAGTTATTTAAATATATATAAATAAATATATTATAAATACATAATTTTAATGGATGATTTGCAATATGTTTTAAATATATTTTCTATAATTATTAATTAAACTTTTCTTGTACAATGTATATTATGTGTCTAGACTTGAGGGACACAATATACATATACTGTATTATACACGAAATGCTTTGTTTCATTAATAGCTGCAATCTATTGAAAACATTAAGAATACATTTTTCAACAAATAAATAATAAAAAATCCATTCATTTTAAACATTTTTACATATATGAATACAAATAAATACATTTGAAACAAGATCATATGTATGTAAATTAATAATTAATACACAAAAATGAATTATTTTTTATAATGAACATGCTATTTCAGATGTAAACATTTAATAAATATGAAATATATATTTAATAAATGCAGTGTACTTGTATTTTAATATTTTTTACATTTAAACATTTAACACATATTAAACAAAGATTTAATAAATACATTGTATTATATTTAAATATTTTTTTATATTTTTTTACATTGTGTACACATAGTTGTATTAATATTACAATACTAAATAATAACATTATTATTATTTTAAACATTTTATAAATATTACATATATAATATGAATACAAATATATTGAATATAATCAATTACATCAAAAACAAGACATTTATTTTAGAAATTGTTACATTAAAAACTACTCACTACATAATTACGACATAAAACTTGATGGGTCAAAAATGTTTTAAAAATTCAGATTAAATAACTTGCAAAATGGAAACATTTAGTAAACATTATATACAGTACATATGAAATACAACTATTTAAAAAATACATTACATTAAAAACAATATATACCGCTCAAAAAAATTAAAGGAACACTTCGAAAACACATCAGATCTAAACTGGGGGGAAAAATGATCTTGAATATCTTTCCTGATAATAAGTGGGTGATGTATTAGTAACAAAATGATGCCACATAATTTGATAGAAATTAAAATGATCACCCTATAGAGGGGGGAAATCAAAGACACCCCAAAAATGAAAGTGACAAAAATGATGCAGCAGACTGGTCCATTTTGCCAAAATGTCATTGTAGCAACTCAAAATGATTCTCAGTAGTTTGTGTGGCCCCCACGTGCTTGTACGCATGCCTGACAACGTCGGGGCATGCTCCTAATGAGACTACAGATGGTGTCCTGGGGGATCTCCTCCCAGATCTGGACCAGGGCATCAATGAGCTCCTGGACAGTCTGAGGAGCAACCTGGCGGCGCCGGATGGACCTAAACATAATGTTCCAGAGTTGTTCTATTGGGTTTAGGTCAGGTGAACGTGGGTCTAGTCAATGGTATCAATTCCTTCATCCTCCAGGAACTACCTGCATACACTAGCCACATGAGGTCGGGCATTGTGGTGGACCAGGAGGAACCCAGGTCCCACTGCACCAGCGTAGGTTCTGACAATGGGTCCAAGGATTTCATCCCGATACCTAATAGCAGTCAGGGTGCCGTTATCTAACCTGTAGAGGTCTGTGCATCCTTCCAGGGATATGCCTCCCCAGACCATCACTGACCCACCACCAAACCGGTCATGCTGAATGATGTTGCAGGCAGCATAACGTTCTCCACGGCATCTCCAGACCCTTTCACGTCTGTCGCATGTGCTCAGGTTGAACTTCCTCTCATCAGGGAAGAGCACAGGGCACCAGTGGTGTAGTTGCCAATTCTGGTGGTCTATGGCAAATGCCAATGGAGCTCTACGGTGCTGGTCAGTGAGCACAGGGCCCACTACAGGACGTCGGGCCCTCAGATTGTTTCTGATTGTTTGGTCAGAAACATTCACACCAGTGGCCTGCTGGAGATCATTTTGTAGGGCTCTGGCAGTGCTCATCCTGTTCCTCCTTGCACAAAGGAGCAGATACCGATCCTGCTGAGGATTGAAGGACCTTCTACGGCCCTGTCCAGCTCTCCTGGAGTAACTACCTGTCTCCTGGAATCTCCTCCAAGCGTCCAGGTACCGCAGCGATGCCCTGGTCCAGATCTGGGAGGAGATCCCCCAGGACACCATCCGTAGTCTCATTAGGAGCATGCCCCGACATTGTCAGGCATGCGTACAAGCACGTGGGGGCCACACAAACTACAGAGAATCATTTTGAGTTGCTACAATGACATTTTGGCAAAATGGACCAGTGTGCTGCATCATTTTTTCACTTTCATTTTTGGGGTGTCTTTGATTTCCCCCCTCTATAGGGTGATCATTTTCATTTCTATCAAATGATGTGGCATCATTTTGTTACTAATACATCACCCACTTATTATCAGGAAAGATATTCAAGATCATTTTTCCCCCAGTTTAGATCTGATGTGTTTTCAAAATGTTCCTTTAATTTTTTTGAGCAGTGTATTTATTCATATTCATTAATGCTATACATAAACATATTTGTATGAATAATACATACAAGTTAATGCAAGTTGATGCATTAAACATGTTTCAAATGTAAACGTTGAATAAATATTACATAAATATATTGAAATGATTATATTACATTCACGACAATAATGCACTTTGTGTATTTGTTTTTGTTATATGTATATTACATTTACATACAAACACTATACTGTATATACATATGCACATACACAGTATACTGTGTATATAGATTCATGTTGTAAAAGAGGAAGTGTTGTAAGTGGTTTGCCAATAGGTTGTAGATAACAGATGTTTTATATTTTAGGACTATGGGCTGGATGAGAATGCATTCAACGAGATGCTGACCGACTGTCCTCAGCGTCTTTTACAACTGGCAGCCAGCTGTTGTATGGTAGCTCGTGTTTTTTTTTTAACCTAAATTGTGTAAAACATCTCATTCATGTAAAAAAAGGAACAGTACAAATACAGTAGTATGAAATGGTGGTACTACTCGCCCTACCCGCATAGAAACATTTTGTCCATTTGATTTCTTTGTCCCCGAGGTGGAGTCCTTCAGACGTCCAGCGTTCACAGAGTTGTTGGACCACTTAGAAGAAGTTGCAGAGAGTCTGGAACCTCCGCCAACATTTCATCTGACCACCACCTGACTTGCCTTGACCCTCAATCGCAGGAGGGACCAACCTGACGACAAACAATCACAAATATTTCAAATCAAAGTATATTAGGAGCGATGCAAATGTACTGTGGGGAAAAAGTAAGTGTTTGATGCCCCACTGATTTAGGATGAGCAGGCCATCATTTGTATGCTAACTTTATTTTAACAGATTGTAAAAAATAACATGAAATAAAGGTCATTTTTTTGATTGAAGGAAGTATTTGATCCCAACGCAAAAAGGTGACGCAGCAGCTGACACGTTGACTTTGAGGACTTTATTGTGATATCATAAAATGATATTGATGGGTCAGACTACACACCAACACTTATTGATATCTTATGATTTACTATTTAAATAATACTTAAATCTAAATAATAAATGAAAATATTATGTAATATTCTAAATATTATACCTTATATAATGGAGAAAAAAATATATATATATACAGTATACAATATGTGTGTGTGTATATGAATGAATATTTAAACTCTGCCAAAGATACACTAAGGTGTGAGGAAATTTATTTAAATGTTATCTAAATAATGAAAATATTATATAGTATTATAGATACTTATTGAAATTAATAATTTAATAAATACTTAAACTATAAAAGTTAGACTAAAGTGTGAGGGAATTTATTAAGTATTTAAATAATAGTTTAAATAATATACTGTAATAATACACTATATTAAAATACTATAAGAATACTATATTTGAGATCTAATTTTATGATAATTGCATTCATAAATATTTCAATAATATAATGGACATATATAAAGTTATTTGTTTATCTAGGAAATGAAAATCACACAAATGTTCCATTCATGCTTTCCAAACAAACAAGGATGACAGACTTTGTCTTAAATAGAAGATGTATGCGTCTGAGGATTATAAGCTTGGATAGTTTTGGATTTAAAAGGTGGAGATGACTCTGTCAACTATTTCGATGTCATGAGTGAGAGACAGGGAGGCAGGTGTAGATGGGATGGCACATGATGATCTGTTTTTATGTGCTAATATACTTTTTACACCCCAAACTCACGGCATCTTTGACATTCTCAACATGTTTGTATTATCCGTCTAAAAACATGACAAATAAAGTTTTAATATAGCATTTGCAACTAACTCTCATTTTTCGAGCAATTTTACACGTGATCATTTCTGTAAGCGCAGTGTTTGCCATGCATCCATTTATTATAGATTAGACGGTACCTGTTGGCCCTCAGCATCATGACCTCCACAACGCGGCACTAAGGTGCCCTTTGGGTGGACTTACGTGCTGTTCCTGTAGTGATTTCTGAGGGGGAGACGAGAATACATTCAAATCATTATTCATAATTCATTCACTTTCTGTGCAACTACCCACAATTCCTTCCGTTCAATCACAAATATATCAACAAGGTGATTCAAGTGTCAACATTTCAATAAGCAGTCAAACATGCTAGAAGACTCCCATTTGAATGTAATCCACAATGAGAAGATTTTGTGCGGTCCAGAACATCACATTTTCTTCACCCGTATGCGGAGGAATTAGTGGATGTGGATAAAACTTGACCTCCTTTCAAGGTCGTAGATTTTAGCTGTTCACTCAGTGACTCACTGATTTTGTCAACAGTCCACACATTTTTGTCAACACATTTCTTCCAAGTAAATTCTACAAGTACAAGCATCTCGTACCTCCAGAAAGTATCCGAGTCTGCCGACTGATCTCATCTGTCCGCTGCTTGTTACAGCTTTATATATATATATATATATATATATATATATATATATACTGTATATATATATATATATATAGATAATAAACAGCTCATGAAAGTAGCTTGTGCAGTCCACATGACGTACTCCGATACAGCAGGCGGCGTAGCTAGCGGTATGCACGCTTAAAAGCCATGATTGCGCCTCGCCATTACACTGAAGAAGAAGAAAAAAAAGAAGTCGAAGAAGAGCTTATGCATAAGAGAGTGGTAAACTATTTCCCATCTTTTTACCTGATTTACTTCGTTCACGATGTCCACCGATACTCTTCGTTGGGAAACCTTACAAGCTCTGAAAAACTCGTCAAAGGGAAAGATCACATTTGATCCCTTTTGGTCGGCGAGGGGTGAGGTGAGTCAACAAGTCTTAGCATTTTATTCAGTCCAAAATATTAAACGTATTGCATATAATGGTTCTGGTACTTTTTCAACCTGGGAAATTTATTTGAAAATAATGCCACGTTTGTTGTAAATGTTTACTTTTGTTTAATAAATGAAATAAATAAACACATTTTAGCCTAACGTAGCTTATTTAGTCGTAAATAACAAATGACTCAGTTAAACTCATGACTCTTCAAGAGTGTTGTATTTTTTTACCCTGGGAAACGAAGACAATTATTACATGAACGATGAAGGCTGAATTATGCCACAGCGTAGTCACTACGTCCTGATCCTGTAATAGCGCCGCAGCTATGTGGCTGAGCGTGTGACTTGCAGGTCTCTACCAAAACGATGGGTAGGGCCAGTGTTTTCCCTTGTGTGAGCAACCACAACCCTGGTTGACTAGCTTTGTAACGTAGTAGCAGGAAAACATTGGCGACTGAAGCACAACGCCGACATTAGCTACCAATTCGATTTAAGGTGGAATTAACTTAATATGCAGCATGACTGTTTGCCCACTGATTGTCTGTTTTATGTGACACTTATCGATGTGAAAACATTTTAGGTAAGACACTACCTTTGGCTGACAATCACTGAATCACTGGAATTTTTATTTTATTTGTGAAAATGCAATAAATGCACTTTTCTCCCATCATTTCAGCTTCTGGACCACATTCGGCCTGATCCAGTAAAAAAAACAAAAAAACACTGGACCTAGACTTCTGAAATCTGGACTGGATTAATCTACAGACCTTGAAGGTTCATCAAAAGACAGTTTCTGTTCTGGTCTAATGTGGTTTAGATGCTGAAAAAACGAGACTTGTGCCTTTTATTGCATTTTTTTCACAAGCACAATAAAGGTTTCACAAATCATAAAGTGTGTTTAAGACCTTCAGAGTCTGTAGATTAATCCAGTCCACATTTGAGAAGTCTAGTTCCAGTGGTTTTCGAACTTCCTAAAGTGGTTGAAATGCTGGAAAAAAAAGACATGGCTGGTTTTTGTTCAATGCATGGCGCAATGAATGCACTGTCCACACTTGTAAAATGATATCATGCATTTACAGACAGCTGAACAATTAGACATAAAATATAACTTTGTTTGTTCCCCTTCATTGCTATCATTCCATTTAAGGTTGAAGACTTGTATTGTTTCTATAGGATGTTTCTGTGTTGGACAGGATAGCTTTACTCTTTACTATTTCCTGTCATTCTTCAACATGTTTTGTTATTTTTGTAGGATATTTTGGCAGGTTATAAAGACTCGCTCAGCCTGTCTTCTCAGTCTGGAGTCATCCTGCAACAACTCACCTCCCAGTCCCCTCAGAAGTTTGCAGGTTTGAGCTTTAGCTCTGGTCTTTCCAGTCCCGGACTCTCTGCCTCAGATTGCTCCACTGGATCAAGTGGTGACACCACTGGCAAGAACGACACAGTCACTGCAGCACAAGAAGAGGCAAGTCACGTCCCCACTTCTCACAATCAAGTACACAAAACACAAATGAAATCAGATTGCAGTGTAGTTTACAGCGTTGGGGTGGTGGCTCATCCACACAAACACGCGCTCAGCATAGCCGCGTACAATGCCATTGCTCCTCTACAGTTACATTTGGGCTGCACTTTGCTCCAATTTGGATTCATAACCGGAAAATAATGCATATTTTTAAAATTCTTCTTGCGTCTCTACCACAGGACAGTTTCAAGCACAGCTCCAAATCACATAGGTCAGCTACGCTGTGCACGCACATGTGTGCGCATGTGGATGCTGCCCCCCCCCCCCAAAAGCTGTAAACCGAGAGGAAAGACTGTTTTGCAAATGTTGTTGGCGCACACGTGGATGTGAAGTGATGTGATGCTCCTCTTTTGAATTCTTGCCTCTGTTCTTTCCTCACGTCAGATTGAAAGTCATAACGAGAAGGATTCGGAGGAAGTCAGGAGTCCCTCGTCCCCGCCAGCCATATCCTTGCTCTCTCCTGAAGCCATGGCAACGACTGGAAGCATCCTCCAGATAGAGGAGTCATACCGTAGAAAAGCACGGGTCAGAGCGATGAGCAAATCTTGACTTTTTCTAACTTTAAGACTGAATGTGAACGTTGTATGTTATGTTTTTGTGGAATAGAGGGCTTTCAGAGTGCATCAAGAGCTCCATGAGGAGATGGTAGCGCAGGTGGTTCGCGGTCAGAACGAGCAGCTGAAACGCTTTGAAGAGCGCATGGAGTTGAAGCAGAGGCAGGAGTACCAGAGCATGATGGATATGATGGACAGAGAGTGAGATGACTAACATATATACTGGGCAGTAGGGGGGTGACTTTCCTGTTGATGTTTTTTTGTTACATTACTGTGCCGTAGGACAAAAGAGAGCATTGGTCGTCAAGAAAAGCTGAAAGAAGAGCATCGCCACAGATTGAAGGTATTGGTACAAGCCAAGCACACCGTCATCCGCTTGGAAACGCCTGGCAAATGTTTGATGACTTGTCCTACTGTTCCAAAGATCCTCAACCTCCGTCTGAGGGAAGCAGAGCAGCAGCGCCTGAGGGAGGCAGAGCTGGAGCGACAGCGGCAGGTTGAAGGCAAAGAGAGACTGCGTAACCTCAACTCCATTCAAGAGGAGATCCTGCAGCTCAACCAGCTGCTGGAGCCCTCCACCCAGACCCAGACCACCGTCCCTTCAGCCAGTGTTGGCACGTACAGCACCCGTGGGAACCAACTGTGCTCCCAGGTGTCTGAGGTGGTTCGAAAGACGACAGACGTGAGTGTAATATTTGGTTGATGTTTTTATTCTTCGATCAAATCACACTACATGCATCTCAAAATGCATTATTTTAAACGTGAAACTTAGGGAGTGCTCACTCTAGGGCAGTCGTTCTGTGCTTGGGCCCACTCAACACCTAAAGCACTGAACGATCGACTCATGTGAGGCCCGACACGATTCCATCCACATGCAGGTACGCAACATAGCAAAGTCAAAGAACGGCAGTATTGATATCACTCACAGCAGTTTATTTCATGATAACCAACACAATTCCTTACATAAATAAAACATAAGAATCAGGATGATCCGAAAGTGATACTGACAACACAACGTTCACCTGTGACTCGTTTATGTCATGAATTCATGAACTCCTCTCACAAATGATTGACAGCGGCATTCTTATCCACAATAAATAATAACGACTCCAAAACAAGGGTCAAAATAGTCCACATTTACAGTAATCCCGTGCCAGTTCATGCTTCAAATTTTGCGTCTTCACTCTATCACGTTTTTTCAAAATATATTAATTGATAAATCATGCTGTTTTGTGGTTAAATACGACTTATATTTAGTCAAAAATGTACACAGTCAAGCAAAATGTATTATTTTTGCCAAAATTAATTTCATTTGCATTTCAAGCATAAAATGTCTAAATGAAGTAAAATACAAATACAAGGCATTCAAAAGACTCGTTCAAAGATGTTGTAATGATATGTAGTATTCTACACTGGGCACTAGGTGTCAGTAATGTTACTGTAATGTTGGGCATGACCCACAAGCACCAGACTTGATCACCGGAACAACAGGCTCTTATTGCAGGTTTGAATGATCTCACAAGAGGCACAATAATCCCTAACATAGTCTATTGTTGCAGCCGTAAACCTCGCTATGCTAAAACTTAACTCTGAACACCTAACGTCACTTCCTGTCTGCACCACCAGTACACATTTCAAGCAACACACACAAGCACGGGTCTTATTTATGTCTTAAATGATTGCTGATTTTTTTTTTTATTATGTCTACTATATTGTGGAATAGGAGTGTGAAGGGGAATTTTGGGGTGTTATTTCATGTCTAGAGGTCTCTAATAATGTTAAAAAAACATATTCAGAAGGTCGTAAAGATGTTTTCTGCACTCTAACTACCAAAATATTCCATTTATAAATAAGGAATCCTACTTGCAGAAATTCACTTATCACATTCAGGTCTGGAACCATTTAACAGTGGTAAACGAGGGACTACTATAAAAGAATTTGTAGTTATACAGCAGAATGGAACCCATCATTTCATTAATGCAATCGCCCCTCTTGCAAGTAATTCATGACAGAGGCAACATTTTAGAAAATGAATATTACTTTAATGAGGATTGAAACTGGTTTGAATACTGGCTATTAGCAGTCAGTTCCGGGTATCAGGTCAGGACAGCAGTTATATGTTCAGGTGATTGCAGGATGGGAAGAGAATGTCCAGATCCAGATTTATAGTTGAACTTCTTCTGTAATCGTTATTGTGTGTGTGTTTTTTGTTTTTTTTTCTATGGACACACACTACCAATGAAACATAATGAGGTACACATTATGGCTATAACACCGTGGTGCTGCATTGATTCCTTTACGTTCCCCTCTAGTGTCGTAATCAAGAGCTACATGGAACAACACATTAACTTAAATGAAGAAGACTATGGGTACTACTGAGATATTCTTATCTACAGCTGCCCCTAAATTTGATGTGTGAATTTGACCATCAGGTGTCGGCATTGTCTGAGGTAGAGCTGACAGCTCGATGAGATGAACTAGAAGAGTGTAGTTTTGGTCGTTTACTTGAATTACTGTACATCTGTCCTTACTCGGCCGTCGGCTCCAGGAATGGCAGTCTTGACAGTGCCTACTTGCCAGTGGGTTTACTGATCCATGATAGGAATGACTGTGCCCATTCTTTTTGCTCTGCCATTTCTGTGGGGTTTGTAAGCGCTGGATGTTGTGCTTCCAGAAGTGATCTACTAAAACTTACGAATGACGCCACCTTTTCCGACTCAGCAATTCTGCCTCAGCATTTGAGGGAGTGGTCGCCCCAACAAGGAGCTGGGCGTGATAACCCAAGGAGGAGACATAGGAGACATAACCCAAGGGCCTTCATTTGAGGATGCCCTTTATTTCAATCAGGGCCATCATTAACATGTCCTTTGGCACCGTCTCAGCACCCAGCGTGGTACGGAGGGCGTTCGTTGCATATGTCACTTCTCGTTCCCATGAACCATAAAGTGTGGAGTGTTAGGTGGATTGAAACGGAAACAAATCTGTTGCAGCTGCTGCCACAAATGCACAGTAGTGATGGGAAACACAATTTCTTTTACTACTCGAGTTCTTATCAGTCACTCACTGAAGCTTTTTGAGGCAAATGCCACAGCCGACACACACAATGTGGGAACATTTCGGTTTTAAACAGAATGAACATGGTGAGCGCACGAACACAGACGACCGACACGGACAGTTTTCTTAAGTTGGGGGGGGGGGGCTACCGATGTAGGTGCCTTGGCCAGCGGAGCCTTCGTCCCAACAGTCAACGCTTACTGAGGCGTTTGGCCGGCAATATAAACAATACAGTGCAAAATGGTGCACTCTCACAACCAGTGTCGCTGGCTACATCGCAAAAACATGCATACAGGCAGCTTCTGTGTCAAGCTAATGTCTCACACAGGTACACCGTACACTATACTTGAGTACCATCTAGTGGTTCAAATGTATAGTATACCTCATGACAATTATTGGAAAAATTGTCAAAACAATTTTTTTTCGATTTAAAATTGGTTATCGAGGATAATTTGTAGCACAATTATGGACCAGCAAAATTTGTTATCGTGATAGGCCTATCTGTCAGAGTAAGGGTTGCACATTTAATTCAGTTTTTAAAAAAAAAAAACAACAAGCAAGCAAGTTTTGACTGGTGCAGCTCTAATGTGTGAGCGGGGCCAGGAGAGGTCCCGCCCAGTACGAATGTAGTAGTGTGAGTTAGGGATGCACCAACGCACATATTTTCGCTTCTGATCTGATCCCAATACCTGAATTTGGATATCAGCCAGTACCAATACTATCCCGATACCAGGGCTCTTTTTGGTTTAATATTGTTATTATTATTATTATTGTTGTTGTAGCATCTACAGACACTACAAAAATGACAAGGATGTGCTCGATCAAAAATCGCTTTATTGAATAAAACGGGTTAGTGTCGGAATATCTGTCAAAGTAGCAGAAGAATATGAACGAACGTAGATGTCTCCACACATGCAGCACCGCACGCATTCACGGCTTCAGTGACGGTCTGACAACACAGAACTCATCATTCTACATTATCATTAATTCTGGTTTGATATGAGACTGTAATAAACTCCTCTCTGCAGGCAAGTATGATTTTGTAGCCAGCAAAAAGTTGTGTAGTGTTAGGAATTTGTGATGTCTGACTGTTTTGTGTGGCCGTGAACGCGTCTGGCAGAGCGCTTGTGTGTGTGTGTGTCTGTGTGGATGGCTGATGACCTGCTGATTGTTCCAGTGTAAAAGGTGTTGAGGACTTGAGCTTTGAGGAAGTGTGGAGTGTCTGACTCGTCTTACTTTTTGACGGCATCTTTACAGGGACAGTATCCCAGCGTGGAAGACATGACCGTGGCAGAGCGGGCCCTCCATGAAATGAGGACACTGATCCGCTTGATGCAAGAGGAAGCCGCCAAAGCTCAGGAGGAGAAGAAGAAGAAAGAGCTAGAGGAGGAAGAGTCCTGCAGGAAGCTGTCTGAGCTGAAGACTCAACAGCAAGCCCAAGAGAAGGCAGAGCTGTCTGCTAAAGAGAAAGCACATAAGCAAGGTACACTCACAATTCTTCCCAAAAACATATCCATTTTTGACATGATTCCCATTCGAGCATGCTGCTTTCCTGCTTTACTATCTGAAAACCTTGTTCAGCGAAGTTCCGCGATCATGCATCATAGAGTTTCTTAAAGAAATAAATCTTTTTATTAGATTTTAGATAATGGAAACAGGACCCTTTGGCAGGCCATTTTATTCAGTATCTAGTCTTACAGAGGAGACTTTAAGCCGCCATCCCGTATAAAGAAAAGCCACACCATTTGAACATTAAAGAACCTACCGTACTTCTCTGTTCGAAAAGAGTAGGGAATTTTTCCCGGTAAAGTAGATCAGTTTCTATCTTACAAGCTCTACTCCCTAATTAAATTGATAGATTACACTCCCGAGAAACAGGTTTTGTCATTAATAACGTCACATATTAAGGTCCAGACACTTACATAACACTTTGTGTTGATAGTGTCGTTAAACTTTAATCAATTAATCAATCAATCCTGCTTCACTAATGCATGGCTGCGCTTGTGTGCACTTACTGTCTTAAAGGCAGATATCAATTGTTGTTGCTTGACTTTAGTTGTGTGAAATGATCCTATCAAGTGTGAGATGAGTGTTTGACCTTCATGTCCTCCAACAGGGCTGCAGAACAACGCTGAAGACACAACGTTGAAATGGTACGATGAGTTGCAGGAGTCTCTTATTCAGTGCGCTCAATCCATAGAAAAGCTCGCCTCCTCAAAGGATGTCCAGGTTGGTTTGTGCACTTTCTCATCAAGATGACGTGAACCACGCCACTGTCTGAGTCATCTCTAGGACTGTGACACTCTGCTCACGAGATGAGATTTTAACATTACTTTTAAGAAAGTACAGTGACAAAATATATGACTTCACAGACTTAAAAAATATATATATATATTTAACTAATTCACAAAACATGGTGCATTTTGGAATATTTTACAACTTTTCAGGAGCACAACTCCCTACTTTCTGAGAAGTATGCATTACTCACACATTACTGGGGGGTTTTTTGTGTTTAAGCATAAAAATCGTATTTATTCATGGGCTAATACTAGGGTTGGAAGTAGTTGAATAATCTGAAGGTTGTCGTTTTGAGTACTTGGTTAGTCCCTAAACAAGGGGTCGGGTCATGGATACGTCCCTAAAAAAACAAAAATAAAACTATTTTAAATGAACAGTTTCATTCTGAAAGGACATGTTCCTTCGCCTTCACTGCCAATGATGCTGAGTTGGCTACATCTTGCTTTAATTTCACATATACGGGAATGAGTCAAAAATGTCTCGATATTTTAGTGTTTTTCAAACTATTTCAGAGTAGGCCTACACATGCACTCTGAACTTAGTTGAATTATGTAGTTGTAACAGGTCAAATTGGAAAAAAAAAATAATAATAATTTTTGAAAGTTTATAAGTTGTGTAATGTTTTGCAGCTCCAGACTATTTTTCTTTGCTGGAAGAGCAGGCAAAATGGCTCTTTTGATGCTAAAGGTTCATTTATCGTGTGATTTATTGGTTATCGTTCCAGGCCGAGAGTCTGCAAGACAGTTTTTTCTGAATGAGAAATCTCATCGCGTTTTAATCTCACGAGATCTCCGAACACGAGATCTTGTCACACCCCTAGTCATCAACATGTCCATCTTTCTGTCTATGTTTGTGTATGTGTGTGTGTGTGTGTGTGTGTGTATGCATGCGTGTGCAGACACAGAGATTGAAGTTGGACCTCCAGAAAGCCTCCATGATCCCCATCAGTCAAATTTCCTTCAATTCTGGATCTCATCTACGAGGAATCTTTGAAAAGCTGGACAAGCTGCTCTCTGGTCAGGCGGTGGTGTCTGGGGGCAAGTCAGTGTCCACATCGCAGCATCCACAGGGCCTGGACTTTGTGTATTACAAAATGGCTGAGAAGTTTGTGGTGAGTACTACATCCCCACACCCATCTGTTAACAGCAGAAGATGGCAAGGTCATGCGGCACCTCGGGATTTCTTGTTGTAGAAACAAGGTGAGGAGGAGGTGGCGGCTCATCACGAAGCAGCCTTCCCCATCGGTGTGGTGGCGTCGGGTATCTGGGAGCTGCACCCCCGACTGGGCGACCTCATACTCGGCCACCTGCACAAAAAATGTCCGTACACGGTTCCACACTATCCTAGGATGAAGGACGGCACGTCTGTGGAGGAATATCAGAGGTGAGTGAGACAAAGGGAGCTGTGAAAGTCAGAGGGAGGATGCCTTTAATAGCCAGTGGCTTTTTCACTCCACAGAATTCTTGGTTTCCGCGTGGATGACTCTGGGGTTGAAGGTCAAGATAGTTTCCTAAAAAGGATGTCTGGCATGATCCGCCTCTATGCTGCCGTGATCCAACTGAGGTGGCCGTTTGACTCCAAGCAGGGGGTAGGAAGTGTTTGACTTCTTGTGTGCTGAGTAATGCCTTTGGAAGGATTGGAAAAGTCAATGCATGATGCTTGGTGCTCGTTAACACTGGCATCTGTCTTTCAAAACTCTTTGTCTTCTTTTCCTCAGTGGAACAAAACACTGACAATTGCTTGTTGTGCTTTCAGTGGTCTCGTCATGGTCTGAACAACGGCTGGCGCTGGTTGGCTCAGATGCTCAACATGGAGCCCATTGCTGACATCACAGCGACGCTGTTGTTTGACTTTCTTGAGGTGCGTCCTACTTGGAATGTGGAAAACAGAAGCCTCAATGACTTCTTTGGGCCTTTGACTTGTCTACTCTGAGCAAATGCTGAAACACACACACAGCCCTTTTCCACTGTGGCTGGTTCCAGGTAGGTTCCCCAGCTTTTCTTTTCCATGATGGAGGCGCCTCAGGGATGCCGAGCTAGAGCCCTTTTTCCTGCTTCTTACTTGGCTCCAAAAGCTTGCTGGGTTGAGTGTTGAAGCGTTTGCATCATGAAGTAGGGGAGGAGTTAACTCCGCCTCCCAACGAAGCCATTACCAGCAGTGAAGTTGTGTGTAGAGGAAAAGGGGTAACAGGTGTGTGAATGTCCACGCTTTATTGTGTGTCTGTGTGTGTGTACTCCTTCAGGTTTGTGGTCATGCTTTGTTGAAGAGCTATCAGGGCCAGTTCTGGAAACTCCTCCTGCTTCTGAAAGAGCAATATTTGGCCAGGTACACACTCACGCACCACTTGCTTAGCAGCCATGGTCAGGAACACTCCTTACTTGCATATGATGACCCGCGTGTGTGTGTGTGTGTGTTCCAGGATTGAAGCTGTAACAAGCAGTGGACAGATGGGATCAGTCTGCAGACTCAGACACTTTCTGGAGGTACGAGATGCTTGTAGAACTAATTACTCCAAGAGAATTGAGAGAATGCAGATCACCACCAATACCTTTCATTTTGTTGACCTATAAAATCTATCTACAATCTATCACCTTGAAAGGAGGTCGAATTTTTTCCACATCAGCAGTGATGTTCTGGACCGCACAAGATATTCTATATATTCTAATAAGATTTAATAAATATGAAATGAGTATTTGATTAGTTGCTGATTTTGTGTGTTTATCACAATGCACTTAATTTCTCTACGTGTCAAAGGTACAATGCATTCTAGAGGTCACGGGAGGACCTCATATCAGCTGAGGAAAAAATACAAACATTTACTTTCAACCACAGTAGCATCTCTTTTAACTGTGGTAAATCAATCCTGTTCATCCCATCTAAAGGGTACCGGCCAACAAGAAAAAACAAACACATAGTCTGTCCCTACAACACAAAACAGTTTAAACCCACAATATTTCCTCCTCGATCCTCGAATGTCCCGAAGTCGCGGATGTATTGTACAGCACCCCAATACTTTTGAGTTCAAGACAGTCCGAGATTCACCACACGTGCACCTCTGCAGTCCTCCTGGTTTCCATTCCATCCCAGTACTCTGAGGAAAAAGTTAATCCTGTTATTTGGACCAGAAAGGGCAGGATGCTGAACATACAGGAAGAGGGTGGTGTGGAAGCAGGGTTCTTTTAAGAGCAGCTTTAGATACTCCAATAGAAAGTTGCCATTTTAGAAAGCACCCTCAATGGAGAGGATGTGTAGCGATGGAGTCAAGGGCTGTGGCTTTGGCCAAGTATTCAGGGCTGGCTTGCGACTACGAAATGACAGTTCACTACGACACCACCTTTCTCCCACATACTATGCTGTCCTTCCATCCCTTCCTAAAAGATTCAATCATTTAGCCTCTAACAAATAAACAAGACACAGCCACTTTGGTTTCAGGCGGGTCCATGACCATCATTACATCTGAAGGGGATGCTAACGAAGGTGATACCACCCAAACGACCGCCACAGGATACGCAATTGTATCCTAATTGCTAAAGAGCTAAACCATTCCTGTCTGGACTTGCCTCCTCCTTTGGAGGATAAATAGATTGGATCTTGCACCAAGTTCTTAGACTACAGCTGTCCTATCTGGTCTGACTTGTGTGTGTCCCACCTAGTTTTTGAGCATAAACTGATGAAGCCTGCACATTCAAATCACACATCGTAAGCACATCGCATACACATGACTGTGTATTTATGTCCATTATTGAAATATCGATACTTGAATGACATTACTGATATTTATGCGATTGAATGGAAGGCATTGTGGCTGATGTAGTGAAAGGTGGTTCCACAGAAAGTGAATGAATAATACAAATCGTGAATAATAAATTGACTGTTTTCTTCTCTCCCACACAGAAATCACTGCAGGAACGGCACATAAGTCCACCCAAAGGCCAGCTTAGTGTCGCGTTCTGGCGGTCATGATGCTTGAGAGAAAGCTTTGGATAATCAGGCTGCATGGACTCTGCATCTTTCTCCTGCAGTGAAAGACACTAATGAATTCAATGGAATCATGTTTAAGTGTTTTATTGCAACTCCAGAGCTGAAGCTCCATAACATGACTGTGAACATAACACAGCAATGGCTATCTCGTACTTAAACTTGAACATTTAAAGCAGTGGTCTTTTACCGTGGATGCCGTTTTTTTTCCACAGCGAAGGTCCGAATCTTATTTTGCCTTAAATTGCATCAAACGGTCTAACTCATACGAACATCAAATGTAATGAAACCTTGCTTATCACCCTTAACACAATTATTTTGGCACCTCAATTGCAGTTAAAGAAAACTGCACTGGTTTCTCTAAAGCAGGGGTCACCAACACAGTGCCCGCGGGCACCAGGTAGCCCCCCACGACCAAATGAGGCGCCTGCTTTTCATTCAGGTTTTCAATTAGTAATGTGAGAACACTAGAAAGAAATGTATTCAGAAACATAAAATGTGAGTTGTGGATACTAGCATTTTGTGAATGAAAACAAGCATATTTGATTTGTTTGGGTTAAAATAAGGTAAGAAAATCCATCCATCCATCCATTTTCTATACCGCTTCTCCTCCTCATTAGGGTTGCGGGGGCATGCTGGAGCCTATCCCAGCTGACTTCGGGCAACAGTTTCTACAAAAATGAGTAGCTCGTGGCCATTTTCATTTTCTAAAGGTAGCTCTCGCAAGAAAAAAAAGTTGGTGACCCCTGCTCTAAAGTGTCTCTTTAGCAGGATATCTGCAACAGTACAATCTCTTAAAGTTTCACATTTTCTTGTTATTGCTGTAGCTGACATTGGGATTTGCCCGAATTTGTCACACAATTCCTCTTTCTCTTTACCTTTTGAGTAAGATCTCTGCAGCTGCAGCCCTCCTTCCTTCCCAACTCCCCCGTCAGTGAAAGACGTTTTGTGCTGCTCCAATATCCATACAATCCTTAGTGACGACACATTAGCACGTCACTGTGCTATGAATGAATGTGCTACGACTGTCGTAGATTTTCCATAGGGGGGTCCGCGCGCTCACATCAGACTTGGGTGGACACTTCCCCTCCAATGATGAGTGTTTTGTCAAGTTTGGCGCTGGATTCCGGAATATATTGGTCTGTCCGTTCACTTTTAAATGTTCGCTTTTCTTTGTCAACTTTTCGTTTGAGCAAGGTTCTCATTTGAAGATTAAGCAGCATAGAAAATAGATGGATGGTTCGAATTCGCTCGGCAAGTAAGCAAATGATTTCATTGGCTCATTTTGAGGCACGTAACCGTAATAACTGAAGTAATCACGCCCGCATTCAGCCGCTGCGATCGGTCTGCGAGCATGATTTTATGTTATTATGCTTCCCGTTCACTTTAATTGGTCACAAGTCGGTAAAGGGCCATCACTGGGTCCGGATCCGGACGGAGGTCTGTCATTTGTTCCTGGTAGTTCCTGGCAGAGACTCGACTTTCACTGACTCACGGGTGCTCAATGAAGATTAGAATTTCACTGAATCAGGGATGCTCATGCATGTTAGGTTAATTGGAGACCTTTGAAATTGACAATTGGAATTGTCCTTAGGTATGAATGTGAGTGTGAATGGTTGTTTGTCTATATGTGCCCTGCCAATATACAATATACTCCATATTTATCTATTGATTATACAATAGTGTAGTATATTAGTATATATTATTGAGACTCTAGGTGTTGTAATATCTTGTTTTAGAAGTACAGTACATACGAGAGGGAATGTCAAGCTAGCATCCACTCAGCATTCCTGGCCACGCAGCCTTCTTGGAAATATGGAGTTGTGAGTTATCGATGTGCTCCTAGGGAAGCGCTTTCACTTCAAACTAATAAAATCAAAGTATTTAAACAATGTATTGTAGTTCTGTTGGTGGAGCCAAACCAACTGATACCAAGTGATACTAATATTTACACCAGGGCTGTCCAGGTCCAGCTCGTTTTTTTATTGGCACATTGTAAAATTAAAATAAAATCAATATAACTTTTTTAAGAGCGAAAAGGCATAATGTAAAATGATTATATTTGGTTTTTTTTTTAAACTTATTTAAAAAATAAAATTTTAAAAATTAAAAACCTACAGCAAAAATGAAAAAAGAAAGAAAAGAGAAATGCAGTCTGTTTTCTCTCTAAATCTACGATCTATACTGTCTTATTAAGTCTTTTTTCCCTCTACAAAAAAAAAAAAAAAGTATTTAGCAATATGCAAAATTCCTTTGTGGAAAAAGTATGGACACGCCTTCTCTACTCGAATGAGACATTGTTGTCTTCAAGCAGCAGAAGCATTGCCTTTCTAAATTACATTTCTCCATATACCTTCACATATGACAAATATACAATATATTTAATTCGAATTTACAGTACAATAAGGTGTCCTTAAAGTCTGATATAATAATATACATACAGGATACAAAAGAGTTTAATTTCATTATTAATGCATAAATAATCAAAACCTTTTAACGCCACAAGATGGCAGTATCATGAGGTGTCAGCATCCACCATTTTCTTGTATTGTGTCTTATATTGGGTGATGTGAGCGTAAAGGTGATTATACGGGTGTTATTTCATGTCTATAGGGCTGTAATAATGATTTTAAAAAACACATTTAGAAGGTTATAAACACGTTTTTATGCTAACTATGAAAATATCCAATTTATAAATAAGGAATCCTACTGGTCTTTAACCAATCAACCGCGATGAACGAGGGATTACTTGTATATGCGTTAGCGTCCAGAAAGAAGGTGACATGCTGTATAATTCTATGGAATAAATGAGTCCAGAATTTGTCAACATAGTATTTTAAACAAGAATATCAACATGAAGAAGTATTAAGTGTTCACATACAATCAAGGGTAAAAAAAATACGTCCAATTGTATTCTAAAATCTAACCAACAAAGTCATGAAGCATCGGAACGGTTGCACACATAAGAAGACATGATATTGATTTGACACTGATGCAGTGGCGGAGCTACGGGGTAACCCAGTCACTTTCCGGTCCACCCCCACGGCTGGGGGACAGTTTTGACAAACGCGGCTCTCCAGTGAGGAACATTAGTTCAGCCGAACCGCCGTTTCCGCTTGGACGCATTTCACTGCAGCACACAACTTTCCGTGTGGACGAGTTGTCAATAAAACCGCTTCTTGCATGAACTGCAAGCGTAGGTAAGTTTTCCATGATTACTTTGATCGGTTCCGGTCAAGTTCTCTTACTATGTTGACTTTGACTTCAATTTCAATTTCAATGAAGCGCGATTCAGCACATGAATATGTTAATAATGGTAGCTCTCTGTATCAGCACGAGTGGGCATGTAAAGGTCAGAGTTAAAACAGGAGCCACTTCCGTATTTGGCCGCCATGATGGGGAGCAGAATCCAGAATCTATGCATTTAAAACATGTCCTCAGCACACTGCTCAGCTATTAATTGCTCTTGTAGACGATCGAACAGCAGGCGGAGCTACGGGGTAGCCGGTGGTGGCTGTGGCCACCCTTCAATTCAGGCTTCAACGCGTTACCACGCCGTAACGGTCTCATGTTGGCCACACAAATGAAACATTTCTGGCTCCGCCACTGCACAGGTGACATCCGTTTTCCATGTGACGTTGCACAAAATACATCAAATACACGCTAACATGATTTCCTTGAACAGCACAACACATATTTTGCGCCACAGCGGATCAACAGCCTTCAAATATTGTATTTATTGACAGTGACTTCATCCATACGGCGCCCGTGCAGGCGTCATTGCTCGTCACGCCTGAAGTCCCTTGACGTGATAACTGCACGAGTACACGCAACACGGAAACACCGTGGCCAAATTCATACACGTTTTTTTTTTGTTCGTAACAAATTGTACAACAATGTGTTATTCTCTGATATATTATTTTAACAGTACTACAGGAAAACACCTTTACTGTGTTGTGCTCTGAAACATTTCACAAAAGAGCACGATAAAGTGGGAAAAAGAAGTATTTGATCCCCTGCTGCTTACAAAGACACGGACAGCACGCTAGCTTTATTTGAACAGGAAGAGACACCATGTAAAAACTAACTTTAAATCAACTATAGAAAGCATGGGAGGTTTCTCAGTGTTACCTCAAAACTAGACTCCTTGCTTTTGACATGGCTGATTTATCACGTTTTGGCACAAATCTAAGCAAAGCATCTTGGAAGACTTTCCCATGACATATGATGTGCACACACACACACATGAAGTAAAGTAGGTGGAAGTAGATGGGGTCATTATACTGTATATGCTGCCCTGGTGTACTCAGTCACCTGGGATAGACTCCAGCTGTAGAGTATGTATTATTATGTATTGTCACACCATCTCAGCAATATAAACATCACTTGCTCAGGTTGACGCTACACATGTTGCACAATAAAAGCAGCAGTTATGCTACATCAAACTGTTACTTATACGTACTTTTGAACACATTTAAACGGTCTATTGTCGTCAGAGGTGCAGCTGAGGCGTCTTGTCGGGGTAATAATGGAAATAACCAAAGAAGAATGTGTTGAAATGTATGGTGGGACTGTGTAGCAAACAGAAATGATAGCAGAGTGGAATCAGAGCGTTTTTCGGCCAGGGGTGTACACAGTACGGGCCAGGGTTCATTTTTGGCCCACAGCTAATTTTCTGCATATTTAGAAAATGTGATAAATTCATTATTAATAAAAAATATTATTATATACTGTGCTACAATCAAGCCTCATTTTTTGTACAATTCAGTTTTCATCTAAAATTTTCGCAGAAATTCTGTTTTTTTTTTTTTTTTTTGATGACTTGGTTTTTGTCGAAACTGTTCACAGAAATGTTGTTTGTTTTGTCAATTGTATGATTGGGCTATTGTCGAAAATTTTCCCCAAAAAATTAGCCTTTTTGAATGATTTGGTTTTTGTTGAACATTTTTGCAACGATTTTTTCTTGGTTTTCGCATGATTCAGTCTTTGTCGAAAATATTTGCTAAAATATTTTGGTACCCTGTCTAGGATTTTGTATGATTTTGCTACGTTTTTGCTAAAAATGTTCACTAAACTTTAGTCCTGGTTTTCATACATTGTCTTGGTTTTTGTATGATTCGATTTTTGTTGAACATTTTTGCTCAAATATTGTCTTGGTTTTCATATGATTCAGTTATTGTTGAAAATTGTCACCAAAATGTTGTCTAGCTTTTTGTACATTGTCTCGTTTTTTGTCTGATTAGGGTTTTGTCAAAAATGTTTGCTAAAATTTTGTCTCGGTTTTTGCATAATTAGATTTTCGCCAAAATTCTTCACAAAAATATTTTCCTAGTTTTCGTACACTATCTCAGTTTTTGTGTGGTTCGGTCGATGGCAAAAATTGTCGCTAAAATGTTGTCTAGCTTTTCGTACATGGTCTCGGTTTTTGTCTGATTAGGTTTTTGTCAAAAAATGTTCGATAAAATTTTGTCTCGGTTTTTGCATCACTCGATTTTCACGAAAATTCTTCACAAAAATATTTTCCTAATTTTCGTACACTGTCTCGGTTTTTGTGTGGTTCGTTCGATGCCGAAAATGTTCACAAAAAGTTTGTCTCGGTTTTGGTGTGATTTCGTTTTGAAGCTTTCGCCAACGTTTTTCCCTGGTTTTCATGCATTGTCTGGGTTTTCAGACGATTCGGTTTTCATCCAACAGTGGCCGAGCAAAGCATCCTACGTGTTGCTGACTCACTGTCCGCCCACTTTATAATGAGCACAGTTGCAAAATAATTCGCCACGGGGCCAAAAGAAAGAGCGGCAACAATTAGGTAAAGAAGGCGAGAAACGCTATTGAATTCAATGTCGTCGGGGTGGACGGGAAGTCCGCATCAACAACACGTTCCATCCTGTCCCCCAAAAGTGGACACCCCTGCTCTACCTTCTACCTACGGAGTTACTGACAAGCACATTCTGACACCTGAACATGCAAACGCACACAAAAACGACCTGCGAGCCAACCGCTCAAGAAAGAAGAGTTTGTGCTGACTCAGCGGGGTCAAACGTGTCACGCTACACGGCATGCGAGTGCTTGGTTATACGAACAGACGCCATCTCCTCCTCTCACGTGTGACCGGCGTAGCAGATGGATCCAAATATGGATCGATATCTTCTTGTCTTCCACAAATAGGAGTGTGTTTGTTGTTGTTGTGGGTACTCATACTTGTTGTTTTATTCATATGTTCTTATAGTGACTTTTTGCAACTATGGACTATTATTCTCAAACAATTGTACATCATAAAAAGTACTAATTGTATTATTTTGTTGATATTGTTACAATGTCTTATATTGGTGTATTTATTTTGTTGTTCACAAACACATTGTTGATCAAAATCTTTTTTTTTGTTTGCCTAAAATGTTTTACTGTGATTATCGTCACGATCAACAAATTATTATCACAAAATCATTCAATGACCTTGTACAGTCTCATAATTGGTATGCGTATCGGTATGATACTGGCTCTGTATCGGATCCATACCAACATTTGCAGTACCGCCCGTCCCACCGTGGCCTTCACTTGTGGTCACCGGCAGGGGGGGTTTCAAGGTGTGAGGCGCAGAAGACTTTAGGGGACGTGAGGCAGCTTGAGAAAAATGAAAAAAAAAAAAACAAAACGTCCCCTGCTAAGCTAACTTGAATATAATCCGTTTTTTTTGTTCCGATGGTGAGTAAACAAAGCAAAAAAAAACGCCACAAAATATGCTTCACACAAACTGTCACACTTTAAAAAAACCCTGATCCACAGTATGCTATGCTATGCTATGCTATGCTATGCTATGCTATGCTATACTATGCATCTAATTCTCAAACAATGGCTTTATCCTGAGTTCATACATAAAGTGTCTGTCTTAAATAGGAATACATAGCTTTTAAGTGATTAGAAAAAGCAGTGTTAAATAGCTTCATTCTTAAAGGACAAGTAAATATTGATTATTGTATACGCCAGCGGCAATAGATGCCGGAAATCTATTCTCTAATGCTCCAATAAGAATATTTACACTTAAGTATTGTCACTTTGCACAGAACAATGAAACTAGTTAAGCCTCTCTCTGCTTTCCTCGTTTATCCGGCACGTGTACCCAGAAGTAATCTAACAGGAGTTAGCATATTCCGACACGTTCAGGCTACGGATGGATCGTCTCATGATGTCCTCTGAGCTGAGCAGAAGGGACGGTGGATAAAGGAGAGAACACCACTACCGCTCAATCTACAGGACCGCGCTGTCAGTCCAGGCGAGGGCAAAAAGTCCAAACGGTGCCGCCACCGCCTCATTCCCAGCTCTTCCGCCGGGCTGCTCTAGCGACAATTTTCCAGACGCCTTTCGAGCAACACCCTGGAAGCGCACGGCGGCTCAGGTGTGATGTCACTGGCCGACAAGCCAACACGCCAACACGGCATTGTGTCCTCACAGCAGGTCGTCGTAGTCCATCATTTTCGAGTGCTGCCGGCTTTTCCACAGACGAAACAAGCGGAAGTTGAAATACATCTCAATCATCTCTTTGCCTGTGGAGAAAAGAAAGTCTTTACTTAATTGTTCCCAGCAACTAAGTGGAACTACGCTCTTCATCAACGGAAATCTGATCTGACTGATGGACTACAAGCTGATGGGGATGTCAAAAAATAGGAACTATCCCTTTTAAGGTTTGGTTGAGATGAACCAGGGGCGTCCAAACCTTTTCCACCAAGGGCCACATACTGAAAAATGAAAGGATGAAAGGATGTCAGCTTTGTGAAAAAACATTAGTATGAACTTTGGCCTTTGCTGTTTTTTTTCCCCCATTTTTTGCTGCCCCCTCCCCAAATATTTCAACTTTCTCCCTAAGTAATTTTTCTTCTTCTTTTTTCTTTCATTTCCATAATATTTTGACTTTACAACTTTTTGTTTTGTTTGTTTTTTTTGTCAAAATCTTTTGTCTTGTAAGATTTCAACTCTATGCTACTGAAGTGACAATTTTATTCTCGTAAAATGTTGTCTTTTAATATTTTGCCTTTTTTCTTGTAAAATTACAGCTGTTTTTTCCATTTCTGTGGTTGATTTTTAAAAAATATATAAATTTAACAGCTATTTCAATTTTCTTCTGGTAAATTTTCCTCTCATAATTCTGACTTTATGCTCATAATATTTAGACTTGATATTTGTAATATTATTTATTACTTTTTCCGCAACCTAATTTTCCAAAAATTTTAATTGTTGTTTCTCATTATATTACAACTTTTAAAAAAACACAACTTCTTTTTTCTTTAATATTTCAACTTTATGCTACTAAAATGATGTTATTTTTCCTCTTAATATTACCTTATTCTTGTAAAACTTTTTCTCAAATTTCTCTTGATATTTTGACTTTATTTTTTTATGAAATCACTGCTGATTTTTCGCTGCTGTTTTTTTAAAGTTTTCTTCTCAAATTCTATTTTTAGAATGTGCCGTGGGCCAATAAAAAAACAGCCCTGAGCTAGAGAGACGGCAGTGGGACAGAGGGTAGAGGGAGAAAACAGGACAGAGGGGTTGAGGGACGAGGGAACAAAGCAACGATGTCCTCGATGGGTTTGTCCTTTGGTGAGGATGTAAAGTGCTCTCACCCTGTGCAGACAGCTCTAGTGGGGACTTGAACTCAACGCAGGAGGGTCTCATCAGTCTCTTCAGAGTCTGGATCAGCTGCAAGCAAAGGGGCGAAACAGACAAAGAGAATGTGATTCAAAAATACCAAATTCCAAACACCAGCAGGAGTGATTGCATAAAAACAAACACCTTCCGTTTTCCATCGTTGTCTTTTATTTGGTTTGCCTTTGCTAGCTAAGCTTTTTTGAATCACCTCATTAGATTCCTTACGTCCGGTGTCGGATGGAGCAACGAGGCACACCTGAAGCCGCTTTGCAATTAGTGTTCTTCAGCACAATGGTGGTGGGAGGAAGACACGTGTTATTCTTCTTCCTCGTCCCTTTATCGCCCTGTTCCAGTGTCCCGTATCCCTGTCTGGTATTACTACCCCTGTTGTTGTAGTCACTGTCTCTTCCAGGTTTCCCTTTACATACAGGTACTTGTCTCCCAGCCATTCTCGATCCAACGCTCCGCCTGCCCAAATATAGCTAAGCTGGGGGTGTCCAAAGTGCGGTTGGGATCCATTTGCGGCCCATGTCTCATTTTGTATGGGCCCGTGGCACATTGCAGAAATTAAATTGAACAAAAAACCAACAACAGTGGGGAGAACAGAACAAAAAGGCACAATGTAAGAAGAGAAAAAGCTGAAAAGTCGATACTAATAACATTGCTTTGTCTTTTGCCTTTTTGCAAAATGTAAAAAATTTACAGTGTTTTCCAGATCAGACGCACCGGATTATAAGTGGCGTTAAACGAACCAAAACAGTTTTTAAAGTGAACGCTTAAAATACACAACAATACACCCACTTTTTCAGATCACTCCAATTCCACAAATCCATCAAAGTCTTCATCTTCAGTGTCTGAATTTAACAGCATCAAGCACGGCCGGAATCCCTTCTCATCATTATCCGAGTCAGTCGCGTTGCTGTTAGTCAGCTGTTCAGTGATGATTCCAGCCCAGGCATCCACGATCCACTGGCGGATGGATAGTGGCGTAACTCGCCAGGCGTTGGCTCCCTGTCTTGGTGAATGTGTCTTCGCCTTCTGTCTTCCAATGCTCCCACGCAGCTCGCAATTTAGTTCTTTTGTTAATCCACCCGGAATGACGGGAAGATCCAAATTAGTTTGCTTCACTTGGGTTTTGACAGTATCAGTGAGATGGGCGCGCGTGGAGTCGCAGATCAATAAGGACGGAGATTTGTGGAAAAAAACATCTGGTCTCTTCACGTAAACTTCTCTCAGCCACTCAGTCATCTTCTCGTCGTCCATCCAGCCCTTTGGGTTAGCCTTGATGATGACGCCGGCTGGAAACTTTTCTTTTGGCAAAGTGAAAAAGACCATGGGTGGTAGTTCCTGGCCATGAGCCTGGCAACGGAGAACTACAGAGAAGGATGACTTCTCGTTCCCTGTGGTGCGTACAGACACCGTACTGCGCCCCTCGTCCTCGTCCTCGACCTCGTCCATGTTGGTGATGTGTTCTGCTCGTATCTTCTTTTCAGTGATCCTGTTCTTGCAGTAGGTGCGGAAAACCACCAGCTGTTCTTCGTGATCCTTTGGCAGTTGCTGTGAGATGGTAGATCTTGTGCGGATGGAGAGATCACACCGTTTCACAAAATGAAAGCGCCCAGAAGGACCGCCGCGAAAGTCGTTTATCTTCATGTCGCATGCTACCGCTGTTGCCTTGAGTCCAATAGAGACTGTAGAGACGCTTCTACCTGCTGTTTTCTGTTCAAGTTTTTCGTCTAACTGTGTTCATCTCGCTTTGTTCCCTCTGAAACTCTGTTTTTACTTGGCACAGTTCCTCTTCTTGCTTCCGCCACTTCCGTACCATCACTTCATTAACACTGAATTCTCTCACAGCTGCTCTCTTCCCTATGTTCCACTGCGTGACTGATAGCCTTGAGTTTGAATCCACTTCGTTAGCATGTCTCTTACCAGGTGGCGTTTTGTCCTTATACACACCCACACACCATAATGTTATGTTATGTGCTTCTCTCTGGCAAGTCGACAACGATGTAGTCCGTGACAATTCCAATCACAGCGACAGTAGATACAAACAGCTTTGGTCTTGTTGCAAGAGCCATCTGCCAATCAAAATACTCCTTTCTTTCTCCATTTCTGCGCAATATTTTTGTTCCAACTTGTAGCTACAAGGTCACCGCTGCTTCCTCAAACTGCGGCGTCGGCCGAGGGTCAAAAAGGGCGTGTGAACATAAATCGTAAATAAAGGAAACTTTCGTTAACGCGTTAATAACACATTAACTTTGACAGCCCTAATATAAATATAAGTAATAAATACATAAGTAATACATACATCATTTCCGGAACACATTTACAGCAACACACATACGAACACAAGTCTTAATTATGCCTTCGCCTGTCAGGATAATCAATAAATCCATTAACCGCATGATAAATACAAACTCAACCATTTTGCCGGCCTCGATATATTGACATGTTGCATGCGTGTTTGTTTTCCTCCTCCCTATCTACCAAACAGGCTGGATGACATGGGAGTTCACTCTGTGCATCTGTCTCAACACCTGGGTGTGTTGGTTCTATAGCGGAATGAACAGAATGAGTGAACCCTCCTGTCAGTCATTCTTTGTCCCAATGGGTGGAGGCGGGGCTGCAAGAGTGCTGCAAGCGAGAGTCGTGAGGAGCAACAACCAAACAAACGCAAATATGAATGAAGGCGCGAAAGCGATGGTTTCTAAGGCGAAAGCCACAGCCCCAGTGTGGGAATATTTCAGGTTTTAAACAGAATGGACAAGCTGAGCTCATGAACACAGACGAGCCGATATGTTGCATTTGTTGGAAAGTAGCGGTGATGAAGAAGGGCAGTACGACCAACTTGCATGCTCATCTCAAACCCAAACATCCTGTCCAGTTTTCCCAACTGGGAAAGAAAACTTTGCCCCAACAGTCGACGCTTACTGAGGCGTTTGATCGGCAACGTAAATAAAACAAAACAGCACAAAATGGTGCGCGCTCACAGACAGTGTCCTTCGCTACATGTTGAGCCTTCCTGTTAAGAAATAATACCCGATCTTCATTAGTAAAGTGCAATTTTGTTTACAGGGACTTGATGGTCCATTTTATTTTTTTATTATTGTGTGTGGTTTTTATTGGATTGTATTTACAGAGACAGTGTTTTTTTTATTGTTTTTTGTTATGATTGTGATTTTGAGTCCATTTTATTTTTATTGTTTGCTTATTGTTTTAATTTATTTTATATGAAAGCCCCTGACAATCAAATTAACGTTTATTGCATTTGTCCTCGCATTATTATGCCATATATTATCATTAGATCAATGAAAAAATGGTCTCAAAATAATGTTGACAATAATATCGTTTATTAGCAATAATAATTTGTAGTACAATTATCGTCCTGCAAAATGTGTTTCAGTGACACTACATTGGTTAATAGGAGTGTAAATTTGACCACGGGGTGTTATTTCTCGTCTAGAGGGCTCTGTAATGTTAAAAACTGAATTTAGAAGATTATGAACAGGTTTTATATGCTCTACAAAACTATTACATTTAAAAATTAGGAACCCTACTTTGGGGGAAATTCATGTATCACAGTCGGGTCTGGAACCAGTTAACCATGATAAATGAGGGATTATTGAAGTGTATAGTGTATGTGGGTCTATTCTGCATATGGTCTCTGTGGGGGTGAAAGGGCTGTAGTGGTACTGCAGGAGGTTGGAGTATGTAAGTAAATGTGGGCGCATGTCATTACAACAAGGGTAAGTGTGTGTGTGTGTGTGAGTTGGGTGGGCGTCTATTTCGCTGTCATTCAGTGTGTAGTGTTAGCGGGTGTGTGGGCGTCCACTGTTTCATTGCCTTCACTCTGCCCGTGCTATTGTGGGACAAGACAGCAGCCAGATAGTCCAGCTGCTAAAAAGGTCATCGTTCACAATGTATGCACGACCTTATGACAGTGAAAACCCATAGTTCATTATTTTACAAAACAATCAATTGAAATCATTGTACACAAGGACTAACTCAAAATTACACCAGACGTGATCAAAGTATCAAAACTTCCATATGTTTTAAGTCCGCTCAACTTTTCCAAATGATTGCAGTGAAACCTTATAAAACTTGTAAGTTGCTGCCAAAAACAGCATTTTTCTGAGCCATTTGCACCATTCAAATTATTCCAACAGATGCTCCGTCTGGTGATACTGTATACAAGTACATGTCATTACCGTAATCCAAGGGAAAAGAGAAGGCTTTCATTCAAAACAGAGCAGGGTTCCTTCGCGAAAGAACAAAGCCTATTTTTACAGCCTAGGCCATCTACTTGTATATGTAGAGCAACAATTCTTTTTTTTCCACATCCTCAGAGTCAGTTCTTTGCCATGTGGTGCCATGTTGAACTTCCAGTGACCAGTATGAGCTTGAGAGCAATGACACCAAATTTAACACACGTGCACACCATTCCTCGTAACAATAACAAGTGCAGTGTTTCCTAAAGGACTGCAATCTGTCTGTGGTGGCGGTGGTTGATTGGTCACTTGATGCTGTTGTTTATGCTAAGTGGCTGTGACTACCTTTTCTCCATTTGCACTCCCCAGCACGTAGCAGCCCATGATGTGGATGAGGTTGGGCTCAGGGTTCAGCTTGCTCATCAGCTTGCCAAGCCGCCGCCAGAAACTGCACACAGAGGACAGTCAACGCTTTAAAAGAACCGCAGACAAAACGAGCTAAGTGAGCTTTCAAGAAGACTGAGGAGAACGTACGTTTACTTCGACTGCAAAGCAGAAACCTGACACACTCACTGATTGGCTTTGAACGCACTTTCATTAAATGACTAAATTATTGCTGGATTGTCCAAAAATGACCAGAAATACTGAAGAACCTACTGGATCATGTCTTCCTCCTTTTCCACTTTGGCGAAGGTGGCAACTTTGTTCTTCAATAAATACAGATGGCCTGGTCCTCCCTGGGGAAAGATTGATTATAGTTGAAATGGTGATTACAGTTTAAAGAAATGTGCAGGGACAGAACAGCACTTGATGAAACGGGAGGCTCGTGTCTTAAAGACCGGAAAATGTTTGGAGGGGTGGGAGCCAGCCTGCGTTGCCTACTCTAGTGCCGTGCATAATTATATTGTATATTTCGGCCTGCAATTTGCTGCTTTCGAACAACGTGCAATTATGTCAGCAAAAGCCCCCAAACCTGCCATTTTGTGTGTTCCTCATTCTCCCGGTTCTTCTCTGTCTTCTTCTACGTTAATTTACCTGCACACCCACGTCCACGTAAAGCGGGTGAACGAAATCGTAAAAATGTCATTTATACACTTGTTATCCATCTTCTTCATGTTTCATTTAGTTAGTTAGTTTATTAAATTATGAAAAAGCACGTTAGCCGTTTTGTAAGTGCTGGTTTCAAAGGGAAAACCAAATGATACACAGATTCATCTCCGTCAAAGCTGCTCAGCAAAATGTCCTTTCCTGTTGATGCTTTGTTTTGCAGACAGCCCTGCATCCACACCCGTAGGCCCGACTCCTTATTCTGTCCCACTAGAGTTGGTCCCCGCTTTTCACAGGTGTTACGTTCCAGGACCACTAACAAATGGTGCAAAACAGCAGTCATCAATACGCCCATAAAAATGTCTATTTTTGACAAACGGCTCATTCTCCCTGACACGCCAAACCCTCCTGCTAGCTTTAGGTTGCCATTCTCTTCCGATTTCAGATCAACAGTTGCAATAAAAGTGATCGCCAAAGTGCGAAATCTCAATGCTTGAGGGGAAAAAACATTATCAATGAAGCATAAAGACGTAAACATGTACAACTGGTGGTCTTTCTTAACAGTGGTACATGTAAGCTGCGCATTTTAGCTGTATTATCACATATTTACAAATGATTAACAACTTATTTGGAATGAGGTGAGTCTTCTGCAGTCTACTTTCAGAGAAAAAAACGTGTTTGACTCAAAATCCACAAATTTTCAGGGCTGTGACTGCTGACTTGTGAATATGCGGGGATCCACTCTACTTCCATGGTCCCTTGTTCGCTTTTCACTATCTTCCACATTGAGACTTCTTTCTTGTTTCTGTCTTTTTTCATCCTTTGTTTTCGGGTAGGTTACGCTTGTTGTGTCCAAATATTGTTTTTCCAATGTCTTGTTGCTCCGTTCCTAATAAGTGTTGTTTTCCCGGCCTTTAGCTGTAGTAGCTGGTCTTTTGGACACTCTAGAGCAGGGGTCACCAACGTGGTGCCCGCGGGCACCAGGTAGCCCCCACGACCACATGAGGTGCCCGCAAGCCTGCTTTTCATTCAGGTTTTCAGTTAATAATGAAAGTAGAAACAGTAGAAAGAAATGCATTCTGAAATACAAAATGTGAGTTGTGGATACCAGCATTTTGTTCATGTTCTGGTAAAACAAGCATATTCGCTTTGTTTGGGTTTAAAATAAGCTCTGAAAATAAATGTTACAAAAATGAGTAGCTCTTGGCCATTTTCCTTTTGTAAAAGTAGCTCCCACAAGGAAAAACGTTGGTGACCCCAGACATAGAGTTATGTATTATTACATTAGTTTCTAGATGTCTGCACATTTTTTGCCAAAGGCTTTCATAGCTTTGTATATTTGTCAAATGAACTGTGTTTGTACTACATCTCACAACTCAGGCTCTGAAACCTTACTGGAGCATCACACGTTAGCTTCTTTTTACACTTGTATCACAACTATAACCTGTCTGGTTAACAAAGGCAATCGTGTACAACGATTGTTTTGAAATATGAAGAAATGTGAGGTTAGATCGTGTTAGAGCATACGCTGTGTCACTTCCTGACTTTTATTTTGTAATTTGTTCCCCCTACTGGTCTGTGTTTGCATTTCCTCCTTAAACGCCTTGACTTCTAGCGTGTGGCGGCGCAATGAGACACACCTGTAGCCGCTTCTCCAAAAACACAGCGGCTCCGGCAGGAAGACGCCAGATTGTTTTTCTTCTTCTGTGATTTGTGTATTTTACATGTTGTACGGTGTGATCTGAGCCAATAAAGTCACATGATTCCATGAAAAAGGTCTTGTCACTCACCTGGCAGAAAATGAGCATGTTCCAAATCTTACAGCCTTTTCTGTAGGCAGTCAGCTTCTTCTCAATCTCCTCTATGTGATGGTAGTGTTGCGAGCGGGAGTGAGAGAGAGAGATGAGACACGTAAATTGTCTGTGCCTTGACAGGATCAGGTCAAACAATGAGTCATCTATCTGGCAACCTCATCGTCCCACATTTTTTTAAGGCTTGCTTTGACTTTGGAGGTAATGTTATCAATACAAAAGACGTCATGCTCACCGAGGATGTCATCAAACGTGGCATGTTCATGGTCCTGGAAATAGGCAAAGTAGAAAATCATGATTTCACACCATTGCATCACAAATATTTGCCAACTACACTCTTAGAAACTGCTCAAAGAGGTTTGAAGAAAGCCACTTTTACCCTTAAATTTGATCACCTCCTGTTTTCAATCTGGCATTTCCTGTCCTCTGCTCGGTTTACAGGAAACTTGGCCTGGTTACTAGGGACAGTGCAATGAGGCACTGCACTGCACTGCACTGCCTCGTTGCTCCGTGCTCCTTTTATGTGTCATTTTGTCAGCCTTATGTCGAAGTTTCTGCTGTTTTTTTTCTTGTTATGTATATCTTTTATATCTGTGTTTGTTTATGTTGATTGGTCATCCAGACGAATATCAAGTGAACTGTGGTTTTGTGCAGTTTCTCCCACACCATACCTTTTGATTTCTGAACTAATTTTATTAGTTTTCATGAGTTGTTTCAGTGGTGTGCATCCATTGTGTCTTCACAAAGACAGCAATACTCAGTTTATTCGCTACATTGCACGTTTCCACTTTTTGTATTTGTCTCCTACTCAATCTGTCTCGTTGTTTCCTCCCCAGATGTCCTCATTTGCGGTGAGTGGCGGAACAATGAGGCACACCTGGCAACTCGTGCCCTTCTGAAGCAGAGCGGCTGCAGCGGGAAGATAATTTTGACGCCTCGATAAATTGACATGTACGTATGCCTGTTCCATTTCCTCGTCTCGCTGTAGCGCACAGGGTGGATGACAAGAGGGTTCACTCTGTTTGTGTCTGAGCGCATTGGTTTATAGTTAAATGAAGGGAAAGAGTGAGCCTCCTGTCAGCTATTCAGCCTCTTTGTCCTAGCATGTGGAGGCGGGGGCTAGCTACGTAGTGATTGAATACACAGAGTGCTAGCTTGCAGTTACAAAGCAAACGCTAACATGAATGAAAGCACAAAAGCAGAATACCACAGTTCCAGTGTGGATGTGCTGTGGGGCATTCGTCCCGGCGGTTGGCGCTTGATGGGGCGTTTGATCGGCGAAATTTTACACCGCGGCACTTCAGCTCAAATATGACCCCCTCTATTTGTTTAACAATACAGTACATAACTGCATGTGTGTGTGTGTGTTAAGGTTTTATTGGAGGTTTTTTTTCCTTAACAGAGACAGTCCATCTATTGCAGCCTCGCTGGGAGAACTTTCTTTCCAGCGTGCTTTTCTGTACATGCTTGGAGCTCACATCATTGTCGGTTGTTATTCTGCATTATACGTTGGTAGTGTCGCGTCGTGTTTTTATCCACCTATTGCGCTGCTGTGTGTAGTTCTTTTGACACCATGAGCAGGATTGGTATGTGCAGTGGTGACGTCCCGCCAATCTTGGGTGTTAATGTTGTCAACTTCTATGACTCACACAGGTGCACTACACTTGAGTACCATCTAGTGGCTCAAATGTGGCATGACACAAGGAACATCTATTGATAGCCTTTAAAAAAAATGACAACCTTAATGAAAAAGGTCAAAATTATCGCTTATCGCCGATAATTTATAGCACAATTATCGACCACCAAAATTTGTTATCATGACATGATGATACCACTCCCTCGATTATTCCAGCAGTTGGTTCATATTGACTCATGTACCGGCATTTTTTTTTCCACCTGCCCTGAGTGCCTTGTTGTTCCGTCCTGGATAGCCGTAAAATAATTTTCCTTTGAACTTTCTTAACGGTGGCATGAGTTTGTTTTTTTCTGCGAATGTGCTGTTGACATAAATGAGTTGTCAAAATAAGCGGATTTCGAATTTTGCGGCTTCACTCTATCATGGTGTTTCAAAAATATAAATAAATCAGGCTGTTTCGTGAATACGGTCTAGTATTAGTGAAAAAATAAGTTTTATTATTTTTTAAAGAAAGTTTTACATATTTTTTGTCTAAATTAATCATTTTCAAGCATAAAAAATGACCAAATGAAGTAAAATACAAAAATAAGGTATTCAGAAGACGCATTGAAAGATGTGATGATATGTAGTATTCAACACTGGTCACTAGGTGTCAGTAATGTTACTGTAATGTTGGGTGAGACACACAAGCACCAAGCTTGATCACCGGAACAACAAGTTTTTATTGCAGGTTTGAATGATCTCACAATCACCCTTTGCGGCTGTAACCCACGCCAAGCTAAAACTCAACTCTGAACCCCCGACGTCACTTCCTATCCGCACCCCCGCTCAGCTCCCCTAGCACCGGAACACATTTACAGCAACACACATGCACGAGCATGAGTCTTATTTTCCTTTATTATGTCTAGTATATTGCATAATAGTAGTGTAAAGGTGACTATAGGGGTGTTATTTCATGTCTAGAGGGCTCAAATAATGTCAACAGCCATATTTAGAAGGTCGTAAACAGGTTTTCTACAACTACAAAAATATTCAATTTATAAATGAGGTTTCCTACTTTGCGGAAATTCACTTATCACGGCCGGGTGTAGAACCATTTAACTGCGATCTACAAGAAATGACTGAACATACATCATGTGCTACTCACATAAAGAATAGGAATGATGGAAGGGTCATCCCTGCGAATGATGTTGGGAACGTATTCAGCCTTAGGAACCTTGGAGGAGATCAGCTATGGGAAGCGTAGTAGCATGCAGAGATAAAGATCAATACCACTTTGGACACATTTCACTCATTTTTGTCACTGAAAAGTTCATTTTGACGAGGCTTACGATAATTTTAGGTGGGATGAAGTCCTCGCCTTCACAGGCTATTCTCTCCATCTGTCTTTCATCCCCCCAATCTGCATCCTCATCTAGCCCTTCATTGAGGGTCGCTGAGGAGGTCTGGAGATCACCACCTGGCTCGCACACACACACACACACAAGCACACACAGGAACAAAGGATGAGATGAAAGGATAACACAAACAGGATAAAAGAGTGCGAGCTTCATTTCTAGGTGCTGCACCTGTCATTTATTTATTCAATGAGAGGAAGGATGGACATAAAATAAATACAATTCTCAAATAAAAGTGTAGAAAAGGCATACAGAAAAATGGAAGGATCCATTTCGATTGTTGTTGGTGCTGCCTTGCATATAAATGTGAAGAAAGTGTGCAACAAAGGATGTGTGGAATGACTGTGTGGTTTGCGTGTGCATGCAGCACAGAAGAAATGTCTTTGTGTGTTCAAGTGATGGACAGGGTGCTGACTCACTGTCTCTGGAGTCATGCAGCGAATCCGGGTTGACGGGGGTGGGGTCACTCCATGAGCGGCTGAAACTCTTGGCTCGGCGGTCGACAAAGGCTGCTGATTTGGGAAAAAAAAACAGCTCACTCGTATGTTTCACACTGCAGCAGGACACTTCAATACATTCTAACATCTGGAAGTGATGGAGGACAAGTACCGTCTGATGGATGATTCTCTTCAGTGCTTTCAATGCTACGCATATTGTTTTGCCTCGATTCATTTTCAATATTAATTTATTCAGTTTCAGTATTTGCTCTTTTGTTTTCAACGAAAATGATTCATTTTCAATATAAACTCTATTCAATGTTGATAATACTATGAAACGATTCATTTTCAATGTAATCTATATTCATCACCAAGAGAATGTAAAGTGAATTCATTTTCAATGAAAATGAATACATTTTCAATGTAAATGAAATGCCAGTTGTCCTTACTAGGGTCGCGGGGCATTGAATGGGTTACAATGACCATTTTCCCAATGAGTCTTGATTTTTGAGTCCGTCGCGGTCCGTACAGTAGCATGGCTTATGCACGTGCCTTCAAACATACAGTACATACTTCGAAATACATTAAACAACATCAGCATTATTTGAGATAATAGTAAGATTCTTTCCAGTATTCTCTCCCAAATTGAATTCATTTTCAATGTAAACTGAATTCATCTCCAATGTAAACTCCAATTTCAGTGTAAACTGAATTCATTTTCAATGTAAACTTAATCACATCCATTTTCTACACCACTTGTCCTCATTAGGGTCGCACGGGAGCCTATTCCAGCTGACTTCGGGCGGGACGTGGGGTACACCCTGGACTGGATGCCAGCCAATGGCAGGTAAAACGAATCCATTTTCAATTAAACTGAATTCATTTTCAATGTAAACTGAATTTATTTCCATTGTAAACTCTTATTTTCAAGGTAAACTGAATTCATTTTCGATGTAAAATTAATTCATTTTAATGTAAACTCTATTTTGAAGGTAAACTGAATTCATTGTCAATGTAAACTTAGTTCATTTTCAGTTGATACAATGAAGGCGGTGCTCTCCCAACGCAGAAACACATCATATTCCAATATTTGCACTATTTGTTTTCAATGGAAATTATTCATTTTCAAGATCAAGATCAAGATCAAGACAGTTTTATTGTCATGTGCATAGTAAAACAGCAGTTATACCATGCAATGAAAATCTTATTCTGTTCATTCTCCCAAGAAAAGAAAGAAAACAAATGAAAGAATAAGAACATAAGAAACAGAAACATAAACATATATACCAATAAATTAAGCAACAACAACAGAAGAGACATTAATACAAGTAAATAATACAAATAAATAAATAAATAAATAAATAAAGTGCTATGAGTGTGTGCGTGTGTTGCGTGCGGCGTGTGCGAGTGCTTCGTTGAGGAGCCTGATGGCCTGTGGGTAAAAGCTGTTTGCCAGCCTTGTGGTCCTGGACTTCAAACTCCTGTAGCGTCTGCCTGACGGTAGGAATGTGAATAATGAGTGTTGTGGATGTGTGCTGTCCTTGATGAGGTTGTGTGTTCTTCGTAGGACTCTAGTTTTATAAATGTCTTGCAGTGAGGGGAGGGCTGCCCCAACAATGTTCTGTGAGGTCTTGATCACCCGCTAGAGTGCCTTCCTATCACGTGTTGTACAGTTACCGTACCAAACAGTGATGGAGGCGGTAAGGACACTTTCGATAGTGCATCTGTAGAAGCAACTCAGGATTGTGGTGGACATGCCAAATTTCCTCAGTCTTCTCAGGAAGTACAGTCTCCTTTGGGACTTCTTCAGAATTTGTTGGGTGTTGTGAGACCAGGTGAGGTCCTCGCTGATGTGTGTGCCAAGGAACTTGAAGGTTTTCACCCTCTCCACCTCAGTCTCATCAATAAACAGGGGTCTATGCGGCTCCTTTTCCCTTGTTCTTGGGTCAATGATCATCTCTTTAGTCTTATCTGTATTGAGAAGGAGATTGTTATCACGACACCAAGCTATGAGGTCCGCCACCTCTCTTCTGTATGATGTTTCAACACCACCAGTGATCAGGCCAATGACTGTAGTGTCATCCGCAAATTTAATGATGCTGGTGTTGTTCTGGGAGGCCACGCAATCGTAGGTGAAGAGCGTGTAGAGGAGTGGACTCAGCACACACCCCTGTGGGGTCCCAGTGCTCACAATTCTTGAGCTGGATGTGCGGTTGTGGACTCTGACTGACTGGGGCCTGCCTGTGAGAAAGTTAAACACCCAGTTACAGAGGGAGGGAGACAGGCCAAGTGTGAGGAGCTTATTTGTGAGTTTGTGGGGGCTGACTGTATTAAAAGCAGAGCTTTAGTCTATAAATAGCATTCTGACGTATGTGTCCTGGCCCTGTAGGTGAGGAAGGGCTGTGTGGATGGCAGTGTTGACTGCATCATCCGTGGACCGGTTCTGGCGATATGCAAACTGTAGAGGGTCCACAGTTGCCGCCGGGATGCTCTTTTTGATGTGGGTCATGACTATTCTTTCAAAGCACTTCATAACAATAGGAGTGAGTGCTATAGGGCGATAGTCATTCAAGCAGGTCTCGTTGCTCTTCTTGGGTACGGGCACTATGGTGGTGGACTTAAAGCAGGTCGGTACAGATGCTTGTGCAAGCGACAGGTTAAATATGTCAGCAAGCACATCAGCTAGCTCTGATGAGCAAACTCGGAGTGCACGTCCTGAGATGTTGTCTGGCCCTGCTGCTTTTCGTGGGTTTGTTTTGTTTAGAACCCTGCGGTTCAGCCACCCTCTCTGCTCATCACGAGTTTGGGTGTCAAAGCGGGCATAGAACTCGTTCAGCTCATCTGGAAGTGTGGTTTGGCTGGACGTGGCTACGCTACTCTGCTGTCGATAGTCTGTGATGTGCTGGAGCCCCGCCCACATGCGCCGAGGGTCTGAGGTGGAATAGTAGCCCTCCAGCTTCTGTCTGTACTGTCTTTTGGCCTCCCGTATGGACCTCCTCAGGTCATATCTGGCCTTTTTGTAGTCATCAGCGGTGCCCATGACAAATGCAGTCGAACGAGCACGTAGCTTAGCCCTTACATCACAGTTCATCCACTGTTTTTGGTTAGGGTATTTTCTGTAATACTTGGTGGTGGTAACAGTCTCTGTGCATGTGCTAATGTAGCCAGTAACAGCAGAAGCATATTCATCCAAATCAACAGTACAATCTTCCCTCCCCGCTGCAGTTTTAAACACATCCCAGTTTGTGCAGCCAAAGCAGTCCTGAAGTACTTGATCAGTTTCTTCATTCCACACTTTAACTGCTGTACGTACAGGGGGAGCTTGTTTTTGTTGTTGTTTGTTGTTGTTGTTGTTGTTGTTTTCAATATAAACTCTATTCATTGTCAATAATAATAACATATATATATATATATATAATAACAGAATCACTATTAAGTTTTACTGTAAACTATTCATTTTGAAGGTAAACTGAATTCATTTTCAGTGCAAACTGAATTCCTTTTCAATTGAAACAATTGAAGGTGGTGGTCTCCCAGCACAGGAACACATCATATTCCAGAGCTGCCAGGAGTGGGATCAAATACTTATTTCACTCAATCAAATAGAAATGTATTTATAACTTATAGTATATGTAATTACATTCTGCCTCTCAAATACTTACGTTCTCCATTGCAAAATGATTTGAATGGTCAATTTCTATCATTTTATTCCCTGATTAGCTGTGATTGGAATATATTGCTGCACTGCTGCCAAGGTACGTCCAACATTGTGAGGTCATCACAGCGTGTGGTTGTAGCTGCAACACCACATGCTGTACCTCTGACTAGATAAGTGCTGACGTTCCTTGTGCCTTAGATGTATTATTATAGGATTATACTCATGAATATAGAGCAGGCGCTGTGGTTTGAACCTGTCCTTGTTGAGGGCACACTTCTACTGTCTTTGTCTCACAAGACGTCAAGTGAAAATTCACTTACTCTGCACCTTCATCCTTCGACTGCCCACCATCCGAAGGTGTTTGCGGAAATTTCTATCACATTTGGAAAGAAGACAAGAAGTCGGCGTGTCAGAAACAAGCAACACAGCCAAGGAGAAGGATAAAATCATTAATTAAAAAACATGAACACACATATGATGATACCAGGTTATGCTGTTGTAACTGTGAAGGATGATGGCACATGTTGAGTGTAGATCAAACCAATATAACATCACACAAACACATCTACGTCATAAGGGAATACGTATTAAGACATCTACCTCCAGAAACTGAAACTGGAAAACCACACAGTTGTCCAAGAATGTATTGGTAACCTGAAGATGGACAGGCCATGGTTCTCCCGCTGAGAACCATGGCCTGTCCGTCAAGTACCTCAAGTTCTTGTTCACGAGTGAGGAAAGGCTGGAGCATAAGATCGACAGGCGGATTGGGGCAGCGTCTGATGTTTCCAGCCGAGCTGGAAAGCAAAGCTGTCAATTTACCCGTCCGTTTACCTTCCTACCCTCACCTATGGTCACGAGCTTTGGGTAGTGACCAAAAGAGCAAGATTTTTCTCCGTAGGGTGGCTGGACACACCCTAAGAGAAAGTAAGGAGCTTCGTCATCCGGGAGGAGCTCAGAGTAAAGCCCCTGCTCCTTCACATGGAGCGGAGCAAGTTGAGGTGGCTCAGGCATCGAGTTCTGATTCCTCTCGGACGCTCCCTGGTGAGGTGTGCCAGGAATGCCCAGCTGGAAGGAGGCACGGGGTAGACCTAGGACACGCTGGAGGGATTATGTCTCACAGCTGGCCTGAGAACGCCTCTGTGTCCTCCCGGTGGAACTGGAAGAGGTGAAGTTTGGGCTTCAAAGCTGAGACTGCTGCCCCCACAACCCGGACCCGGATAAGTGGAAGAAAATGGATGGATTGATGGACGAAGTTTTATGGTTTATCCCAAGCAAAAAAAAATACCTGGAATGAAGCAAAATGGACCATGGGTTCCTTGAGTGGTTTCCAAATGGAACCTGAAAGTGCTTTATTATTCATCACAGCTTGCCTGGAAGGGATTATTTAGTGCTGTGCATGTGAAACACACAAACACTAGCACACTAGCATAGTTTGTCACTCATGTCTGATTTTGTCCTTTTTCAGCTACCGTGTTTGGCAAGTAGTTTGTAAAACTGGATGTCAGAAAATGTGCTGTTCCCCACCTTAACATGGTGAGAGAGTGATCCTACAAGCAATCTTGTCAGGGGTCTGCATGCTCCAGGTATGGTATCCCAAGACAGATTAGTTTTTGGGGGCCAGAGAGTTATCCAGAAGACTACTGTAGACTGGACGAAATATAGACTGTACAGTATATTGCCCGGACATAGGAAGCCTGTACCTCACCCTGGAGCTAATGTTGGGTGAGGGGCTTACGGGTGAGAAGGGGAATCAGCCCCCTGTTGACTCAACCCCTGTAAAGTCAAAGATAACGGTTCGGTGGTTTGGGTGTCAGTCAAGGGTAGGAGACCTAGCAAGCCAGTCAAAAGGGGACCATCAAACTGAAGAACTACAGAGCTTACCTGGCTTGTGGCACTTCCGAAGTATCTGACAGTTACCAACGGGCAAAGTGGGGCATGGACTTGTTGGTGGCTGAAGCAGAAGCTCAGATGTTGGAGTAGTTCAGTGAGGCAATGGAGCCTCGTTTTTTTGGTTGGCCTCAAAGAGGTTCTGGTAAAACGTCCGACACTTCAAGAGGGGGAATCAGGGCCCGGTCATCAACACTTTTTTTAATGTGTGTGTCTGCTGACCTGCTGAGTGTGGATTTAGTCTAATTCTAGTAATACTTTTAGGATCTCCTTAATCCCATTTACACTATGTTTGTTTACTTGCACTGAAAAAAATCGAATTATTGAATGAATTGGCATAAAACGAGCTTTTAAACACACCACATCTTAATTAGATCGTGTTTGGCTTTCAAAAAGTCAGATTAACATACCTAGATTATGAAATTAGAAACTAATTCTCTCTTTTGCATGTGTGTGCTACCAGAGCGGAGCTGGCGTTCTGTGCACATGCCAGTCTCCACGACAGGCTCTAACCCGGAATTACTTGTGGCCAAGTGGCTCACGATTGTGTTGTAAAAAAATCAATAATCAGTTTTTAAGAGACGTTTGGTGGCCCCTAGAAATCTTGCATAGTAAATCTCAGCCAAGGGACCTTCTCAACTCACACAACACACTTCAGGCCTTCACAATAAGAGCACTTTGGGCTATATCCTGTTTACTCGTGTTAACAAAATAAGGGTGTCATAAAATATAAGCTTACATTGAGGCAAGAAACAAGTATACAACTTTACAAATGTAAACATCCTTTTTGAAAATGTACTCCTGTAAAACTTTATAAGATTTATATTCAAGTTGAATGCTTTGATATTTATATGCTGGTTGAAAATAGCCCTGTAAGAAATTCATAGTAAAGTTAATAAAAAAGTTCATATCATTAAATATTCATTCAGACATTTCATCCAAAAAGAACTCTAGTTAGCGCCCTCATTTAAACCCTGCAAAGTTTTATGACCCCACCTCTTAAAAGTATCGGACTCGAGAATCATTAGCAACCGGAGTCGGAACCAGGCTCATTCAAATTCAAACAAGGCCCAACCGAACTCACGAGCGAAACAAGCGACTAGCTCTCAGAAAACAAGCCCACAACGACAGAGAACAAGGAGAACTTGGGCATTTGTAAGCAATGTGAAAAACAAGCCCAAAGTCCCTTCTATTAATCAGATTTAGCAACACAAAAGCCAAAAATGTACCGACGCTGAAAGGAGCATAAGTGCCGTTTAGCGTTTCGGGAGGCACACAGGCATGGCCAATAATCGCAGTGGAGATAATGCATATAAACAGGGACGTCACACTGAGGTGTGAAAACTGGAGAAACCAAATCATTTCAGTAATCTGACTAACTTAGTGCATGGAAACGTACTGACTGACACCCATTGGGGGTCAGAAACGTGGCTGAGGTGGCAAACTCCTCAGTGGAAAGGCTCTGGGGTTGGACAAGATTTGCAATGAATGTCTCAGAGGTGTGGATAGTGTGGCAGTGTCATGTGACATGTCTTTTCAACACTGTGTGGAAGATGGGGACCATACCTCTCGACTGACAGACTGGGCTAGGAGACCCCATAAAAAGGGGGAAGGGAGGGTATGTTTCAAGTATAGGGGGCTCACACTCCTCAGCCACCTTGGGATAGTTTATTCCAAAGTACTGGAGAGAGACTCTGTGTAGACCAAGGACACAGTAGAGGGGAACACCTTGGTATCACTCCAGTGGAGCTAGAAGAGGTGGCTGGAGACTGATGGATGGTTCAATATGAGTGTTTACTGGAATTATTATGTAAATATTACGACCATGAAGAGAGATTCACCTTACTAAAGTACTTTCAGAATCTCCTCCTGGGGAGGTAATCAAACTATGTCATAAATTGTCGTCTTAAATTGTCACCCTGATTCCTCAGGCAAGCATTGTGCTGCTCGTCGATTTAGACGTTAAGGCGTTCCGTGTTGGTGCTGATTGCTGGTGCTGTGAAGGCAGAGCCTAAAATAGAAGGATGACTCAGAAACAAGGGGGGCTCGATCAGTCAGCAAACACTTCTCACTGAGTGACAACAGCTTTTAAAATGTCTTTACACCCACACACGCCATGTGGAGTCAAGTTCAACGTGTGTGTGACTGCAAACCGCACCGTGACCTTTGCAAAAGAGGAAGAAACGATTTAAGCATAATTTGTGAAGCTGAGCGAGACGCACACACACGCACAGCCTCACATACAGTACACACAAACATGATATACACACAAGTGGAGAAATGTTGCCACGTTTGCACTAAGTAAAGCAGTTCAGTTGAGTTCACCACTTTGCACTTTGAATTTCGCGTTTTTTTTTTAAATTTATTAATGAATAAATCATGCTGTTTTGTGGTTGAATAATACTAAATATATATGCATAATGAAGCACATTTTAGTGTATACTTTAACTAAATGAAACATTTTCAATCCTAAAAAATGAAGTAAAACAACAGGCTTTTATTGCAGGTTTGAATGATCTCACAACAGGCACAATAATCCCTAACACGGCCGTAACCCACGCCAAGCTAAAACTCAACTCTGAACGCCGGTCGTCACTTGCTCTCCGTCCCCTTCTCATCTCCCCTAGCACTGGAACACATTTACCGAAACACACACGAGCATGAGTCTTATTTATGTCTTAAATGTCTTATTTTCTCTTATGTCTACTATATTGGGTCATACGAGTGTAAAGGTGACTATGGGGTGTTATTTCATGTCTAGAGGACTCTAATAATGTTACAAACCGGATGTACGCAAAAAAGGTTTTGTATGCTCTAACTACAAAAATATTCAATTTATAAATAAGGACTCCTACTTCACTTATCATGGTCGGGTCTAGAAACAAATAACCGCGATAAACGAAGGATTACAGAATTGCACTTTTTTTTTGCTCTGCTTCTACCTACTCCTTTTTGGTTAAATTGTGTAAACAAATTCAAACCATGACGCTGTCGTATATCTGCTGCATGGTGATAACTCACACCAGGATGGTAGCGGAGGTCGACGAAAAGTATATAGTCCCGAAATAAAAAGTAATATAGTAATCGCGGCGTCCCAACTCTCTTTGAACTTGCTGTGAAGAGGTATTACACATAGAGGCAAGATTGGAAAAGTACTCAAGGGGAAATCAATATTTCATATTGCAAGGGAGGTATTTTCTTGCTGTGTAAAAGGGATGTTTTAGCATTACACAGGACAGGACAGGAAAGCCAGGACATGGTACCTCTCCATCACGGTGGCTGCCTCCTGCTCTCTTTTCCGCCTCTTTTTCTCCGCAATGCCTCGGAAAGCCCTGCCAGAACGTCACAGTGTTAAGTGCTTTTGTGGGAGGTTCAATTTACGGAACCCACCGACATTGTGGGAAAGAAGTATATGATCCCCTGCTGATTTTGTATGTTTACACCCTTACACAGACATGAACAGTCTTGAATTTTTACATGAAATAAAGGTCATGCGTTCATTTGACCAGTCAAACCTCAGTTTTCTTATGCCCCAGTTTCCACGATTCAGTTTTTGACAAAAAAAAAAATCACCAAATTGTAGTACTTGTAGTCCATAGTCTACAATCTTCTTGATGGTCTTGTAGTCCATTCTAGTCTTCTGCAGGTCTACAGTCTTGAGCCTGAGGTCAGCTCTTTGGTCTTGCCCGTGGCGGTGAAAGGTTTGGTGTCTTTTATCCACATAATGATTTGAGATTAGGAATACTTTATTAAAGGGGCAAAACATAAAAACCAGTTGGTTGGTTAGTCCAGTATATAGGGGATCCAATACATATTTAAGTCAGTCAAATACAAATTCATCCATAACCTTTTTTTAAATGTTATTTTCTACATTTTGTCTCTCGCTGTTAAGGTAAAGCTCGCGTGAAAATGATGACATGTTCATATCTTTGTAAGGGGGTGAACTTACTAATTCAGTAGGGGATCAAATACTTTTTTCCCCAACTGTCTATCAACTTCTGAACCCAATCGGGGTTAATCGGGGTGAAGGACCTTTAAAAACCTTTGATTTTCAGAGGGAATTTGAACTGCCTAAATGATGAAGAGACTGAGCAGACTGAAGGCCTTTGGGTCTCTTTGGGTTGGGACATGAATGAAAAATGTTATTCATGTTGGGTAGAAAGAAAAAGAGGTCAAGGTGAGTCGGTTAGTGAGTTTTTGGTGTTATTCTGGGGTTAGGATAGCATGTTTTAACGCGCACGCACACGCACACACACACTAGGAACACAATGCGAGATCACATCATGAGAGAAGATTTACAGTGCCTTACCAACAATCCTATTCAAGGTGAACGGCATGAGTTGCTGTTTTTGTACATCATCAGGAGTCTTTGACACGAAATCGTTCCAGTGACAGTGAACGCTGTCATTCTTCCCTAAGTGGTCCTGACAGAATGTCAGCACCATGACAGTCATGTGTCACTGTATGTCAAACATGAGCCCTGCAGTGTGCTTGTGACTGACAGGCCACTGATACTCATGGAAGCAATTATGTCATTCTCTCTGCCCTATTGCACTATTAAAAGCCATCATTTATCATCATATTCCAAATATTCAGGGGAAATGCACCCCTTTGTTCACTCCCCTTGGCAGTGGGCAAAGCACCATAATGTCATTAGTTAACAGTCACTATATTAGTTAGGTCCATCCTGTCCTGTGTATTTGTGTACTACAACTCCCACCTTATGAAACGCTATGCTTAATTACTAGGGATGTAACGCTACGTTTTCAAAATCAGATTTTGCAGTGCAGAACTTTCAGTTTGGCATAGTGGCATACTGATTTTCCACGGAGTGCACCTAAAAAGTGACGGACGGGAAGTGTTTATGGCATCACGCGTCTACTTGACAAACAAATACAGAGGAACCTTGGTTAGCGTTTTCCCCGGTTAGCGTGTCCTTTGGTTAACGTTGGTTAACCAAATGTTGCCTCGTTTTGCGTCCATTTTCCGGTTAGCGTACAATATGGTGCATGTCTCGCTGTGTTATGAATACACTACATGAGTGCAGATGTGTTCTTAATGTATTTTTATCTCAAAATGTCCTTGTTAGCATCTTGCTAATACATGGAAACAGGAACCAGGAGTAAGCGCCATCGCCCGTCTATGATGTCTTTGTTAACTAATACAGTTACGCCACAAGTCTCAAAAATGTTCACACAAAACCCATTTTTATAGCTTTACAATTATAGTGTAACATGCATAAAGTAATGCTAAAATGCAAATAAATGATGAATGAAAGGAATAAATGAACATTTAAGGTTGCTTTTAGCTTGATTGAAGATGTGATTGTTGCCGAAGACACGATGTGGCAGCGAGATCCACACAAACACCACCTTGGTGTTTTGTTATGTCTTGAATACAATATCAAGAAACAAAGAAAAAACAGAGATAGGTGACTGAAAGTCGTCTCTCTTGTTGAGTGGAGCCGAGTATGAACACACTCCAGTTTGCCATTAAAAAACAACAAATAAAATTGATACTAAAACCAAAGTTAAAATATTGTTGGAACTCATGCTGATGAAAATGTGAAATTGCATCCTAACATCAATGCAACTGCGGAAACCAAATTATAGATGACAGCGAAATATTTGAGGAGAATAATACGGAAAAAGTTACAGTGGAACCTCGGTTAGCGTACGCGTTAGCGTATGTTTTTTGATTCATTTAGAAAATTTACGCCAAAATGTTGCCTTGTTTAACGTCCATTTTCCGGTTAGAATACAATATGGTGCGTGTCTTGTCGTGTTATTAATACACCGCTTGAGTCCAACTATGCTCTTAATGTATTTTTATCACAAACGTCTTTGTTAGCATCTTGCAATAAAAGGCAAGTAAATGACAAATGAAAGGGATAAATATAAAATAAATACATCAATTTTTAAAATAAATTTAATAAAAGGGATAAATCAGCATTTAAGATTACTTTTACCTTAATTTAAGACGTGATTGTGACACAATGTGGCAGTGAGATCAACACCTACACCACCTTGGTGTTTTGCTATGAGTTATTTCTTGACTTCAATAGTGTTTCTCACCTTCTTTATCAAAATGCTGGCACTTTAAAACCTTCTTTCGCTCAGTTTTGGGTTATTTTGCAGCCGTGATCAAAAGAAAAGCAGAGACTTGAGGTGAGAAACTCTGTTGAATTCAAGCAATAACTCATGGCAAAACACAAAGATGGTGTCCGTGTGGATCTTGCTGCCACATTGTCAACAATCACCTTTTCAATGAATGTAAAAGTAACCTTCAATGTTCATGGTCATGTTCAAATGTTTCAGTCTTCATTTATATACGGTACATTTAGAATTGTTCTATGTTGACTAGCACATTCTGGTTCTATGAATTAGCACGATGCTAACAGGACCTTTTGTGATAAAAATACACTAAGAACAGTTGGACTCACACTGTGTATTAATAACGTACCAAGACGCACGCCATATTGTAGGCTAACCGGAAAACGTACGCAAACTGAGGCAACGTTTAAAATCAATGACAAAAAGAAGCAACAGACGAAAAGTTGATTTGTAGTTCCAAACATATTTGTTTTGTTTTGGTTTTTGGCAAATGCCTCAGAGCCAATTATGCAAATCAGATGACATTTTCCCACCCCTGCAACCTGCCATGCCACTAATGGATTGCAGTCCTGTGGTAAACATTGGATTATAGCGTACCGTTACATCCCTAATATATATATTTCATATATCATATACAAGGCATTAAAATAATACAGAAGTTTCCTGCCTTATCATTCCAATGAGCGAGTAGTAGTACCTTGAAATACACAGTACAGTAGACATTGGTGTGGATGAGGACACGGTGAGGCACATGAGGAAAAAAAAAAGGTTCAAGATGTTGCACCACTTAAAAGGAAACAAAAAGAAAGCCAACTATGAAGAATGTGGGTGGCTGAAAGAATTACTCACGATATTCTACAGTCGTGATTTGGACCGCCGCCACAGAGAGAAATGGAAGAAGACAAAAAACAAGTTAGCAGCATGTTTGTGGAACAGTCCCTCACCCTGCATTCAACATTTAGAGACTCTGGAGTGACTTAGTGTCGTACATATAGAATACACACAAGCATACATGCACTCATCATGGGCATGAATGTCTCATTTGTGATTTAGTTGTTCTTTTTCCAGGATTGAAGGATCTCAGCCATTTTTAAAACCAACAATTTAGCACATCTGTGGATTTTCTCTCATTTACACAGGGTCCGAATTGTACACACAGCCTCACATACTGTATGTTACATAAGGTACAGTCACCTAAACACTACACTACAGTAATCCCCCACCATTTCACACTTCCAATTTTGCGACTTCACCATATCTCCGTATATACAGCCTCTTATTAGTAAAACTAATATGCATCCATCCATCCATCCATCTTCTATATGTGTGTCTCACCTAACATTACTGTAATGTTGGGTGAAACACACAATTACCAGACTTGATCGCCAGAGCAACAGGCTTTTATTGCATGTTTGAATGATCTCACAACAGGCACAATAATCCCTAACACGGGCCAAGCCAGCCAGTGTAGATAGAATACGACATGTCATCACAACGTCTTTGAATGCGTCTTTTGAATGCCTTATGTTTTTATTTTACTTCATTTAGCCATTTTTATGCTTGAAAAGGATTCATTTAGTAAAAAAAAATCTAATTTGTTTAAATCTGCTTTTTTGTTTACTGATAATAGGCCGTATTTAACTGATTGATTTATTGATTAATATATTTTTGAAAAAAACGTGAATAGAGTGAAGCAGCAAAATTCGAAGTGCAAAGTGGCGAGGTATTACTGTATTCTTGAAAGCCTGGATCGTGCCAGGAAACCAATTTAAAAGCACAGTTCTGCCAAGTAGAGTGGTCCACAGTCTGGATGGAATTATGCCAGAAGTTTGTTGATGGATACAAAAAGTGTCATATGGAGGTGAAACTTGCTGATGGACATTTAAGCACGTATTAGTGGGGGTGTTCAGTGGTGTATCATTTTCACCCTGTGTGAATTCAATCCAAAGTTGTGAATTGAATTCTTGTTTTTAACAATCTTTGAACACGCAACTTGTAAAACCATTCCACCCCAGAAATAAAGTAATTGGAATAAATGATTACATTCGTGTTACAGTGTTACCATCAATAGAAATGCTACATTCACACATGATTTACAGTTCATTTGTCAATACGAAAATGAAGTTTTGGTATTAAAATATGTCTGTTTGATATGTTTCTACACAGTGCATGCATCATGTCACGTATTAAAAGTGTTTTCTTCCAGACAATTCAGACATTTATTAAAAAGGTACGTTTTTATTGTATCCATCTGCTTAAAAATGTGACTTATTGCAACTTGTGTAGCTTTAGTTTGTCTCCTTGTTGGTGTAAACATTGCCCCCTCCCTCTGGCTAAATGCCACTCACAGTCGTCGCGGTTCGGATATCGCTCTCTCACTATATCGCGTTTTATCAAAAAAGACTAAGAATAAGATAAATGATTGCTGTTTCGTGGTAGACTATGTTGACTATGTCCTGTTGTTAGTCAAACAATATTGATACACAAGCTATATACAGTATTTAATATTCTGGTCACTTGGCATCAGTAATATTATGAGACATGACGTCAGATAATCGCCCAAAGTCAGCTGGGATAGGCTCCAGCATACCCTCGCGACCCTAATGAGGAGAAGCGGCATAGAAAATGGATGGATGGATGACGTTAGATTACATTACCTTTCACACTGCATGGAGACAATGGCCGTGGCTGAGATGGAGTAAAAAAAAAAAATTCTCCTCTCATTCTGTGTGGAAGTGGTAAGCTTTTGGCTTCTTTCTCCTTCTTCCCCACACCGTTTGAAACACTTTGTTATGTTTACAATAAGTAAATTGGAGAGGCTAACCAGTTAGCTCGGTAGCTTGCCATCTTTTGTCCCTGCAGTGATCCCGTAGCCTGCGCAATGGGATGTAAACAAATAATAATAGCAGTGTAAAAGTGACTATAGGGGTGTTATTTCATGTCTACAGGGCTCTAATAATGTTAAAACCCGTACTTAGAAAGTCATAAATACGTTTTCTATACTCTATAGGATAGAGTCTATACCATAAAATATTTGGTTTATTAATATTGAATCATACTTTGCGGAAATTCACATATAACGGTCGAGTCTGGAAACCAATTAATTGTGATAAATGAGGGATTACTGTATATGTTTTTTCTTCTTCATGATGCATGTTTTGACTCATGGACTTACAGTATACTCCAGCACAACGTATAAGTAAGGAAACAGGGCAAGTAAACTTGTGACATTCATAAAGGATACCATTCAAAAGACATGCATTCATTCATTCATTCATTGAACGTTTAATGTCATAATAAAATCTTTGGATCTGCATCCCAACAGCATGCTTGTTAAGTACGTTTGACGATACGTGTCCTGTGATTGACTGTCTGTCTAGAAGCTTTCGTCTTGGCTGTGTGGGCAAATACACATAATAGTCATAATGTGCTGTACTCACGCCTGCATGGTGGTGGTGGCGGTCTGAAAGCTGAACATGTTTTCTTTGGGGAACCAGCTGTTTGGATGATCGTCTGAAATCAGAAGACAAAGACATCAGCATGTGCAACAGTCACACTAAAGTGCAGTTTAGCTTCAGTGGATATATTCTCACATTACTTACCTTTGCCAAGGTTGCTATTAAGATTTGACATCTTTCTGATTTCACATTGCATTGATTTATTGTTAATTGCAATTTAACTACCGTAATTATTTCCAATATACGCGTTTAAGCAAAAACACTACACCTTTTCAATTGTTATGTGTTGCACAGTAGAGCCTCACACCTGCAAAAACTGGCGAATAATTAATACGCCCTAAAAATGTCTACTTTTGACACATGGCTCACTCCTCCCCCTACAAAGCCTCCTGATAGTTTGTCGTCAACACTGTCCTCTGATTTCAGATGCACATTTGCAATAAAAGCAACTGTTGTAGCGGCTGGTTCCATGCAAAACCTTTAATAAAAAGTGAATTGTGCCGTGCGCGCCCTGAACTCCGTTACGGAAATATGTTTCTCTACACTTACTTACTGTTGCTATTATTTTATCATGAATTGAAAAATCTCTTATGGCTTAAGTTTATTGTGTTGCCTTGATTTCAGCTGTGTTGTCATTTGGATTAATTGTTTTTGTTTATTTTATAATTGTAATGTTTAATAGCAAACTGGACTTGTGTATCAAGTGTGGAAATAATGAGCGTTACGTACAGGAAATGAGGCAAAAAATGAGGCAGTCATTACAAAACTGTACTTTTGAGTTGAAACAACTGTAATTTCAGAAAAATACCATTTTAAAAAGGCATGAAAATGTACTTTTTGTAACAAAAAAATATCGAACTGTGACGCTCAAGTCTCAAACCAAACCGTGAATTTTCTGTGTCGCACCCTTGTCATCAATGAAGTGTGTACTTTGGGATAAAGGGAATAAAAATGACCTTTTTGCTTGTGTTGGGGGCTGAGGGACCCCCACAATTGGGAATCATATGGTAGAAAGACCCCAGTGTTGAATAACAGTGTGAAGAGGACTAAATATATACGTAGAATACTCTCAAAACTGGGCTGTCGAGAGAGAACTGGTAATAACGCGTCAAGGTTATCTGTTCTGACGCTTATGTGCATGAATGTTCAAGAACATTCTGAGATATCTGGTGATGCATGTTATTTTTGTGTGGTCAGAGCCTTATTTCAACCAATGATCAATAAACAACCACAAACTGTTTCTGCATTTTGTGGCCCTATGTCAGCTAGGATGGGCTCCAGCTTCCATGTCAGCAGGATACACAGTATAGAAAAGAATGGATGGACGGCTAAAACAAAAATTCCATCTAACGTGTATTTACCCTTTTCATCAGTCGATGCTCCGTCTTCACTGTACATCCTTTCCAGTTTCTTGAGGTGCCTCCCTCCAGTCCATGGTGAAGTATCCAGGTCGAGGGAACGCTGGCTTGGACATGGAGCATGAATGCAGGCCCCACAGTCTGAACCCCCTTTACTCATTCCCCAGTCTCGGATATTACTGGAGCTGTCAGAGTGCTGCAGTGACTGAGAGGACGACAAAGGACCTTCACGATGCTTGTGGGCGTGGTGATGGCTGCTACGGTGATGGCTACCACGAACTGATGAAAATGATTGCTGGTTGGTGAAAGATGACTTATGGTTTTGGCCTTGGGATAATGGCTCATCCTTGCTGCTCTTCAGGACGTCCAGTTCCAGGCTTTCATTGCTTCCAGGGCCCAGAGTCATCCTGACCTCTTTTGTGATGGTGTACACCCTGGCTGGCTTCACCATCCCACGCCCCTCTGGGTCAGGAGCACTGGGTGGGTTCTCTGTGGAGAGGCTGCGTGCCGCAGAGAGTCTACGTTTTGATGGGCCTAAAGGCGCCTGAGCTTTGAGTGGGTTTGCCTGAGGATGGGATTGGATCTGATCACTACGATCGGGATGCTCGGCCTTGCTGGACTTGGCTACGGGTAAAGACTGACTCTGTGGCGGCAGATTGTTGTTATGCAAGCAACCGAGAGGGTCTGGAGAGTCACAGTCTTGGGGAGCGAAGGAGTCAGACAACAGTTGATCTACACACAGATAAGATATTGTCCATAAAATGTAACATCAGCCGTCTAAACGCATGTGCATCACCTACCTGGTCTGCTGCGATTCTCTGGATTAGTATTGGACACGTATTCGTCAAACTCTCTGGCTGCCCTGTGGAGACACAATGTCTTTGAATGCGTCTTCTGAATGCTTTATATTTGTATTTTAGTTCATTTTACCATTTTAATGCTTGAAAATGCTTAATTTAAAAAAATACAGTACATAAAATGTTGTTAAATATGCTTTTTTTTTTTTTTTTTTACAAATAATAGTCCGTATTCAGCCACAAAACAGCATGTACACAGTACCGCACCACAGTCTCACCAGTTCTGATAAAGCAACCTTTGGAAGCTGCAACTTGACTTTGCTCACACAACAGACAGACGGCACCAGGATTGTGGCAACAATAAAATCATAAAATCAGGCACGTAGACGATGTGAAAGCTCTCATGCTGCCAGGAGCGGATGATGACTTGCACGCTGTTCAGAATCTCTTTCAAACAAAGAATTTGATGGTTTGTGGTATCACACTACGAATGAATACACATTTAATGGCATTTTAATTGTAGTATGATTGTCACGTCCTGGCACTGTGGTCTTATGACACAACTCCAGGATGAGAAGATGAGAACCAAAGTGCAGGTAAGAAGTTTTTTTTAAATTATTATGGCTGCTATGCAGCGGCAGGGTCACCAAATGAGCTGTACACGACAATGCTCCAATGCAGGATCAAAGCCAAAGGCCGAACTAAATAGTCAATTACAAATGAGAGGCAGGTGTGTTGGAACAGAAGGTAAAGCTGGAGGAAAACTGAACAGAGCAGAACAGGAAGTAACTACAAAATAAGGGCATGGAAGGGCACTGTCACGCGGGCTAACTCACAGATCATGACAATGACGTACATTGTTTCTGTCTTAGATGATTTTCTTTAACTGCATTAAAGCCTTAAACCAGGCAAACTGTTTGACTTACGGGCCACAGTGGGTTCTAAAGCAAAATTTAAAGTTGAGATGCACTCAAAACGTGCTTAAACGTGTCAATAGGGATGTACCGATCCGGTCTTCAGGATCAGGATCGGCCGCCGATACGCTGTATTTGTGAAGATCAGATAATGCCGGCTTCCGCCACGAGATCGGGCCCATCCGGTTGCCGTATCACGTTCGGAACTCTGAGCCACACTCCAACATGGTAGGTGCACTAATGCGCCTCAAAGCTGGTTGCCATTCGACTCGCGCCATCCGCAAGAAGAAGGAAACGCAACATCAACATTAAGACATGTCCGCGGCGTACCGTGGAGAACTTAGTTTCACGTTGGATGTTCAGCTCCGTAGCTACAGCGGTAGTTCCCTCTCACTGTGGCTGGACTGCTGCGTCATGGTGAAGGGAGCTCGCACGGGAAGTGCCGCTCTAACTGCTGGTTGATAATAGGGGCCGCACAAATACTACTAAACATGTTGAAACAGCGGCGAAAAACCTTGGAAACCTCTCTGTTACAAAGCGTGAATGGAAGCTAGCGGCAAGACTATAAAAAAAATTCGATTGGATCGGAAGCCAAAAAATGTGGATCGAGACATCCCTCGTGTACAACAAGCGGCACATCATCAGAAACGTGTAAAAATATAACTATAACTACAACTAAAATATAACTACAACTATAACTATAACTAAAATATAATATAACTACACAATGTCAAGTCACAACAGTTGATAACAATGGTGATGATTTTTAGATATCAATACATAATTAACTTCAGGTTTTATTCACGCAGAGCGGGCCCATAACTGGCCTAGCTTCTTGCTTTGCAGCTGGTGTGTTTTAGGAGAAAAACAGAAGGCGTTCAAAGCGCTTTCCATGCTAATTTACACTTGTGGCGGAGGCAGACACAAAACGTAACGATTGTTATTGGATTTCCAAAGTTCCTGTACTGGTTGGTTAATATTGTCTGTGTAGCACAAATTGCGTGCATATTTTGCAAACAGCACATCAATAATGACTTCCACTGCAAATCATTTTAGACTTCATATAAGAGCCACTCAATAAAACCATATATGTGTTAGGTTTTTGTGTTCTTTTCCCCCAATATCCATGATGAAATCATCCTTTTTTGGGACAAAGTTCATGTGGCAGTTGTTTAGCATTATTAGATGCTTTAAAGTGTTATACCAGAGTATAATGATAGACCAACCCTCCCCAAATTTGTCCCCAAATGTCTCCTCAAAATTGAATTTGACAGGTTTTTACTGAATAAGACACCCAGAATGTACAGCACATGAATCAAAGAGGATGTGATCTTTGGGCCATTATTTCTTTTCTAATTACTGGGATTCCTCCCTGAATCAACAGTGTCGACACCTCCTCCATGTGTTTGCTCTTACACAAAAACACAGCAAAAATATGACAAGACGGCCAAACACCAAAACCAACTGACAGAAACACCCAAGCGTCCGATCAAATGAGTTTTCTGTAGAACTTTGTCATATAAAGCTTGCCTCGCCATCCCTCTTCGTCACACTGGCTCATGCTTGTTTGAAAACACACCCCCACTCTGCTTTGTATCAAAACCTTGTCTTCTGGGAGCTGCTGTAACACAGTCCCTTGGATTACTGTAATGACATGTATATCACTGGAAAGCGCAGAACTACTCGTTTTAGAAAACGTTTATTTGGAAAACAGGTAGGGAAATCCTGTCGCTTTTATTGTTAAAGGGTTTTAATCAAATAAAAGGGAAAAGTTGGCTTAGCGGGTCGTGGTTTGCCCTTGCCTGCAGGTAGTATGGCAAAGGACACGGGACACAATGATTGGCCAGACTACAAAATGGAGGAGAACTTTATATGGAGCTCGGGTCATTTGGCAATGTACATTGAATGGATGACACACATTGAATGACAAGCAATGAATGACAGAGATTCTGACTTGCACCTGCCTTGCATCCTTCACTACCCTACCCCCACCTTGCATCTTGCTATTTTTGTCATACACAGTGTTGAAAGAGATGTGGAGAATGACAGTGCGACTGCAAGCTATACATGATGCTGCAAGCTGTTCAGAGATCTGCTCTATATCCTGACCACTAAGCAGAACTAGGCAAACAAAAACCTATCCCCTTGACGCGTTAAATTGCCTTTATGGCTTTTATGACTCTGAGCAGTAATAATGATGCCTCACTTTGCACTGACTTGCCCCAAGCAGCAAAAGCTTTACATGAAAAAGTATAAGAATGATGCCTCTTTGTGTAGTTGTGTAGTTTTCGAACAGATTGTTTATCCATGTTTGGCCAAGGGATATAAAAAGAAAACATTACTGGTTGCTGACAAAATAAAATCTTTCTCTCCACACATCAGCACGTGACTATATTCTACAAAATACCAAAGAACAAGCCTAAAAAGCAAAAGAGTGCACTCTTTACTTCATTAGATAAGAAATGAGAATGATGACTTTTAAAGGGGTTCGCCACAGACCACAAACAACTTTGTTAGCGTGGAATTTCTACAAAATGAACCCAGCCGTGACCTAAAGACCGATGTACGTGATTATGGCATACCATTATACGAGTACATGCAAGTCGAGTTTTAGTCTAAGTAAGAAAAATTGAACACCTAAAGCCTCGGTCACAACCGGATGTACAATTTTTTGGCGCTGAGATTTTTGGTGTTCCCTAGATCGCTGCAGGGTTTTTTTTGTTCGTGGAGAACGTAGTTTTGGTGACCATGAAGGAGATCTCGACATGCATGGAGGATGTACAAAACATCTGAATGTGCGATGGCCGCACTAATTGCATATGCAGGGTGCACGTGTGGCACATGACACACACATAGGAGTCCACAAGTGCGACGTACAAAAAAATAGACATTTTGCCCAAACCTGACACCAGCAAAACGTACGAAAGACACACATTGGCCCTACGGACGACACACAAAGACGTACGAAGTGCGTACGTTTGTCTTGCAAACTGAAAAAAACATAACCTGTAGAGTCTGTTTGACATGACAAAGAATCTCTGCGGCCGATCTGCGACCAGTGTGCGGCTTGAAAATCATAACATCACACGCACGCCCTCCATGCGTTTCTTGTGGTTTTTTTGCATCGTCGTAGAAGCCTGTATGACCGGTTGTGCCCTAGGCTTAAGTCACTCACACCTTCCACAAAGCACATGAAGGTCATATACAATCCTGTCTTAAAAACATTAAATACACTAATAAAAAAGAATGTCATAAAATGACAACTCCTTACTTTTATACCTGTGGTTGTCTTGCACACTAGAAGGGGCGTTGCAAGGGAGAGAGAGGCGGGTTTATTGGGAGGAGGACATCTCAATAATGAGAACACTACACTACTTATTTTTTACTGGCCATTTCATAGGAGCAGGTACTTCCACATGGACAATGATACCATCTTTATCCTTCATGCTGTCCAACGGCTTGTTGGCTGACGTTTCTCCACTGAATGAGCATGTTATCATGTCTAAATTCACTTCACTTTTCGCTTTCACTTTCATTTCCAACAGAGAGGGAAAGTGACAATGTCTAGCAAAGTGTGACTACATATTCCTCCACCTATGCATGTTATTAGTTCTGTTTTTCTTTTTGTCCAGTAATAATAATTAATAATAGAGTTAATTAATTAGTAAAAGAGTGTGTGGTAATCACAAAACGTAGTAACATGAACTGCCATGAGATGAAATGTTGTAACATAAAACGGCGTAACACAGAACATTGTAGCACAGAAAACAAAATGTGGTAGCGCGAAGCGTTGTAACATAAAATGGCATAACTGCCGTAACACAAAATGTCAGAACATGAAACATTGGAACACAAAACGTGGTAACAACAAAACGTCATAACAAGAAACATCATGGCCACAAAACATCACAAAACTTGTGTAACCCCAGCGACTACCCGGAACTATGTTCTTTATCACTGAAATCCGACCAGAACTGGACTTAGAGGACCAAGCGGGGGGGGTAACTCGCTGTTGATGTACTCCACTGTAGATGGGGCTGTCATACAACTTCATGTCAAAAAAATCCAACCTATCCCTTTAACACAAAAAGTCGTAGTATGAAACGTCAGAACACAAAATGGGATAACCACGAAACGCTGGAACATGAAACATCAAACCCACGAAATGTCATAAAATGAAATGCCATAGCCACGAAATGTCATAACACAAAACACCGTAGCCACAATACGTCGGAACACAAAACAGCATAACCTTAAAACGTCGTAACACAAAGCGTCAGAACACAAAACATAACACGAAACGTCGTAACCACGAAATGTCATAAAATGAAATGCCATGACCGCGAAATGTCATAACACAAAACGCCGTAGCCACAATACGTCGGAACACAAAACAGCATAACCTTAAAACGTCGTAACACAAAACGTCAGAACACAAAACATCACAACACGAAACGTCGTGACCACGAAATGTCATAAAATTAAATGCCATAGCCACGAAATGTCATAACACAAAACACCGTAGCCACAATACGTCGGAACACGAAACGGCATAACCTTAAAACGTCGTAACACAAAACGTCAGAACACAAAACATCACAACACGAAATGTCGTAACTACGAAATGTCATAAAATGAAATGCCATGACCGCGAAATGTCATAACACAAAACGCCGTAGCCACAATACGTCGGAACACAAAACAGCATAACCTTAAAACGTCGTAACACAAAACGTCAGAACACAAAACATCACAACACGAAACGTCGTGACCACGAAATGTCATAAAATTAAATGCCATAGCCACGAAATGTCATAACACAAAACACCGTAGCCACAATACGTCGGAACACGAAACGGCATAACCTTAAAACGTCGTAACACAAAACGTCAGAACACAAAACATCACAACACGAAATGTCGTAACTACGAAATGTCATAAAATGAAATGTCATGACCGTGAAATGTCATAACACAAAACGCCGTAGCCACAATACATCGGAACACGAAACGCCATCACCACAAAATGTCATAACATGAAAAGTCGTAACCACAAATGTCATAACATGAAACGCCATCACCACAAAATGTCATAACACGAGGATCGCCTCTGGATGTGTGAAAAAGCTGTGCAATCCACACGAATCATCCATCCATCCATTTTCTATACCGCTTCATCCTCATTAGGGTCGCGGGGGCATGCTGGAGCCTATCCCAGCTGACTTCGGGCGACAGGCGGGGTACACCCTGGACTGGTCGCCAGCCAATCACAGGGCACATATAGACAAACAACCATTCACACTCACATTCATACCTATGGGCAATTTAGAGTCGCCAATTAACCTAACCTGCATGTTTTTGGAATGTGGGAGGAAGCCGGAGTACCCGGAGAAAACCCACGTGCACACGGGGAGAACATGCAAACTCCACACAGAAATGCCCAGGGGAGAATCAAACCCAGATAATCTTGCAATGAAGTCGATCTCTAATTCATCAGTAGATATAGAATGCTTTGACAATACACTCCAAGGAACAAAGCTGAACAAATAACATGATATCCCACTTTTACATGTGAAAAGTGACTCGATAAGAGAAAAAACACAACGGAAGTTGAAGTAGGGATAGTACTGACAGCCAAGTACACATGCTAACAACATCTGTGATGAAACACTACAAGATGAATTCTAGCACAGTCATGTGGAGCAGCAGCACACGTACAGTACGTAAGTAAGTACAGTAAGTTACACGTACACAACAGCGAGCACACAAGTCTTCAGTCTCCTGGGGTGACTGTCAAATGGAATAGCTGTGTCGCCTATATGCCTTCTCGCCATGACACTCTAAGTAATTAAATATGAAGCTGCACGTGCAGCACTGGCACTCCCCTTGAAGACTCCCCTCCTGGCTTGGATGAATCGAGGGGAGGAGGAGGAAGGACATGAGGAAGAAAAGGCAATCGTCCCTCAGTTCTGCATGACTCAGTGCACTTCTTATAAAAATTCCATATGCTAGGGAGCGAAGTGATGTCAACATGCAAACCAGTTCACAGAGGACAAAGTAATACAACGTTCAAAGTCAGAATACAACATCCACACTGTTTCGCAGGTCAAACTGAGCTAGGCTTTACAGACAGTGTGCAAAATAGGCATTTCATTTAAGCAAGTTTACCCCTTTAGAAATATATGAACAGCACATCATTTTTATGGAAGATTTGCTTTAACAGAGAGAGGATGAATGTAAGAATGTAAAAAAAATGCTGAAAAATAATAAAAGAAGATAATAATTTGTGTTAAATGGAGTGAAATAAGTATTTGATCCCCTGTCAACCAGCACGCAGACCGGTTTTTATTTTAGTCCTGTACTTTAGGAAAGTACTCCTAATCTCCACTCATTATGTGGATAAAAGATACCTGTCACACAAACACTCTCTCCTATCCAAACAGCTCTACGACCATGGGCCAGACCAAAGAGCAGTCGAAGGACCTCAGAGACAAGATTGTAGACCCGGTCTCTTTCTCGCCAAGCTTCTTGTCAATTCTGTTGTAGTCCATTCCAGTCTTGTACAGATCTACAGTCTTGGGATCAGTTCTTTGGTCTTCCCCATGGTGGTGGAGAGGTTTGAATTGAAGAGAGTGTTTGTGTGACAGGTGTCTTATCTACCTAATGAGTTGTGATTAGGAGGACTAAAATAAAAACTGGTCTGCGGGCGTCGAAATGATTGCTGGGGATCCTTCTCTCTTCAGTTGCCATTGCTCACTTGCGACACAATCCAGGTTTTAGCCCTAAATATGCCCCACACACTTGTTAAACACTTTTACAGTATAAAATGTATAGCTGCTCACCACTAATGAATGGTAATGTAAGGCAATCAATGAACAGATGGAATCTGAGTCACAGTGTAGCCAGCCACAGGACACAACTATGGCGCATTCAAGGGCCGCAAACAAAATGTGAAATCTGAATGCTTGAAGAAAAAACAATCAGTGAAACATAAAGATATAAACATGCACAAATTGTGGTATACGTATGCTGACATTTGATCTTATAACGTATTTGTACATTATTTTTGGACATCAAAAATAAAAATAAACTATTTTTTTAGCAAAAATCTGCGAGTTTGCGGGGCCATCCACTGTATACCTTTGTAGTGATTTACCTGTAGTATATACACTGGTTTAGTATATAAACTGTAATGGGGGAATTGATTCATGAGAGGGACTCAGCTGATAAGAAACGTCCAACTGTGCCTCATGTTGCTACGGCTCAATGCAACTACCCTACCAGCACCACTGCCTTGTGCTTTTGGAGGGTTGTTTTTCTTCCTACAGCATGTTTTCAAGCATGTGACATGAGGAGGGGGAGGAAGGAGAGGAAGAAATACGGCGACGAGAAGGAAACGTGTCTGTAAGACCAAAATAGAAAGTAAGCAGGGAGTGGGATGAAGATGGAAAGCATAATAAGTCAGGTAAGTGAAGAAGTGGAGGTGGTACTCTGTGATGCAAGCCAATATATAAGGTGAATAGTGCCTCTGCGGGGGGGGGTTGGAGACATTAACAAGTAATGCCATGAAAGGAAAATATTTTTGCCTCGGTGGTATGACGACGAGGGATGTGAATGGATTTGTGTTTGTGCATGTGCACAAGGACGGGTAGGTCTGAGTTGGTGGTGGGCAAGGGCTTATGTTTTCACACAGACATCAGCAGAATACAGTCAATAGTGAGACATGTTAACACATTTTTCAGATTGCCAATTCCGAATCAAGGTCATTTTGTGGTTATTAAAAAGCCAATAGGGAGCCCTAGCATACAGTATGTCTGTATCGAACCCATGGGCCGGCATGGGCCGGTGTGACATTGTGACAGTATAATAACCTTGGACGGTTTCACGGTATTTAATTACAGCTCTAAACTATATTATTTTGAAAAGATAAAAAAGTGAAGTCAAAACAGTCATTTTTAAACCATACAAAAGAACACGATGAAAGTGGAACATATGTATTTAAAATCCATCCATCCATTTTCTATGCCGCTCATCTCTCTAGGGTCACGGGAGTATGCTGGAGACAACAGCGCGGCGCCACTCAATGCTATCGAGGCAGCTAAAGACTATCTATCGTGCTAGCTATGCCTGACTTTTGACAACACAGCACACGCCTGTGGTTTCAACAAATCGAAGCCCAGTTCCGATTGCAAGGAATAACACAAGACATGACAAAGTATTTCCACATAGTGGCCGTGCAGGACCTCCACTTTCTCTCATACCGCATGACCGCATGACGGCATGATGGGTAATTTTAGTTCAATTCCAAACTGGCTGATATTTTTCATACAGCTAGCCATTTTCATGAAAAACTTGCCCAATTTATGGTCTACATGTGGCACAGTCCAGACAATAGTTCCTGCTGAAATAATAAGAATATTGTAGTCCACCTACAGAGTCCAGATGAATACGAAAGAGAATGATGCCAAAGCACAAGCAGGGCACACTGGTGACATCACTGCTGCATCCTCCTTAATTTCCTCCCTTATTGTCAATATATTGGTCAATTTTAATGCTAATGGTATGACACATGGTCAGTATTAGTTTTCTTCTTCTTATTTTTAAAATGTAATGATCGCCTCTATTGCAAAGAAAATGAGATTTTCATATCCGATTTGGTCCCATTCATTCGAATTCTGACCACATAATTTGACTGACTCACAAGTGAAAAACATATTACATTTTTATTTTATCTGAGGGGACTTTTTGTGGCTTAAGGGTACAAGGTACAAGGTTGTTTTTTTTTTAAATAAACTCTGATAAATCATTCCAAGGCTGTAATAGCCTAAACATATCCCACTTCGTACATAATGTTTAGCAAACACTGCGTATTTTGTGTTGCTCCCATTGAAAAAAGTAAAGAGTTCTAATGACAAAAGGAGCATAAAAACACGAGGGATCGAGGCTAAAGCATGTGATTTCATTTTTAAGGGGCCTCAAGGGTGAAAGACTTATCCTTACAAACTTCAATATTATGGAGTGCATCCATCAACACTCATATTTTTATACTTGGGTTGTCTTAACGTGAGTCTAATTTGCATAATTGGCCATGACGCATGTGCATGTAATTGTAATGGACGCTGTAGGAGAGATGAATAACATTGGAAGAGTGACAAAATGTGGGCAAAAAACATCCATCCGTCCATTTTCTATACCGCTTGTCCTCACTAGGGTCACGGGTATGCTGGAGCCTATCCCAGCCAATTGGACTGGTCGTGAGCAGAAACCATGAAAAGCAAAACATATGTTTAGAAATACAAATGAATGTTTTTCTGTCACTTCTTTTGGCAGATTTTTTTTTATGTCAAGTGAAGAGACTTTTGGAGAGTCTGACGGGCTCCGTCTTGTTTGTGACATTAAAAAAATCGGTTACGTTCTGCGGTTGTTTTATTTTGGTGTTCTGACTTTATGTTTCCGTTTCAGTTTTTGTTTTCCGGTGGAGGCTGTTACCACTCGGCTATTAGTGTTGCTATTTGACTTGTTGCATTCAGCACTATGGCGTCATTAGGGTCGCGGGGGACATGGCTTAGCCTATCCCAGCTGACTTCGGGCGACAGGCGGGGTACACCCTGGACTGGTCGCCAGCCAATCGCAGGGCACATATAGACAAACAACCATTCACACTCACATTCATACCTATGGATAATTTAGAGTCTCCAATTAACCTAACATGCATGTTTTTGGAATGTGGGAGGAAACCGGAGTACCCGGAGAAAACCCACACACGCACGGGGAGAACATGCAAACTCCACACAGAAATGCCCAAGGGAGAATCGAACCCAGGTCTTCCCGATCTCCAGACTGTTACTGTGTTTATTGGGCATATCATTTTTATTAAACCCTTGGTTCCTCTTGAGACTTTTGCCTCTGCCTCTGCTTTTGGGGTTCAACTACCTGCCAACCATAACAATGACAAAAAGAAGCTACAAAAGAAAGTTCTGAACATATTAGTTTTGCTTGTCATGTTTTTTGCTCATTTTTTGCAAATGGGTCACGGCCAATTATGCAAATTTGACAATGATGTCATTATGTCAGCCCACCATTGCCACAAATAGACTGCAGTCCTGTGAGAAACACTGAACGTACGTGTCAAATGATGATGATTATTGAAATTTTTCTTTACACAAGGAATACTACCAGTGTGTCGTGTTATAATCTTACTACATTTCTTTTTGGCAGGAATGGGATTATTACATCGTCAAAAAACAGTTTTAGAGACTTTTAGAAGTGACCCAGCGGTGTCCTTCACGTTCCGTCCTGAGAGATACGGATCATTAGTCACATCAATAGACTGACCGCCATCTTATTGCTCCCTCAGCTGCTTCTGTCATTGATAGAGCGCTATGGCAGCGCCGATGCGGGACCCTTATGTCAAATTTGACTTCTTATTCAGCCCCAGGCTGTGTGGACAAGTAAGCTTTTTTGTTTGTGTCATATGTGTGACATTATCGCAAAAAAAAGTTCATGCACGCATCATTGTACATCTAATATCTCACTATATTGATGAACAGATGCGTTGTAACGCACAACCAAGTCAGCGATGGTGTGTCCGTATTAAGAAGCAGAGTTAGGATGCCATCTACTGTGCAAAGTTGGAACGACAAGCTACAGTCACAGACAATCCCATTATAATGTGTTTGTGAGTTAGGGCCAAAGGTTAAAAAAACAAACAGGTATCACCAAATCTATCTGTGGCGGTCCGCCATAATTAAATGTATATGTGGGAAACACTGATAAATGCAGCATTTTAACAATTTGTCATATTTGTGATAGTTCCTTAAAATAGTGATTACCAATTGGTTTGGGTTGTGAAGCCATTTTCAGTGGGTCGCGGGGTCTTTGCAAAAAAAGCCCTATGTCCGTGAACACACCTCACGCAAGTGCTATTTGATTGCTACGCCACCACGAGCACTGCTGCCAACTCCTCAGTAATAAAAGTAGCTATTGGCTGTCCTAGAAGTCGCCACCGGCTAATTTGCATGTTATTTGCATATAATGTTCTAACAGATGCTATAGGAAAAAAGCATAACCTCATGGGAGAGCCAACAAAGTGAGTAAAAACACCATAATTAAGTTTAGAACTACAAATAAACTTGATTCGTGACTTGTTCATTTAAAATTGGCCATCATTTCATCAAAAATAAAAATAATTTTAATATTTTATCTCGGCCAGCGCCTCTCAAAGTCCAAACAGCATAATAATTACATCCGGACTCGCCTCCACCGCTTTAGATCCCGCTCTGTAAAACAGGGCAAGATCCAACCCGGCGGCATCGCGCCTCGTAATTCATGGATGCGTAGAGCTCCACTATGCTTTCAGGGTGCCGCGGGACGGCTTGCGACTGCTTTGGGGCGGGGCGGACCTCTCGGAAGCACCCGCTGCTGCTCAGGGAGAACAGAAACTGCAGAACAATACGCGCTTTCACTTTTAAGTCCCCAAATAACAGAAAACGACGCCAGAAAATGTCACAAGATTTGTGGCTCGTCGCCAGATTTAGCGACAAAGTTGGCAACACTGACCATGAGGTGCGTGCCATGTTTCTGGGCAACTTGGTCAAGCTTGAGCGGGACAGGAAGGACATCAAGTCGGTCTGACACAAAGCTAGATAGCGAGAAGAAATGCTCCTCCTATTATCATGAAACTACTGAGTGTTGAATCAGAGCAGCTGGACTCGTTTGATTTTTAACTTCTGATTTCACTTGTCATCCAGGTCCATGTGCAAATGCTCTGATTCAACTCCACACACTGAACATGTACTAAAAACATTTTACACACACTTTTTTTCACATAATTTTCAAATTTTTGCATTAAAAATGTATTGTTGCTGAACTGATCATGAAACTTGTTTTGTGCTTGTACACCGTGTTATTTTGCAGTGTACCTCAAATTCAAACTGCACTTTCATGTCTTTTTATTAAAGATACTTCTCGCAACTGGCTCCAAATGACACTGCCAGCGCTGAGCAAAGGCTAATGCGCATGTGTGTGGTACCTGGGGAACAGCTTACATGCTCAGAGCAGGAAGAGGGAAGCATATAATGCTTGCAACGCGGTCAAAAACGCCCTCTCGGCAGCCCCGTAGACGTTTTATTTATTCAACCCATATTTGAGAAGTTAAAAAATGTCTGCTACTTGGGTTGCCGCTTGTCATTGAACACATATATAGAATTAATATATTTGATTGAGTAAAAAAGACTCAAAGCAATCCAATTCGCAAAGAAGTTATATATATAGTTAAAGAAAAAAACAACTCCAACAACTTTTTCTCTTCACATAACTTCGTTCTGCCCTTTTTTTTTTTTTGTCGACCATAAATAGCCCCCGGGCTGCACTTTGGATATCCCTGTTGTAGATTTTATCTTGAAGGGGCAGTTTTCTTCAATAGACATATTAAATGTCAATTCCTTTTTATTTCAATAAATATTACAAAAAAAGTATTTAAAAATATAATTGAAAAAATGTTTTCCAAATTTATTTTTTTTTAAGTACTTGAAAAAAAAAGGATGCAGGGGACCATTTAGTTGGTTTGCACTTCCTTTATAGTATCGAAACAGCACTTTTGCAAATGACTCCGGTCTTCTCATCGTCGTCATCGTCCTAGATCTGTCCGCAGCCTTTGACACCATTTCACACACCGTCCTCCTTAACTGATTGCACAATATTAGCACCCCACACACACACACCCTCCACTGATTCAAGTCATATCTCTCCGGCCGCACTCCGTTTGTTTAGCTCAGAAATCCCATCCGCCCCCAGTTTTCTCTGGTGTGCTCCAAGGCTCTGTCTTGGGGACCCTGATCGTCTACCTCCTGCCAATATTTTCCGTAAGTTTAATGAACATTTTCAAACTTCAGCTTTCTCAGAACTCTGCTGCCAAAATAAATCCCCAAATAGAACCCCCTCCATCCAGCAGCTCCACTGGCTCTCCATCCAATACCGCACCCAGTTTAAAAGGATTCTCCTTACGTTCAAGGCTATCCTATCCATAACCTCACGCCACTGTATGTTTGTGACCTGCTCCATATTTCCGCACCCTCAGATTCTCCTCATCCCTCCAGCTCGCTATCCCCTCTTGTCATCTGTCCACATGGGAGACAAAGCAAAGCAAAACCCCCTCCCCCCAATTCACTTTAGCATCAGCTAGTTATTTATTTGAGCGCACATTTGCAATTTTAACTGACTTTTTATGTTTTATGTTTCTTGTCTGTTTCTGCGCTCCTTTTACTGATCCTTATTTTTTGTTTTACACGGTGTACTTGAGTGCCCGAAACACTTCATTTGTTTAAAGACAAAAAAGGGCTCAAAGCAATCCAATATGCAAAAAAATTATTAAAAATGACATACACTTAAAGTTAAAAAAAAAACAAACATCTTGCATTGCACGTCAGCTTTGTGTTATTTTACATGACTCCTTTTTGCTCTTTTTTTTGTTTTTTTTAGAAATGAGAAATATTAAATATTACATGTCAGACCATGTTTTCTTAAAAATATTATTAATACGAGTAAAGAATTAAACATTTCAAAACCCAATAATGATAATGTCATATTTTTTAAGGAAAAAAATCTTTCGCGATTCCCCCCCCTCAAAAAAACAAAACAAAACAGCTGGTCCTTCCTAGCAGGGGGGGTCCAAAGTTTTTCCAGTGAGGTTCACATACATAAAAATGAAAGGACGGAGGCCACTTTGATAAATTTTTCTACATGAAAGATGCTAAAAGCAATCCATGAGGTCAAGTGTATGGTAAACTATCTGAACAAATAAACATCTTAACATTGTGTTATAGCTGACAAAGCCAATTAGTGCAATATCTAATAATATATCACAGTAATATTCACGTCGTTTTATTTTTACAATATAAGGAGAAGTTATTGAAGGTAAGAATGCATGTATATTTTCCCAATACAATAGAAAAAAGACAACAGATGATAGTGATTTGTGGTGTTTTTCCATACAAGCAAACAATATTCTTTGTAACTTTGGACTCACCGAACTTTAGCGGCCACGGAAGAAATGGCATCAGTCCTCAGGTTCTTCCTTTTGGACCCTGAAGTTCCCATGCTGAGGTGGACACGACCCACAAGACGAACCGCGGACCATTCCACACTGACTGGCGGAACCAAGCAGCCACACCGGAAACACGAGCGTAGTCAAAAGCAAAAGCATCGGCAGTCAGCGATGTAAACTTGATGAAGTGGACGCGAAGAGAGGTGACGATGAGGAGGACAAAGACAAGAACGCAAGAAGATGGACTGCGCTCAACTCACGAGCCACGAGCCCTGGAAGGAAACTATGCCCATATATGGAAGACAGCCCGCCTGCACTGTATGCTCACAGCAGCCGCACATGGAAGATGCTAATATGTTAGGGTGACCAAACCACCTAGAAAGTGATAATTGTTTTTCCTCGGGCCATTACATTGACCTGCATTAGGGCACACTTTTTGAATTCGTGTTACCAAAAATCCGCAAAAAGACAAAGTAAAATGCAGAACGTAGGCACTGAGTTAAACCTCTGACGCTGAGTTGAGGTCTGGAAAAATTGGGGACATACAGTATATAAGGAATAAGTATACAAGTACTTTATACTTGTATTGTACAAACACTGACTATTATCTCTTTTCTAATAAGGATCACTTGGTTGAGCACTTAAATTCTAAACTTAAAATAAAACTTAAAAAAAAAATATATATATATATATACAGTAATCCCTCACAAATTTCACGAATTTCCCCAAATATATTAGTAAAAAAAAAGCACATTTAAGCAAAATGTAGGTATTTTTTTTTGTCTAACCTAATGATTTTCAATCAATAAAATGGCTAAATGAAGTAAAATACAAATATAAGGCATTCAGAAGACGCATTCAAAGGTGTTGCGATGATATGTAGTATTCTCCACTGGTCACTAGGTGTCAGTAATGGTACAGTAGTGTTGGGTCAGACAACCAAGGCTTTTATTGCAGGTTTGAATGATCTCACAAAAGGCACAATAATCCCTAACACGGGCTAAGCTAAAACTCAATTCTGAACCCCCGACGTCACTTCCTGTTTGCCCCCCACTCAGCTCCCCTAGCACTGGAACACATTTACAACAACACACATGGGCACGAGTCTTATTTATGTCTTATTTTCTCTTATTATAGCCATATGCTGGGATAGTCACATGACAACCACAACAACTAAATGTTTTCTATGTGTCACTTAGGGACTTCATGAGTTCAAGTCCAGCACAAAGCTGTATAGAACACATTTGATGTGTTACTAGTGTTTGAGTTTTGTATGCACATGTTTATGCACATGTTTTATACATGCCTCAGGCAGCGCTGGCACGCACAAACTAGCTGCGTTGTGTGTATTTCAGCACAAAAGAATCTCATGAGGCGTGACGCACGCTTCCGTCGAGTGTCAGCATTTCATGCGATAGTAAACACGCATGTGATGTGCTAACAAACGGTAATATATGAAAAAGACGGCTGCTTAAATATTCATACAGTCAGTTTTGCTATGATGCTCGCTGACTGGCCTCACGTGCCAGAAGAGGAGAGGAAGGAGGCGGAGGAAGGGAGAAGCGAATAAGCGGAAGAAGAGAATGTCACATGATGGATGCAGAATGAGGTTTAGTGCGCTGCACATGCACGTACATGAGGACTGTAAGAAAACTACTGGCGCTCACGCTAGGGTGGCAGTGATAGCATCAGTCTCTGCACTGGTCTTGACTTGCCCACTGGCTTCTCACACCATACAAATGCCTGAAATGTTTGGGTTTTGGATGCAGAGACGGATGCAGAGGCGGCAAGAAAAAATAAGAACGCTTCTACGGAGGAAAATAAGTAAACTTGACAATGCAGAGAAAAGCACAGAAAATGCTGTTAGGCCAAAAGGGGCAGCTGGAGTGGAGCAACCAGGCTGGCAGGAAGACGAGGAAAAGGAGGACAAACCAGTACAAAGGACACTTTTCAACCCTTCTAAGTGGACCAACTCATCAAGTTGTGGTCCACCGTGTTCTTCTTATTAGTAAAAAGTGGCTTAAGTCGACGTCGACATACACGGTTGACCGTTTTTGTCAACATAAAATGTCAGAGCCAAAGGGGTCATTTCTATGAAAAATGGGACCATTTATGTCGACTTGTGGTGTAGTTTTGTTACCTTCACCATAATTGTTTGTGTGTTTTTGCAAAAGCCTATTTGTGGTTCTCTCAAAATCAATAAAAACAAAGGAAGAAGGGTGAGAGGGCCACCAGGAAAAGAACGTCCACTTACCTTCAAAGCTTCGGCAGCAGACCAAAGATCCTTTCTTCTTTGGCAGTACACTTCTCAGCTAGTCTTTCATCCCCCTTTCCACAACTAGCAAAATGCACACATTTACATTTTAATGATGTTAACAAACTGCTGTAGGTTGAAAAATGCTTTATTATCTATCACCCATTCTACATGCCGGTATGTCTCTGGACAAAGTCAAAGCAATGGGATGTCCACTTAAACGGGTTGCACTGTACACTAATCCCTCGTTTATAGCGGTTAATTGGTTCTAGACCTGACCATGATAAGGATTCCTTATTTAAAAATGAAATATTGTTTTAGTTAAGAAAATAGAAAACCTGTTTATGATCATCTAAATACACTTCTTAACATTAGAGCCCTCTAGACATGAAATAACACCCCTATAGTCAACTTTACACTGCTATTACACAATATAATAAGAGGAAATAAGATATAAAAAAGACTCGCGCTCGTGTGTGTTGCTGTAAATGTGTTCTGGCGGTAGGGGAGTTGAGTGGGGTGCGGACAGGAAGTGACGTTGAGGTTTCAGAGTTGCGTTTTCACTTGGCATGGTTTATAGGTTAGGTCATTCAAACCTGCAATAAAAGCCTGTTGTTCCGGCGATCCAGTCTGGCGCTTGTGTGTCTCACCCAACATTACAGTACTGACACCTAGTGACCAGCGTAGAATACTACATATCATCACAACGTCTTTGAATGTGTCTTCTGAATGCCTTATATATGTATTTTGCTTGATTTAACATTTTTATGCTTAAATATGCATATTTTTGACTAATTATACATCATATTCAACCACAAAACAGCATGATTTATTAATGTATTTTTGAAGAACCGTGATAAAGTGAAGCCGCACAATTCAAAGCACAAAGTGGTGAGGGATTACTGTAACTACTAAAACAGGAATAGGAATACGAGACCGTGAAAAGGAAGGCAGACAGCACTCCCACTTTTTGGCAAGGTACAAAGCAGCATGGAAGAGAAGGAAGAGGAACGCCTTCCTGCCCATAGCCACTTACGAACTCCATTAATTGGAAACAGGTGTGCCTCGTTGCTCCGCCCTGCACAAGTACAGTAATCCCTCGTTTATCATGGTTAATTGGTTCCAGATCAGACCGTGATAAGTGAATTTCCATGAAGTAGGATTCCTTATTTATTATTTTATTTTTATTTTTATTTCCTAAAAGCTAGCTCTAACTCAGCATGCAGAATGTCACTGCGCTCTACAGCCCCGACGCTAAACCGCAACTCAGAAACACAAACACGCTACAGTAACATTACTGACACCTAGTGACCAGTGTAGAATACTACATGTTATGTCTTTAAACGCATCTTCTGAATGCCTTATATTTCTATTTTCATTCATTTAGCCATATTTATGCTTGAAAATACTTACCCACTTACCAAGAATACGTACATTTTGCTTAAATATGCATATTTTGTGCCTAACAATAGGCCATATTCAACCACAAAACAGCAATAATTTGTTTTGAAAAACCGTGATAGATTGAAGCCGCGAAATTCATACTGCAAAGTGGCAAGGCACAACTATACCGTCAAAATGCTTGCACTCAGGAACGAGTACACAGTGTATACAGTATATTCACTGAAGTGTACTGATGGAGGTACAGGGCTCCATTTGAGACACACCCTTATGACCTTCCTTTGCTGAGGTTTCTATGAAGGTGTCCATTTGGGTTTTGATCCAACTAAGACACGGATGTGACAACTTTTCCCAGTGAGGGTCGCATAAAGACAAATTAAAAGACGGTGTGGGGATGCATTTTGTTCTTGAAAGCTGCTAAAAGCAATCTAATGCACAGTGTTACAGTAAGGGTTACTTTACAGGAGAACCGGAGGATAAAAAAGGCAAGTGTTACACCCAGTGTATTTCATGCAGGGCCTGGTGAGTGTATTTACTGGCATCAACACTAAAAAGAAGGGCATTAAAATTCCACACAGGACAGAATAGATAATTCCTGGAGAGTAAATACTACACAAGGGAATTGGATATGACCGCAGGGACACTGACATGCCTTTGCTCTGCGGCCACGGACAATTCCCTTTCATGATTATTATACGCCTTTATGGCTGTCATATATTGCAAGTGGCCCATTCTGCTGTGAAAGATAGTACGGTACATACCAGGCACACAGGAGACAAGGGCAGCAATGATAAATGTGTGTGAACATAACCGTACAATAAAAAATAAATAAATATATGATATGGACAAAGCTGTCAGACCAAGAGGCTCCATTTTCAAGGTAAATGTGACACTTGGTAATGCTGGGGTTGCTTTATTTGCATGTCCAAGCACTGGTGGCTTACACGCTCACTTGCACACATACAGTGGGGGAAATAAGTATTTGAGCCCCTGTTGATTTTTAGTTTCCTGTCTTACAAAGATATGATCATTTTTATGCTAGCTTGAGTGTAACTGCAAAACAAAGAATATAATATTATAGCCTAGAAATTAATTTGCATTTGATTGAGTGAAATAAGAAGGATTATGACCCTGACACCCCCCCACAGACCGGTTTTTATTTTTGTCCTATCCGTTTAGAAAGCACTCCTGCAGACATACACAAGACTGGAATGGAATACAAGACCATCTATAAGACAGTAGACCTGCAGAAGACCAGGATAAACTACAAAACCATCAACAAGATTGTAGAGCTGCACAAGAACTTATGGATCAGCATGACTGTAGGCTTGCACAAGACTGCAGTGGACTACATGACCATCAATAAGACATTAGACCTACACAAGACTGGAATGGAGAAGACCACCAACAAGATGCTAGACTTACACAAGACTGGAATGACAAGACCATCAACCGGATTGTAGATCTACATAAAACCGTATGGATCAATGTGGCTAGGCCTGCACAAGACTGCAGTAGACTACAAGACTATCAATACGACGTTAGACCTACACAAGACTGGAATGGACAAGACCACCAACAAGACTCTAGACTTACACAAGATGGGAATGGATCAACATGACTGTAAACCTACACAAGACTGGAATGACTACAAGACCATCAAAAAGCTGTAGACCTGCAGAATAGACTACAAGATCAACAGTATTGTAAATCTGCAGAAGACCAGGATGGACTACAAGACTATCAACAAGACGGTACACCTACACAAGACCGGTATAAACTACAAGACCATCAACAAGACAGTAGAGCTATCAAGACTGGAATGTCTCTACAAGATTGTCGAAGTCCATCAACAAGAATGGAGACTTACACAAGACTGGAATGGACTACAATAGCATCAACAAGACTGTACACCTACACAGGACGGAATGGACTACAAGACCATCAACAAGACTATAGACCTGCAGAAGACCGGAATAAACTACAAGATCATCAGCATCGCTGTAGACCTACACAAGACCAGAATGGACTACAAGACCATCATGAAGACTGTAGACCTGCACATGACCTGAATGGACTGCAAGGCCATCAGCAATGTTGTCCTCTCAGTCAAAACTCTTTGATTTGGCAGGCTCCTCCCCCCACAACGCCTACTCTGTTGCAATTGGTCAGGGGTCGAGGGTCGGCTTCAAGAAGACTCTTAAGTAGAAAACCCTGAAGGCAGGTTATTACAAGGCCAAAAGGAGAGACGAGCAGAATGTCCACGGCCTTCAGCCCTCCACGTAGTTTCTCTGAGGCGTGTTCCAGGAGCCATTAGCGCAGTGAAATGCAAGTGCATTATCTCATGACTCACACGTTTCCAACTAATGGAGCAGTAACAAATCATCTCATCGTTGCATGTCAGCCACTGTCATTTCTCTGTGTACACAATTTCTCTTGGAAAATAAAAACGGTGACTCCACAACTCTGCTGGTTGTTGGTTCTTCAGAATAAAGGTGCTTGTTTATTTGGCTTATTATAATAGCCACCTTGCTCGAGGACACACTATCCAATCCAATCTCCATAAGTCAGCAGCTGGGCTGTGATTATGAGTGGCAATTTCGATACACGTGCCTTCCCTACTCAACGCCGCCGGTGATGGATTGGACTCTATTGTCTCCATAAACACACCCGGCGTTTCAGTTTGGGAGCATTTAGCAGCCACTGGACTGAAGGACGGCATGGTGTTGTACAAGGAGGACGTTTGGAGGACAATGACCACGTAAAACAAAAATTAAATACAAGAATGAAATGAAACAAATGGTTGTCTTGCAGACTGGAAGGGGCATTGTAAGGGAGAGAGAGGCAGGGAGTGTCAGGGATGAGAGCACTACACTGCTTAGGTATCACTGTCTATTTCATAGGAGCTGATCCTTTCACCTTTCATCCTCGGTTTACTTTAATTTTATTTGAACATGCATGCAAGTTACAATGGGATACATCACATGATTCAAGTCACGATTCCACATGTCCAAAAGGAGTAGGAAGAGGCAAACGCTTATTTAATCCTACCCCCCAGCCGTTCCACATCTTGTTAAGTACACATTATTCACTTCCTGTATTCCATATGCGTTTTTTAATTCATAGAATAATGATAAGATAATGTAGCAACAAAAATATCAACTGCTTGTATTGTTTTTTTAATTCGCTCATCTCGGTGCATTGTTTGAGTTCTTTACTCAATCTGTTCCATAATTGAATTCCGCATACTGAAATGCTGTGGCTTTTTAGTGTTGTTCTCACATGTAAGTGTTTCATGTTGAGTTTTTCCCTAAGATCATATTTCTCCTCTCTTACAGAGAAGTATTGTATGACATTTTTGGGTAGCAAGATATTGTTAACTTTATGCATTATTTTAGCAGTTTGAAAATTTAATAAATCTGCAAATTTTAATATTTGTGATTTTAAAAATAAAGGATTCGTATGTTCTCTATACGTGGCTTTATGAATTATCCTCACTGATCTTCTTTGCAGTACATTTAGTGAGGGAAGATTGCTTTTATAATTATTGCCCCATATCTCCACACAATACATTAAATATGGTAATACTAAGGAACAGTAGTGTGGAGTGATTTTTGGTCAAATTTAGCAAATTTTGCAAATTTAGCTGTATTCAATTCAATTCAATTCAAAGTATTCCTCGCCACCTTTTGTTGGATATCTTTGATGTGAGATTTTCCAGCTCATTTTTCATCTATAATGGTCCCCAGAAATACATTTTCATTCACCCTTTCAATGTACACACCATCTGTTTGTATTTGGTTGTACGTACCCTTTCTGCTATTACTAAATAGCATTATTTTAGTTTTACTTAAGTTCAAGGATAATCTCTTTTTAGCAAACAATGGGCCTCATTCACGAACATCTTCTTAAAAGTCTTCTTAAGAAGTGTACTTAAGAATGCGCGGGTTGGAAACTGCGCCACATTCACGACACGTTCTTAAGTAGGGATTATCGTTCGCACCGGTGTTCTTAGGTTGATGAATGCCAACTGCGATGCACGTGCATGTGAGGCCTAATTTGCATAGGTCACCAACTATTATTTCCTATATAAGGTCAAAAATGTGCCGTGCGCAACAGGCAGCTGGAGGCGGAGATGGCAACGCGCAAGGGCAAGACTGAGGAGCAGCTGGACAACAAACGAAAGAAAAACTTCAATTCTACTGAAATAGAGGTGCTTTTACAAGGAGTGACCGAACACAAGACCACCTTATTTTCACGTGTATCCACCGGTCATCAGGCCATCCAAAAAGAGTCGGCATGGAGCACCATTGCAGCAAACATAAATGCCGTTTCCACGGAGAAACGGCCACCGCAGAGGTTAAAAAGAAGTGTTTTGACTTAAAATAGACTTAAAAAAAAAGATTGGACTGCACCGGAGGGATCTGGAGGAAACGGGAGTTGGGCCATCAATCAAAAACCAAACCATTTCGGAAACTCTAGAAAATATTTACACAATCATGATGGAAAAATAAAGTCAAAATACATAGTTTGTGTGTGACAATGTATTTTTTCTGTGGTTACATTTGATTAGACGCTGCCTAATTAATACAGCAGCCCCGTGCTCTGGCTCAAGACGTGGCTGGGGGCGCATGTCGTTATCTGGGGGTGCTACGTGCGCAATAGACACACCACGTTTCATTGCGATGTTATTCTGATGATCCTGCACACCTGCAAGAACAGAGAGGGAAGCCTGAAGCCTGAAGCGGGACATCAAATATTCGTCGCTTTCAGCAAATAAATCTAATGGTCCCTTTACATTCTCTCTCTGTGCAGCGCTCGTCCAGCCAGCTACTTTTTTTTTTTTTGATGAATTGGGATTTGAATATATATATATCCATGGAGTATATTTTAGTTGTTTTGATGATAAATAATTGTTGGGATATTTTATTTGCACTACATTTTTTGGGATCAGGTTGCAAAATCCATCATGAGGGCGATTGCGCATTGAAAGTGCAAGCTTTGCTTGTGCGTAAGAGTCCTCCTGAGCGTTCGTAGAATTTGTTCTTAGATCTAAGAACTGTGAGTTAAGAACACGTTTCGTGAATGCCAAAAATCTTCGTAAGAAGGCTTTAAGAACACATTTGTGCGTAAGAACGTTTCGTGAATGAGGCCCAATGTCTTTAGTATGACCATTTCATCCTTGACTTTTTTAATTAGTTCTTCCGTGCTTTCCCCAGAACAAAAGGCAGTGGTATCATCCGCAAATAATACCAACTTTAAGTCCTTTGTCACTGTACAGATGTCATTGTTATACAAATTGAACAGTTTTGGTCCCAGTATTGACCCCTGGGGTACTCCACACGTAATATTTAAACTTGCCGATGTGTATTCTCCTAGCTTTATCAATTGCTTCCTGTTTGCTAGGTAACTTTTAACACAATTCAAAACTAATCCTCTGATTCCGTACCTTTCTAATTTAGTTGTTAAAATATTGTGATTAATTGTATCAAAGGCTTTTGTAAGATCCATGAATACTGCGGCTGCACTCTTTCTGTGGTCTGTAGCGTTGGTCATTTCCTCCGTGATTTCAATCAGTGCCATGGAGGTTGAAATATTAGCTCTGTATCCGTATTGACTCTCTGCTAGTAATTCATTCTTATTAATACATTTCTCCAACTGGTTATTAAATAACTTCTCGATTATTTTAGAAAATTGGGGCAATAATGAAACTGGTCGATAATTTGTAAATTGATGTTTGTCTCCATGTTTAAAAATTGGAACTATGTTAGCTATTTTCATTTTGTTAGGAAATTTTCCAGTCCAAAATGATAAGTTACTGATATATGTTAACGATTCTACAATCTCACTGATAACCCTTTTTATTGTTTCCGTTTCAATTCCATTACAATCAGTTGATGTTTTTGCTTTACAGTTATTGACAATGTCAGTGATTTCCTTTTTAGTTACATGAGTGAGAAACATGGAATAAGGATTCCTATCTATGGTTTCCTTCTCCTTCATGATGGTTTGAGTGGCTTGGATCGGACATGCAACCGATGTTGATGTCCCCCCTTTCTGAACATTTTTTGTGAATCACCCTCAGCACACAAAGATATGAGCGCTGTTATTCCACAAACAGGGCAAGTCACTGAATAGGGGACAGTGTCACAAGACGGTTAATATTTCTATTTTAACCTACCGTCTGCATCTGTTTTGACCGAGTAAATTAGGCGAGTCTCCTGGTTTGCATGTGCCGAGCCGCTTACTGATCGTCCCAGGAGACACACTGGATCATCTTGACCTAAATAGCTCGCTGGAGTGGAGCAGCCTGGCAGATGAGAGCAGCAGGGGAAATGATGATGAAGATTCCTAGCAGCGCTGCATGACAGATGACACAAGATTTACCTTTCCTTGGCGTAATTGCTTACTTTTAATCTGATCAGCAATATCATTTTTCAATTTCATATCTCCTTGTGTGGTGAATAACATGATTAAATGAGGCATGGGTGTCAAAAGAGTACAAGCATTGCATTTGTTGTGATTAATTACTTTTATTTTATTTTTATTTTATTTTTTTAGGTACCGGTAAACACAAATACCTGAAAGCTAAATGCGGGAATGCAGGATCTTGTTAGTCTAAATGGCCCCAAATGAGCTAAAACATGGGAATAAACCTAATTTTATAAATATTAAAAAAATAGTCATATACAACGAGACAACGCAATTTGTATAAAAAATTGGAAAGGGTGCATCCATCCATCCATTTTCTATGCCATCCATCCATCCGTCCATCTTCCATGCCGCTTATCCTCACTGGGGCCGCGGGTATGCTGGAGCCTATCCCAGCTGGCTACGGGCGAGAGGCGGGGTACACCCTGGACGGATCACCAGCCAATGGCAGGGCACATATAGACAAACAATCATTCACACTCACATTCATACCTATGGACAATTTAGAGTCTCCAGTTAACCTAACATGCATGTTTTTGGAATGTGGGAGGAAACCGGAGTACCCGGAGAAAACCCACGCACACAAGGGGAGAACATGCAAACTCCACACAGAAATGCCCAACGGACATTCGAACCCAGGTCTTCCCGATCCCCTGACTGTGTCGCGAACATGCTAACCACTCAGCAACCCCGGAAAGCGTGCAATTTTAGGAAAATAGTTGGGATGTGGAAAATTGTTGATCTGAATGTTTTGATGCTGGAATGGTTTCAATTGGTTGAGAAATGTGGAAAAATAAAATTCATTTCAATGAGAATTTATAGGCTGGAAAAGGGAATTTGTGTTTGGAAAATGTGGAATTTTGGAGAAAAATGTGGATTGTGGGGATGTGCAAAACTGTTTTCCTGAATGTTTGATACTGGAATGGTTTGAGCAGGTTGGAAATTTGACAAAATTTGATTAATTTCAATGTGACATTCAGTTCAATGGGAAGGTTTTGGCCCGAAAAATGTGGAATCCAGGGAAAAGCAAAAATAGATAGCCTGAATGTTTCGAATACGATGTTGGAATAGTTTTGATCTGTTGAGAATGCGGAAGTAAGAAGAATTCTTAAGATTAAAGGGTGTTTTGGGGATTTGGAAAATTGTTATCCTGAATGTTTTGATGCTGGAATGGTTTTAATGTGCTGAGAAAAGTGGGAAAATGACATTAATTTCAATGGCTCCAAAAATGTGGAAAGCTGGAAAAAACAGGAATTTGTAGGAATTGGTGTTAGGAATTTAAAGAAAAATGGGACTTTGGAAAAGTGTTATCTTGAATGTTTTGATGGTGGAATGGTTTGGAATGGGTTGGGTAAGTATGACATTCATTTAAGTGGGAGTTTTTGGGTGGGAGAAGGGAATTTGTGGTCCAAAAATGTGCACGTCGGGGAAAAGTGGGAATTTCGGAATGTGGAAAATATGGAAAAGCTTGAATGAGCTGACTGTTTTGGTGTTGGAATGGATTGTGAACTGTGGAACTCGTAACTGGTCCATTGATTTAAAAAAAAAAGCAGAATTATGAAAAATGTGTGAATATATAGCCCCCCGTATCCTGAATGAGTTGAACCTGTTGATGAAAGGGTTGAGAAATGTGGAATAATAATAATAATGTGGGAATAATAATCCTAAATAGAAGAGTTCTGGTGCAGAATAAATAACACAGTATGCATGAACGATCTTCAGCATTCACCCAGTAATACATAATCATTTGGAGTGGGACAAAGCACCAGACCCCATCTACCTCTCGAGGGTCAAATGTGTGATGTTAGGATGATCTGTTTTCCACACCATTCCAAGAGTGAGTGTGAAATCTGGGTGTTGGCGGGGCTGTCAGTGGTCATGAGGGCTCTCCACAGAGATCTGCTGCTGTTTTTAGATGTCTGACGACTGGGTGACGCACATCAAGGGTTTCTTCACCCCAAAGCCGCCCAGCACACACCACTGAGGTGAAATAGACACACACACACTTTATGCTGGACACATCTCTTTCATGTACGAATTAAATTCACTTTGAATAACACTCCAACGGACACTGAGGCAGGCGACACGAGTTATTTTGGGACATTTAAGTAATTTGCCGGTCAAAATTTAAACTAGGTACGCTCCGATCAGGGTTTTACGCTGCTGTTTCCGATACCGATCACCCATGAGTGAAATCGGACAATACTGATACCGATCACATAGATTAAGTGTAAATGTTTAAATTTATATATGAGTGCTATAGGCCAGGGGTGCCGTATGAGGGGGCAAAGTTAGGACAATTCGAAGGTCCCCTGACTGCCATTGGCCCAAACAATAGGTAATTATTCAAAATACAATTTTTTTTTATTTCTTTTTTTCCATGGGGCCCAGAATTCCAGGTTGCACCCCTGCTATTGGCTATACAATATAGAAAAGGGAACTTGTTCTACTTTGAATTGAGCATCTAATATGCTGATTGGCCAGGTTGCTTGATGCCACGGTGTGTAAAATCACAGTTATGTGCTTTTGTGCTGACACAATTTGTTTTAATATGTTTTATATATGTCGTTCACCACGTTGTAAGAAATTATGTGAAATGGTTCCATTTTTTTAAACAGGCCTTCATCAGCTGCACTTAATGTGTCATGTCGTGTTAAGTGCCGCCAGCTGGGCATTTAACCCGCTGGGCCAAACACTCAGTAAAGAAAGTCTGGTACACAACAAGCGCGTTATCACTGCAGTCAGTGCGCTATACACTGCTTTGTTCTGCTACTGGCTTAAAAACATTTTTCTCTTTAAGGCCCTGTCACACCTTGACGATTTAGCCAGCGCATGCTCGACGTGATCATTTTGATGGCATACGTTGAACTGTGGACGTTTTTTTCAATTTGGGGTGTATACATGGCGTATTCATAGCGAGTTCGACATATACATGACGTATTAGTAACTTATATAGAATGTTTCTAGAACTTATAGACAACTTATACCAACAAATGCGTAGCGTGTTGCCGCCATTCACAACTTATGCCCACCGCCAGTCTAACTCATGCAAACCGCACGGCAGCATATGGCGACAATCACGTGCCGTAGCCTATAAAAAGGCTGCCACTTGATGACGCAAATCATAACCTCACTAGACATTGCAGTGTCAACATCACCATCATGCCGAAGAAAATTTGCAAGACTGCTGCCAAGAAGTATCAGGGCAGTGACGGAGGGCGAGGGCGAGGGCGTGCACGTAAGAAGGATCCATCACCACCCACAGCCTCCCACTCTCACTCTGATGGAGATGACGCAGGTTCTAACGCCTCTCAGGCATCGTCAATGGTATCGGAAGCTGCTTCCCCAGTGGCCACCATCTCCTCTCAGCCAACCCTTGCCAAGAAGCAAGCAAAGAAGACACAGTTTTCTCTCAATGTCCAAGAGGAGCAGGTAATGTGTGATTTCCTTCGCGAGAACACCATCCTCTGGGACATCAAGAAGACTGACTACCGGCGAGTGGACAAGAAGGCAAAGATACGCTTGATATTATCTTGACGTATTACGACTTGTGCGTAACTTACAAATAACGTGTGTGAACGGGCGTCAACGATCGCATAACTTATTGCCCGCGTATGTGGGACGTATGAATCATATGTTGACATACGTCGAAAAGTTTTGTGCATGCACAAAATTTTGGGACGACTTGGACGTACTACGACGTATGCCGGCGTGCTTCAGCGTGCTCTTAACTTATACAAAACTTACCCATAACTTATTCGACGTACGCCAGCGTATTGGCCAAATTTTTCATACGTTGGCGTAAGCTGGCTAAATCGTCAAGGTGTGACAGGGCCTTCACATAGAACATAGAACTTCATACCAACAGTAAAATATGGCGGTTGTAGTGTGATGGTCTGGGGCTGTTTTGATCTGGAAGACTTGCTGTGATAAATCGAACCATGAATTCTGCTGTCTACCAAAAAATCCAGAGGGAGCCCAAGGAGGTTCTATTCAGATTGCAGGCTGTACAGGCTACATTATTTACACAAACCAGTCATCTTTTCCTAATCGTTACACATTGCATGCAATCCTGAAAGAGAAAAATCAAGAAAGTTGTCCAGGACTGTGTGTATGCCTGAAGTTGAAAAGGAACTTTTGTTTTTGAAAAGCTTTAGCATTGACTCGTGACAGCAAGGAAGGCGTCTCATACGTTGCTCACATTGGAAAGTATATTACGTTTTTACTTGTGTTCTGTGCTGTTGTTTCAGACGCCCTCACCCAAACGCTTGGCACTGCTATCAGCGAAAAAGTGTCTGTTATGCGCCATTTCTGTTACAAAAGTGTGTGTCTGTCATTATATGAGAAAAAATCATATATCTTTTAAGCCTATGAGATCCTGACTGTAGATAAAGGAAGATTTTTATGAAATGCTGGCATTGAACAGCATTAAATGAACCCTATGTCTTCTGGTATTATCATTGAAATATCATTGAACCCACATTGGTTTCAGTTACATTGCAAACTGATGCTAAATCAACACTGAAGTCCGACGCTGATTCAAAGATCTAACTTTGAAAATTCAGATTCGACAGTTGTTTCAGTGTCACCTTGCTATCGGGGTAGTTTGCCTTTGCCTGGTCTAGACTACCAAGAGTAGAGCAGTACTGTAAATCCTGTACTGTTTAGATATTGAATATGTGTCTGCCTGCACTTCTATTAAGTCTTTGTGCTCACAAGCACTCTCAGGGGAGTGCAAGGCTCCATAAAGGAAACTTCATTAGCATCTCAGTCTCATTCTCATCTGACAGGCTATCTGATATCACAGATGTGCGTCACCGTCGTGTGCTTGCGCTCATTTAGCAGGATTTAATTACATGCCCAGAAACGTCTGGAGACATATTGCTCAGCAGTAGTAGAATTATTTACATTTTCACAATGGGAGATGAGTAGCATGCACACAAAAAAAGATTTATTTTGGACAATTTAGGACAATTCAGCAAGTAAAGCCCCCCGATGGTTCGCCAAAAGGTGGACATGTACTAATAAATATACTACAATCCAAAGAAAGAATAAAAACCCTCCACCCAGTTACTGTTGTTGTGTCCCTGGGCAAGACACTTCACCCACCTTCAGAAGTATCAATGTATGAATGCAAATGAATGTACGGCAGACAGACTGCGAATTGGCAGCCATGTTTCCGTCAGACCACCCCAGGGCACCTGTGACTGCAGACGTAGATAACCGCCACCACAGTGTGAATGAGGAGTGAATGAATAATGGGTTCACTTCACTGTGAAGTGCTTTGGGTGCCTTGAAAAATGCTATAAAATCGAATTCATTATTATTATATATAATATTATAATATCATCTATAATATTAATATAATATAATATAAATGATATATGATTATTATGTATTATTATGATTAATTAATAATTAAGTAATATTGTTGTAGTTACAAAATTATTAAAAACTAGAATATAATTAAATATATTCATATGAATAATGCTGTTAATTGTTAATGAATTGTAATATTATTATTAAGGTGTGAATGCTGAAAAGTTGACGCTGTACTGAAATTCTGTGCAGAAAATGTGGAAGTGCGAGAAAAAATGAGAATTTCAGGAATGTGGAAAATAGTTGTTCTGATCGTTATGATACTGGGATGGCTTGAGAAATGTGAAAAAAAAATGGCATGGGAAACTGTGGCACGGAAAATGTGGGATTCCGAGAAAAACTGCAATTTTTGGAATGCCAAAAATAGATCTTTTGAATGAGCTGGATACTTTGGTTTTAGAATGGTTTGAATTACAAAAAAAAGTGTGCAAGTAGTAAGTATTCTCAAGGCTCCAATGGAGTTTATTTAATTAATTGTAATATTAGGGCTTTTCATAGCCGAATCTGATTCATTAGATTTTGTTCCTAGTCGACTAATAGTCAAATATATACTAATATTTTTAAACAACACTGCTAAAGGCCATCCCTACAAATAAACAGATCTCATTTGCCACTTTTTCCACCTCAAAGTAAAAAGCTATAACACTCAAACAACTTAAAGGATTTTTTTCATCTTTATTTTACAAAATGATCCACAATCCTTATGTGAAACATAACCACATATCTTTCTCTTTTCTGCGTGTTTTAAAGAGAGAAAAACAGCTAAACCAGCATGTAGGCTTTCCCACGAGGGCAAATAGCATCCTGTACCAAGTCTACAGCAACATGAAAGGTGCTTTGAAGGCTCTTCCAAGTCCCCATTTTGAAAAAGCTAATGTCTCTTCTGTTGTTGTTGTTGCTTAATTTATTGTTATTAATGTTTCTTCTGTTCTTATTCATTTTCTTGTGTTTTTCTTTCTTTCTTTCTGCTGGGAGAATGAACAGAACAAGAATTTCATTGCATAGCAGAACTACCTGTTCTACTGTGAATATGACAATAAAACTCTTGAATCTTGAATTTTGAATCTTGAATCTTAAAAAAATGCACGTAACGGGACACACATATTCCGACTACAAAGCCCTAAACAAAACCCTCCACCAAACACCAACAATGATCTATTTACACAACTGACCGGTATGTAAACCAAGCTACAGCGACATTGTTATTGTAGCAGCTAAGACAAAGAACTATTTTTCTAGTGTGGTGACGAAGTGCCTCACCTCACTACCGAGAGGTAACGGGCCCACTCCGAAACAATGAGACAGGACACCAATCTGTACTAACTAGGAAACTGAACGACTACGAATACGCAACCAAATTATCTGTGAAGTATTAGCCCACATTCCATGTTTTGTTTATACACGGCTGGATGGACTGTGTTGTGATATCATGCTCCATGTATCACAATCAATATCTCTTACTCGATGGGCAGTTGTCCGTCTGGTCCAGCTGGTCTTGGCCGTCTTTTGCAGTTTATTTTGGGTGGGTTAAAGAAGTTTCTACCACTGCAGAGTTTTGTTAGCGCTAACAATTCTTTGTTTGTTGTCTTGGAGCAATGTCCTCCTCGCCATACACACGAAGCCTTTCCATCCATGGCAACACTGTATGCCACACTCCATTTCTGTCGGCATGGCTTGGCAAGCTCCACATTTACACCACCAAGTCATGCCGGTGTAATGACTTGCCCCCCATCTGCTACGCAGTTTCACTCCCTCTTCTTGCGAGCTCAGCTTCTAAAACCTTTAGCTCGTCCTCCATATATTCAGGCTCGAAAAGATAAGGTTCTGAATCCTCATTTGTCCAAAAATAGTCGCCGGCAGCGGCTCTCACAAAGTCTGCCATGATTAGTACGGTAGTTGCTTTTGATGCTCATGCTGTTTTTCCCCAGAAAAGGGAAAGACATGCGTGCTCATGTTTCACATAAGGATTAAGGGCAGTGGCAGAGGCAGAAACTTTTCATCGGGGTGGCCAAGGTGCGACCATTGCTCACGTAGGGGTGGCAATAAGTTGATACCTGAATTGTGTAGATGGCCAGAGTGACCAGGCGTGGGCACGGCCACTACTGGCCACCCCATAGCTCCCCCACTGCTTTTGGACCGTTTATTAGAGCAATTAATAGCCGAGCATTGTGCCGAGGACATGTTTTCAATGCATAGTTTCTGGATTCTGCTCCCCATCATGGCGGACAGACCCGCACAGTGTATAATTCGGAAGTGGATGCCGATCAGCACTCCTGTTTTAACTCTAGACTTTACATGCCCACTCAGGCTGCTACAGAGAGCTTCTATTATTAACAGATGTGCTGAATCACGCTTCAGAATTGAAGTCAAAGTCAACTTAGTGAGAGAACTTGACCGGAACCGACCAAAGTAATCATGGAAAACTTACCTACCGCTTGCAGTTCGTGCAAGAAGCGGTTTTACTGACAACTCCTCCACACGGAAAGTTGTGTGCTGCAGTGAAATGTGTCCAAGCGGAAACGGCGGTTAGGCTGAACGAATGTTCTGCGTTTGTCAAAACTGTCCCCCAGCCGTGGGGGTGGAGAGTGACCAAGGGCTCCGCCACTGACTGTGGATCATGGGCAAAAATCCCAAAAAAGTGCAGTTTTCCTTGAACATTTCAGGTGTGCGGCAACAGGACCTTTATTTATTTAGTGACTCAGAAAACAGAAAGCAGCTCACCTCCAGTAGATGTACAGTCCTGTTCCATCAGCCCAAAGTGTGTGGTAGTCAGCTAGCTCGATAGAATTGCCCAGTACTAAGAGTAGTAGAGGTTTAGCCAAGTCTCTTACAGTGGGTCATGTGGAGTCACAACTAGTCCATTTTATTCACTAAAAATTCCACATTAGCAAGAAAAATGCTCGCTAAGGACAGTCTGTGCGGTGTGCTAGCTTGGTGTTAGCTCATATTCCTCCATGCCCCCCTCGCCTTTGTTTACTTTCTAGATGCCGCTTGGAAGCACTTCTGCCCGGCTGGGTGGTGTGTGGAGACTCTGTGGAGCTCTCAGAGATGAGCCAAAGATCAGTGATAAAAACGTTGGTGTTGCGAAATCCAACATCCAAAAGCTCTTGTCGAGTGTGAGATGTTAAACGAGACCTGATGTGAACGAAATAATAAAACCACAAATCAGGAAGAGATAATGAGCTTTGCTGTGTGTACATCATTTTCAGTTCTTTTGGTAACACGAATGAGGCTGAATTGGTATCAAAAGTGGTGTGAAAAAGTGTTTGCCCCCTTCCTGATTTCCAATTTTTGTCACACTTAAATGTTTCAGATCATCAAACAGATGTAAATATTAATCAATGACAACACTGAACACAAAATGCAGCTTTTAAAAAGTCCACACCTACATGCCCCTGTGTAAAAAAGTGATTGCCCCCTAAACCTAATAACTGGTTGGGCCACCCTTAGCAGCAACAACTGCAATCAAGTGTTTGCGATAACTTGCAATGAGTCTCTTACAGCGCTGCCCCACTAATCTTTGCAGAATTGTTGTAATTCAGCCACAATGGAGGGTTTTCCAGCATGAAGTGCCTTTTTAAGGTCATGCCACAGCATCTCAGTAGGATTCAGGTCAGAACTTTGACTAGGCCACTCCAAAGTCTTCATTTTGTTTTTTTTCAGCCATTCAGAGGTGGACTTGCTGGTGTGTTTTGGATCATTGGGCCTCATTCACGAACATCTTCTTAAAAGTCTTCTTAAGAAGTGTACTTAAGAATGCGTGGGTTGGAAACTGCGCCACATTCACGACACGTTCTTAAGTAGGGATAATCGTTCGCACAGGTGTTCTTATGAATGCCAACTGCGATGCCCGTGCATGTAAGGCCTAATTTGCATAGGTCACCGCCTATTATTTCCTATATAAGGTAAAAAATGTGCCGTGCGCAACAGGCAGCTGGAGGCGGAGATGGCAACGCGCAAGGGCAAGACTGAGGAGCAGCTGGACAACAAACAAAAGAAAAACTTCAATTGTACAGAAATAGAGGTGCTTTTACAAGGAGTGACCGAACACAAGACCACCTTATTTTCACGTGTATCCACCGGTCATCAGGCCATCCAAAAAGAGTCGGCATGGAGCACCATTGCAGGAAACATAAATGCCGTTTCCACGGACAAACGCATCACCACAGAGGTTAAAAAGAAGTGTTTTGACTTAAAATAGACTCAAAAAAAAAGATTAGACTGCACCGGAGGGATCTGGAGGAAACGGGAGGTGGGCCATCAATCAGAAACCAAACCATTTTGGAAACTCTAGAAAATATTTACACAATCATGATGGAAAAATAAAGTCAAAATACATAGTTTGTGTGTGACAATGTATTTTTTCTGTGGTTACATTTGATTAGACGCTGCCTAATTAATACAGCAGCCCCGTGCTCTGGCTCAAGACGTGGCTGGGGGCGCATGTCGTTATCTGGGGGTGCTACGTGCGCAATAGACACACCACGTTTCATTGCGATGTTATTCTGATGATCCTGCACACCTGCAGGAACAGAGAGGGACATCAAATATTCGTCGCTTTCAGCAAATAAATCTAATGGTCCCTTTACATTCTCTCTCTGCGCAGCGCACGTCCAGCCAGGTACTTTTTTTTTTGATGAATTGGAATTTGAATATATATTTATGCATGGAGTATATTTTAGTTGTTTTGATGATAAATAATTGTTGGGATATTTTATTTGCACTACATTTTTAGGGATCAGGTTGCAAAATCCATCATGAGGGCGATTGCGCATTGAAAGTGCAAGCTTTGCTTGTGCGTAAGAGTCCTCCTGAGCGTTCGTAGAATTTGTTCTTAGATCTAAGAACTGGGAGTTAAGAACACGTTTCGTGAATGCCAAAAATCTTCGTAAGAAGGCTTTAAGAACACATTTGTGCGTAAGAACGTTTCGTGAATGAGGCCCATTGTCCTGCTGCAGAACCCAAGTTGGTTTCAGCTTGAGGTCACCGACAGATGGCCGGACATTCTTCCAGGTCCTGATACCTGAATGGTTTGAGAAATGTGACAGAATGACATTCATTTCCAGGGGAAGTTTTGGGTCAGAAAATGTGGGATTCTGGGAAAAGCTGGAATTTTTTGAGTGTTAAAAATCGATCTTTTGAATGAGCTGGATGCCGTGGTGTTGGAATGGTTTGAGTCAGGAAAAAATTTAGAAGAAGTCAGAATTCTCAAGCTCCAAAAGTTTTTGTTTGATGGAAAATGTGGAATTTCAGGGAAAAGTGGGAATTTTGGGGGATGTGAGAAATTGTTAGTCAGAATGTCCAGATTGTTTTCATGTTGCAGTTTGAATCGGTTGAGAAATGTGGAAAAATTGCTACTTTATTGTCAATGGAAATTCATCCATCCTTCCAGTTTCTGTGCCGCTTGTCGTCACTAGGGTTGCAGGGGGTATGCTGGAGCCTATCCTAGCTGACTTTGGGCGGGAGTCAGGACAGAGCACATGTAGACAAACAACCATTCACACTCACATTCATACCTATGGACAATTTAGAGTCACCAATTAACCTAACATGCATGTTTTTGGAACGTGGGAGGAAACCGGAATACCCGGCGAAAACTCTGCACAGGGAGAACATGCAAACTCCACACAGAGACGCTCAATGGAGATTCGAACACAGAACTTTCAGATCGCCTGACTGTGTGGCCAACATGCTAACCACCGCACCACCGTGAGGCCTCAATGGGAATTCAGTTGTAAAAAATGTGGAATTACAGGACAACGGGGAATTTTCGGAATGTCAATAACACACGTTAAAAATAAACTTAACATTTTACTGTTGGAACGATTCGAATAGTACAGTACAGATAAGGGTACAGATAATTAAGATGGGCGACCAGATACAGATAGTGGCGTACTTGCCTATCCTTAATTGTTATATTATTTACAGCAAGACAACACATTTTCCCAGAGACTTTTTCCCACTGACTTTCTCTAGCCTCTGATTGTAGTATTCTACACTGGTCACTAGGTGTCAGTAATGTTACTGCAATGTTACTTCGGTGAGACACACAAGCACCTGACTTGGGGCAACAGGCTTTTATTGCAGGTACAATAACACCTAACAGAGGCTACTGTTGCAGCCGTAACGCACGCTGAGCTAAAACTCAACTGCTTCCTGTCCTCCCCCAGCTCAGCTCATCTATCACCGGAACATATTTACAGCAACACACACGAGCACAAGTTGTATTCTTGTCTTATATTTCTTATTTCCTTTTATTTATGTCTACTATATTGGATGATACGAGTATAAAGGTGACTGTAGGGGTTTTATTTCCTGTCTAGAGGGTTCTAATGATGTTAAAAAAAAAAACAGATTTAGAAGGTTGTAAACAGGTTTTCTATGCTCAAACTACGAAAATAGAATCCTACTTGGTGGAAATTCACTTATCACGGTCGAGTCTGAAACCAGTTAACCACAAGAATGTTGTCACGGAAAACGTGGAATGACAGAAAATGTGGGAATCTCGGGGAATGTGTCGCTTGCTAGCCTTCATGTCAGGAATGAACGTTTGGATGTCGGAATGATTTGAATAGGTTCCGAAATGTGAAAGTAGAGAAGCGTCAAATAGAAGGATTTTGGTGCAGAATCAAAGTATTGTGGATGCTGCCTGGGAGAGTACAGCGGAACACCACATACTATAATGATACAGTACTAGCAGTGTATCAGTATGCCACAGCTGTCCAAAGCAAAAACATTGTACACAATTCTATTCATGCAATCAACGTTTGGGTTAAGGGCCCACAGGGTTTACAAAGCAGTGAAAGATGATTGGACACTTATCATAATCAAACAGTGTATACTCAGTAGATATTTTCCAACCAAACGGCTCCCTATGGAATTTCTGACCTTCAACATTTAGTGGGATTAATGCTCTCAGGCGGTTCACTTCAGCTGGCGGTGACAGAAAAAGGCTGGAAATGATGGTATGACACAATGCTGATAGACACTCATTTTGCTAATGAAGACAGAGCAGAGAAACAACATGTCACTTGGCACATCGAGTGAACTCCCAGCAGAAAAAGTCTCCACGTGTCTGACTTCCTGGCAGCACATAAAGTACACCACCATGCGGGGAAACCGGAGGGAATCATGACTTCAGCTGTGAAATGACCTACTTACCTGCATGACCTGTTTTTACGATACAACGCAAACAGAGACACCTTGAGGACAGCTTAGATATGCAGACATAAAAGACAATAAACAATAACTTTGACTTAGAAGGAGGCAGAACACTGACACAGACGCAGTCTATCATTTTTCCACGCGCGAGGTGCACGCAGTGTGGAAAAGAAGTAAGTTTACCTCATAACAAACGTATGAACAGTGCATCATTTTTATGCTAGTTTATTCTAACAGTGAGACAGGATGTGGAAAAAAATTCCAAAGAAATTACATTAAATAAAGATTATAAATCGTATCATATGTGATCTAGGGTTGCAACAATTAATCAATAATTAATCAATTATCCAATTAATCAACATTTATTTTTGTATTCGGTTAATCGTTTTGGATTTAAAAAAAATTTATATCCTGTTTAGGGCCTAACCGATTACTTGATTAATCGAAACAAGCTTCAGATTAATCAACTAAAAAAAAGGTTATTTGCAGCCCTTGGCTGTTTTAAATGGGAATTCAGTTTACTTCCTTATAAACATCAGAAGAGTGCATCATTTTTATGCAGGCTGTATTCTAAGAGAGAAATGGATTGTAAAAAAAAATCCAAAGATATCACATGAAGTAAAGATTAGAAATTGTATTGTATTTGATTGAAAAAGTATTTGATCTTGAGTTGCAACAATTAATCGATTATCCAATTAATCAACAACTATTTTGGCAACTTGATTAATCTTTTTTTTGGAAAATATAAATATCCTCTTATTTCAGCCTCTCAAATGTGAATATTTGTTCATGTCCTTCTTCACACACATCAGCTTTGACTTTGGAAAACAGTGATGGACATTTTTGCCTCTTTTCTGATATGTAGCGGACCAAACCACTAACTGTTTGGTTCATATGGATTTGGTCCGTCTAGGGCAGTGGTCCCCAACCTTTTTTGACCCACGGATGGGTGTCGTACATTATAGCGATCTAATTTATCTTATTTATTATGTATTGTGTAAAACTAAGACATGAATAACATCAAATTAAAAGCACAACATGAATGCCGACCCACCATCCACCAGTTCAAGTTCAAGTTTTTCCAGAGAGATTATTACATGACTGTTTGACGTGTGTGGTAAAAGGCAGTGTGCTAGCATGAATTAACTTGAGACAAATGTGCACATTAGCACTCAATAAGTCATCAAAACTTACCTTTATGCATTCCCACATAGTATCAGCATTTGAGACCAAATATGAGGTGAAAGAAAAATGGTAAAAATACGGTAGTAGTCTATCTGTGCGGCAAGAGAAAGTTAGCACACGCACAATGGACATGCGTCAAGTGAGACGGATGTAACAGAGAGAATCTGGCCACTTTTCAAAATAAAACATAAAAAAATGAAATAATGTATCAGTATCAGCATTTGAGACCAAAATGAGGTGAAAGAAGAAGGGGGAAAATACAGTATAGTAGTCTATCTGTGCAGTGTGGGAAAAAGTTAGAAGTTGCGTTCAAGGACAGTCGAACAAAGTGGAACATTAAACAACTGTGGAATTTCTAACTGTATGTTATTTTTTTTTAAATAAAATAATGGCCAATATTTCCAAAATTGACATCCCTTTACATAAAATGTTTAGTTATTTACAAAATATTTAATTTTTTAAGTGTTTATTTTTTTGTCATTACACCTGAATGTTTTCTGTGGCCCGGTGGTTGGGGACCCCCGCCTTATAGCATGCTTAGGGATATGATGTGAAATACTGTAAAAATGCCACTTTTATAGAATTGGCTTCTGTATTTCAGAATGTAAGATTAATATCTACATCCACGAATGTGACTGTGGAATAATATCGTTTGTACACTGTATCGAATCATGTCAAATCATTTTGTTTTAAAAAATAAATCGTTTTTTCAATCGCAAATACGCAAATCTAGATGTGTATCAAATCGTTTACCACAAAGAGATTTACATCCCTACTTATTATAGATAAAAATGTCTGTGATGGATGAGTTAACTGTGGACAAAATGTGATTAATCACGATTAAATATTTTAATCAATTGATAGCTCTAGTAAATAATCATTCATTGTAACCCTAATTTGATCCCCGTGACATAGTTCTTGTTGGAGAAACCATTGTTTAACCCGAATGATTGCCCCGATAGCGCTCTCTTTCTCACCAAGCTTCTTCTTGATGGTCTTGTCGATCATTCTAGTCTGGTGCAAATCATGGTGGTGGAGGAGTTTGAGTGGAAGAGACTGTTTGTGTGACAGGCGTCTTTTATCCTTTCCAAAAGGGACAGGACTAAAATAAAAACCGATGAGCCAAATCTTTAGTTATTGCTTTTTTTCTGGATTTTTTAAAACATCCTATCTCTCTGTTGCAACAAATGATGTAGCGTTCATATATTTGAAAGCAGGTAAACCTACTAAATCAGCAAGGGGACTTCTTTTCGACATGTAAAGGGATATAAAGGTGTTGTGCTGTACAATAAATCAGTATGAGCAGCTTTTTTCCCCAGACCATTCTCATGGAAAAGGTAGTCGTGACTTTTGTCTCGACGTTACAAATGAATCATGTAGCATGTCAAAACTGCTACTACTCCATGCAGGACATATTCTTCATTGTAAGGCTGAGTCATTTTATTAAAACAACCTCTGTCAATACATTTCCATGTGATTCTTGATTTGAAATTAAGAGTAGTCACATGCACTGCGAATGAAAAGGCTTTATCTGTCCTAAATGCAACTACCATACAGCCATGACATTCGTCTCAGAAGCGCGTGTTCTAATTTTAATTCCTTTTCAAAAGTTGTGATCATTTTTCACCACCTTTTCAGCAAAGTGTTAGCTTGACCCAGTTACATCTTATCAGCTCATCGGGTGACTGCAATTACAGCTCGAGTGCATGCGAGTCTTGAAAGCACAAAAAGTGGAACATACGTCAACTTAACAGTGACATAAATGCACCCTGAACTTTGGGCATATAATATACAGGACACACACATTATAAAAGAAAGTTAAAAGGAATTTAAAAAAATAAAGACATGAAATAATTTGTTTCATGATGAAACTGAAATAATGTATAAATATATTAGAATGCTAAAATATATTAAAAGTTATTATATTCCAAAAAGAAGAGCATATCTATTTTTATATATTAAAACATGTGAAATATAATTTCATATAAATAACACAAATATTAGTTTAAAATAATTGAATTTAAATATAAAAATACAAAATATGTTATGTGAATAAAATGTATTAAAATTAATTAAAATACAATACAACACAATAAAAAAGAAAATGCTTTTTATATTTTATATTATATGATTTATGTCAGGGAGGCCCAGGGGGCATTTGCAGTCCTCGGCACATTCTAAAAATATTATTTTAAAATAATAATAATAAATAAATAAAATAATAAAAATTTATAATAAATTATTATAAAATAAAATTATATAAAAAAATACAAATAAAAATAAGCAGAAATTGATAAATCAACAGTAATTTTACAAGAGTAAGGTAAAAAAAAATATTAAGTGAAAAAACGTGTAATCTATTTACAAAAAGTTGTAATTAGGACAATAACATATTATGAAGAAAAATTATCATTTTAGTAGCATAAAGATTAAATATTAAAGAAACATTTTTTTTAAGTCGTAATATTATGTGAAACTAATAAAACAACTCATCAAGTTGTAATTTTTGGAAAATTAGAAAGTTACGTTACCAGAATAAAGTCTAAATATAATATATACTGTATCCATTCATTTTCTGTGCTGCTTATCCTCATTAGGGTCGCGGGGGTATGCTGGAGCCTATCCCAGCTGACTTCGGGCGAGAGGCGGGGTACACCCTGGACTGGTCACCAGCCAATGGCAGGGCACATGTAGACAAACAACCATTCACACTCACATTCATACCTATGGACAATTTAGAGTCGCCAATTAACCTAACATGCATGATTTTGGAATGTGGGAGGAAACCGGAGTACTCTGAGAAAACCCACACACGCACGGGGAGAACATGCAAACTCCACACAGAGATTCGAACCCAAGTCTTCCCAATCTCCTGACTGTGTCCACTAGGCCACCAAGTGGCCCATATATGCTGTATATAACATATATATTATACACTCCTGACCAAAATCTTAAGACCAGTTGTAAAATTGCTAGAATTTGCATTTTGCATATTTGGATCTTAATGAGGTTTTAAGTAGAGCTACAATATGCAAAAACAAGAAGGGGGAGTGAGACAAAAAGCATTTTGAAAAAGTAATTAATTGAAAACAACAATTAAACTGAAATAGACTGTTTATCAGCTGATCAAAAGTTTAAAACCATCACTCAAACAATAAAAAACTCTCCAACGCAGAACAAAAAAATCTTTTCAGTAGGACTCAGTAATGAGTAGCTCCACCGTTCTTGTTAATCACTTCAAAAATGGGTTTGGGCATGCTTGATGTGAGTGTTTCCAGGAGGCTAGTGGGAACATTGCTCCAAGTGGTGAAGATGGCTTCACCAAGGGCATCAACTGTCTGGAACTGATGGCCATTTTTATAAACTTCCCTTGCCATCCATCCCCAAATGTTCTCTATGGGATTTAAATGAGGGGAACATGCAGGATGGTCCAAAAGAGTGATGTTATTCTCCCTGAAGAAGTCCTTGGTCAAGCCAGCATTGTGAACTGCAGCGTTGTCCTGTTGAAAAACCCAGCTGTTACCACACAGACGAGGGCCCTCAGTCATGAGGGATGCCCGCTGCAACGTAAGCACGTGAGTATCCGCCGTTTGACGACCCTTCAACACCTGAAGCTCTAGTGTTCCATTGAATGAAAAAGCACCCCTGATCATGATGGACCCCCCCTCCACTGTGCCGGGTAGAAAACATCTCAGGTGGGATCTCCTTGTCATGCCAGTAACGTTGGAAGCCATCTGGACCGTCAAGGTTACATTTTTTCTCATCAGAGAATAAAACTTTTTTCCACCTTTCAATGTCCCATGTTTGATGCTCCCTGGCAAAGTCTAAACGGGAAGTTTTGTGGCGTTGAAGGAGACGAGGTCTTTGAATTCCTTTTTTGTTTTTCAAACCCTTTTCCCGCAGATGTCATCTGATGGCTATTGTGCTGCATTCGGCACCAGTAAGGCCTTAATTTGGGTCGAAGACCACCCTGTGTCTTGATGGACAGCCAATCGGATCCTCCGGTTCAGCACAGGTGTGACTTTTTTGGGTCTACAACTTGACTTTTTTGTTGCATAATTCTCAGGATCTTTCAAAAAATGTAGAATGACTGATTTACTGGACCTAACCTCAGCAGCAATGGCACGCTGTGAGAGGCCTTGCTTATGCAGCTCGACAATCCGACCACGTTCAAAAAGAGCGAGCTTTAGCTTTAGGCATCAGGAGGGAGTAGAGACAGTAGAGAAGGGGGCTCAGCCCTGCCCTGTGGTGAACCGGTGCCCAGTATGCAAAGGGAGGAGAGGTGGGGGTCAACTCTCACAGTATGGGGCCGGTTGGTGAGGAAGTCATAAAGTTGAAATATTGAAGAAAAAAAATACATTATTCTTTAAGTCGTAATGTCGGCCTATGACAAACAAACAAAAACAAAAATAAAGTTGTAACTTTTGGAACATTAGGTTGGGAGAAAAAGTTATACTATCGGATATAATACTAGGGGAAAAACACATCATCATTTAAGAAGAAACTTCCAAAGTAGCCCTTGCATCCTTTCATTTTCAATATTTGGCTCTCTGGCATACCCCTGACTTATATCATGATCCTGCTTGGCAAAAAATAATAATAATAATAATAATAATTTAAAAAATTGCTCGACAACTTTCTTTCATTGGCTTTTAAATCAATTGTTTATTCATAGGACAGGGCTTTTCAAAGTGCTACACAGCTAATAGTAGCACTGTATGCATACCTTACCATTATACTACATTGCAGTCATTCCATGACTCGGCTGCTTGTCTTATCACAGCGTCCACTACCTCATCAGCACACTATAACACTGCAGTGCTAGTACTGACGGCAAGCCACTGGCGTGACACATCACTGACAGAACCCCATCATTTGTTGCTACAAAATGTGAGAAGCATCTTCACTTTAACAAGTTGAAAAACATCTGGACATCTTTGCATCTAATATTGAATTCAGGCAAGAGAAAAATCCTTTTCCTCATTGGTGTCCTTTTAGTGATTTTTAGTGACATCAGTGCTCTCATAAACCTCAAATCTGTACTGGATACCGTTTTCCTCTTGCATGCCCTGTGGCACTCCTGGAAACCTGGAAGAGATATCAATGTAAATAACTCTAAACATATATACACACACAAGTGCATTTGATATGCATTCATGTTAGCTTTCCACCCTGTAGCTTAACAGCCCAGGCAACCCAGCAGAAAGCATGAAGCAATGGCTTCCTATTTATGCACGGCCACCAGTGCCAATACTCACGTTTGGAATTTTCGGACCATCGTCAGTGGTTGCTGTCACTGTAGTTGCAAAAGAAAGCTTATCTTGTGTGTGTAATCAATTCTCTAGCTTATACTAAAGTCCAAAAAACTTACGTAAACACCCTAATGTTTGTAAAGCTTGTCCTGAAAGTGGAGGCACCGGGTGTGCGTACTACTTCATCATTTATGGTAATACACAAACACATTGGGTGCGCACAGTCACTGGGGCAAAACAAACAATAAAAGCAATATACTGTATTTTGATTATTATTAGTCCTTAAACTGAGGCAAGTGAGGCCTGCACTTCTTTGGATGTTGTTGTGGAGTCTTTTGTGACCTCTTGGATGAGTCGTCGCTGCGTTTTTGGGGTAATTTTGGGTGGGTCGGCCATTCCTGGGAAGGTTCACCACTGTTCCATGTTTTCGCCATTTGTGGATAAAGGCTCTCACTGTGGTTCACTGGAGTCCCAAAGCTTTAGAAATGGCTTTATAACCTTTTCCACTTAAACTCAGGTGCGACAAAACGCAGTTAAGTGATTGGGGGGGAACGCTTTTTCACACAGGGCCATGTAGGTTTGGATTTTTATTCTCCCTTATTAATAAAAAGTTTCATTTAAAAACTGCATTTTGTGTTCCGTTGTGTTTTCATTGACTAATATTTAAATTTGTTTGATGATCTGAAACATTTAAGTGTGACAAACATGCGCAAAAATATCTTTAAATATATAAAAATATATTTGTCAGGGACAAATTTACAAAATCTGCAAATAAATCAAAATTGAAATATTTAATATTAAATTAAACAATATAAAAATATATACAGTATATAACAATATCTACAAAAATATAAAAAATAATTTCCCGACAGATTCATGACCTTGGCTACCTACAGCATCTAGTGTGGTATGTCCAGAGCTACCACAATCGGATCAACACAAAAGCTGGTCTTACTCGGGTAGCAGAGAGTACTTGGCTGGGCAGATTTCAGGGAAGAAGGTGTCACATTCAAACTGTTTCAGGACTTGTGTGACAAATAATCTCCTGGTCCCTTGGCTCTCCATCAATTCCTACAAACAAAAGGCATCAAGACAACAGTTTAAGAGGTCATTTCATGATACAGGACATCCACAGTGTACGGCCAGGAAGCTGAGGGGTGAATTTAACAATACAGTATATAGTTTCAGCATAGAAATCCTGTTTAAAACCTTCTAAATACAGGTTTTAACATTATTAGAGCCCTCTAGACATGAAATAACACCCCTATAGGCACCTTTATGCTCCTATTACGCAATATAGTAGACATGAGAGAAAACAAGGCAAAACATAAATAAGACTTGTGCTCGTGTGTGTTGCTGTAAGTGTGTTCCAGTGCTAGTGGAGCTGACTGGGAGGCAGTCAGGAAGTTACGTCGGGGATTCAGAGTTTTAGCTTGGGGTGGGTTACAGCCACAACAGTAGACCGGATTATTGTGCCTGTTGTGAGATCATTCAAACTAGCAATAAAATTGTTTCAATAAAGTTGTTCCAGCGATCAAGTCTGGTGCTTGTGTGTCTCACCTAACATTACAGTAACATTACTGACACCTAGTGACCAGTGTGGAATACTTTGTATCATCATCACAACGTCTTTGAATGCGTTTTCTGAATGCCCTATAGTTGTATTTTACTTCATTTAGCCGTTTTATGTTTGAAAAGGCTTAATTTAGGCAAAAAAATACCATAAAATTTCTCTAAATATGCATATTTTGTACAAATAATAGGCCGTATTAACCACTAAACAGCATGATTTATTAATCAATGTTTTTGAAAAATAGTGATCGCGTGACGGCATGAAATCTAAGTGCAAAGTGGCGAGGAATTACTGTATACCTTCTACAGTATTTGTGTAAACACACAAGTAAAGAAATGGACCTTATAGAGTGAGCTGCCTCCTATAACCCAGACCTGATCAGCCTGGTCTGACAGCTGTGTGTCAATCAGCCTGAGAGCCGAGCAAAAATCTGGAGCCAGATGGTGGGCGCCTGGAGGGGGCTCTCTGGAAGGCAACCAACAGCATCGTTAAAACAAAGCAGCATTTAATGCCAACAAGTTCTGTCAAAAGCCTGAACAGCTGGACGTGTACATTCAAAAGTTTAGAGAAGGTCAATTAAGTTCACCCGTAAAAGTGCATTTTAATTCATCCTCAAATTTCACCCAAAAAGACCAAAGTATCCCAACCTTTTGTGAGTAACAGCTTAGCATGTTTTGCCTCATTTTTAGGTATTTAATAAACAATAAAAATCAAGAAGAGTGAATAATATCAAAGTGGCCCCCGCATCCTTTCATTTTTATGCACCTGGACATCCTTCCTTTATGTTGCAGCAATCCCTTGCCACTTTGCACTTCCAATTTCGTGGTTTCACTCCATCATGGTTTTTCAAAAATATATGAATGAATAAATTACGCTGTTTCATGGTTGAATATGGCCTCTTATTAGTCAAAAACATGCACATTTAAGCAAATTTTACATTATTTCTTGCCTAAATTAAGCATTTTTCAAGCATAAAAATGGCTCAATGAAGTAAAACACAAATAGAAGGCACTGAGATGCGTTCAAAGATGTGATGCTGTGTATTATTCTACACTGGTCACTTGGTGTCAGTAATGTTACTGCAATGTTGGGTGAGACACAAAAGCACCAGACTTGATCGATAAGCAATAGGCTTTTATTGTAGGTTTGAATGAGCTCACAAAAGGCACAATAATCCCTTAAGCGGGCTACTGTTGCGACCGTAACCCACGCCAAGCTAAAACTCAACTCTGATCCCCTGACATGATGCTCCCCCCGTTCATTTCTCCTATTATGTTCACAGTAGTATATTAGGCGTGTAAAGATGACTATGGGGTATTATTTCACATCTAGAGGGCTCTAATAGTGCTAAAAAAAAACAAATTTAGAAGGTCGCAAGCAGAATTTCTATGCTCTGACTACAAAAATATTCCTTTTATAAAAATGGAATCCTGGTTCGCGGAAATTCACTCATCACAGTCGGGTGTGGAACCAATTGAGCGCAATAAACAATTATGGCAATTGTCATAATTAGTTTGCAAGGTGAGCCCAATTAAAAGAAACCACTTAAAAATGATGTTCCACATTATTAAGCATGCCAAAGATGTCAAGCAATATGGGAAAGAAAAAAGATCTTCCTGCTGAATATTGCAATGCTTTGGGGCATGAAGGCATGAAAACATTCAATAATTCACAACATACGGTGAAGAAATTTGTGGCTGATTCAGATGACAGCCGAGATTGTGCTGATAAAGGCATAATGAGAAAGGTTTCTGCCAGACAAATTTCTCAAAAATCAAGCTAAAAAGCCATTACAAAGCAGCAAACAGGTATTCCAAACTGCAGGTGCCTCAAGTCCCATCAACCTCAAGGTGTAGGATCCTCCAGAGGCTTGCAGTTCTGCATAAAGCTACTATACGGCCACCACTAACCAATACTCACGAGCAGAAACGGTTGCAGTGGGCCAACAAATACATGAAGATTAATTTTCAAACAATCCTGTTTCCTGATGAGGGCCGTGCAACGTTGGGTGGTTCGGATGGATGAAGTAGAGTATGGCCAGCATATCTCAACAAGGCTGTGATGTCAGCAAGGAGGTGGCTGAGTCATGTTTTGGATCGGGATCATTGGGAGAGAGCTAGTAGGTAGGCCCTTTATGGTCATTGAAGGTGTGAAAATGACCTCAGCAAAGTATGTATTTCTGACTGACCACTTTCTTTCATTGTACAATATGAAGAACCGTACCTTCTGTTGCAAAATGACCTTCATGCACGACAATGCACCATCTCATGATGCACAGAATACCAACCTCTCTGTTATTGGCTGTTATGGGTATTAAATGAGAGAAACTCGTGGTTTGCCCCCTTTTTTCCCCTGACCTCAACCCAATTGAGAACCTATGGAGCATCGTCGAGCAAAAGATCTAAGAGGGTGGGAGGCAGACCACAATAAAACAGCAGCTGTGGGAGGCTATTCTGACATCTTGCAAAGAAATTCAAGCAGAAACGCTCCCAAAACTCACAATTTCAATGTAAGAATTGTGACTGTTATATCAAAGGGAGGGATCTTATGTCACCATGTAACTTGGGCTGTTAAAATGTTAGTGATTGAAATAACTTTTGCTTTCAGTAATATATGACCTCCTTATGCTGACAATCTTCGGTTCTTAACAACCAGTGAAATGCTTTGAAACTCTATTGTGTATAATAATGTGGAAGAGTGTGTGGGAGGTTTGCCCAATGACATTCATATTGTACTCAAAAGGTTGATGAATTGAAAAACAGTGTACTGTATGTAAACCATATAGCATATAGTGTATGACAAAATACGTACTTGAGCTGTCGACTGAGGACAATGTTGATCCTGTTGTTTAAAGGTCTGTTTTTCTCTGGGATGGAAAACCATGTCTTCCTGCCCATTATCACCACATTCTTCTTACCTGTGCCACACATTCAACACATGAAAACACACACTTCACTTTCAAGACTCTCACTCATCAATAAGCTCAAAATGCTTTTTTTTTTATTTCAAAAAAAGACTGCTGAGAAGATTCCACCTGAAATTCATTCAAGTTGTAACCTGGGAACTCATTGACTTTGACAACAGCGGTTCCATCAATCATCAGCAAACACTAACCGACTGAGGGCCTGTTTACTGTTAAATATTCACCAAATGCATTATATAAAACTGCGTTTGACATCATAGATGGTTCAATGATCTTATAAGTATTATAGTAGTCACATGAGCTTTTGTGGTTTGGCCTTTCTATGCCACAAAGGATTTGAAATACGACAATCAATTCAAGTGCATGCTTTCAGCTTTAGTTGAAGGGGTTTTACCACAGCTCCACCTCAATGTTGAGCATTTTCCTCTGTCTTTTTTTTTTTTTTTTTTTTTTTTTTTAAATGGCAGAGCAACACCCACTGCGCCCCCATGAAGATTAAATTAATGGTGTACTATAATTTCATATTCTTATGTCTTATTTTCTGGTCTTATTGGACACTTTTGCAGAGGTACAGTATTGCTAGCTAAAATGTTTTCTTCAGATTGGATTGCATTTACCATCTTTGATGTAAAAAGTGTATCAAAGTGGTTCCCATCCTTTAATTTTTAAGTATGCTATATCTGTATTTTTTATTTTGTCTTTAAGAATTGTATTTAAAAGCAATTTACCTGACAGCAGTTTGCAGTTTTGTTTACACAAAAGCCAAGCAGTTTTTTGTTCCACCTTGACTTTCCTTATTGTACCCAAAATGAAGCTTAAAAGCGAGGCACATAGCGAACCGTGATGACGGCGTACCGTCGCACCCCACAAAGACCCCAGCCATCAGGCTGCAGAGTTGCAATAAAAGCATGTTCAAAGCTTACCTTCCATGGACGGTGTTGACGTCATCCTGCGGAAATGTTTGAATTCCTCACTGGAAGAGAAAAACATTCATTGCAGACCAACATTGTAGTATTTATAATAATCTAACTCAAGCTGAAATAAGACGCATTTTTAAGTATATGAACACAATCAAAACGCACCTGCTTAATAAATATCAGAATGTTCTGGAAGAAGACACTTAATACGTCACATGATGACTGGACACATCCCGGCGTGTACAAACATATTGAAAAGCCAAGAATTTTTGTATTCACAAATGAATTAAAATAGACTGAAAATCATATGTGTGTACTCAGTCAGTCAGTGGCTGACGCAGCAGCTACATTCTCCAATCTGGACATAATTGGTGTGCTAATGAAACAACGCTGCTGTCTAAAATACCATGTTTGTCAGTCCACACAGGTATCATACCATTATAGTTGCACATTACTTACAGACAGACTCCAAGGCAGAAGCGCATTAAAAAGTATTACATTTTAGAACTCAAAATGTGCTGTATCATTCTATTTGTCTGCCTAATGGCATAACAACCCCGACGCACTGAATTATTGCGGCCACTAGGAGTTACCAAAAAACCACCCCCCCCCCATTTTAACTAATAGGTAGCGCATGTTCAATTACATATATATTTTGATATCTAAATCACACCGGACTATGAAGGAGCAGGACCAGCTAAACTATGAAAAAAAGTGTGACTTATCCTCTGGAAAATACGATAACAGTGTTTATTATTAAATACTGTAGACACTAAAGAGATGGAACAAGGAAATGGCAAAATTCAACAAAATGCCTACCTAAAGCGGACAAAGAGAAATTTCACGTCAGAGTCTTCAAAGTGTTGACCAAAAAAAGTCTAAACAAGTCGCTTTTTTGAAAAACAAAATCGAGAAGGGTCTGAATACTTGCTAAATACTCGGGATGTCCCGATCCAATCTTCAGGGTCCACTGAACTTTGAAGATCGAATAAAATCGGCTTCCGCCACGAGATCGGGCCGATCCGGTTGCCGTGTAACGTTCGGAACTGTGGGCCACACTCCAATACGGTAGGTGCTGTAACGCGCCTCAAAGCTAGTTGCCACTCGACTCCCGCCACCCGCAAGAAGAAAACGTAGCACCACCATGCAGACATGTCCACTGTGTACCGTGGTGAAGTTAGTTTCACGTTGGATATTCGGCTCCGTAGGTACAGCGGCAGTGCCCCCTCACTGTGCCTGGACTGCTGTGTCATGGTGCGTGGAGCTCACACGGGAAGTACCGCTGTACTGTAATTATTATTGCGTTCAAAGAGTTTGTTCAAAAAAAAGTAATATATTCTAAATCACACCACAAATTGATCTATAACCATGTCAAATGATTAGTCCTACCCTAAAAGTATTTTGCACAACAATTTTTTCCAATTTTATCTTTTACTGGAGGGACTTTTATTGGATTAGGGACCTAACTCACAGAGGTTTGTTACAAAAGCCAAAGAATATTGTTGGTCATGCTGTGTAATAAAAGAGTTAATTCAGCAATACTTTGGTTGCATTATTTTTAATGCTTTGAAGAGTTATTTTCATAACCATATTCAATTCCACAAATTAATGTTTGCAACAAAAGCTACATCACTACTAAATACAGCAACAAAGTTTTTCATTTGTGGCCAGCCAAGTCTATTTTTTACCACTTTTCTCAGGTTTTTTAATGTGTTTTTTTTGTTGTTGTTGTTGTTGTTGTTGCTGTTGTTCCATAGCCTTTTTGGAAATTGCCAAAGGCTAATGAAAAACAAGAAGTAGTCCACAAATGGCCCCCAGGCCGCACTTTGGAAACCCCTAGACTAGGTAGCTACAACAGCAATGGGCAGATAATATTATTGTTAAACATATAAGGCTGACCTCTAACGTCTTTCGCTTCTCATCCCAGCAACACACAAACGAAAAATACATCTAAAACAACTTTAGCACCATTCCTTTCAAGGATGTGAACACGTGATGTAAACGTGAAGTGTTCCTGGACGGTTCGCAAGGCTGGAGGATCCTACTGCAGGGTCCGAGCCAATGCGGTGGAAAAAGACCGTTAATTGCGACACTAGTGTGAAAAATATGACTTACTTTAGTCTTGTGGGATGCCAGGGAAGTTGTCCATTTCTGCCTATTCCCAGATCAGGACACGTAGCTACGATGCCGTTCAGAATGCGAGACATGTTAGTATAACTCTTGCCACCGCCAGCTCTTCTTATCGCAAGGATAGGTTGCCGCCAACACAACTAAATCTTTCAGGAACGTTAATGCGCATGTGTACATAAGCAGCCATCTTGGAAACGTAATTACGGAACGTCGTTGGTGACAAAATGGACAACTTTGCGTGTATGGTTATTTGACTTACATTTGCAATGTAAAAAAATAATACTTCAACAAGGTTTTCTAGGTATGTTGTCATTATCTCGTTGTAGAATGTATTGCATAGCCGCAGTCGTTTCATTACGCAGGGCTGTAACTCAAATGTGCATTTGTCTTGTTTTCCACGCATGGTGAAATTGTGTATACAGTACGCTCTTCTATTAGTGCTGCTACATATGTGTTGTTGTGTATTATCGTTATGCGTCCTCGGTTTGCATTGCATTGTTGATATTTCCTGATCAATATTCTCCTGGAGAAAGTAATTTTTCCGGTTAATTATTAATAATAAACAGTAATTGTCTTGGGTGAAAAGCCACGATATTTTTTGTCAGAAAATATGCTTATTTTTTATGTAATAGACTGTGGCCTCCAGTAACTTCAAAGACGTCAATCGTCTTTCGTAGTTTTGATGAAACAAATTCTTTAAAATATAGATCACCAAATAGGGCTACTTCCCTTTATATGGAATATTTAAATTTTTACTTTATATCAACATTAGCCGTTTATAAAAAAAAAAAAACACTGCAAAAAACAGGGTATTTTCTTGATTACACACAAAACGCATTTGTTAATATCATCATGAAAAAGTAGTAAGTTCTCATGTCCACCACAGAGGACAGTGGAAAAATGTTTTCAGTATCTTAAAAATGACTGCTACCAAACAACACAATTTGTACCTTTAAATATGCAATAAGTGGATGTATTCTGGCCGTATTCACCAGTCGTATTATGCCTGGGACCACTTAACACCTAAACCATGTTACGAGCGCCTCGGTGTCCCCCCTGTTGGAATTGGAAGCGGTGGGGGGAGACCATGAAGCCTGGTCATCCTGTAAAATGGATGGATGAAACTTTACATAATTTGGACTGTGAGAGAAAGTATCCCTAGAAAAAAGGTCACCACATACATAGCAGGCCGTTTACAAGTCATTTCACTTTTATTGTTAATGTAAATGCTATACAAATACCTCATGTAGTGCTGGTTTTTGGTGGCTCTGGTGTTAAGCAGAGTTACAATGCCATATACTGTAACGACAAGCTAGACAGACAGTCCCATTACAATGTGTTTGTGAGCGAGGGCAAACAGGAAGTGTCACAGCTAAAAAAATATATATTTTTTTTAATTTAAGTGGTGCCAATTTTATCTGTGTTGGTCCAAATTTGGCAGGCCATGTATGGGAAACACTGATAAGTGCACTGTTGTATGGATGTTCACATCACAGCATGGATGTTCTGCTCCCCCAAAATAATCACATTTCACATCAGATCCAGCAATAAGCCACCTTCACCTTTCACACCGAACACAGCAATGTTTGTGTTGGCTCGTACTCCTGGTGATGGACTGCTGCCTGGGGGCGGGCTCTCTCTGCCACGAGCTTCATGCTCTTGGGGGCTGCCCCGCGGCAGGCGGTGCTCTTGTGCTCTGCTATGGGTACCTCTATGGGTTTGATGCGGGACAGCCAGTTGGCGTGGCGTCCGCAAGTCTTTTGCCCCCGTGGGGGTTGGGAGGGCTCAGGTGGTCTGGGCTGGGCCCACGTTGCCCTCCGGAACACAGGGGCAGTGCTGCACAGTCAATGATGTGACCCACTGATGTCTTTTCTCTCTTTTTTTTTTTTTTTTGTCCGTCATCCTAACAATGTTCTGTTCGGTGCTTTTAAAAAAAAAGTTTGCAATGCAACTTGAACAGCAGCATACTAGACTCCCCTGTTGTAAGCAAAGCTGTTCTGGGAAAACAATCACACCGTTCACCCATACTGCATGACTAAGATGCCAAACAGGACAAAAAAAAAAAAAAGACATGTTTGATTGCATGATTGATGATTAATTTTATGTTCATGCTAAAAAAAAATACAGTTACAATGATGCCTAAGAGTGCGGAACAGGGAAGTAGTGAATTTCCGAAATAGGCGCTATTATCGCATGATTTCATAGAAGGCTTATGCAGCAATTGTGTTTTGATCTGGCAAATCTTAACCAACTTTGATCAGTTGTAGAATTACAGCTTCTGCTTGGACATTAACATGGCGGCAGCTGTTGAACTCCAATTTTTAAAAAAAGAAGACAAACGTCACAAGCAAACGCGTGACAGTGGAAACGCAGAGTGCGCAGAGGTCATGTGCAGGACTGCAAGGTTCCTGCCTCGCGCACTGCCACGTCCATAGTATGTACAGTATATTATTAGTCACAGCAGCAATGCCATAGCTCACAGTCTGATTGGCTTCTGGCTGCCCTGCGCCCACGAGACAGCTTTTCTCTTAAACGAGAAATACCGCACGTTTTAATCTTGCGAGACCTCATGACATCCCTAGACATTATTAAGGAAAACAAAAATGTAAAAAACTATTAAATAATACAGATACAAGAAGGGGCGTGGTTACGCTGTGCTTTGGCTGCGAACACAGCAGGGACAGCAGTGTAGCGAGTCGTGAATGAAGTCATTGCACTCCACACAGAAAATACTGTGACAGGACGGGCAGGTGAACATCTACAAACAGAGATGGAGACATCACGAGTTCAAAAATACTATTAAGGAGGTCCAAACATTATACAACAAACATTGACATGACATGACCATGTTTACTTAAAAAAAATGTAAGATCAAATACTTATTTTCCCCACTGCACATGTATGCTGTGTATGCGTTACATCAAGGATCATCACTGTGTTTGTCATGAAATATGTTGTTATTATATTACGTTATTACATGAGATTATTTCTTAGGAGTACTATTGGCTCATTCATTGAAAACATTTACATTTTTTACTGAAGTGCATCTACTTGTATATAGGAAGTCATCAACATGCTGCACTTACACTTTTATCTTTCAGTTCTCCCTGACAGGACGCACAGAACCTGAAATCAATCACATCAAGATGTTACACATGTAATTCCACCTTCTTTCACAAATAAATCTTTCAAACATGAATAAAAACTTTATAGTTAGGGCTAAAGCTGATTAAACGTTTTTCAAAGTAGGAAAAAGGAATGTATAGGAATCTATAGTTTATTGCGGTTAACTGGCACCAGACCCAACCTTAAGTGAATTTCCGCAGAGTAGGATTCCTTAATTAAAAATTGAAGATTTTTGTAGTCAGAGCATTAGAAAACCTTTTTAAGACCGTCGACATACGTTTTTTATAGGGATGATTGTGGCTGTTGTCATTCTGGTGATCAAGTTTGGTGTTTGTGTGTCTCACCCAACCTTACTGACACCTAGTGACCAGTGTAGACTACTACATATCCTCACAAAATATTTGAATGAGTTTTCTGAATGCCTAATATTTGTATTTTACTCAAGCCATTTTTGTACTTGAACATGTTTAATTTAGGGGGGAAAAAAAAGTCAAATCTGCTTAAATATGCATATTTTTGGACTAATATTAGGCCGTATTGAACCACAATATGTTGTGAGAGGTAGAGTATGAAAATATTATTTGACTGACAGCTGTCAATTGCTTTTTTTTCCTTCGTATAAATCCAATTGTGATTAATCGCACAATGGTCTTAGTTAACTCACAATTAATCACATGTTCTCTTTAAAAAGCTTTTTTTTTTTTACATTGTAATAATACAACAGCAGAAAACGATGCTTACTTTAAAGAAATGTTTATTTATGTTTGTTGTTCAATTGTATTAAATTAAAGAGAATAATAAATGTTTTTTCCGAATGTTCTCTGTAATACTCAACAGAAGATATCCTTAAAAGATATCCTGAAAGCAAAACCGTGGAAACTTTGAAGCAAAAACACTGATGTCATTCTAACATAAAATGACGTCTAACCACACGTCACCGCTCTAACCCCTTAAAACCTAGGCTTAAGAGACTTTCTAGAAAGACATAGCCAAATAAATAACATCGGACTGTACTGTACAAGGTGAACATGGATGATGCTGGTATGAAAGTAAAATACTTTGATGGTTACTGTAGATGAGAACATGAACATATTTACTACTCACTTTGTTTTTCTATGCCGCTTATCCTCATTAGGGTCATAAGCGTATGCTGGAGATTATCTTAGCTGACTTTTAGCGAGAGGCGGGGTACACCCTGGACTGGTCGCAAGCCAATCGCAGAGCACATATAGACAACCATTCACACCTGCCGAGTCTCCACTTAACCTAACATGCATATTTTTGAAATGTTGGAGGAAACCGGAGTACCCGCAGTTGAAATATTCGAGAAATGTGTTGAAATCTATTCACCAACTGACGATCGAACCAGCAACCATGAGGTTGAATAAGCAGAATGTCAAATGTGATGTTAAGTGCAAAATAAATTGTAAAACTTCCACCAGTAAGGGGCGCCAAATAAATAGCCCATTCATTTTCAATTGGAAAATTCTCACAGAAAATATGAAATTACATTAAATGTGGGAAATTTTTTAAAGTCTTGATAGATAGCCAACGTGTCCTGAATGAGCTGAACATTTTGACGTTGGATTGCTTTGAATTGGTTGAGAAATGTGGGACGAGTTAGCTGACAAAAAATGAGGCAGAAGTAGAAAAAGCAGAGGAATAAATAGATGAAAAATTATGTAGAATTTTATGTGTGGGAATGCTGACGAGTGACAAACACTGAGCGCAGTAGCCATGTCTGTCCAACTAACGTTCCATCTGCAATGCGTTCCGGTTCTCCAAACTACGGGGACAAGCGTTGAATTTGTATCGACGCATTTTGGCAGCCTTTGAGACAACTAACCTGTTTTCTTGGAGTTTTTCTACCGGGCTTTCAATGAAGACACACAGGGGGAAGAGGTGGTGAAAAGCTCTGGCCAGGTGAGGAGCCGACACCAGAGTCAAACCTCGGGGACAAAATAACATTTATGAAAACATGGCACTTTATTGAAGATAAAGCATATTCTGAGCAATACCAACAATGACAGTGATGTATCACGCAACAGAAGTCAGCATTATCAGCATTAGTAGTCATTTGTGTCGTTACTAATTCACACACAGTCAAACTGAACCAGTCAGACATACCACAGACTTTACATTCCACTGGGAGCTCCATGTACTTGGCATGGCACTGCGGACAAAAGTATCCTCCGAGAGAGAGACCTGGATCAGTGCTGCCATCCAATAGACTTTGAGACAAAAAAAAAACTATTGTCAACAGTACTTTAACAGTTTACGTGTATGTTTAAACGTTCTGGTCACTCATTATCTATGTGGTACTTTCGATCCGGGACGACCGGTGAAGAGCAAAACGCGGCGAGTAATTGATACAGCCATAAAAATAAGGTGGCACAAATTAAAACTCCATGTTGGACTACACACTCTCGTATTTGCAGTGGTTTACTTACGCCATGCTGAAAGAAGGTTTGGCATCCTGATCAGTCAGAGAGCCACACGTATGCTGAGGAAACCCTAATGGAAGACAGAGTAAAACAGTGTCACTTTGACAAATACACAAATCTTCAGTACATCTACATCCATGTGCTAATGCAAGATGTGATCAATCATAAGCACGCACCACAGTATGGGATTGGCCAAAACTCTGACTATCTTAAATTGTTTCCTATTTTAAAACAACCAGAGCTGAACAGAATAAAAAAAGAACATAGTGCAAAGACAAAGCAAGCAGTCCCCACCAATATTCCATCACACTGAAAACTAGTTGAAGCAATTTCAGTAAAAAGTATATGTGAATACTGAAACGAAATGTAGAATGAATGTTGAAATATCCTTGAAATGTGTTGAAAGCTATTCATCAACTGAGGATCGAAACATATCAGCAGAATGTTGCATTATGTTAATGTTAAATGTAAACTTAATTCCCACCAATCATTTTCAATGGGAAAAATGTCACATTATGGAAAATCTAGGATTTTTTTTTTTTTTTTTTTTTTAGAAAAGCCAGTAGGGGGCACCATTTAATTTATCCATTCATTTTTACCAGACTAAAAAGGGCTGTGAAAAGTAAAAATGCAGACTGAATGTTGAAATACATAACTAAGGTTAATGATTACAGCGCGATCGAGGACCAAACCAGCAACCATCAGGTTGGAAAACAACCACTCTACCTCCTGAGCCATGTCACCCTGTAGAATAAGCAAAATGTTATGGAATAAGGGGCACCAATTAATTGCCCGTTCATTTTCAATGGGGGAAAAATGTCACAGAAAATTTGAAATTAAAAATGTGAGATTTTTTTAAAAAGCCCTGATAGTCAACATGTCCTGAATGAGCTGAACATTTTGATGTTGGATTGGTTTCCATCGGTTGTGAAATGTAGACGAAAAATGAGGCGGAGTAAGAAGAAGAGGAATAAATGGATGAAAAATGGTGTTGAATTCTCAGCATACACACAATAACTAAAGAAGCGAATTTGTGTAGAAATTGTGAGTGGATGCCGATGGGCTGAATGCTGTACAGAAAATGTAGAATTACGGGGATTTTTTGGGATGCAGAAAATAGTTATCCTGAAAGTTTTTATGCTGGAATGATATCAATGGCTTGAGGAATTTCGGAAAAATGGTGGGCTCAGTGGGAACAGAGTAACGGGACTACAATGCTATCATTAGTGACGGTGCGTACTGACCCATACGTATTAAAGAGCATTCCGATGATGAACTGGCGGGGGGAGGTTTCACATGCAGCATCAGCAGCAGCTCTTTGAAATGGCTCTCATCCAGGATGACATGGTACGATCCACCAGTCTCCCTTGTCAACATGGTACACACCCGAACCTCTGCTGACAGGCCAATGACAGACACCCGCACCTTCAATGACTTGAGGGTCTGATGATGGCAAGATAAAGCAGTTAAAACAAAAATTATTATTTTTATTTCCAATAAATATCAATCAAAATGAAAGACGCTACAGGAGCAGTGTATAAGAGGTGAAGTGGCATGATCTCTTTAAAAAGCTAGAAATACTACACTAACAGTACATAGCTTAAATAGGACTGCGGGTACAGTGGTAATGTCACCTGAATCATCTCATAGATGTTGGCGGGGTCACATGTGGTGAGGCTGCTGAGGATGATGAGAATCTCCCGGCTTGTATGTCCAGGCATGTGTCTTTCATGTAAAGACAAGAGAACTACGTCAGCTACAGGAAAAAAAAAGAATCTCACGTGATACAACACAAGCACAATGGAAACCTACTTGAGTGTTTGCAAAGCCAAGTTGAGGGAATTGTACAGGGATGGTTCTCCTAGACACACAGTGTCCACCGCTTTCTTCAGAGCAGCGATGTGCTTCTTTGGATTTCCTGTTGGTTGAGCAAAAGTTATTTAGCGAGGATCGTCATCAAGTACTACTGTTGTTTTAATTTACATTTGGTTGTGTGAGGTTTTGTTGATGTGTTGTTTCACAGTAAATAGTTGCAAATGTACAAATACACACAATCAGGTTGGACCTTTTTGTCTTTTGTCTGAGAGAAGGCTTTTTTTTGTGTTTTTTGTTGCATATGAATAAAACCATATATACACTCAACACTTCATATGATTATATGTTTACATTAAAAAGTCATTTTACATGTATTTTGGTCAGAAATCAATTTCAGCATTCATTCATTCATTCTTTTTCTATGCCGCTTAATCGTCATTAGGGTCGCGGGGGTATGCTGGAGCGGCTGTTTTTCCTGTGTTTTGTCTTACCTGCTAGGTCAGTGAGCTTCTCAGCTCGTTTATTCTTTGTGACGATAATTCCCACCTGGGTACATAACACATCACACACATTGGCTGGCATTATACCTTTTACATAACTCTGGCAACCCACCACCACCACAAATTGAAATAATCGCTATCATTAACGTTTACCTGGCTGATGGGATTTTGGTCAAAGTACTCGTCGATAAAAGCTTCCATCAGCTGAAGGAAGATGAGAGACATGTCTGCATTTGTTTATTGTGTCATTTGCTGGTATTAAGAGCGACAGCGACGAGACAATAGTAAAAACCAACCTTCACAGTCGCAGTGAGACGGTTGGGTTTTAAGTCTTGATCCTCCATACTTCTGGAGCAGTCGATCACTACAAAAAGATGACGCATCTGCAAGACAGGATGCTATGGTTGATCCTTAAATCACACAGCAGTGCAACCCACCTGAAATTACTTCACAATGAGTACTAAAACAGCGAAGTCTCCAAATAGTTATGTCTTTATTGTTCACACTTCTATGAGAAGTACAGTTTATCTGTCTCCAATTCCATCCATGGACAAATGCTGTGTGCCTCCTAAACACTACGGGGTGATTTTCAGGTGAAGAGTAGATAGTGATACCTTCACTCCTGCCTTCTGCATGTTGTTGCTGATGTCACTAACAGTCGTTTTAGGGCAGGGGTCTCAAACTCAATTTCACTGGGGGCCAGTGGAGGTAGAGTCTGGGTGAGGCTGGGCCATATCAAGTATTGGGAGTAGGGCTGGGAATATCAGGGTACCTCACGATATGATACAATTCACAATACATCCATGTGATAACACCACTGTTAGTTCAGTGTTGGTGTTTACTTGCCCCTGTAAGTATGGAAGTAACACTGAGCTTGCCCGGATGTTGTGGGCTGCAGTTACACCACTCTTTGATGTCCAGTTGCGGGCCGCAAGATACGATTTGTTGGGCCGCAAATGACCCGCGGGCCGCGAGTTTGAGACCCTGTTTTAGGGTCTTTCTTTCCAGCTTTCCCAATGTTCCTGTCATCAACTGCTGACATTTTCCTTGGTCTACCTGTTGTACGTCTGTTAGTACATCAGGGGTTTATTTCTTCTTCAAGACATTCCAAATGTTTGTAGTGGCTATGATCAATGTTTGTGCAATGCTTCTGATTGATTTTCTGTCTTCTCTCACATTCACAATTGCTTGTTTTTCACCGGTAGACAGCTCTCTGGGTTTCATGTTGTTTTCACCTCTAAATGCAGGCTACACAGGCAAAAAACTATCCTACCCAATCTGAAACTGGTGTTTGGTGTTAAAATAGGTTTGATATGTTTCTACGCAACAGGGATGTGCTCAGAAGTCATGCCGTGTATTAAAAGTGTGTTCTTCTGAAATGTTGTGACACTTATTAAACAGATGGCTTTTTATTTTATCATATGCTTTAAAATATTGAATTATTTAATCTTGTGTGGTTTTAATTTGTCTTCATGCTAGCGTAAACATGCGTGGTCTTCTTCTCTTGTGACTATGCTTATCATCAGGTGACACTTGAAGAAAATACTACAAAGTTATCCAACAAAAGGTTGAACTCACCATTCCAAGTCTGACTTGGCCACAGCTTTTTATTATCCTGCAAAGACAGCAATGACATACAATTGAAATACTTAGTTTGAATTTAAAATGATGCTGAAACATCTAAACGTAATGCAAATAAACCTTCCTTTTTCAGGTCAATAGAGATCCTTGTTTTTTTTTTTTTGTTAGGCTATGTCCACACAAACATGGATATTTTAAAATGGCACATATTTCTATGCATTTTGTCCTTTTGTCCTCACACAAACATAGGTTTCTGTCCTTAAAAACTGAGCCTTTGGCAGACTCCGTTCAGGGTGAAGATTTTCAAAAACTGTTGCTTAAGTGTTTGTGTGTAAAATGTCGTGTGATTTCATTTTGTGCAGTGGTAGACTTACAGTATAATACGCACATGTAATAAAAAAAAAAATGTTTGGTACAGTGTTTGATTGCAACCTAAACTTTAAAAGCACAACACTGTCGTTTCTTTTTGTCATTTTTGTAATGTCACAAACAAGACGCCGCCACTTGAGTGCTCTGAGATGGGGGGAAGGGCCCACAGTAGCATCCGCTGCTAGTTGTGAAGTGCGATACACTCTTTCATGTCAGTGTCTCACAACTTTTACATGTTTATGCCTTTGTCTCATTGATAATGTATATCGTCAAGCATTAAGATTTCACACTTTGATCGGCGGTCCTTGAACGCACCTCAGTTACGTGCTATGAGATGCAAATTGAGAGCCTCTCCATTTTAGTCTAGAAAGGTCTCTTCACTTGATTTGCTGCCAGTCGCTTATTTTGAAAAAGAGTATTTAGAGGGGTCTGATTCAAAGTCTAAGTCAGCAACACTGATCAGTCCTTCTACAGCTCCTTATTCTCTAACATGCAATGTGCGTATGAGGTGTGTCAAGAAGCAGAGCTACACAGACTATGTGTTTATGAGTGAGGGCGAACAGGCAGCAGCAAATATATTTGCGGTGGCCCAAATTTATTTCGGTGAGGTTGTTTCATAACTGAGACAAGATTATGCTGATTCTGTGTGCCTTCATCGTTTACATGACAGATCTGCGTTAAGAACAGTTAAAATGATGGCAAACTGATATCATAATGGTAAGGCATTTAAGTCTATGAACGCTTCTCTCACATACCTTTCCCTTTTGGACTGGAACAGGATCTCTTCCACTGAGGCTTTGAGCGATCCTGATTCATCCTCCTTCAAAACTTCCCTGTTAAGAGGTGAAGCAAATATATGAACCAATAAAAATCGTATGTCTGAACATATCATTGAGTCGATCTGGTCTCACACTCTTACCATGTCCTCTCATAGCCACCTTCCCAGCGTTTTGCTCTCTCTGGCTCGTCTTCCATGATGCTTATATTCCTACTAAAAAACACACAACAAAGATTACATCAGTCATCACAAAATCACGTGGTCTTGTAAAAGAAATATCAAACAATGCACTCATCCATACATCAACAGGACAATAATCGCTCACCACTTTGGGTTTAGACTTGGACAGCTTCACTCTACCACGCTTTTTGAAAAAAAACAGTACATCAATTATTAATGCATATTGTTTCATGGTTAAATAGGGCTTGTTATTAGTCCAAAAATATGCATATTTAATATTTAAGGAAATTGTACATATTTTTTTGCCCAATGAAATATTTAGAAGCACAAGAATGGCTAAATGAAGTAAAATACAAATATGAAGCATTCAGAAAATTCAAAGACATTGTGATGATATGTAGTATTCTACACTGGTCACTTAGGTGACAGTAATGTTACTGTAATGTTCGGAGAAACAAGCAATTCTCATGGTCGGGTCTGGAACCAATTAGTGTAGTATTACTGTACTACACTTGCTCTCTCCACACAGTATAGTTATATCTATGTCTATTTGTACACATATATGTATATTCAAACAGGCAGTGGAGCTGGCAAGCTATTGAGGAACACAAACCAGTAAAATATTATATTGTAAAAGAAACAACAACAAAACCGGCATCAAATACTCGATAGGTATCGGGTACTGAGCAAATAAAACAATCCTATCCAATTACGGACTTACTCTCGTTATAACACATACATTGCATTATTATTACTATTATTATTGTTATTATTTAGGCTGAAGTCCATTGCATTACAGCAGCGTTTTCAAATTGTCAAGAGTAGCTGCGTCGTTGTGGGGTTCTCGTCCATAAATTGACCAACAATAATCACCATCTATTCTGGTAGATACTTTTGTTACCTGCGATGAAACTTTAGAACACTTTAGGATCTTGTAGAATGTTACTGGTCTATTTTCTCCTTCTTTCTTTCCATTTAAGCAGCGGTGCCTCACTTTATACCTCCGTAGAAACATCAACTCGTAAAAAAAGTGTCCGCCCGTCCAATTCCCTTTTTACCTTTTCCACAAAACTACTGATATTATAAATAAAAATTATTCATAAAATAAATACGTGATATTTTTTGTAAATAAATACGACTAATTAATCTCAAAGATGTGTAGCATTGTTCATTGTGTAAACGTATTTGTTATTTTAAAACGCAGTCAACTCGACGCTTTTTTAGCAGCACAAATGTACTTTGAATTGATGCAAAATTTGTTCATGGACATTAATGAACAAAGTTTGGATTTGAGGGTTGGGGGGGACACAACTGGCTTGACTTGGAGGGGGACAAGGAGTTGAAGAGAGAGGGCGGGGACATAACACACGTACACACACGCCCCCACTAACAACGACTCAAATGTTCTCGTAAATGACACCTCTGAGATTAAATACTAAATCTTTCTGACCTGACCCAGGCCTAACATGTGAACATGTTATAGTGGCACATGAACACTAACAAAGTACCATTTTCACAATTTCATCATTTTGTAAATCACCTCAATATATTTTATACAAGGTTTAAAATAGTAAAATAAAATTACATTAAGTAATAACTTATTTAAATTAATATATTTAATGAATACATTAATTAAATGTCTCGTATTCTTTATACTATGATATGAAATACACTACTTTTTAAAATTCACCAGACACAGGTGAATTTGCACACAGGCCTGGGTCTGTATTCACAAAGCTTCTCAGAGTCCTCTCAGAAAGCTCCTAACTTATTTTAAGAGTGGTTAAAGAAGTTCCTGAGAGCAACTCTGAGCAAGGCGGGGACAGAAACTTTTATCTTAGTGAGGAGGCGTGGTTGATCCGGTTGCTAGGTATTGCGCAGTCTAAGAGCTCTGATTGGTTGTTACAAAAAGCAGAAAAGACCAAAATAGAAAGAAAAATGCGCTCCGCGCTCCTCGTTATGAATGGACTGTCAAATCAAGCGATCACCTATAACTTGGACTGTATTAAGAAATGGGTTCTTGTGACATTAATTTTATGTCACGATGATGAAACTCAGCTAAATGAAATTAATCATGACTCAGCTTCAAAATGTTTGAATGTACCTCATTCAAGTGCCCGTTATATTGATATGCTGATTGTAATGTTTACTGTCCATGCTGGTAATTTTACTAGTTAATATATTTGATCAGCTGTCAGCCATTCCTGTGGTTGCTGACTCATAGGCTTCTTAAAAGGCCTGAGAAGCTTTGTGAATAACTTTTATCTTATCAAGTAAGACAAATCTTAGAATCCAAGGAATTCTCAGATTAGGAATTCTAGAGCTATTGTTAGCCTTAGGATGCTTTGTGAATAGGGGCCCTGAATTATACTCAGTATCGGATAGGAAACAAAATAAGTGGTATCGCACATCACTAATGAACATAGTCTCCTGGCCAACTAACGAAACACAGGTGAGCAAGTCCCGGTGCTCATTGACTGACACAGGAGACAGCCAATCCCACGCTAGCATTAAAACGGTTGAGCCAATTGATGAGCTTGTGAGCGGTTTAAAGGGAAACGGGCTTCACTAGAGCCGCTGTTTTCCGCTTGGTGCTGGTGACAGACTTCAATATTTTCCAAGCGTGTTTTACATGAATTCATGAAAGAAATGGTAAGAACAGGTGAACTGTTATATGCCAAAAACCTGTATATATACAGTTGTATATACTGTATATATATATATATATATATATATATATATATATATATAGTTATAGTTATATAGTCATCACCTTGCCTTTCACCTTTCACAGTATTCATAGTTTTTCAAAAATATATTAATGAACCATGCTGTTTCATGGTTGAATACACCCTGTTAATAGTAAAACAAATTCTATATTAGCAAATTTTACATATATTTTGTCTGAATTAAGCATTTTCAAGCCTAAAAATGGCTAAATGAAGTAAACTACGAATATAAGGCATTCAGAAGACACATTTGAAGAAGTTGTGATGAAATGTAGTATTCTACACTGGTCACTAGGTGTCAGTAATGTTACTCTAATGTTGGGTGAGACACACAAGCACCAGACTTGCCAGAACAACAGGCTTTTATTGCAGGTTTGAATGATCTCACAACAGGCACTGTTGTGGTCGTAACCCACGCCAAGCTGAAACTCAACTCTGAACCCCCGACGTCACTTTCTGTCCACTCCCCAACTCAGTTCCCCAAGCACCGGACCACATTTACAGCAATTCACATGAGCACAAGTCTTATTTATGTCTTAAATGTCTTATTTTTTCTTAATACGAGCGTAAAGGTGTTATTTTCTGTCTAGAGGGCTCTAATAATGTAAAAAAAAAACATATTTAGAAGAATAAAACAAGAATAAGATTGCAATTTTAGGAAATGTGGGTTGGGTAAAGGTTATATTACAATAATAAAGTCAAAATATTATGACAAAAAAGACATATAGTTAATTGAAAAAATGTACAAGAAGAAAGTTCAAATATTTGTAAAAAAATAAAACATAAAAATGGCAAAAAAAAACCCCAAAAAACTTGTCACCAATAACACAAAGCTGAGATGCAGGCTGTTTTTTCTTTAAATATAAAAAATCTCAGCACATCTACACGGGTTGGTTTAGAAAATGGAAAATTGGCGCCCGCATCCTTTTCCATATGCGCCCCTCGGTGGAAAAAAGTTTGGCTCTCTACCGTTAAAAATCACTGGATGGGCAGCTTCATTGATAGTCACCCAGCAGCATTGACATGTAGTATGTAACTACGATAAATGTACGACTAATTTATATCAAAGCTGTGTAATATTGCATATATGTTACATTGTTGGCAATGGTTTAGTTTATTTTGAACACGCATCAAAAGGTTACAATGAAGTCAATCTCGTGTTTGCAGTACAGTTCAACATGTCTGAAAAGGAGCAGGAAGAAGCAGATCTTATTTTTTATGATTTATATCCAACCCTTTCTACATATCACACAAATTACTAGTAATTTGTTCACTCATGCTTTCAATATGTATTTTTTTCATTGTTTTTAATAATAGAGAAAGAGGGTTCGCAAACAGATCACACCAGCAGGTAAGTACATACACACAAGACAAGCACTAATACTAATACTCAGAATGACAAACAACAATTTACATAACACTAAACACCACATATTAACAATTATTTACAAAGCAGTCCAGCAAAGCATGCTGGAAGTAGTTCCTCAGATGCTACACAGCAATTCAATTGAAATTCACTGAAAGATTTACTGAGTGTCTTATTAGCATTTTTTTCTAGGCTAATAGCCCGTGATATTTTCCTAGCTTGTTTTCTATTAATTCATTGAAGAAATACAGTAATTGTAGTATCTGACACCCTACTAAAGCGTTACAATTGTTAAATGGATTTAAAATGAGCTTTCATGGCAAAAAATAAGCTTTTGGAAATGAGCTAGCTTACTTGACACACTGCCATTTTGGGTCGGCCATATCCCTGGCTAGTCACATGACAGCTACTCCTAAATGTTCCCTGTACGTCACTTGGGGACTTGATGAGTTCCAGTCAAGCACGAAGCTGTATCGGGCATATTGTGAACACATTTAAAGCATTATTAAAGGTTAATGGAATGGGCATTAATGACATTGTGCATTTATTTTTTTGTGGAGCACCAGACAACTGAGAACTTGAGTGAGGCATTGACAAAATGCACAGGGCAGACATGTTGTTTTTCATGTGAGCAGTGTGGTGTGTGTGTGTGTGTGTGTGTGTGTGTAGGAAAAAGGGAGTAAAACAGGTTGGTCCAGTAGGACTGAGGAGAAGCAGGTGTGATGAGCACACACCTTGGTAGTCTCAATTCTACCTGCCGAAGAACACAGGTATCATCTTCTGCTCCCTCGTCAAAAGGTACTTTTAAAAATCCTGATTGAAGTAGATGAAGTATGTACTGAAATGTTTCAAGCTGTTTGCTAATATATTTAAACGTATCATTTGGTGAATGTCTCTAGATGTTTGGCGTTCGTTTCTGTTTGGACGCTTTGAACTCCTGGGACTCTTTCTGCTATCTCCATTAGCACTTTCCCTGTTTCCTGGATTTATTCTCCCTTTTTGGGTGCATTCCTGTTTCCACCTCTCATGTTGAATTTTACATTAGCTTACATTTCTAGCTGTGACTCCTAGCCTTTCTTTGTTATTTCGCTATTTTGCATTTTTGTACGTCGTGTTGTTTCATGTGAGCTAATCTTTTGTTAAAGACTGTTGATTGTGCCAGCCACTATGTCTTTGCATCTTGGGGTAACGCTACACAAAATAGCCAATCATAATATCACATGTTTACACTCATAGAATTCAACATACCCAAGAAGGAGTAGGAAGAAAAGTTTGAATCCTACCCCTTCTTCCGCCAACACGATCCACATCAGGACATTTTGAATGGTGGATTTAAAAAACAAAGAACGGTTGCGAGATGTTTTGAGGAAAAAAAATGCTGAAATGTTGAATGTTTAACAGAAAGCTGAGATGTAGGAAATTTCTTATAGCAATTAATTAGTTCCAGACCCGACCGTGATAAATGAATTTCTACGAAGCAGGATTCAATATTTAGGAATGGAATATTTTCGCAGTTAGAGCAAAGAAAACCTGTTCATGACCTTTTAAATATGTTTTTTTTAACATTATAAGAGCCCTCTAGACTTGAAAAAACACCCCTATATAGTCACCTTTACACTCCTATTACCCAATATAGTAGATATAATAAAAGACTTGTGCTCATGCGTGTTGCTGTAAATGTGTTCCGGTGCTCCGGGACTGGGTGGACAAGAAGTGATGTTGGGGTGACAGAGTTAAGTTTTAACTTGCCGTGGGTTACGGCTGCAACATTAGCCCTTGTTAGGAAATATTGTGCCTCTTGTGAGATCATTCCAAGCTGCAATGAAAGCGTGTTGTTCCAGCGATCAAGTCTGGTGCTTGTGTGTCTTAACCAACATTACAGTAACATTACTGACATCTAGTGACCAGTGGAGAATACTACATATCATTACAATGTTTGTAAATGCATCTTCTGAATGCCTTACATTTGTATTTTACTTCATTTAGCCATTTTTATGCTTGAAAATGCTTCATTTAGGCAAAAAAAAAAACCCAACCCAAAATTTGCTTAAATGTACACATTATTTGACTACTAATAGGCCAATTCAAGCACAAAACAGCATGATTTATTAAGATATTTTTGAAACACTGAGTGGCGAGTGATTACTGTATGTCCTTAAAAACAGCATTGTTTCTGTCATATAGACAATCTTTGACCGGTGTTTTTGCTGTAAGTCCCTAAAAACACCAGAGCTCTGCTAACATATGGATGTTTGACTAGCATTTTTGAAGTTGGTCCTTAAACACGTCATAATGAACATCACACAAAGCTGCAAAATTCAAAGCGTAAGCGACATGTTTGGCATGTCTTGAACTACTGTCACTTTGATTTTGTTATCCCAGGATGCAAGGACATGCTTGCAGGTCGGTTCAATAAAGTATTTTGTTCCCAATAGATAAGCTCACAGGGAGTGGCATTACACACAAAAAGGCAAAGTACCAAACCACCGAAGAAGGCTAGGAGAGACCACAAAGGAAAACATAAAACTCACCATGGAAGGTGGAAAAGAAGAGTAGTCAACACTCACCACATCGCGGTTCGAATTCAGTGGCTTCACTCTAATTTTCAAAAATATATTCATTAATAAATCATGCTGTTTCGTGGTTAAATACGGCCTATTATTAGTAAAAAAAAAAAGCAAATTCAAACAAATTGTACATATTTTTTGCCTAAATTAAGCATTTCCAAGCATAAACATGGAGAAATGAACTGAAATCCAAATACAGGCCATAAGGAAGACGATTCAAATTGTGAATGTAGTTTTGTTGCAGCCATAACCCACGACAAGCTAAAACTCAACTCTGAACCCCCGACATCACTTCTGGCCCGCCACCCATTCTACTCCTCTACTAGCATCGGAACACATTTACTGAGACACACACAATCGCAAGTTTTAATTATATCTGAAATGACGTATTTTCTCTGATTATATATACTATATTGGGTAATAGGAGTGTAAAAGTGACTACGGGGTGTTATTTCATGTCTAGAGGGCTCTAATAATGTTAAAAACCATACTTAGACGATCATAAACAGGTTTTCTACATCGTAACTGTGAAAATATTTCATCCATCCATTTATTTTCTATGCCGCTTATCCTCGTTAGGGTCGCGGGGGTATGCTGGAGCCTATCCAGCAGATGGGGTACACCCTGGACTGGTCGCCCAGCCAATCGCTGATGAAAATATTCCATTTATAAATAAGAAATTCTACTTTGCAAAATGTAGTTAGCATGACTGGGTCTGGAACCAAATTCCCGTGATAAACGAGGGATTACTGCAGTACCAGGAAAACAGACCAGATCTAACACACAGGTAACCATAATCCTAGTACAACTAATGCACCAGCAAATAGCAGAAGCCCCAGCTGAACTAAATAGAACCCTAATTACAAATCATACACAGGTGTTCGTCGCAGCTCTCTGTAACCAGAGTAAAGGTGAAGCATTCTGTCCAAACAGGAAACAGAAGAAACAAAAGGAATCGAAGAAAAACCAAAGTGTCAAGTTCAGAATACATTTAGTATGAACAATGTAACATATATGTAGCGTCTTTCACATCACTTAGTAGTGTTTTACAAAGAAAACATCACTCCTGTTTTCTATGTGCTACGTCCACCATCATTTCACTTTAAATTGCTCTGGCTTCTTGTTTGTTAAATATATATATTCTTTGAATGAATGGTTGCCTCATTTTGTTGCAGAATAAGTGGACGTCACAATGCCAGGTGATAAAAACAGCATCCCACCATACCAGCCAAGTGGCAACAAACAGTGAGTGTGCTTTTTATATACTTTTTATATTTCACCATATTCCTTGTAAATTCAGTAGACTGGATTGAGCCAAGCGGACGCTGTTTCATTCTCATCCGTTATGAAGTTAACTTAAGAATAGAGCTGTGTACGTTCTCACTTGAACTTTACTTTAAACTTCAGTAGTAGGTACAGTCATCATTACACACACTGGCCCGCCTCACTTTCTGTTATGTGTCTCCCTGAAACCATTCTCCCTGCAGCCTCTGTTAACTAGTGTAACGGATGCCAGCCTGTGACGCTGTGCAAGTGTACGTTGGTAAAACCTCCCTCCCTCTGCCTTGAGACCACGCGGCCAGAAGCCCGGGCTGTCGACCGCGTGTTCAGCGCTCTCGTCTCCCATTGCGAAGGTCCTGTGTTCGAGCCTCGGAGCGGGCAGTGTGTAGCAGGGCTAGTTACACTAGGAACATTTACATTACAACCCTATTGTAACAGACGCTACCTTCATACTTTGCTATGACTTCGTTCTTGAATTCAGTAGTGTTTCTCACCTACATGGCAGCACAGATTCATCTAACGCTCAGAAATACGCAGTACGCTTCAACGCCTCATCATAGCAGGGTGAAACAGTGCTTTATAGGAGGAAGGAAGAAGACAGATACGAGTTGTTCATTGTTCTGTCTGCCTTCTATAAACAAACAACACTCACACACATAAAGATGATTTAAAAATTCCCTGACAGGAAACTACAGTCTATACCAGGGGTCACCAACACAGTGCTCGCGGGCACCAGGTAGCCCCCCACGACCACATGAGGTGCCCGTAAGCCTGCTTTTCATTCAGGTTTTCAGTTAATAATGAAAGAACAGTAGAAAGAAATGTATTCTCAAACATAAAACCTGAGTTGTGGATACCAGCATTTTGTGAATGTTTTGGTAAAACAAGCATATTTGATCTGTTTGGGTTGAAATAAGGTATGAAAATCATTTCTACAATAAATGAGTGAGGTTGTGGCCATTTTCATCTTCTAAAAGTAGCTCTAGCAAGAAAAAAAGTTGGTGACCCCTGGTCTATACTGTAGTGTCCTAATGTAACCTGCCCTGCTTCGCACACTGCCCGCACCGGGGATCGACACAGGACCTTTGCAATGGGAGACGAGAGCACTGACCACACGGCCAAAAGCCTGGACTGTTGACAGCATGTTCAGCGCAGCTCTCAAGGTAGAGGGAGTGAGGTTTACCAACGTACACTTGCAAAGCCCCACAGGCTGGCATCCGTTACACTAACTCCAAAGGAACCACTATCCATTCTTCACAGATACTCATTCCGTATGTGTTCTATGAGCAAATAAACCACACACACACACACAGACACACAGACACACTTATAATAAATATGATTAAACGATTCCCTGGCCGGAATCTGTCCATACTGTCCCAACTCTTAAATAACCATTCTTCAAAGAGACTGAGTCACCGATTCGTGGAAGCTTTTTTTGGGCACTATTTTGTTAGGCCCAGAAAAACCAAGACATATTTTGGCAATAATTTGTTGAAAACCGAATCCTACAAAAACCGGGGCATACGAAAACCGAGGTATCACTGTTCAACATCATGCAGTTGCATAGCTACTAGGCCGATTCCATTGTAAAAACGTGTATTTAGTTACTGCTAACTTAGCGACTTTCAGCTGAAACACTTGATTTTCGTAAAAAACACATTCATCTCTGTCTTTTGTCTTTTGCTGCAGCCGACACAGGCATAGTGAGCACACGTCCAACCCCGTCTTTTCGTACCACCCAGGAGACAAGATGCTCCACTTCTATCGCTGGAGTTCACCTCCCGGTGTGATGAAGATACTTTGTATCCTGATCATCATCATGTGTGTGGCAGTGTTTGCCTGTGTGGCCTCCACACTTGCCTGGGACTATGATGTCAACACCTTGGGCGGTGGTAGCGGCGGCCTGGTACCAGGTTTCGGCTCATTTGGTGGCGGCAACTTTGGCGGCAACTTTGGCGGCAGCTTTGGCGGCAGCTTTGGCGGCGGCTCTTTTGGAGGTGGGAGTTCCTTTGGTGGTGGCTACGGCTACGGAACGCAGTTGGATCCAAAAGCCGGCAAAGGCTTCATCATTGCCATTGCCGCCATCACCTTCATCGCTGTGCTCATCATTTTTGTGCTGGTGGTGTCAAGACAAAGCGCTGCCCACTCATCAAAGTTCTACCTGGCAACAATCATCATCTGTGCCATCTTGGCCTTTCTGATGATCATTGCAACCATCGTGTACCTGGTCGCAATCAACCCAACAGCCCAGTCCTCAGGGTCCATTTACTACAACCAGATCCGCCAGCTGTGTGCTCAGTACCAGAACCAGAATCAGGCTCAGGGTATCTTCATCAACCAGTACCTTTACCATTACTGTGTGGTGGAACCCCAAGAGGTAAGATAAGATATCATTTTTAATACAACACAAAAACAGCCGTAATAGGATATTACATATATAGTAGATCCCCACTAATGGCAAAAAACCCCAAGTAATTGATATGCCCATACAAATTGACATTTTTGACACACGGCTCACTTCTCCCCCTCCGAACCCTCCTGCCAAGTTGACGTTGACATTCTCCTCCGATTTGGGATCAACACATGCAATAAAAGTGCCTGTTGTAATTATTGTATTGTATTGTATGTATGTACTTTATTTATCCCACAGCGGGGAAATTTACTTGTTACAGCAGCAAGACAAGTAAAGAGAACAGTGTAAAGAAAGCATAGTGTCTACAACATGGTTCAGGTGGTGCAGGTGTTGTAGAGCCTGACAGCGGTCAGTATGAAGGACCTGCGGAACCTCTCCTTCTTACACCGTGGGTGTAACAGTCTGGTGCTGAAGGAGCTGCTCAGGGAAACAACAGTGTCATGTAGCGGGTGAGAGGTGTTGTTCATGATGGATGTCAGCTTAGCCAACATCCTTCTCTCCCCCACTTCCTCCACGGAGTCCAGAGGACCGTCCAGGACAGAGCTAGCTCGCCTGATCAGTCTATTTATCCTGCTCCTGTCCCTGTCCGTGCTGCCCCCTCTCCAGCAGCCCACAGCATAGAAGATGGCTGAGGCCACCACAGAGTCATAAAAGGTCCGTAAAAGAGTCCTGCACACACCAAAGGACCTCAGTCTCCTCAGCAGGTGAAGGCGACTCTGGCCCTTCTTGTAGAGGGCGTGGGTGTTGACGGACCAGTCCAGCTATTAGATTCTCTCTTCAATTTCCATTGTTCACTCACAGCACAATCCATGTTGAAGTCTATACTACGCCTCACGCACGTGTTAAACATATTTTAAGAATAGAATTTATAGTTATTCACCACTAATGAATGGTAATGTCAGATGAGCCATGACTGTCCTAGCTCGTGCTTCTGTAGCCAAACAAACTGTGGTGCGTTCAAGGACTGCCGAACAAAGTGTGAAATCTCAACACTTGATGGGGAAAAAAAAATGTGGGTACTGGTACATTTACAGTGCCCTCAAAAGTTGTTTTTTTTGCTGAAAACTGAAAACATTTGCCAAAAAGTGCAGAGATGAGCATAAAAAAGTCAGAGACAAAAGTTGTATGGACTGATAAATTTTGCTGCTCTGATTCACAGTTGCTTGTTTTTCGCCCAGAGACTCTGGTTTTCATGTTGTTTTCACCTCTAAATGCTGCCTGCACAGGCAAAACCTATCCTACCCAACCTCGAACTGAGCATAGACAGTCAATACTATTTATTGATTGAATAAGTAATGTAATCGAACACCCCTGGGCAAGAAAACACACCTGTCAGTCCAATACTTTTGCTCACATTTTAAAAATGGTTGGCTGCTATCTTCTAAGTGAAGCATGCATCTGACCCAGATGTAAATAACTGGAAAGAAAAGCTGAAAAGCCCTGGTGTTCATCTTTTGATTTCATACCCAAATGTTTTCAGTCTACAGCAAAAATAAATGAATTGACCTCACTGTTTCAGTACTTTTGGGGGGCACTGTAGCCTGTAAACTTGACCTGTATTATTACATATTTACAAAATGATTACCCACTTATGGTGAATGAAATTTTCTGTGGAAAAAATATACAAATAAAATAATAACAAATAATAATAATAGAATTTGTGGGGTTGCGGATTATGAAGTTGTGAAAAAATGACGACACCCCATGAAAACGTCTTTTTGAATCCTATTTAGAGCTTAAGGTAATATAAATAAACAAATACAACTTAAGACATGTCTTCAAAAAACTGCGCAACGTATTTCCGTTCAATTCTTCTTCTAACCCCCAACATTTATTACCACTTGAAATATGTAAGATTAGGTTGAGGTGTATTATATGAGGAGTGAATGGTTAGAAAATTGTTCCAGGGTAATTGTAGGAGGTCAAATTTAAACCTGAGAAGAAATAATAAAAGCTTTCTTTGCTCCTCATTGTTGAAGTGATGGTATTACCATAGTGACATACTGATTGATGGAAATACCATCCGTCATTTGCATTTGAAAACAAGGGAAATTCTGGTCTTCCGCCAGAAAGGTAAAATACAGGAAACAATTAAAACGGAAGGACGCTGGGAAAGAAGGGCAAAATATGGGAGTTTCCCAGTGAAAACGGGAGTCTGGACAAGGACGTATATACCTGTACGTCTGTGAAAGGATATAAAAAGACCTCCGAACAATTTGAAATCAGCTTCCATCTTCCGTTGTACTTCCCACTAAACTGGCAAGACGTCGAGGCCAGACCAGCCTAGCAAGTTCAGCACCACAGCAAACCGCAAGATGCTTCAAGAATGCTCCAAAAATCACGGTTATATTTAGCATCTACTGAAAAATACATAGGGAGGAGTGGACAAGATGAACGGGTGATGGATACTTGGTGGCTTGATGTTGGCGGAATAATTAAATGGCGTCATTTTGCTGAGAGTTTGTATTCCTTTTTCTGCAGGCCATCGCAGTCGTCCTGGGCTTCCTGGTGTTTGTGGCTCTAATCATTCTGCTGGTGTTTGCGGCCAAAACTCGCTCCAGCATTAGGCGCTGGGGTCGAGACCGTATTCTCTGGGAGGAAGTGAAAGTGGTCAGCGATGGTCTACATCACAGCGTTGGAGAGTGGGTGAGTCAGGCTGTTGCCATATATGACTTGGAATGCGAGAGTCATGAACAAGTTGTTCAAAACTTTTTAACTGACTCACGGGTACTTGTCTCCAGTAATTTGTTCACTTACTCGCCCTTGCTACCACTAGCCTAAATTTAAATTAAGGTAATAATTGTCAGTAATTGTTCTCAAACTCACGAGTGCTCAACAAAAACTCGAGTTTCACTGACTCACATATGTGACTCATGGGTGATTGACAAAGACTCGAGTTTCACTTACTCACAGCTGTGACTCACAGATGCTCGACGAAGACTTGAGGTTTATTCACTGACTCATGGGTACTCTGCAAAACCTGGAGTCTCACTGTCTCACGGATGCTTGACAAAGACTCGAGTTTTCCTGATTCACAGGTACTCGGCAACAGTGGCGGTTCTAGCTATGGGCCACATGTGCTCCACAAAGACACTAGTTTCACTGACTCGCGTGTGCTTGATGAAGACTCGAGTTTCACTGTATCATGGGTGCTCCCCGAAGACTCAGGTTTCACTGACTGACAGGTACTCGGCAAAGACTCGAGGTTCACTGACTCACGTGTATTCATCAAAGACTGGAAGTTCACTGACTCATGGTATTTGTTGAAAACTCAACTTTCACTGAATCACGGGTGCTTGACGAAGACTAGAGTTCCAGTGACTAGGGTGCTCGCTGAGCATCTACAGCTCGGCTGTCGAACTTGAGCTGCTTGCCATCCTTGACCTGTGTCTGCAGCTTGATTGGAGTTCACCTGTTGTAAATTCAGGTGTCAGGATTTGGAAAGGACACACTCGTCTGTAACATTGTAGAACAGAATATGGGAAAAAGTGAAGCACTGTGAATATTTTCTAGATGCACTGTGAGATGACTAAAATCCGGTTATTTAGCATCTTTCCTGGACCTGTTCTATATGCTATACAATGGAATTATTTTTTATTCTTGGCCATGTCAAAACAGCTTTTTGGAAAGACATGAAGTATTTAAGTTAGCTGCAAACATGAACGTGGACATCCACCACAGAATCTTGGCAGATTGTCAGAATGTGTGTGGTAATACCTACCAGTTTGCTGATGAAACGACTTTAGAGCAAGGATGACTCTGCATAAAACAATGCCATAAGCAAGATGTGCAGTCTCAAGCATAATCAGCCTTGCCGGGATTTGGTGGGCTTTTTTGTGATTGTTGCGGCATAAAATGCATGATTTCGCTGATTTTGTGTGAAAAGTTACAATGTTTTGAGATTCATTTTTTCAATAACATTTCATCAGCTTGTTATTTCATTAATCAAGTGTTTTTTGTAGCAAAAGAGTTCAGCAAATTAACAAAATATGCTTTATTTGCACATTAAAGTCAAGTTTTTGAACATTGACAATAAGTTAGCAATCCCCCCAGGATGCCACACGCCTTGTTTTAGATGCCTGATTTGACAGTTTTCCCAAAAACTGCAACAGAAGTTAGTGGTTTTTTAGGTGTTTGTTGTGATAGAATTGCAGGAGAAAGTCAAAGTTGCAATAAGAGGTTGTGAGCTTCATTTCCAGTATTCTCCCTTGAAAATATGCAGTAGAATAACAATGTTTGAGGAGTGAGATAGTGTATATATGTCTGTTAAGATGGTTTTCAATGTATTCTGCATTGATACAGTGTATGTTTGGTGTATTTACATACATCTCTGAACCAACACTCACTACAACATTGGGGAAGAGTTGAGAGCGATCTATAGCGGTAATTTTTGTTGGTAAATGAAACAAGAAAGTGAGGACGTGGGTGCGCCATGCAGGGACACATTTGATTGGTTAGATGGTAGTCGTGCGCGTTTGAGCGTTGCTCAGGGACAAATGACGATGACTGGACAAAATGTAGAGAAGTTGCAGAGATTGGAGTGATTGCAACATGGAAATCCTGGAGGTTCTAATGAAAGAACAAGTTCTATATAAGGGTGTCCAAAGTGAGGCTCGGGGGCCATTTGCGGCAAGCAGCTGTTATTTTATTGGCCCGCAGCACATTCTAAAAATATAATTTAACAAGACCAACTAAAAAATGAAAAACAGCCGCAAAAATGGTAAAATCAGCAGTAATTTTACAAGAATAAAGTAAAATATTAAGCGAAAAATCTAAAGAGAAAAAGTTGTAATTTCATGAGAATAATGTCACAATGTATTATGACGTTATATATAATATAATAACAACATTTTAGTCGCATAAAGTTCAAATATTTAAAAAAAGCTGATTTAAAAAAAAAGTCATAATACTATGAAAAAAAATATAAAGTTGTAATTTTTTTTTAATTATGTCGGTGGAAAATATATATAATATTATTGGAATAAAGTCAAAATATTATAACTTATAACGTTTTATAACTTCATTCTGACCTGAACATATCAACAGCAGCACAAGTCCAACACCGTATACTGGATGTGTCTCCAAGTCACACACACGCCCTAGTCCGCTCATCCTGGGAACGACACTTCCTCATTCTCACTACAAGAACACGAGATGCATTCAGGGACACTCCGAACATCACATAAACGGCTTTATCATGCGTGTGTGTGTGTATGTAAATAAACAGGAAGACAAAGAAAAACATGAAGTGGATATTCTTATCACTCACTTCGTGGCTTTTAATGCGGATGTACAATTTGCTACATTTAAGTATGCTGGAAAATACACTGAAAACAAGTAAATTACGTTATGTCTCTGACCGCAACCCCTCATTGCTCATAACACGGTTTAAAGTGTGATTCAAATGTTGTGCTACTATTAAAGAGATTATTTTTAGACTTGTGTGGCAGCTATTAGCTTGATTGACACATTCAGTTCACTTGGAGCTGTTAATACATACAAATATATATAATCCTGTCCTGTCATTTAACTTTCTGTTCATTAAATAATAGGCATATTTCAGACATAGTTGCTAATGGTGATTAATCATGACTAATTCATTTTAAAACTGTGATAAAGCCGATTAAAACTTGTAATCATTTGACAGCCCTAAAAAAAAGTTGCAATTTTACGAGAACACCTGTAATATTATTGGAAAAATGATGTCATGGAGTTAAAATGTTAAATAAAAAATGTTAACATTATGAGATACAAACAAAATAAAGTTGTGATTTTTGGAAAATTGGGCTGGGGAAAAAGCTATGGGAAGTTATATAATATTATGGCAATAAAGTCGTCATATTACGAGAAAAAAAATTACCAAGAACATTTGAGAAGAAAGTTGAAATATTTGGAAAAAAAAAAAAACAGCAAAAATTGGGAAAAAGGAGTAACGACCAAAGTTCATACTATTAATACATTCTTTTACCTAATGTATATCACACGCTGAAATGCTGTTTTTTTCTTGAAATATACAGTATATATAACGTCTTAGCATATCTACATTTTACAGTATGTGGCCATTGCTGGAAGTTTGGACCCCCTTGTTTTATGTGAAATGTATCCTCTGTTGCTGTATAAAAATGGGGAATAAAAAAAATGAAGGAATGGTCTTTTAATATGAGTGGAAGAGGACAACTTTCCTTGGTGGAGGTAACAGAAGTTGAAAGGATGTCACGCTTGGTTTTGTTCTTTGTCATCTGATCTACATTCCAAACATTTCCTAGTCAGCTCAAACGTTGTTTTATGACATTTTTTGTCATTTCTTTCATTTAGTGAGGTGTTTATTAAGCATGTCTTAAGCGTGTTGTGTGTTGGTCATGCCTTGAAATAAATGTGCCAAACATTGACCTCAGGGGAGAGGAGTTTCATGTGAAGTTTCTGGGCGTGGTCAATGAAATGACCACAACGTTGATCCGAATATAAGCGTGTGTGTTCTTTGGGAATTGATGTTGTTCCACAGCACGCTCGTGTGAAGCTGCAGAAGGACAACTTTCAGAATGAGTTTACTTGTCATTCCTGCTGTGTTTTGCAGCACAGAAAAATGGCTTTTCAGTTTCTGTCATGGATGATATTATCTTCAGCTCCTTGTTTATGCGGTACTATTCAGGCATGCTGGGAGGAGACAAACCTGTCTGACTTGCAAAGCTGCTTTTGCTCCTGCTTTCGGTGTCTACCTTCTGGAATGAAAACAATAACGTTGCGTGTGCGTGTGTGTTTGTGTGCGTGTGGGAGCCTCAAGCCAATGGAAACCTCCTAACCCAGGGGTGTCAAACTCGTGCCATGGAGGGCCGAGACAATGTGGGTTTTCTTTCCAGCCGGTCACTAAAGCAGGTGATGTTAATGAGCAACACCTTCAATTTGAGAGAAGGAGCTCATCAATTAAATCACCTGCTGAAGAAACCGGTTGGAGAGACAACATGCAGTGTCTCGGCCCTCCATGGCACGAGTTTGACACGCGTCCTGACCCATAAACTTTTCAAATCAAATTCATAATTCACATCAAATACGACTAATTGATGTGAAAGATGTGTGATGTTACATACACAGCAATCCTCGTTTATCACAGTTAATTGGTTCCAGAACCGACCGTGATGAGTAAATTTCTGCAAAGTAGGGCTCCTTATTTATAAATGGAATATTTGCATAGTTAGAGCATAAAAAACCTGTTTAAGACCTTCTAAATATGTTGTTTTAAACATTATTAGAGCCCTCTAGACATGAAATAACACCCCTATAGTCGCCTTTACGCTCTTATTACCCAATATAGTAGACATAATAATAGAAAATAATACATATAAGACATAAAGAAGACTCATGCTCGTCATGTCTGTTGCTATAAATGTGCTCCAGTGCTAGGGGAGCTGAGTGAGCTGGCGGGAAGTGATGTCGGGGGTTCAGAGTTGAGTTTGGGTTGCAGCTGCAACAGTAGCCCGTGTTAGGGATTATTGTGCCTGTTGTGAGATCATTCCAACCTGCAATAAAAGCCTGTTGTTCTGGCGATCAAGTCTCACCCAACACAACAGTAACATTGCTGACACCTAGTGACCAGTGTAGAATACCACATATCATCATGTCTTTGAATGCGCCTTCTGAATGCCTTATATTTGTATTTTACTTCATTTAGACATTTTTATGCTTGAGAAATGCTTATTTGTTGGCTAATCATAGGCAAAACAGCTTGATTCATTCATATATTTGTTAAAAACCGGTGATAGAGTGAAGCCGTGAAATTCACAGTGAGAACAACAGCAGTGTTGCTGTCATATACAGTAGAAGGTCTTTAACCAGTGTTTTTGCTGTAAGTCTTTAAAAAAGCAGAGCATTTTTGCAGTTGGTGCTTAAAAACATCAGAGCTCCTGTCATTTAGAGGATCTTTGATGAGCGTTAACAAAGTGTGCCTGTTTCAATTCACGATTTTCTGACCGTATAGTGACTATATGACTGTAAAGTGAATATGTTATATACAAAATAAAGGTCAATCAGCTCCTGTGTTGAAAAACAAACCGTTGTCTGTAAAATGAAAGTGAAACTTCCTGACATTCCACAGGTGAACAAGGTGTCCGGCGAGCCAGAAACGCTGCTGAATGACTACAATGATCAGGTGGGGGCCCCTCGAGGTTACTTGGACCATAACAAGCCCATTTACATGCCGGGGTAAGACTTGAAGCTGGAGTCTAAAGAAAATGGCTTCATGGTTTACACTGACAAACAAAGATGTGGCTAATATTGCAGGGGTTCTGATGTTTCTGTGGACGGCACGAAGCTCAGACTGAAGGATTTTGACACCGGTGCAGATTCAGGAGACGACCTTGAGGAGGAGAACTTTAGCAAGTAAGTACTGTACTTTGCAATATTTCATTTTTTCCATTCATTGTTAAATATATTCATGTCGATGAGCTTCTGCAAACGTTCACAGGATTTAATGTCGTTGATCACGTGACATTGACTAATGATATTGACTGGACCAGGGGTTGGCAACCTGCGGCTCCAAAGCAACATCCCTCCAGCCTCTTTGTGCCGGCTCCCTTCGCAGAGCTCTTTTTTTTAACACCGGAGTGAGGGAAAACAGTTCAAAAAAGTATTGAACTGTTTTTAAGACCGTGAATGCACTCTGGATGCGTTCTGACTGGTGATTGGATGAAAGCAAGGAAGGGAGAGACAGCATTGCGGCATCTACCGTTAGACACAGACTCTTGTGTAAATTGACATACTGTACAGTCGTCGCTTGCTACACACGCGGTTCGAACACAATTTTTCAAAAATTGATGAATGATTGCCGTTTCGTGGTTGACTATGGCCTATTATCAGTCAAAAATATTGAAAGACAAGTGATATGTAGTATTCTGGTCACTAGGCATCAGTAATGTTATATTGATGGGACATAACATTATACTACATTACCTTAACACTGCATGGAGTCAGCCATGGCATGTCTGACATTGAGTGAATAGAAGCGCTCCTCCCATTCCATGTGGAAGTGGTAAGTTTTTGGATTCTTACTTTGTCCTTCTTCCCCACACAGTTTGAAACACTTTAAGCTTAGAATAAGTAAATTGGAGAGGCCAGCGTTAGCTCGGTAGCTTGCTATGCTAGCGGCGGCAGTCTCTTATGTCCCTGCAGTGATCCTGTAGTCTGTGCAATGTGTTGTAAACAGAGAACAATAGGAGTGTAATAGGATGTTATTTCATGTGTACAGGGCTCTAATAAGGTTAAAAAACATATTTCTATGCTCTCACTATGAAAATATATTGTATTTATTATTATTGAATCCTACATCTTAAATTCACTTATCACGGTCAGGTCTGGAGTCAATTAACCGTGATAAACGAGGGACGACTGTATTGTGAATGAATTGCAGTGGAGAAGGCATGCTTGTGTGGGTAAAGGGGACACTCATGCAAGCAAACACGAACCCGCCCCCTCCCGAACTAAACAACATATCAAAGCGGGCACCTGAAACACCGGCTAAGTCAGTGAAAAAAATAGTGAGAGACATTCTCTCAAACGTGTCCTGGGTCTTCCGAGGCCTCCTACCGATCGGACGTGCCCTGAAAACCTCCCTAGCGAGGCATCCTGACCAGATACTCCAGCCACCTCATTTGGCTCCTCTCCGTGCGGAGGAGCAGTGGCTCTACTCAGTTTCCAGGATGACAGTGCTCCTCACCCTATCTCTAGGTGAGAGCCCAGAAGGCCGCGCCAGATTGTAAAAATATAACATAACAAGAAAACAAGCAAAAATGGAAAAATCAGCCAAAACTGTGATTTTACCACAATGTCATATTGTGTTGTCATTTTAGTAGCATACAGTTGAAATATTAAAGAGACATTTTTAAAAGTCATAATATTATGAAAATAAGCAAAACAATTAGGTTGCAAAAAATTTTTTTGAACTATGCGGGGAAAAAAAGTCATAATTACGAGAAAATTGACAAGAAAAAGTTGAAATAGTTGGGGGAAAAAAAACCCCTCCCTTTAAGAAATTAAAAAAAAAAAACTGCTGTAATTTTATGAGCATGAAGTCTAAATATTAAGACAATTATAAATAATTATATATAATTATGAGGAATAATAATTTTAAAAGTATAGAGTTGAAATATTTAAGAAAACTGCAGGACTATATAAAAATACATTATAAATAATATTCAAAATATTAAAGAAAAATGTTTAAGTTGGAATTTATGAGAAACAAACAAAAGTAAATAAAACTGTAATTTTTGGTAAATTTGGTTGGGGAAAAAGTTATAACATTATGTTCTAAAATTATGGGAATAAAGTCAAATTTACACACAAAAAAAGCTGAAATATTGGAAAAAAAAAACAAACAGCAAAAATGGGAAAAAGCAAAGACGGAAGTTCACACTAATACGCTTTTTCATCTGTATCACAAAGCTGAGATGCCATTTTTCTTTTAATCTATGACTTCTTAGCATATCCACGAGTTGCTTTACAAAACGTCAAAGTGGCCCTTGAATCCTTTTTTCAGGATGCGGCCCTCGCTTCAAAAAGTTTTTGCAGCACGGACCTGTTTAGTCTGCATGTCAGACTGACGTGAGTGGTTCCCGTAGCTGTACGTTTCCTTGACATCTTGTCAAACTCTCACACCTGACAGTTCGCCTCTCCCGGTGCACTACAAAATGACCTCTAAACTGTCAGTCATCATAATACGCAATGTAGACGACTTCTTGATGAGGATGTTTGATCCAAAGGTGTTCAGGTGAAGGTATTGGTGCACAGTTCCCATGTTGCTCATATTACCAAGACCTGGACGCTGATATGGAGTCTACTTCTAGCACAGGTTACTCCCGGATGAACGCTAGAGCTTTCTGTTTGTCTCTGCAGGTTGTTTCCCTCCATTGTGGATGAAGAGGAACGTCTGACCTACAAGCAAGAGTTTGACCGGGATTACCATGAATACAAGAGAATTCAGGCTGAGCTGGACAACCTAAACCAGCGTCTTGCGTATCTGGATGGAGAGCTGGACAAACATCCTGAGGGCAGTTCACAGTTTCTTGTAAGTCAAGTAAAGCCCTTGTTTTGTATTTGAGGCAATTGTACACGACAAAGATGTGTGCAGTCAAGCAATGTCAAAACATCGATTGCCCCAGTTCTATGCAGGAGGTCCTCCTCTACGTTCCGTTCCTTCGACTGCAATCTGAGTGAAGTTTTAGTGTCGATACGACCGGACTTACGGCTAAAGTAGATGAAGCAATTTCAGTAGAAATGACGTGTGCATGCTGAAGCTGACCTGAAATGTAGAATGAATGTTGAAATATCCTAGAAATTCACTGTCAGAGAATCGAACCAGCAACCATCAGGTTGAGAGACGAAAGCTCTCTGACGTTGTAATTGTCCATTCATTTCCAATGGAAAAAAATGACACAGAAAATATTGAATAATGGAAAATAATGTTTTTTTTTTCTAAAATCCTGATAGCCTGAATGAGCTGAACATTTTGATGGTTGAGAAACGTGGGAGGAGTTAGCAGGCAAAACAAATGGCGGAATTTGAAACAGTAGAATGTCAAAATGGAATATAATTGTTGAAATGTGTAAATATGTTGAACCATTCCACTTACCACCTGAGTCATGTCACCCTGTGGAATAAGCGGAACATTGTAATGTAAAATGACTTTTCACCAGTAAGGGGCACCGTTTAATTTTTCCCCATTTGTTTTTAGTCTGGGAATTTGATTGTTGACTCAATTCGATGTTGAAATGTATAAATAATAAATAATCCATTCATTTTCCAAAGGAAAATTGTCAGAAAATATCACAGTAAATGTGGTATTTTTTTTTTTTTCAAAATAGCCATGAGAGGAGTTTGCGGGGAAAAAAATGAGGCGGAATAAGTATTAGTACAAAAATAAATAGATGAAAAATGGTGTACATTTTCACATGAGCTTTCACACGGTAACAAGCATTGCCAACTTAACAGTGAGTTCATCTTTCGCTTGGACTGCTTTTCAACAAGGGGTGTTAGTTTTATGGGGGTTTTTTACGTGCTTGGGCTGCAAAAATCTGGCAACCATAACCGCCAAAATCCCACCAATCGCGCGACTCGGACCCAATTCCATTTAAAAACAGAAACCCACTGAAAATGTTAACAGTTGAAATGAATTTGTATTTTGTGTTCAGGATGCCATGGATGAATACGTCACACTGAAGAGTGTGAAGAAAGTAAGTGGAAGTCCAAAGTAAAAATACTGCGTTCTTCTCCATCTTTTTCTGATTGTCGCCCCTTTTCTCTCCATTTTAGAGCCCAGACTACCAGATCAATAAGAGACGATGCCGATATCTCAGGTCCAAGCTTTCGCACATCAAAAAGATGATCAGTGACTACGACCATCGGCCTTGAATTGAACCTTCAGCGTTTATGCATGAAATGAAAACCATTAAAAAAAAATATTTTTTTTAAAGATTCCTCACAATCCTTAATATATTTTTAAACTTAAGGGAGCATTTGAGGTGTTTTATTTTAATTTTTTTTTCCAGTTGAGCCCATTTTAATTCCTCAACTAAGAACAACTTTGAATAAGGTTGAAAATGTTATATTCATACACCAATTATATATAAATATATTGTATGATTTTTTTTTCTTCACCTTTAAAATATATTGTAAATTTGCAAACAATATTTGGTTTACATGCGTATTTGTATTTTTATGGACATTTAAATAAAATGCATTACAATGGACATATTGCATTTTTATTTCAGTCTAACAACCAACTAACTACCTAGCGCATGTATCGTTCATCAAAATAGACTGTACAAGGAAATACTTGGAAATGCACTGTTTATTTTAGTCCTGTTTAATCTCAACTCATTATGTGGATGTAAGACACTTGTCATGCAAACACTGTTTCATTCAAACCTCTACCACCGTGGGCAAGACCAAAGACTGTAGACCTGCACAATACTGGAATGGACTACAAGACCATCAGCTGGAAGCTTGATGTGCTGGGGCATCCACTGTATGCGCCTGACCCCTACAATAGACCCCTGACACGAGGCCACCCCACCGGCCAAATTCAGAGCCCCGCCATGTAGAGGAAGCACCCCTGAAGGTCGAGGAAGGAAGAGCAGGTCCATGTGCGTGGTGATCTGGTTACCTCTGCCAAGCGCAAGCGTGGCCTTTATCTGTTTGAGTTCAAAATAACTTGAAAAGTTCTGAATGGATTTGGATGACATTTTCAGGAATTGCCGGAAATGGGATATGGAAGAACTGATTACATTTTGGGGGTGATCCGGATCGCCGTCTGGATCCAGGAATTTTTTGAAGGATTCTTTAACATTGCGAGATTTTCGGCATTTGTGCATATAACTCCACAAAAAAATAGTCAGAGCACTCAGGAAGAAAAAAAAAAAAAAACACAGGACAATTTTCCAACAGGTTCTCCAAAATATCAAAGACTGATCCAAAACATGTAGGATTATTATTGTGATGTGAATCACAATATGGGGGGAGCTATAGCGCTTGGTGGAGTGCTTTTCTAGTTGAATCTGCTATTAAATGTAAAACATTACAATACATTACATTCTAAGAGTGTTCTTTGTATCTGCTGTAGCTTCATCGGTTGTTCTGTAGGAGAATGACAGGAATCAGACATACGGTACTACTTTTACTTCTAAACATGATTTTTTTGGGCTATCGAGAATTTTTTTTCCAGCCACAGATTGTCAGATTTCTTGTACAAGTCGCTCCACTGAAATAGAACAGAAAAACTGCCCACTTATTTAGTATTAAAATACAGGAAGTCCTCGGTTCTCGAAAGAGTTCTGTTCCTGGAGTTTGAGTGTACAGTAATTGGGAACTTATTCATAAATTTTACATTTTTAAAAACCCACCTACGTCACTCACACAGTACACATGAAGTACATGTAAAATACAGTCATAAAAAGATTAAATACAAGAATGAAATGAAACAGAAAAACAACAACAACAAAAAGAACAACTGCTCACTTTTATCCCCACACTGGAAGGGAGAGACGGGAAGTAGGGCTGCAATGATGATTTTATTTTGCCATTAATTTGTACTTTGTTGCTTTGATGAATCAAGTAATCGGTTGCGCCCTAGACGGACCACATCAAAATGAACCAAACATAAACAGTGGCTTGGTCTGCAACATGTCAGAAAAGAGGCAAAAATGTCACAGTTTTCCAAAATCAAAGCCGATGTGTGTGAAAATCTTGCTTTGCCTAAAACACAAAAGACAATAGGTCTGCTTTCATGGATGACTAAGGAAATTTAAAAAAATATTTACATTTGAGATGCTCAAATCCACGACGGAGTATTAGGACCACATTGATAATTGATTCATCGGAGATTTCGAGAATAAAATCGTAAATTTAGGACTATTCTCTCTTTTTGCTTCAGGCAAGCTTTTATTTATGACATGGCAGCAAAACTGAGCAGTTGAGCACAAACAGATTAGCATGTCTAGTAGCCCTTTCCACTTCCGCCTTCCTTACCCCGCCCCCTCCACATGCCCGAGGCCAAAGGTCACACAAGTCCCTCCTTTTCACAGCTGTCTCAGGTGAAGCCCGTTACGACGAGAATAAAGTTGTACATTTACGAAAATAAAGACGCAAATTTACGAGACATCGCCTGACACAGCTATGAAAAGGGGGGCCTCACGTGACCTTTGGCATGTAGAGGGGGCAGGGTAAGGAGTGACAAGTGCAGACGTGCTAATCTGTTTGTGCTCAACTGCTCAGTTCTGCTGCCACGCTCTAAATAAAAGCTTGCCTGAAGAACTATGCTCCATTTTCCGTGTGACACCCCCAATGTGGCCCTAATAACCTCTGATTTACATTTTTAAATTAAAAAAAAAGCTAATCGAAAACCAAAATAGTTGATTAATTGGATAATCGATTAATCACTGATTAATTGTTGCACAATAACAACAATAATAATAATGAGAGCAGAATGCTGCTTAGTTATCACAGTCCGTTTCTTTGGAACAGATCCTTTCACATGATACCATCTTTATCCTTGATGATGGCCGCGGCGTTTGACCGGGCATGCAACCAATGTTGATTCCTCCACTTTCTCAACATTTTACCATCTAGTAATTTCACTTTCCTTTTCTTTGACACACAGCCATCAGGAGAGTCGGTCGGTCACACGCCTGGGAGACACCATGAAGGAAAAAGTTCACTAATGTAGCAAAGCACGACTCTTCCGCCTACATATTGGTCATAATACGAGGACTGTCTGTATATCATCCTAGAGAGCAAAAAAGACATTAGCATACACGTATACGACAAGTTGAGGCTTGTGTGTGGAATAACCAGTCACCAGTTAGCTTTGCTGAGCGTCTTGTGTCTCAAAGAGTTTTAGTCGGGGTGGAAGCTGTGGTGGGCACATTGACAGGATGCAGGCTGAGATCAAGGGATGGAGCCTCCTCTGGCACGGGAGGACTCTTCTTCTGCGCCTCCAGCTTCTCCACCAGCTGGCTGTGCAGCTCCTTCACAGGCTCGCTGCTCTGAGATCATCAACATCAGCAAATAGCGTCAGTCGATGCTAAACCATGTTTCAGACAAAGTAACATCACGTTTATACAATTCAACATGTCTGAAAACTTAAATACATTTGGACCGCCACAGATACATTTGGAGCCAACTGTTGGCCCTATATGATAAACACATGACAGGAAGTACCCTCGCCACGTGCGCTTCAAATTTCACGGCTTCACGGTTTTTCAAATATATATGAATTAATCATAAATCATGCTGTCCGTGGTCGAATACGACCTATTAGTAAAAAACATGGATATTTAAGCAAATGTAACAATTTTTTGCCTAAATGAAGCATTTTCAAGCACAAACATGGCGAAATGAAGTCAAATACAAATAGAAAGCATTTAGACGACCCGGCCGTCGGAACAGCAGGCTTTTATTGCAGGTTTGAATGATCTCACAACAGGCACAATAATCCCCAACACGGGCTACTGTTGCAGCCGTAACCCCACGCCAAGTTAAACTCAACTCTGAACCACTGATGTCACTTCCTGCCTGCCCCGCACTCAGCTCCCCTAGCACCAAAACACATTTAGAGGAACACACACAAGCGCAAGCTTTTCGTATTTCTTTTTTTCTCTGATTATGTCTACTATATTGAGTATCAGGAGTGTAATGATGACTACAGGGGCATCATTCCATGTCTAGAGGGCTCTAGTGATGTTAAAAACCATATTTAGAAGGTAATAAGGATAAATAAGGAATCCTTTGTGAAAATTCACTTATCATGGTCGGGTCTGAAACCAATTAACCACAACAAACAAGGGATTAGTCTGCGAATGTAGCTTGTTGCTCCAACTCTGTACAGTAGATGGCATCCCATCTCTGCTTCTGAACACACCTCATACGCACCTGGTCTCATACGCAGGAGGACTCAGTGTTGGATACTCCTTTTCCAAAAAGCCACGAGCGACAAATCTAGTGAAGAGACTCTCTCACGGCGTCCATAAATATGACATGCACACTCGTCATGACCGATTATGCAAATGAGAGGATGACGTCTACTAGCAAACACCCTGCAAACCATTGCAGTCCTGTGGGAAACACTCAACAGGCGTCCCTCATTTATGACGGTTAATTGGTTCCAAACCTGACTGTGATAAGTCAATTTCCACACAGCAGGATTCCTTCTTTATAAATGGAATATTTTCACAGAGTATATAAAACCTGACCTTCTAAATAAGGTTTTTAACATTAGAGCCCTCTGTACATGACATAACACCCCTATAGTCACCTTTACACTCCTATTAGCCGATATAGTAGACGAGATAAGACAAAATAAGATAATACAGACTGACACACACCCCTAGGCTATGGTTTGATTTGATACGTAACATGCTTCTATACTAACAATACCAACGTACTTGCACATTATAATTAAACACACACGCACAAAAAGTACTTACACACAACCACTAACTTGTGAAAATCCTGCAACTTGTTCCATGATGCTATTTTAGATATGCATACCCAGGCCTTTGTCTTCTGAATGCCTTATGTTTGTATTTTAATTCATTTATTCTTTTTTTGGCTTAAAAATGCTTATTTTAGGCCACAAAACACACGTTTGCTTTCTATTTGCGTATTATTGACTAGCAATAGGCTATAGTCAAGCACAAAACAGCAAGGTACCGCAATGATTTTGTAATGAATGTATCTGCAAAAAGTGGAAAAGTGGCGAGGAACGACTGTAGGAGATCAATGACAAATGAATAAATTCAGGATAAACGATATCAGTGGCTATTAAAGTAGATCAAGATATAAGGGGGGGTTGGGCGGCCCCAACCCAATCCACTTTATTTATACAGCACATTTTATAAACACCGTTTCCAAAGTGCTGCACAGACTAGCAAAACCACAAATAATAAATAAATAAATAAATAAATGGTATGTAGATGTAAATGTAAATAATAAGTAAAAATTACTACAGTAAAAACTAAAAGATCAAATAAAAACAAAGAAACGTACAACAGTAAAATATTTCAAATAAGAAGTAGAAACAATAAAAGCAAAAAATCCAAGAAGTAGGTAAAAAATAAACAAGTGAATTAAATTTAAAAACTAAAATAAATAAAACCATTAAAACTAAAAAAGAATAAAAGACACAGAGCACCACACGACTCACGCCGAGTTAAAAGCCAGAGAATAAAAGTGGGTTTTAAGACGAGACTTAAAGCTTTCAATTGCGGGGGCCGTTTTTACATGAGGGGGCAGATTGTTCCACAACTTTGGGCCAACTATGGAAAAGGCCCGGTTTCCCCTGGTCTTAAGTCTGGTCTTAGGCACCACCAGTTGGAGCTGGCCTTCGGACCTCAATGTGCGTGCTGGAGTGTAAATTTGGATGAGGTCTGAGATGTACTGAGGGGCCAGTCCATTCAAAGCCTTAAAAACAAACAAAATCTTAAAATCAATTCTAAAACGCACAGGCAACCAGTGCAGGGAGGCCCCCTGACATGACATAAACATCTGAATAGGAATAAATAAGAGACCTCCTAGGTACAGCGACACGCACACACGTCTTATGATAACCTCAAAGAAGGTATGATGGCGCATATTCCGTAACAAGACGGGTTTTGGCTTCAAAGCAGTCGTCTTCATAAGTCATACAAGTCACGTGATCGAGAAAATAGAAAAAAATGCCAGGCTAACCTGCTTCGGAGGTTCCAGAGTTTTCATCAAGGTTTCCATGCACGACGGCAAGACTTTGTGGTGGAGATGCAGCAGCATGCGCAGGGTGTGTCTGTGGACGTTCTCCTTACTGGAAAATACACGTGTCAACACTGACTGTTATTTTATAGAGCAGCCGTGACAGTATATTCCATCATCGAGCACAAAGAGCAAACCTGGAAAAGGAAGTCAGGAGGAAGCCATCAAAGACAACGGAACAAAATTCTTCCCCTCCAAACTCATCAGAGAGCAGAGTGAGGTGTCCGGTGAGCAGGTGCAGGAAAATGTCCCCAAAGGCCATGTCATTGTACGTGTCCACTGAGGGGAAAGCAGATAAAGCACTTTGTCAATGCACAGTAATCCCTCGTTTATCGCGGGTGACTGGTTCCAGGCCCGACCGTGATACGTGAATTTCCGCAAAGTAGGCTTTTGTCTTTGCAAATGGAATACTTTCGTAGTTAGAGCATGGAAAACCTGTTAACCTTGTAAATACCTTTAATATTTGACGAACAATATTACCCAACAAAGACATAAACTTGTAAACATTGTGTGCTTTCTAACAGAAAACTCTCATATGAAACACACAGCGGGTGCTGCTGCGGACCCCTCCCCCATCTCAAAACAGATGCAGCTCAGTCTTGATGGCGTAAAAAACAAAAAACAAAACAGCAGAAAGTACGTTTGTAGTTTGTAGATTGTAGATGTGCTTTTCATGGTTTTTACTCACTTTTTGTCTCCCACAACAGTCAGGTACCATGGACAATTATGCTAATTATACGGCGACCCCACTACCACAAATAGCTTGCAGTCCTATGGGAAGCTGAAAGTGATGTTGGATTCTCACCGAGGGCAGGTAGCAACCTCTGTAAGGCATTCTTGTTTCTTAGCTTGGCGATGTGAAGAACGTAATAGAGGCCCATTTCACACGCCACTCTGTTCGCCTGCAAGTACCTGAGGAGGAGGCACCACAAATGTCACTAACAAGGCAGAACATTTACACAATAGTCACTTTCTCTTACCAACACATCACAGGCTTGAACATAGCATATAATAAATTTGGCAGTTAACTGGACAATAATATTTCTAATAGTAGTACATGTACAGTATGCTGTACATTCTTGTTTGTATTATCACGTATTTATAAATGATTACCCACTTAAGGTGAATGAGATGTGTTTTGTGCTGTATATTTTACCTGTATTATCCTTAGAGGTGCAACAATACATGCATCTGTGTAGATGCACCACAACAAATCAGACGATACTGGCACCCAAGTCGCAAAGGTCACATGACATCAGTCAACTGACATCAAAGTCCCCGCAGGCGGAAGCAATCCGGCAGTGACATCTCGAGTAGCATGCAAAAGTTCATTTTTCATCTTTACTATCCAAATTCCGGATAAAGTAAGTTAGTGGGAAGATGCATACACATACAATAAAAGTCCTCATTGCATTTTTAGCGGCTAGTTCCATGCAAAACATTACAAATAAATAAATAAACATTTTAAAAGTCAACAGTGCCATGCACGCCCTGAACTCCATTATGGAAATGTGTTTTTCCACACTTGTTATTGTTATTGTTGCTATTATTGTATGATTAATTGAAAAATGTCCTTATGACTTATGTGTTGCCTTAACTGTGGCTGGATTGCCATTTTCATAGCAAACTAAATGTGTACATGAAGTGTTGAAATAATGAACGCTACGTAGTTTCAATGAAATACAACTGAATCTATGAACACAACCTGATGAATTTTGTCTAATTATCTTTATTGCAAGGTTAAATTGAATTTATATATATACATAAATAAACACACACACACACACACCTCCAAACAGGCAGGAAGATAGTTTACTCTGTGCATTGCTTTCAGCACCTATGTTCCGTAGAACAACGGCCAGAACAGAGTGAGCCCCTTTGACAGTCATACAGTCTCAGTGGGTTGAGGTGGGGCCGCTAGCGCGCGCACACACACACACACACACACACACTCACACACACACACACACACACACACACACACACACAGAGTGCAACGTAATAGAAATCAAATTAGTAGATTGCAATATATTGTCATGTTTTTTAATAGGGCTGTCAAGTATAACCAAGTTTCCTTTAACAGCACAATTTTTTTTGACCCGCAACTAACGTGCACATGTCCTGTTTGACCCTCGGCCGATGCCGTACTTTGAGGACGCAGTGGTGACGAAGGAGCTACGAGAGGGAGCAATTATTGAGCAGAAATGGAGAAAGAAAGTGGTATTTTGATTGGTACATTTAGCTTAAGTTTATTATGACATTCTTGCAGAGCTGCTGGAAATATGAATTTCTCTTGGAGATGAATAATGGGTCTCGCAACAAGACCAAAGTTATTTGGATCTACTGTCGCTGCGATTGGAATTGTCACGGACTACGTCGTCATCGACTATCTTGAGAGTAGCAAAGCCAGCCGTCTCTGGGCTTTTTTTTTTTTTTTTTTTTTGCTCGGAACTGCGAGCTAAAATTTGGCTACGAGCTGCTAGTTAACGGCAGGCGTAGCCGAGGACAGCTATTATTTATTACTTATTGTATAAAACTATGCCAGGAACAAAATAAAATTAAAAGCACAAAATGAATACAGACCCACCATCCACCAGTACGACGAGCCTGGACTTGTTTTCTAGAGGGGCTATGTACCACACATATGCACATTTGCATCTATCTATCTATCTATCTATCTATCTATCTATCTATCTATCTATCCAGCGTGTGAGAAGGTGCGTTCAAAGGCCGTCAAACGAAGTGGGACAAATCCCACTTGCAATAAACATTCAAAAACTGTGGGATTTCTAACTGTATATTGTTTTTGAATAAAACAATGGCCCATTTTTCCAAAATTGATACCCCTTTACATAAAATTTGATGTAGTTATCGTTGTAGTTGCGTATCCAATCGTTTACCACAAAGAGATTTACATCCTTACTTGTTATAGATACAAACTTTTTTCATCTGCGATTAAATGCGATTGAGTTAACTATTGACAAAATGTGATTAATCGTGATTAAATATTTTAATCGATGGACAGCCCTAATTTTGAATGCCTTTTCTTAAAAGTAATGTTAAAATTTCACCTCGTTCTCGTAGCCCCAATCTAGTGCATCTTCTTGTCTACTGAGTGACACGCCTACTTGTTTGTGTAGAAAAATATCGAATCGTGCCAGTAAAGATTCAAATCAAACCGAAGCGTGAATTTTGGGTATTGTTGCACCCATAATTATCATGTATTTATAAATTGTTACCAACTTAGGCTAACCAGATGTGTTTTCTGGTGAAAAAATTATCCATTTTCAGAGATTTTTTTTTCATGATATTTTAACCAAAAATGTGCAGGCTTGCCAATGAGTGGGGATCCATTGTATTTGATTTGAAGTGTTATTGAATCGTGTCTTCCCTCATGGACTTTTACCTGATGAAGGCATCTGGCAAGGTGCTAGGATAAGAGAGAGAGCTCTTCTCATCGCTGGGAAGCTTCTGCTCCACGCTAAACGTGTGGTCGTCCACAACGACTGACATCATGGCTGGTAGAAAGCGAGTCATTAACTCCAAATCCTGAGAGAAAAACAAAAGGAAAACATCAGTTTATCAAAACATAGCCGTCTGTTTTTAACATCCACTTTGCTTTGAATGATATGCCTTCAGAAAGTACAGATGACGTACCAGACGAGGTTCTTTGAACACCTGGCTGTCAATCATATCCCACGCTCCTTGACCGAGTGACAGCATCCTCAGAAGCAACATCAGATCAGGACTGTCCTGATCCCAAACACAGACAAAGAGGATTTGTCATCATTTCATACAACGTTCAACTTTGGGGCCATGTGCTACCTACTAATATGCAGCCAAGTTTCTGCCTTTACAAACAGAATCATCTTCGCTTTTGAGGGACTTGACGTATTCAACACAGTGGTGAGTTTAGCATGTACGAGTTGAATTTAGGTGGTTCAGTGTCTGACCTACTACGACTGTCCGTCAGCTTCTTTTAAGCTTGCTTCAAGTCTCCACAAATTCCAGCACTGGCCCTACATTTCGCGACTCAAAGTCCCCCTGAATATCCCCTCAGCAAATTTGCTCCAAAAGTTCATCCATTGTCCACAGTTTTTCAAAAACTTTAATGAATACACCATGCTGTTACGTGGTTGAATATCGCCTATTGTTCGTCAAAAAAGACACATATTCAAGCAAATTTTAGTATTTTTTGCCCTAAATTAAATGTTTTTAAGCATGAAAATGGCTAAATAAAGTAAAATAGAAATACTGTATAAAGCATTCAGAAGACATATTCAAAGATGTGATATGTCAGTAATGTTACATTTATGAGACAACAGCCACAGCAGGAAGTACTGCACAGAACAGTAAGTAAAAAAAAAACAAAAAAAACAAGAAGGAACTCTCCCGAAGTTAACGTGTGTATTAACGTCTATATTATGTGTTGTTTATGTCTTAATTGTCTTTTTTTCTCTTATTATGTCAACTAAATACGAGTGTAAAGGTGACTATAGGGGTGTTATTTCATGTCTAGAGGGCTCTAATGTTAAAAACCATATTAGAAAGGTCATAAACAGGTGTTCTATGCTCTACAAACTACAAAAATATCTGATTTATAAATAAGGAATCCTATTTGCGGAAATTCACTTATTACGGGCGGGTCTGGAACCAATTAACCATGACACACGATGGATGACTGTACTGCACCTCATACCCACAACCACATCTGACTTAGTTGCGCAGTATAACGCATCTGTTCCATTAATACACAGTGTGATATACAATATAGTGAGATCTTAAATGCACAATTACATGTACAGTAGATTGTCTTTCAATTCAAGGCATACTTACACAGAGCCCAGGAAATATGAGTGTTTTGTGTGTGTGTATTATTATTATTAATTATTATTATTATTATAATAAGGCACATGCACGCACACCCGCTACAGGAAATGAAACATAAGTAAATAACTTAATGTTCTGTTGTTATGGTTAGGGCTAAGGTACATGAGATAACATCACAAACTTCTGACACCAACCAAAAAGCTGCGCTTTATCCGTCAATCTCCATTTTGGCCAAAGTTTTACGCCATGGCTGATTATGCAAATTATGCGATGACATCATCTACCCAATTGATGAATCATCTTTTTTTTCCCCCTGGTAAATTTGTCTCCAAAGTATCTCCAAGTATCACACACACAATGAAAAAGGAGCAGCTATAGTAAGTTTACAACAGCTTACTCACCCTGGGTAAAGCATCCTGGCTCAGCAGCTCTTGCAGGTTCCTCATGATACTCAGCACCAGGGTGTTGGAAGCAAACGGATCACAAAGGATCATAGACAGGTCCCTGAAAAGCACAGAAGATCTTCAGCTACTAATATGCTCCAAGATGAGTCAAGCTCCAGCTAGTTTTACCCGAGAACTTGCTCTTGTCCTTTCTTGACTCCATCGAGGAAACCCTGCAACTCTCTGGCCCGCTTGCCATCCACAAACTTCTCTCTGATGCAGGCATCTAAACACCATGTGAACTGCACATGGTGAAGTGCAAATACAATTACTTCCAACAGGATGAATTCAAAATAGGGAATTTCACTGCCTAAAATGACAAATAGGGGTGGAAGGGTACCCCATCGTCATGCTTTGATACGTACAGTACAGTAATCCCTCGCCATTTTGACTTCAAATTTTGTGGCTTCACTCTCACGGTTTAAAACAAAAAAAATTAATAAAATTATACTTTTTAGACCGAAGATGGCCTATTAGTAAAAAGTTATGCAAATTTAAGTCAATTATAAAAATTTTTGGGCCAGAATTAATCATTTTTAAGCATAAAAATGGCTAAATGAAGTAAAATACAAATACAAGGCATTCAGAAGACTCATTCGAAGATGTTGTGATGATATGTAGTATTCTACATTGGTCACTAGGTGTCAGTAATGTTACTGTAATGTTGGGTGAGACACAAAAGCATCAAACTTGATGACTTTTATTGCAAGTTTGAATGATCTCACAATTGGCACGATATTCACTGACATGGTCTACTGTTACGGCCGTAACCCATGCAAAGATAAAACCCAACTCTGAACCCCCGACGTTGCTTCCTGTTCGCCCCTATTCAGCTCTCTGAGAAGCCGCACACAAGAGCACGAATCTTCTACAGTGGTGTGAAAAAGTGGTTGCCACATTCATGATTTTGTTTTTCCTTTTTCTTAATTTTTTTTTAAACATTTGTCACACTTGTATTAAACAAATTTAAATATAAGTCAATGACAACACAACTGAACGCAAATTGCAGGTTTTAAATGAAACTTTTTATTATTAAACCTACATGGCCCTGTGTGAAAAAGTGATGCCCCTAAACCTAATAACTGGTTGGGCCACCCTTAGCAGCAACAACTGCAATCAAGTGTTTGCGACAACTTGCAATGAGTTTCTTACAGCGCTATGGAGGAATTTTGGTCCACTCATCTTTGCAGAATTGTTGTAATTCAGCCACATTGGAGGGTTTTCCAGCATGAACCGTCTTTTTAAGGTCATGCCACAGCATCTCAATAGGACTCGGGTCAGGACTTTGACAAGGCCACTCCAAAGTTTATTTTGTTTTTTTTTTCCAGCCATTCAGAGGTGGACTTGCTGGTGTGTTTTGGATTATTGTCCTGCTGCAGAACCCAAGTTGGTTTCAGCTTGATATCACAAACAGATGGCCGGACATTCTCCTTCAGGATTTTTTGGTAGACATCAGAATTCATGGTTCCATTAATCACAGCAAGTCTTCCAGGTCCTGAAGCAGCAAAACAGCCCCGGACCATCACACTACCATCACCATATTTTACTGCTGGTATGATGTATAATGAAATGCGGCCTTACTTTTACGCCAGAAGTAATGGGACACACACCAAAAAGTTTACCTTATTTCTTGTCAGACCACAGAGTATTTCCCCAAAAGCTCTTGGGGATCATCAAGATGTTTTCTGGCAAAATTGAGACGAGCCTTAATGTTTTTTTTGTTTAGCAGTGGTTTTTGTCTTGGAACTGCCATGCAGGCCGTTTTTGCCCAGTGTCTTTCTTATGGTGGAGTCATGAACACTGACCTTAACTGAGGCAAGTGAGGCCTGCAATTCTTTGGATGTTGTTGTGGGGTCTTTTGTGACCTCTTGGATGAGTCGTCACTGCGCTCTTGGGGTCATTTTGGTTGCTCGGCTGCTCCTGGGAAGATTCACCACTTTTCCATGTTTTTGCCATTTGTGGGTAATCGCTCACACTGTGGTTCGTTCGAGTCCCAAAGCTTTAGAAAGGGCTTTATAACCTTTTCCAGACGGATAGATCTCAATTACTTTCTTTCTGGTGGGCGGCAATCACCTTTTCACATACGACCATGTAGGTTTGAATTCACACCCCCCCCTTAATAAAAATTTTCATTTAAAAACTGCGCTGATTAATATTTAAATTTGTTAGATGATCTGAAACATTGAAGTGTGACAAATATGTAAAAAAATAAAAAAATCAGGAAGGCACAAACACTTTTTCACACCACTGTACATGTCTTATTTTATGTAATTATGTCTACTATATTGGATAATTAGAGTGTAAAGGTGACTATAGGGGTGTTATTTCATGTCTAAAGTGCTGTAATATTAATGTTAAAAACCGTATTTAGAGGGTCATATACAGGTCTTCTATGCTCCAACTGCCAAAATATTCCATTTATGAATAAGTAATCCTATTGGAACCAATTAATTCTGTGTCAGGGAAGCGGCTCACATCAATGAACCTCACTGCACGTCTCTGGCCTACCGTAAAATCTGACTAGGAATACATAATACGTATACCGTTACCCCATACTATCATGCCTCAATTAGTGTCTATGTGATGTCTTCATACCTTGTGGCAAGGGTCGACAGAACAGATCTCACTGATGTCCAGGTCGTGAAGGGACATGAGCAGCTCTGCTCTGAGAGTGCAGTAGTGCACGTTCCGCGTCCGCAGGAACAGTGTTCGCAAAAACTGCAACACCATGTCGTACAGCTTGACGTTTTTCCCTATCATCTGGGTCAGCTTCAGGACCACCTACCAGGACCAAAGACCAAGACAAAAAGAACGTTTGGACTTCGATGTTGATGACGTTCAGTGTGTTTGTATTTTCTACACACCTCCCCTTGACGGCGCATTTTCGGAGACGGGCTGAAGAAGTTGTGCAGAATGGAGAGGTCGCTGCTGAACAGAGCTGCTTCTTTGTCCACAATGTACTGCTTCAAGAGCGGTGAGACCTCATCACCAAATAGAGCCTGGTTGTCCTGCCAGATCTGCCTTTTCACCTCCACAGCACAAACCTTGTACAGCTCCTTATCCGCCATCACCAACTTCAGTTTCTTCTCAGGTACCTGCAGGGGGCCACCATCATATACATTTGTTCTAACAATATTAAATGAACTTACATAAAAGGCATTGGGAGGTAATCACCTCCCACAGCAAGATAATCGCTCAAGGATCATCTTCGCTTATGTCACATCGCTTTGCCGACTTTGGGCGAAAGTCGGCAATCAGGCATAAAATTGGCCCGATTATCTTTGTGTGTGCTGACCTGTAGCGTTGTAGGTTGTAGGCGGGATACATGTTGCCAGCTTAGCAACTTTGTGGCTATATTTAGCAAGTATTCAGACGCCTCCAGGTACTCTTTTTCGAACAAACCCCGAGCTACAAACAGACTTTGGGAGAGTCCGACATAAAAGCGCGTATCGCTTGTCTCAAAGAGCAGCGGGCGTTCCTGTGGGCCCCATCTAAAAAGAACGCAACAGGTCTTGCTTCTGATGTTTTAAAAAAAAACACCAAAGAAAGTGTAGAGTCGCTAAGAAGTTACATATTTTTTAAGAAAAAACTGCATTTCACCTTTGTGATATAGGCGAAAATGCCTATTATTCGTATGACCTTGGTTCTTTTCTTGTGTTCCCATTTTTGTATTTTTAACCAAATATTTCAACGTCTCTTTACGATTTCAACTTTATGCTAATTACTGCTGATTCTTCCATTTTTGCTGATGTTGTTTTTTTGTTAAATTATATTTTTAAAATGTGTTGCAGGCCAATAAAGAAAAGTTGTGGACCCCAGGCCATACTTTGGACACCCCTAAACAAGACTGGCCAAGGTCTGTTTTCATGGACGACTAAGGGAATGAAAAAATATTCACATTTAAGAGGCTGAAAATCAAAGAATATTTACATTTTTTTTAATCAAAAAAGGATGAATCAAATACCAAAATAGTTGGCCATTAATTGGATAATACATTAATCATCCATTAATTGCTGCACCTCTATTTATTATGCATTTTTTTGGTCAACAGATTCAAACAGGTCGTCTATGTATTAGCATGTCTGTGACACGCTTTGGTCAAAACACCGCAAGAATGAAGAACTACGACCCACTTAATAACCCTGTTCAGAACAGCCACTTTTGGGGGTTGTCCTGTCTCCTGACATGCTGTCTACGCTCACAAAACCCTCCGTGGTGGCAGACAGATGACTATGAATCCATCACACCATTACATGAGGCGGTGGAGTCTTTCAAAATGTTCATAATGGATAATGCTCATCAAGTCATTCATCATGAAAAAACTGAACTATGAAAGGTGATGGTTGTCATTTAGCTCTACCGCGGACCAATCACATGACACTCATTCCATGACTTGGCTTGGATCCATGCAGAGAGAGTGAGACGCTGCTTTAAAACACTTGCCTTGGGTAAATGTTTCAGCACCTGCATCACCACTGGTTGAATGGATGGCATTTTGACCAGTGGAAAGCTTTTCTCCAGCAACTCTTCAAGCTTGCCATATCTGGGAGGACATGGAAAGAGCAGAACACACAAATTGGAACTGGTACCTTCAGGAACTCCTCAAAAATGTTATACCTGTCATCCTCCTTGCCCTCAGCAATAGTTGCAACTCTCTCCATCAACTTTTCCCGAAGCTCATCAAAGACAGACTGGTGGAACTCCAGTCGGGGTGTGCCATGTAGGTCCAGAAAAGGAAGAGCTGACTGAAGAGTTGGCAAAAGGATGCCATTTTCCATCTGCCATCATAATATGCACACATTATTGTACATATACACTATATGTTTTAATAGTACATTGTTTCTTACTCTGACAAGCTATGTACACACATACAATACAGCAATCACAACGCAAATCAAAGTATTGAGAATTATATGGATGGAGAACACAGAGTTAAGGTACAGGTGTCCCCAGACCTGCCAACTTTAAGACATTTTATGAGTATGCACTTGTGCACTCAAATGACTAAGACTGTTTCAATTTACACACTTTAGAACTTCTTACACTGCAAGAACACATTGGTAATAACATGCAGTGTCCATCACTGCATACTCATTACTTTGACCCCATCTGAAAGCACTTGCAGGTGGCTCTGTCTTGCTTGTGACTTAATAAGTTTGCTTTTCTTATTCTTTGCTCACTTTTTGTCTGCCCATAAAAATGACATGCGCATGCCCCACGGGCAATTATGCACATTAGACGATGACGTTGCCGGCCCACCCGCCTTCCCCGCATCCCACCAACACAAATAGGTTGCTGTCCTGTGGGGAAAGACTGTACAGTGTACCTAATGATGTGTTCTGGCGGAAGTATTAATTTGAGACACAGACACAGCATTTACAAAAACATTCCATCAAGGGGGCGTCAAGCGACTTGTACAACAATACATCAGAAAATAGTTGGTAAGTAATAGGTGGTAAGCAGCTAGCTCAGAGTTCATTAACATATGGGACATCTGGGCTTTGCAGCAGTTTCCAAACATGCTTAAAGGCATACTTTTAACAAAGTGATGCATTGTGAAACATGGACGATACCTGAAACTGATCAATAGCTTTCAATGGCTCTGTGCAGTTGGTGAGAGTCTCTTTAAGGTCCTCGCCGTTAGATATTCCCAGCTCCGAAAGCCCGCCGAACATTTTTGTCTCCATTTATTCATCTACTTCAAGATACATACATACATAACCAAGTACAAAATACTCCCAGCTAGTCAGTCTTTTACGACCCCAACGCACACCTACTCCTTCTTATTCTTTTCCGTTGTCTTCTTTTTGGTGTAAGAGCGCGTCGCAACCATGGCTTTATATGTGCATACCGCCATCTACTGTACCGGAGTGCGTAACGCGGACTACACATACCTGTAAACCCCCCCGTTTTCACTGGGAAACTACCGTATTTAGCCCTTCTTTCTCGGCGCAATTCCGTTTTAATATTTTTCCGTATTTTAGCTTTTATGAAAAAAAAACCTCTCTGGTTCTGCGGGAGCAGCACAGCTTCCGGTCCGCTCGGACAAGATCGGTGTAAAATATCAAAAATAAACAAAAACTAACGTCTATGATTTAAGCCTAAATATTATCTTTTATTCTCTTCAAATAAACTCCTTTTTAATGCACAAAAAGACAAAAGGTAAGCGGTCAAATGGAATACGTAGTGTGTACTGTGTGCGTCAGTAAGCGTCATGATGACTGGTGGAGGTTAACCCCCACCCCACGCAAAACTCTCTTCAAATGACATAATAAATAAATAAATAAATAAATAATATAATATAATATAATATAATATAATATAATATAATATAATATAATATAATATAATATAATATAATATAATATAATGATAAATCCACCAGCGTCGTTGCACCGTTACCGTTACCGCGCCCCGGCCCCTGTATTAGTACGGAAGTGCGAAAATAAAAACACATCTTTTCCGCCATCTAGCGGTACATCGGGGGTACTGAATGTGAATCAGGTGGAAAGTCAGCTGATGTCGACAAAACCAGGAAAGACAACTCAATCCTTCCACCAAGTAACTGTATAATAACTAGTCAGATCGTTACAGCATATTTATTTATTTGACACGTGTTGGAGTTTAACTCATAATATGTTCGTTGGAGACGACGAAGATGGAGATTTCTTGTTACCGACAGGCGGGTGAGTTGTGCCTCGACTATTACGACTATGTTAGCCAAGGAGCTAACTAGCATGTGGTGTGTGTGTGTGTGCATTTCCAGTGTGTACAAGATATAACTTCCCAATTAAAATTATTCCATTAAATTTGCATTATGTAAGACACATGTTGTTGTAAATTACTTACATGCTTGATATATTCATGAGATTCTTCGTGTTGTCATGTACTTTAATGTTAAATATAGTGCCTATTTTAAAATTATTATTAGCACAAGCTCGATAAACATGATTAAATGTAATTACTGAGGCTAAATAAGACTAATTGTTTTTTGAGATCTGTAATGACTAGTCAATTCATCGTTTCAGTAGTTGATGACTAGTCATCAAGTCATCCCACAGGGCTGTAATCTGTCTGTGGTGGTGGATTGTGATGGTAGTGGGCGTAAACTTCCGACGATAATCGAAAACACGCAAACATGGGTGTACACTAACCATGGTTCCACTGTATTAACACCTAGAACCCAAACATAAGACGATTGGTCTTTTTAGAGGGCCAATACGGTGTTCCACACAATCCTTTACTTAAGGATAAACAAAGTTGAATGTGCTCTTTTTAGAGCTAAGCTGGCTTCCCTGTTTGGTGTGGACCAAGATGCCAGCCCAGGGAATGAGTCCTTTCATTATACAGCACCAAAACAGCCAAGAAAGAGCTCAGGTCAGACCACAGACTACTGCATTCAATACAATTGCAAGTTGGTGCTGAATGTATTCTGTGGTCATGTTTTGCAGCATCCGTCCTCCAGACAGCAGCCCCATCACCTGGAGCCCCTTCAGTCTTATTCGCTACAGCGGTGCTATCCTTTCGCTAGTAAATACCTGATTTTAATGTTTGACAGCCACTTTGTGTTGTATTTTTCTGCGACATAGAACTGTGAGATTTTGAAAGGCTCAATATGTATGAAGTCTTAAAGAACTGCATGTCCCTTGTGCAGTATTAATGGACAGTATGTGAAGCAGGGGAAGCTGGGGGCAGCCATACTGGGCAACCATGCAACTAAAGAGGTAGGATCTGTGGATATTAGTGGTGAATTGAAGAAGATTGTTTTTGTTTTAATGGCGCCTTTCTTTTTCTTTGTAGTACAAGCTGCTTCTCTACTTGAGCCAGCAGAAACAGGTTGCTGCTGCCAAGATTCACTCTGGCTTTGTTTTCACGGTGAGCAAACACACACGACTGGTGCAAATTAAGTTTGGAAAAACATATTTTGATTCATTAAATGAATATTTAATTATCAGAAAGCACTCATGCTGTTATGCATTTAGAAGCAAAAAGAATAAAGCTTATGGCAAGCATAAAAATCTTTATTTAAACGTTTTTTCCTAAAATATGCATTGAGGCTATAAAATGTGTTCCATCCGATTACGATAATCCCTTGTTTATCACGCTTAATTGGTTCCAGACCCGACCGTGATAAGTGAATATCCGCAAAGTAGGATTTCTTATTTATAAATGTAACATTTTTGTAGTAAGAGCATAGAGGAAAAAAAAGCTGTTTACGACCTTCTAAATACAGTTTTTAACATTATTAGAGCCCTCTAGACAAGATATAGCACCCCTATAGTCACCTTTACACTCATATTACCTAATATAGTAGACATAATAAGAGAAAGTAAGACATAATTAAGACTTGTGCTTGTGTGCGCTGCTGTAAATGTGCACCGGTGGCCTAGACAGGAAGTGCCGCCGGGGGTTCAGAGTTGAGTTTGAGGTTGGCGTGGGTTGCGGCAGGAACATTAGGCTGTGTTAAGAGTTCTTGTTGTGAGATCATTCAAAACTGCAATAAAAGCCTGTCGTTCCGGCGATCAAGTCTGGTGCTTGTGTGTCTCACCCAACATTACAGTAACATTACTGACACGTAGTGACCAGTGTAGAATACAACATATCATCACATCATTGAATAAATGGTCTGTATTTTATTTCATTTAGCAATTTTTGTGCTTGAAAATGCTTAATTTAGGCAAAAAACCCATAAAATTTGCTTAAATCAGCATATTATTAGACTTGTAGGCAGTATTCAACCACAAACAGCATGATTTATTGATATATTTTTGAAAAACCGTGAAGCCATCAAATTTGAAGCGCAAAGTGGCTAGGGATTACTGTACTTAATCAAACAAACTAATAGATGCATTATTTGATAACTAAAATAATTGATAGCTACAGCCCTACTGTGCGGTAGGGCTGAGCGATATGGACTAAAACCCATATCCCGATATATTTAGGGTGAATATCGATATACGACCTACGTACCGAGATTTTTTCCCGCAAAGTGAGTTTAGACAAATTCAAAGCCAAATATGTGTATCAAGTTGTTTTATTAAAACAAATATGTACTATGAGGATGTTTTTTGAAATTTTTACGTTTCATGCAAGATGCACATAAAAAAATTGTATATAAAAAAAAGCCGCTAAAATAAAATAGGCCATTCTCATTTTGAAATAAATATAGGAAAAGTAAAATACAATCTTCTGTCTTCTTCATAACAACCCTTTAGCTATGCTGAAATCTTCAGCGAACAACAAAAGCACAAAAGAACAAAATATGAAAGAATGCCTGGTTTAAGAGGACATTTTTAAATGCCAGCAGAAATATTTTGTGGCAGGAACACCAACTTGAAAACTGCATCAGCCTAGCAACTGTCTGTCTGACTTCTTTATGCATTGTTGATAAAGCTTCTTGTGCAAAATAATTGCGACTGGGAAGCTCGCTGGAGTCCCATTGTTTTCAGCAGGTTTTAAATCTTTTTTTTTTTCCACCATTGCCACGATGGACCATACCTGATAGGACACCGCTTTAGTAATAGCACACCACTTTGCACTTCCTTTCATGAGGAACGCAACAGGAAAAAGAAGCAAGAAGTGAGCTTTGTGTTGTGGCAGGAGTTTTGTGGAGTTGTGCAGCTGGGGCTGTTTCAGCACGCAGCTTCACACACTCCTTGTATTGGAGTTTGGGCCAAGTTTTAAGGTGGTGAAAAAAGACTTGTAGTGCTACCGCACGTGACAGTCATTCTTTTACTACTCATCGGATGCTCTGGTTCTGAAGTACCTCCAAATAAATTTTTTCCTTTCTGACCTGTTCCTCCACCGCAGACGCTGTCACTTCCTTCGTGTTTGTTGAAGATGGAGTGGGGCTTCTGCTCCGCCCATACTCCCTCCTCCTTCATGCACAGAGGAGGACGGGGCAGGAGCCCCGCTCAGTGGTGCTCACTCACTCACACTCAAGATAGTAAGCGTTAGAGCGCAAGTCCAGTCTGTATCGATATGAACGATATGTTTGTTTTTGATATCGTGCTTAAAATAAATATAATAATAATCGATACAATAATAATTTGGATATATCGCCCAGCCCTACTATGCGGGTATCGAACTAAACGCTTACACACTAATACACATGCAAAATGATACTATTTTATACTAGTGTACTGTATGACCTGCAAGGCATGTCAGGTAACTTCCTATTGGGGAAGTGTGTGCGTGGGCTTCCCTAGTATGAAATAGTATTATTTTGCATGTATACTATTAGCAAGTAAGCGTCTATTTCAGTACCAGCATACGCTGTGCAGTACAGTTACATTATGTGTTCAACATGTTTTACTTTTGACACACCATTAAAACATTTAGAAAATGTCATTGTAGATATTTGTATGAATGCTTAACACTCATCACATTCATCAGCCATTAAAACATAACATATCCTGTCTACAATACACTTCACAGCCAATTATTTCTTGTCCACTTTTCACTGCAGGTACAATCTAACAACTACTGCACGTTTTATGATGACCAAAGGCAGAATTGGTCCCTGATGTTTGAATCAGAGCAATCTTCTTCAGACTTCTGTAAGGAGGTAACTAACAAAAAAACACTAAATATTGATTGTGTTCGTATCCCAATATTTTAAATGTATCAGGACTCATCTACGTTCATCTTAATGAAACAAAGCTAAAATATTTATCTCAATGACACAATTACAATTTGTCATCTGTTTTTCTTGTGTTAGGTGTGTTTGGCGAAGGCAAACAGCTGCAATGTTTTAGATGCGGTGGTGTCTCAGGATCTGAGTCTTGGGGAAGGCCAAGCAGTCGACTACGGTGACTCTCTGGAGGTGTCCTACAGAGGCTGGCTCTTGCAAAACCACACCTTTGGACAGGTTATGAATAAGAGCATCAACGTTTCCCTTTGGATAAACAATACATTTTAAAATAATACATTTTAACGTTTCATTTCAGATGTTTGACTCCAACCAAAACAGTGAAAAGTTATTACGGATGAAAGTTGGAGGTGGAAAAGTTCTTCAAGTAAGATAAACATATATATTTATAAATGAATCATAATATTGAAATATATTGTATTGCTTTTTATTTTGTGCGATTTGCCATTCCTATTCATCTTAATGTCGTTGCATGATATTGTTCTGGATTGAAGTGGGTTTTATGTGAACAGGAACAGAATAAGGGGCACAAAATGAATGAATGAATGAATGAATTTACAATATCGTGTGAAGCCACATGCATGGTAGCGTGCGTGTGTGTTAGATTTTTATTTTTGTAGACAGGCTAAAACCTTACAATCATATTATAATAGGATTTTCTGAGTGGCCTGACATTACAGCTCCATCCAGTAGATGACATTGTAACTCAGCATAGTCAGGGGCACTTCAACTTGCTGAAGGAAGATGCTGTTCAAGTTAGCACACAACAACAATGAGCTACCATTCTATCTGGGGAGCAATGAGTGCTAACAATAAACACATAACTGTTGTTAAGTACCCACAAGGCATGCTGGGTAGTCCAGCGACCACTCCCCAGGTAGCTACAATATACTGAGATATTAGATGTATAAGGACGTGTACATTATCCGTGCACACTTCCATCAAAGGTTTTTTTAATCAGTGGACGTGTGTCTACCGCTACACAAAATGAAAACCCATAAGTCAATAAATGTATGTTCTGTTTAAAAACATGAGATAATGTCGCACATTTATTATGACACAAACCGAAAAGCTCAGTTTTACACGTCCACGCACAGACTTGAGTTTTGCGTCATGGCCGATTATGCAAATTAACCTATGACATCATAAAGCACCCCCAACCCTGCAATGTTTAATGGTTGACTGTATAGTATCTCAAAAAAACTGCATTCTTCATAACAATTTTAAATGCATCTATCTTCTTAAAGAACGGCTGCCACATGGACAGAGAATCTTTTTTACTGTCAAAAGTAAACTTGTTGCTTGGCTGTTTTGTGAACAGGGATGGGAGAAGGGGGTTCTGGGGATGAAGAAGGCCGGTCGTCGACTCATTGTTGTCCCACCCACCCTGGCCTATGGATCTAAAGGTGCCCATGATGGTGTCCCAGCTAACAGCACTCTTATTTTTCAAGCAACACTAAGACGGGTGAGCACTCAAATTTGCTAGTATTTTATAGTAATTATAAATGTACAAATGTTAACGATAATAATTCTATAATTACAAACAAAGTAAGTAATTATACATTTTAATTAGGGCTGTCAAAGTTCACGGGAGTTTCCTTACACGCACTATTTCTTTTGACGCGCAATTAACGTGCACACGTCCTGTTTGACCCTCGGCCCACACCGTAGTTTGAGAAAACAGCGGTGACTATGGAACTAAAATTGGGAACAAATACTGAGCATAAATGGACAAAGAAAAAGGTAGTTTGATTGGTAAATTTAGCTTCAAAGCCCTGGCGGTTGGCTCTCGCAACAAGACTAAATTACTTGTATCTGCTGTTGTTGTGATTTGAGTTATCACAGATTACGTCACTGGCCAGAGAAGCGAGAAGTTGCTGGAGTACTGCCGGTATTTTTTTATTGTCAATATACAGTGGTATCTGTGTTTTTAAGATTTTTTGCTTTGAACTGTAAGCTAAAATTTGGGTTACGAGATGCTATTTAATGGCAGGCATAGCTGAGGACAGCTATTTGGGGGCTTGAGTCAGTGAGACCATGGCTGAAGATTAGCAGCATTAGCAGCCTAGCACATACGTACATTATAGGGATCTAATTTATCGTATTTACTATGTATTGTGTCAAACTAAGACAGGAACAACATCAAATGAAAAGCATGAAATAAATACAGAGCCACTATCCACCAGTACGAGCCTCGACTTTGTTTTTCAGAGAGGTTGTGGAGCACAAATATGCACAAATATGTCACATCGCAATCCGTCCTGGAAACGCAATCGGTTGTATGCGTGTGCAGAATGCGTCTACATCCGGTCGGCTTATTTTCGGCAGTCACATGTTAGTCCTGTCTAATGTACGCCATCCGTCGATCTATTTTATGGCAGCAATATACGTCACACCTCCACACACAGCCAAAGCGTTAAGATTTGAAAAATTACAAAGTAATTGATTTTTTTTTCTCATATCCATTGTGCAAGTGGATCATTTATAAGCCCTCTTTTCTTGGTTCCATATTAAGTTTTTTCGCCTCTGAAAAAATACAGACAAAAGCATTTGTTAGGAAGATATGTTTGGATGGATGGCATTAAAAAAAAATGAAACTCTGGCTGAGTCTTCTACATTAATCCATCATTGCTCTGCTGTTGGTTATTTACAATTAAATATTTTGAAATATTATAATTCTGTTTATTGACATTTGTTTTACTTAACCGGATATGACGTTTACGTCTGTGTGTAACTTTTTATGTAGCGCCATCTTGGTGGATGTCATAAGATGATAGAAACATCCGCATGCTAACATGCTAACTCTTTTAATAATAATCACTAATAAAACAACCCCTAATATATTGCAGATATTAAGTATGGTTATAGGCCATTAATGTTCATACATTTAAAAAAATACTACCACCACCAAGCGCTGTCATAAAATTTGCTAAAGGAGGAACTGACGTAGGTCTCGCGCATGCGTAGAAGCAATTGCGTTTCCGGGACGGATTGTGCATTGACATGCACATTAGCAGTCAATGAGGTTCTCAGCTCTTACTTGATGCATTCCCACATAGAATCAGCATTTGGGAGCAAATATGAGGTGAAAGAAAAAGGGTAAAAAATGTAGTTATTGTAGTCCTATTTGTGCAGCGTGGGAGAATGTGAGAAGGTGTGTTTAAGGACTGGCAGACAAAGTGGGACAAATTGCCGCTCGCATTAAACATTCAAAAACTGGGGGATTTCTATCTGGAAATTATTTTTGAATAAAATAATGGCCCCTATTTCCAAAATGGTAATAAGTTGATACCTGAATTGCCTAGATGCCCCCTGGCCACCTCGTAGCTCTGCCGCTGCCTGTCAAATGTTATTCCCTGGGATTTGGTTTGCAGCACATGAATGAGGCATTTCTGCGCTCTAACTCTTGCTACATTCAATATGGCGGCGACATTGACGTACGGCTCCATGCTCGATGCAGCGTCTACATATATATGTCTATGAGCTACCCTGCTCACCATTAGCGGTGTTTTGACAAACCACCATGTCCTGCGGCCCCGAACATGATTAAGTAAAGCATCGGCTCAAGTATATGCTGCGTGTTGACTGTTATTGAGACAGCAATCTTGCTTTTGGCACTTAAAAGTGTGATTAATCTCAATTAAATAACAATTATATAATTATTCCATTCCATTCCATTTTCTTCTGCTTATCCGGGTCCGGGTCACGGGGGCAGCAGTCTCAGTAAGGAAGCCCAGATTTTCTGGTCTCTGGCCACCTCTTCCAGCTTCACCTGGAGGACACCAATTAGTTCCCAGGCCAGCTATGACACCGGCATGTCCTAGGTTTGCCCCAGGGCCTCCTACCGGCTGGGCAAGCCCGGAACACCTCCAGGCGGCATCCGGACTAGATACCCGAGCCACCTCAACTGTCTCCTCTCGATGTGAAGGTGCAGCAGCTCTACTCTGAGCCCGCCCCAGATGACCGAGCTACTCACCCTATCTCGTAGTGTGTGTGAGTTCAGCCACCCTACGTGCGAAACTCATTTTGTCCGCTTGTATCTGGGACCTCGTTCTTTCTGTCACGACCCAAAGCTCATGACCATATGTGAGGGTGGGAATATAGATGGACCTGTAAATGGAGAGCTTTGCCGTCCGGCTCAGCTCTCTCTTCACCAAGACAGTCCAGTACAGTTACTGCATTACTGCAGATGCTGCGTCGATCCACCTGTCGACCTCGCGCTCCAACCTTCCGTCACTCGTGAACAAGACCCCGAGATACTTTAACTCCTCCCCCTGGAGCAAGACCTCACTCCCAACCTGGAGGGTGCAATCGACCCTTTTCCGACTGAGAGCCATGGCCTAAGATTTGGAAGTGATGAGTCTCATCCGAGAAGCTTCACACTCAGTTGCAAACAGCTCCAGTAAACGCTGAAAGTTTGATGAGGCCTCAGGACCACATTGTCAGCGAATAGAGACGAGATCCTAAGGCCCTCAAATTGGACCTCCTTGACGCCTTGGCTGCGCCTAGAAATTCTGTCCAAAATTATTGACAGAATCGGTAACAAAGGGCAACCTTGGTGGAGGCCAACGTTCACCGGAAACAGGCTCTTACTTACTTACTGCTGGTAATGTGAACCAGGCTCCTGCTCAGGTTGTACAAGAACCAAATGGCACGTAGTAGTGTGCCACCAATCCCGTACTCCCGGGGAACCCCCTACAGGACACCGTGAGGGACATGGTCAAATGCCTTTTCCAAGTCCAAAAAGCACATGTAGACCAGTTGGGCAAACTCCCACTTACCCTTCTTGCAAGGATGTAGAGCTGGTCCAGTGGTCCGCGACCAGGACGAAAACCACATTTCACCTCCTATAGCCGAGTTTTGATTAACGGTCGTACCCTTGTCTCCTTCTTTCTGGAATATAGTTGGAACACACTGTCCGATCACCACTCTTGAAAATGGGGACCACCCCCTCCATTTCACCAAACCAGAGGTACTGTTCCTGACTTCCATGAAATGTTTGAGATACGTGTCAAGCAAGACTGTACCACAATATCCAGAGCGAAACTCGTCTTTTCCACTGAGGAGTTTTCTGACTACCTCAGCCATAGTGATGGACCTGTCCGCATTTGTGTGCTCAGACTGTGCTTCCTCTATGGAAGGTATGTCAGTGGGATTGAGAAGGGCCTCAAAGTATTCCTTCCACTGACCGACTATATCCTCAGTCGATGTCAGTAAGGCCCCATCCCCACTGTAAACAGTGTGGAACGGGCACTGCTTCCCCCTTCTAGGCGTTGAATGGTTTGCCAGAACCTCTTCGAGGCCGACCGAAAATTGTGTTTCATGGCCTCATCGAACTCCTCCCACACTGGAGGGTTTGCCTCGACAACCGCCGAAGCCGCATGTCATTTGGTCTGCAAGTACCTGTCAGCTGCTTCAGGAGCCTCACAAGCCATTCATGCTCACTAGGACTCCTTCAGCTTGACAGCAGCTCTAACCTCTGGTGTCCACCATCGGGTTCGGAGTTTGCCGCCAGGACAATTATATAACACTGTCTGCGGGAAAAGACAGGTAAAAGACAGGTCTCTGGAAGTGTGTGTACAGTTGGAAAAGAAAACATTTCTTGAAGGAGAATGGTTTCTGCTATGGCTGTCTGTGCAAAGGGCACATCAGCAAGGAATGCAAGAAGAGGATCGATCTCTTGTTTAAAGCACGGTCTGAAACATCCAAGCATCCTACACAAAGACATCGTAGGTAATTCTGATCAGACCAAGAAAAACACTGTATCTGTGGACAACACCATGGTTTCAAGTGGTCTTAAAGGGCCTGTAGAATAGGACTGCAAATTATCCATCGTGCCAGTCTAGGTCAAAGCTGAGAGGGGCAGTACAACCATCCAAACCTACACTTTCCTACTAAGACAGCGCTGCAGTATTTTGCACAGAAGGTTTAATGAACATACTTAAGATGACCAGCAGAGAAACAAGCATTCTTCTGAGGACAATGGGTGAGGAAAAAGTGGTGAGCAGTTATGTCGCGCCTAAGCACTTGAAGGAAATGACTTAATTGACTTGCTGAGAGCCTGTATACAGGAGTCAATGCCAGTGCACAAATTTAACATAACAAAGAAGGATCTGAGAAAACAGCCACACTCAAAAAACCTTTCCTTATATAAGATTGAAGCAGGGATTGAACTGTTGATAGGGACTATCAACATGTTCCTAAATGTTCCCAAAGCAATGGAGCCGCTGGAGGTGATCCGCAGCTTAGATGATGGGCCATATGCCATAAGGACTGCGCTGGGCTGCACAGTAAATGGGCCACTGACAGGAAACAGTGGACAGGCCATTGATTGTGACCCAGTAACAGTAAATGGGTGTCCATGATAAATCTGGATGAGTTGCGGCAACAGCAATTCAGGAACAACTTCCCCGAATCTGACAGAGATGAGCAGCCAGGATTTTGCAGGGACGACCGGAAGTTCCTGGAGTTGGTCACCACATATGCCAAACATCTTAAGAGTCACTATCAGATACATCTGTCATGGAGAGAGCCTGCCCACATTAAAGAGGAAGAGGAGGATATCTGTTTGTCATCCCGGTTTGGTCTGATCATTATCAGCTTATTGTAATAAACCTGCACCACACCAAATCGTATTCAGCGTCTCTGTACAAGTACATTATCAAGATGGAGGACCCATTCCGACCCCCTCAGCGGCTAAAAGGTACAAGGAGGCCGCAATACGGGGTATGCCCTGCACTGGTGTGACAGTAATCCCTGGTTTATCGTGGTTATATAATTGGTTCTAAACCCAACCATGATAAGTGAATTTCCGTGAAGTATCATTACTTATATAAAATACGATATTTTTATTTAAATACAATATTTTTGTAGTTAAAGCATAGAAAAACTGTTTACGACCTTCTAAATCTGATTTTTAACATTATAAGAGCCTTCTAGGCATGAAACAACATCCCTCTAGTCACCTTTACACTCCTATTAACCAATATAGTAGACATAAAAAGAGAAAATAAGACATTAAAGACATAAATATGCTTGTGCTCGTGTGTCTTGCTGTAAATACGTTCTGATGCTAGGGTAGGTGAGTGGGGGGGAGGACAGGAAGTGACGACGGGGGTTCAGAGTTGAGTTTTAGCTTGGCGTGAAGTACGGCCGCCACAGTAGCCCATGTTAGGGATTGTTGTGCCTGTTATGCGATCGTGAAAACCTGAAATAAAAGCCTGTTGTTTCGGCAATCATGTCATTTGTACTTTATTTATCCCACAGCGGGGAAATTCACTTGTCAGTAACATTACTGACACCCAGTGACCAGTGTAGAATACTACATTTCATCACACCTTTCAATGTGTCTTCTGAATGCCTTATATTAGTATTTGACTTCATTTAACCATTTTTATGCATGAAAATGCATAATTTAAGCAAAAAATACATGAAGTTTGCTTAAATATCCACATTATAATCATAGGTCGTACTTAATCACCAAACAGCATGATTTATTAATTAAAATATCTTTTTAAAATTGTGATAGAGTGAAGCCGCGAAGATCAAGGCGCATTATATAAATGTAATATATACTGTATGACTACGGCAATAATAATAATACATTGAAATCAAATAAACAATTATAAACGTACTGTGTGTGTGATGTGCTGTTCCACCACACGATTGCTTTATGTGACATGTTTTCAACAAAATGCAAGCATAGTTTTCTAGTTTTTATTTTTTCTTCTAAATTGAATAGGAAATTATTCTCAGTGGTGTATTTTGCGGTATAGGTCAAGTTTTCCAAGGAGACTGGGTCTGACCAGGCAAGTGCCAGTTCCAGAGAGTCTGGTGCGGTCTCCCCTGCTTCTAGTGTGGAGAATATAACCCTGGAGCCACCAGAACAAACATTGGACTCAGGCAAACCAGAGTGAGGCCCAAGCCTAAAAAGCAGGTACACGCCATAGCCTTCATTCTTTTTTTCATGTTTTTTTCTGTCTAGGGAATCACCTGTACGTGCTAAGTCAAATTCCCTTAGTGAACAACTGAATGTAAGTAAAACCTGATCACTTAGCACTTAACACTTAGCATTGTGGGGATATAATGTTCTGTTCTGTAGCAATCTTAATAAATGATGTGTATTCTTTGCTCAGACTCCAGATGCCACAAAGGCCAAGTTGATCTCTCGTATGGCAAAAATGGGCCAGCCTATGTTGCCCTTCTTAACGGGAGTGTCCTGTCAGCCAGAATCTTGTGACTCTGACTTGGAGGTGAGGGAACATTTGCATTGAAACACATGGTTTTTATGAGAAACACAGAATTGATTTAGGTACAATTCTGGCTCGAGTCAGATTTACCGTGGTTGACATGTATGACGTTTACATATTATCTGATACCGGAGCCATAGCTGTACTTTTGGACAACAGAAACAAAATGTCCAAAAGCCGATTCATTTTTTATGGAACTGTGTGACATGCAAGTTCAGAATAATCATTTAAGTACTTTAATAGTATAAATAAAATGTTAACTATGTAATTAATAAATCATGCTGTTTTGTGATTGAATATGGCTTGCTATTAGTCAAAAATATGCATATTTAAGCAATTTTTTGGCCTACATGAAGCATTTTCAAGCATAAAAATGGCTAAAGGAAGTAAAATACAAATATAAGGCATTCAAAGACATTATGATGATCTGTTGTATTCTACGCTGGTCACTAGGTGTCAGTAATGACTGTAATGTTTGGTGAGAAACACAAGCACCAGACTGGATGGCCAGAACAACAGGCTTTTATTGCAGGTTTGAATGATCTCACAACAGACACAATCATCACTAACACGGGCTACAGTTGCAGCTGTAACCCACGCCAAGCTGAAACTCAATCCTGAACCCCCGAGGTCACTTCCAGTACACCCCCCCACGCAGCTCCCCGAGCACTGGGACACATTTACAGTAATACACATGAACACTAGTCTTATTTATGTCCGTGGTTTTATTTTCTCTTATTATTTCTACTATACTATAAGTGTAAGGTTGATTATAGGTGTGTCATTACATGCCTAGAAGACTTTAATAATGTTTAAAGTCTTATTTAGAAGGTTGTAAACAGGTTTTCCATGCTCTAACTACGAAAATATTCACGCACAGGGTCTGGCATTTTGGTTTGCAGGAGTCATTTTTGAGGAGGATTTGGGCCATATCCAGTTGTTCTTTATTTTCTGTGCAATGTGCTTATGTGGGCATTGTTTAACTGACAAGCCGCACCTAAGGGTGTCCTGTTGCGGTATTTATATCTGATATCAGTCCGATATCATCGTATTACAGTATATCGGCCTGCATTGAAAATTTTGGATATCGGCACTCCCAACACAAGCGGTCTATTCCATACTCTGCATACAGAACCCACATGATCACAACAACAGCGTATGCTAACAAAGTAGCAAGGGATAGGAGTGATGTCGGTCGTGTGGCAGTATTTTAAAATTCGAAAGTCATCTTAAGCAGGTTACAGGTTTCTGTCACTTAATGCTGCATTGGACTGTTAGTAATTTGTTTATTGTGAACAGTTAGTGACAGCATATAATGTGATGCAGGATACCAACACTGGTAGAACCAAGGATCCACCTTCTGCTTCATCTCCTGTGCAGATCTCTACTGCTGCCCCAGCTCCAACACATGGTAACCTTTTTCTGCTCATACTGACAGTTGAAATGTATAAATAAGAGGAATGGTGACAGCGAGATTGAGAAGCGAACCAGCAACCATCAAGTTGGGAAACAACGACTCTGCCTCCTGAGCCATGTCGCGCTTTAGAATAAACACAAGGTTACAGTAATGGAAAATGTAAAGTGATTTTCCACCAGTAGGTGGTGCCAAATGACTTGCCCATTCATTTTGAATGGGATAGTTATCACAGAAAATATGAAATTACTGTAACTGTGGGGATTTTTTTTTTAATCCTGATTTTTTTAAAGTCCTGATAGCCAGTGTGTCCTGAATGAGCTGAACATTTTGACATTGGATTGGTTTGAATCGGTTGAGAAATGCCAGGGGTTGGCAGAAGGTGAAGTAGAGGAATGAATACCGTAGATGAAAAATGGTGTACAATTTTGGATGTGTGAATGCTTATTAGAATTAATGCATATAATCTGGCATCTTCCTGGTGTGGATGCAGGGCATGTGAATGAAGCTGCCTGCAAAGGCTTAGAAAGTGACCAAATGAAGTGGACTAACTGGCCCCACCCCCCAAAGCTGTAAATTTATGGGAAATGCTGATTAATAATTGAAACTTTAGTGTACATATGGTACATATGTTGTATTTTTTGGTCTTTTGTTATGTTATGTTTGGTTCTGTTGTTTCTCCGCAGCACTTCCACATCCGTACCCTTCCATTCCTGCCAATGTACTGCCCACCCTGACCAATTTTGCCTCACAGGTTGTGTTGCCAGGTAACATGCGCGCTTTTCAGGTGAGATTGTCATTATTTTTGTAAATACTATTGTTTATGGAGAAGAAATGCAATTGACTTTTTTTTTTTTTTGGTGTTGTTTTGTAGCCTTATGCCTACACACACACTTCTGTGCCTGCAACTCAGCTACAGTCTCTTAGCCACGTTTATCCGGCACAGCCTGTTTCTCATATTGGTAAGAATGCTCACTTCAATTATACCCAAGGCAGGATACGTTTCATTAAGAACAGGTGTACACATTGTTCTTTATTAAAATAAATACAGTGGTGCCTCGGTTAACATCACCGAAACGAACACTAGCCAAAGCAAATCTTCCCATAGAAAATAATTCGGAGGTGTTGCACCCTTTTCTCGGTATGGTCCATGTGTTTTGTTAGGTCATGTATTTCTCCACAACTCTGGTAAACAAACACTGTTGTCTAAAATGGTGCCCGCAGCCCACAATGCAAGTATCGCTAAATTTCTTCTTTGGCTTGTGGTCCAAGACGGTGGCGCAAACAAACTGGATGGTATTTTGGACACTGAAGAAGCAGGCGAATGCAAGGCAAGGCAAAATTTTAGCAAAAATTCTGGATGTTAACCGAAAAACGCGCTAACTGAGACGGACGTTAACCACGGTACCAGTGTAGTCTCATTATTATTATTAGCCACGTGTTTGGTAAAGCTATGGGAAACACTGATTTTTCTTTTTAGGATTTGGAATTTTACAGTGTTATATGTTGATATGTAAATGACAAAACTTACCTTCTTCAGGCAGCGGTGATGTGAATTCCTTCTTGATAACTGAGGCCCGACAGCACAACATGGAGATCCGTTTAACTGTCGGGAAAGTCGCAGACAAAGTGGACCAACTTGCATCAAAGGTACTGAATCCATTTCCAAGAGGATTGCTTATATGTCTTCAAGCGAAAGCAGAAAAAAATTGACCTATTTCCCACATATGTTATAATATGTTATATTTCAGTCTATTTGATCATTTATTAGATAGATGACCTCCAGAAGCAAGGAAGTGTCTCCTTGGGTTTGTCTGGTATATCAATGGATTCCTGCATGGTCATGCAGAACATCCAACGAATCATCCAGGTGCAGTGACTTAACATTTTGGAAATTATTGTTGTGTTATCAATGTCAGTGATCTTTGACAATATCTAATATCTCGGTTAATTGGTTCCAGACCCGACTGCAAAGTGCATCATGAATTTGTCCCCGGTTCATTGAGCGTTGACGCATGCATTGTTTGTCAGACCAAGCATGTCCCTCATTCACAGTGCAACCCAAAATAACACGTAACATATGTGGAACACAAAATGCGACTGCACCACATGGACTATGTGGGTATTATAACCCTCAAGGAATGCTGGGTAACTTGGTTTGTGGGCTTCCCAACATGCTTTGTGGGTTATAAATTTGTATAAAATATTTATTGCCGTATATATGTTCGCATTTGTGCAAGTGTCTATTTCGATATCGCCATAGTCCGTGTGGATTTTCTGCCAATAATGATAATGGTACGCGATGATGACTTGCGCCACAAGGCAACAAGCTTGCTAGCTTAGTATGTCCACGGCCTGGAATTGTGATCACGTTTGGCCTCTGGATTGTAAATATGTGTTAGCGAGGGTCTTTAATAAGATGTCTGCTGGCGTTGTGCAAGCTCAACACCACCATAGGATGGCAGCCATGAAGGCTGGGAGACACTCTCTGTCTATAGACACTCACCATCACACCGCACAGCTGTCTACTTTGGTCACGAGCCAAGGAGAAAACAGCACATTTCCTGCCTTCACAATAAAAACACTGCGTGTTACATCCTGTCAGATGTCATCTAACAAAATAAAAGTCTCAGTAAATAGCTTCAAATGGCAATGAAAGCGCTGCTTATTGCTTGCAAGGGGGAAACTAAGGCATCATGATTTTTTAAAGACTTGTGAAGACAAAATGTGATAATATGGCACTTTTTTCGTAACCCGTATTGCATATTGCAGTATTTGTCTTTTTTGTACAAACAGTGTTTATTTGTGAAATGCATCCAGTGGCGTCACAGTAAAGAAGCATCATGTGTCCATTCATTACATGAGATGTCACCTGACATTAGTTTGAGGAAAGAGCTGCTTCCTATATCACAGTCGGTAATGAAGTGCTAGACAATATCGGTATATTGGATATCGGTAAAAACATCTAGAACCCGTAAAAAACACACTTTTTCAATCAGTGTGGTTTCCTTGGGATTAGACACTATGAACAGTTTTACTAGACAAATGTTTTGTGTGTAATATCCATTCCTTGTGCTTATAGGAAAATGAATGTTTAAAGAAGGAAGTGTTTGAGAAAAGTTCTCGTATTGAGGAGCAAAACCGCAAGATCAGCGAGCTCCTTAACCAAAGTCAAAGGTGAGTCACAGTCATGTAAGATTTTCATAGTTAACTCCCAACTAGATTAAGCAATTTCAGTAGAAGTTACGCGTGAATGCTGAATTGCTGAAGCTGAACTGAAATACCGTATTGAAATCTATTCACCGACTGGGAATCAAACCAGCAACCACCATGAGCCACTGTGCACAGAATAAGCACAATGTTACATGTAATGTTAAATGTAAAATGAATTTCCACCAATACGGGACGACATTGAAATTGTACATTCAGTTTCAATGGGAAAAATGTAAAAAAAAAAAAAAATAGCCTACATGTCCCGAATGAGCTGATTTTTTTGAAGCAGTTGAGAAATGTGGGATTAGTTAGTTGACAAAAAAAAAAATTAGAATTTGAAATTTTGAAATGTAAAATGGAGAATGATGGAGAATGATTATTGAAATGTATAAATATGTTGAACAATTACACGAGGATCGTACCAACAACCATTGGGTTGGGAGATAATCTACCACTGTATGCCACCTTGTAGGGATTCCGATAACAAAGGAGACTCCGGCTCCAATGTTACAGTAACTGAAAAGGTTAAATTATTTTTTCACCAGTTAGGGGGCACCATTTAATTTTACTATTCCTTTTTAGCAGACTAAAAAAAAATTGAAATTTGAATTTAAAGTGTTTTGGGCAATGCAGACTGAATGTACAGTACAGGCCAAAAGTTTGCACACACACACAACACAACCCCATAGTCCCAACCCCATTAATAAGGCAGGAAATTCCACAAAGTAACCCTGACAAGGCACACCTGTGAAGTGAAAACCATTTCAGGTGACTACCTCATGAAGCTCATTGAGAGAACACCAAAGGTTTGCAGCACTCTCAAAAAAGCTACTTTGAGGAATCTGAAATATAAGACATATATAATAATCCCACATTTGTTGATTCATAGTTTTGATGACTTTAGTGAGAGTGAGAATCTAGTCATGAAGAAAACGCATTGAATGAGAAAGTGTGTCCAAACTTTTGGCTTGTACAGTATAAATATGTTACATAATTACAGCGGGACCGAGGCTTGAACAAGCAACCATCAGGTTGCGAAGCAAACAATCTACCGCCTGAGCCATGTCACGCTGTATAACAGGAGTGTGAAACTTTTTCATTTAGGGCCACATCGCACTTATGGCTGCCTTCAGAGGGCCACTTGTAACTGTCTTATATGGCTCAGATCAAGGGTACCCAAGTGTTACATTTAAAATTTTCAACTCGTGGATAGACCTTGGTAATGTTATCAACACAAACTTCAAACATTGCAAAACACACACCCAACATACCAGAGCTCGAGACATCTTCCATTTCCCATAGCTCGGTGTCCACTCTGTATTAGACTTTTGTTCAAATAATCTTATTTTACTCTTTTATACACAAAAAAAACACTTTGGAATTATGTTCCTCAAAATTTTCATTGGCAGGCGGACACGAAGGTTATGTACTTTTCACTAATGATTACACAACAGTTATTTTTTTTTACACTGAGAATATTTGAATAAAACACATTAGAAACCAATTTCAGACATCATTCTTTCATTCTAAGTAGAAATCATGACAAAATTATCAGAGAAAATATTGTTAATTTCACAACAAAAGTAGACATGCTTTACATGTAACATTTCAATGTCCAAATATAGACACTTTTTTACAACATAGCCGTGCTAGCGCAAAATAAAAACATGAACAGGCTTAATTTATGGTTTGGTAAGCTTCCTCACTCTATAAACGTCAGAGTGATAGGGATAGTACACATTGTTAGAACAACTATTTCAAATACTACTCAAGTGAAGTTGAAGACAGCAAAGGATCAAATAATATTAAAGTTTAGAAGAACTGCACACAGTACAATTTTTCTGTCATGAAAGTACAAATATATTTAGAAGGAAAAAGGTGAAGTGCATTATGGACACACACTATTCCCAAGTTTTCATAAGGCGGGCCGGGCCGTATCTGGCCCCCACAGTTTGAAACATGTGCTGTAGAAAATGCAGAATGTTATAGTAATGGACAATATAAAGTGATTTTCCACCAGTCAGCGGCGTCAAATAAATTGCCCATTCATTTTCAATTGGAAAACTGTCACAGAAAATTTTAGAGTAAAAGTAGAGAAAAACATCCCTCTCCATTTCAGGCTTACATTACCTTTGTGCTACTCATCTCGATAGCACAATGTTAAGTCTGTCCACTTTCTCATGTGAAACAATACCAAGCCTAGCCAAATTAGAAAATAACTACTTTTCTATCTACTGTAGTTTGTTGTGTCTGTGATGGAGGTCTCTTTCCAACATTGCTATCACTGGTTTTATCAACCAATTCAGTGGGGACTTGACTGGCCAGAATTTTTCCCAGCAGACACTGTGAGGGTCAGTATTGTTACAAACAATGATAACAATAACATATATTGCCATACAATGCTATTTGCCCTGACTGGGATTCGAACCACGGCCCCCTTTGCCAAGCGCTGTCGTCATCACGCATTGCACCACTCAGCAGTGGAACTAAAATGGAACTCCAAAACAATGCACATTGGCCAGGTCGTTACAAAACCATTTTTGATGACGCAAGACACCCACTTAACCCTTTATCTTCCAGTACCTCATCATTGATACACCTGACTTAACAGGAGGGGTCAGTCTTTGTAATTTAGTGACTTTGTTGCTATATTTAACCAGTATTCAAACCCCTTTAGATTCTGTTTTTCAATCCTAAATTACAAAGGTAGCCATGTAGTACATGGGAAATAGGATCTTCTGTTTAGTATAGTACTTTGCATTTTGGACTAGCTAGAGGGTCTTTGCAGTTTATTAAAGACCCTGAGAGGTGGGCACCATGCAGGTGGGAAGCTGCGGTATTCCACCATCAATGCAAAATATCTTGCATAACATATAAGACATACTGTATGTGACCCCCGACGGTGGTAATACAACAATATACAAGCAGGGCACACCAGTTGCAGATATTTGCTGCAAGTACATGCATCGCACAGATACCCATACCCTTAACGATTTGTGTAGGTATATGGAACACAGCAACATGCTTCTGGAGCAGCGTCACGACTCCCTCAAGTCCTCCAGTGAACAAAATCAGGCCAGACTGCTGCAGGCAGAACGAGACAAGGTCAGTGTTTCTTGTCATCCACATTTTGTGTCTTCCAAACTGTTAGATATTATCTTTATTATTATTATTATTACACTTTTAGATTCAGTCTAATGGCTCAGTGCATTGTCAGTCTAATTCAGGGGTGTCAAACTCGTGCCATGGAGGGCCAAGACACTGCAGGTTTTCTTTCCAGCCGGTCACTAAAGCAGGTGATTTTAATGATCACCACCTCCTCTAATTTGAGGGAAGGAGCTCATCAATCAAATCACCTGCTGGAGAAACCGGTTGGAGAAAAAACCTGCAGTGTCTCGGCCCTCCTTGGCACGAGTTTGACACCCCTGGTCTAATTGCTTCTCCTGGAGGCCTTCACAATACACACACACACTCACATAGCACAGAGTTGCACAACACGTACATATGACTGATGGAAAAGTACTGGAAGAGGCAGACACGTAAAAGATACATTGTTCTTGCTCACAGTCAGAATAGGAGTCAAAAACAGATTGTTCTAGTGGTGAAACAGACTCTCTTACTGATCTTCACCAATTTTTGTCAGCATTTTTTGTATCATTTCTTTTCACATATGCTATTACTGGATGGATGTTACCACAATCAGATCCATTATTAGAGTCAAGATGAATTTCACTTCCATCCATCCATCCATCCAACCATTTTCCTCCCCTTATCCGGGTCCAGGTCGCGGGGGCAGCAGTCTCAGTAGGGAAGCCCAGACTGAACTGGCTCCTCTCGATGTGAAGGAGCAGTGGCTCTACTCTGAGCTCCTCCCAGATGACTGAGCTCCTTACCCTATCTCTTAGGGTGAGTCCAGCTACCCTACGGAGGAAACTAATTTCTGCCACTAGTGGCTGCGATATCGTTCTTTCGGTCACAATCCAAAGCTCATGACCATAGGTGAGGGTGGGAACATAGATCGATCGGTAAATTGAGAGCTTTGCCTTCCAGCTCAGCTCTCTCTTCACCATGACGGTCCGGTACAGCGAACGCATTACTGCAGACGCTGCGCCGATCCGCCTATCAACCTCACGCTCCAACCTTCTCTCACTCTTGAACAAGACCCCGAGATACTTGAACTCCTCCACCTGGGGCTGGACCTCATTCCCAACCCATTATTTTGTTTGGCCAAAGTCAACCCTTCTTGTTCCTGTTTTTATTGTTGTTTCATGCGTAGCGTAGAGCCACCTGCTTGAGCCATGAACCAGATCATCTCCAGACTGAAACTATGTCTTCCTTATTGTTTATCAGATTCAGTTGAGGGAGGAACTCTCATCAACCACCACTCAGCTTTCACAGATGCAACTCGAGGCTTCCGCTCATGAGCAGAAGGTTTTGGAGCTGCAGAGTGAACTGAGCACAAAGCTGCTGGTCTGTGAAAGTCACGCCAAACACATCAATGGGCTGGAATCACAGCTGCAAGGTTTGTGGTGATGCCTCTTTTACACCAAATGTCCACTTTTAGGCTATGTTCACAGTGTCGTAGCAGGATTCAAAGTCCATATTGGCGGCTTTTTTAATCAACGTAAAGCATAAGTAAGGGTATCTTTACTCTTAAACGTGCGAAGAGTCCTCTCAGTATGTTGTTTGACTTCAAAAGATGAATTTGAGATCAGGGAGCAACAGTTCAGCTGTTATTTCCAGGTACTTATATCTCAAAAGTATTAACATGTGACTGACAGGTATGTTTTGTTGCCCGGGTGTGTCATATGGCATTGCTTATTCAATCAATATGTAGCACTGAATGCTCAGTTTCAGATTGTGTAGAATAGCTTTTGCCTGTGTATGCTGCATTTGGAGGTGAAAACAACATGAAAACCAGAGAGCTGTCAATGGGTAAAAAACATGCAATGGTGGATCTGAGAGAAGATGGAAAATCTGACCCATTGCACAAACATTGGTCTTAGCCACGACAACCATTTGGAATGTCATGAAGAAGAAAGAAACCACTGGTGTACTAAGTAACAGACGTGGAACAGGTAGACAAAGGAAAGGTTGATGTCAGAAACATTTGGAGAGCTGTAAAGAAAGGCCTTAAAACAACCATTAGTGATATTGGCAACAACCGGCAGAGGGCAGGAGTGACGCTATCACTATCTGCTCTTCATGGAAGAATTAATCAAGTACAATGGTTACACCAGAAGATGCACAACATTCCACTCATTAGCAAGAACAATAGGAAGACCAGGCTGGAGTTTGCCAAAAAGTACAGAGATGTTGTTTTCACCTCTAAATGCAGTCTACACAGGCAAAATCTACAGTGTCCTACTCAGTCTGACACTTAGCATAGACATTCAGTGTTGTTTGCTGATTGAATATGTAATGTAATAGGACACACCTACCGGTCACATGTTCCATTTCTTTTGTGCACATGAAAAATGGGTACGTTCAAACATACGCTGTTATCTTCCAAATTTTGCATTCAATCCAGATGTAACTACTTGGAAATCAAAGCTGAGCTGTTGCTCTCTGGTCTCACATTCATCTTATGATGTCAAACCCAAATGTTCTCGGTCTACAACAAAAATAAATTGACCTCACTGTTTCAATACGCAAACCACACCTAAATGTTCCCGGAACTTAAAAAGTACCAGCCTTGGAGATGGGCCACATTTTGTTGCTGCAAAATGGCGAAGACCTTTATTTCAGCCCCAGTTTTGCCTGTAGTGGAAAATGGGCTTTTCGCTGTATTTGGTCTAAAGCTGTATTTGTGGGAAGACCTCTTTACACCATGGCGCCCAGTACCATGTCCGTACTGCATATGGTCGTGAAGATACTTCAGTGGAAGTCCATTTGGTGTGTTTTTTAAATTGACTTGGGTTCATATCTGTGGTGGCTATTTGCATACTGGAAAGTCTGTCATTTTTGTGTGTTTTTTTCAGAGCTGAAGGAAAGAGCCCAGGCACATGACCATGCAGAGGAACAAAGACGCAAGGAGATGGAGCTGAAGGTCAACACCATGGAGGAGAAATTGCATGAACTGAAAACGGATAAACATCATCTGGAACGAGTGAGTACCCTTCATGAGTGAGCAGCATGTGTCAGTAAAGGAAGGTAAAGACCACAGATGTACAGTTTATACAGTATAGTAAACAAAAGTGGAAAGAGAAGCGGAAGTGAGGATTAGGGGAGTGTACATGCAGAGGACATGGAAGCGAGGGTTGACCACGCTGAGGACAATTTGGGCTCAAACCCAGGACCTTTATTAACAATCATCCTCACGGCAGCGGAACAGGACTTCACAAAGTAAATAAATAATTATAATTGTGTGTTAGTTGGGGTGTCCCGATCCTATTTTGATATCAGCTATCTGGCAGATATCCGCAAAAAACGGGTATCAGATTATATCGGCCTGCATGTAAAATCCCCAGAAAGTCTATCCAGCAGTGGCCAGATAGAGCCTACGTCATCACAACAACAGCATGTGCTAACGTGTTGAGCATGGAGTAGAAGTGATGTCAGCCGTGTGTATTTTTTGTTTAAGTCCGAAAAAGACTTGCCATGGCGTCAGAGAAGCGGGGAAGTTTACTACGACCAAACTCCCGCGGGATGACAAGAAGTCATCAGCCATAACAGAAAAGATGATCAGCCCCTGTCAGTGGTGAATAAAAGTCGGGTGTAAACACTTAATTGAACACCTCGGACCTCGATATATTATGGCTAGCCAACACTACATCTCTGTTTGAGTGATATTACTTGATCAAGCCTTTTTCTAACATTTCACACTACAAAATAAGTAATAAAAGTATGCATGATAAGGCTGCAATATTTATATCCGATCGGAAGTGAAAATGTTATATCAGGACACCTCTAGTTAGTCATGCTTTCATAAGGTTAAAGATGCATATTGTACAGCATCTGCAGTGTTTTCCCTATGTTTGCACACATGCACACATAGCCCATTGTAATGCAATCATTCCTTTACAGTTACATTTGGGGTGCATGTGCACATGTGCACAGCAGTGCTAGAGTTCCACTTGGGGTACGTGGGGCCCCATGTGGCCACGCTACGTAATGCGCTGTTAATGAATTGCTTGGCTGCAGAAGTAGATACGTGCAAACAGGATGTTATCCTTGACAGGACGGTGTTTGTTGTTGTAGGTTGTTACTGTTTGTTGTTCTCTGAGTTGCATTGCATATTTGTACAGAATAAATTGTTATTTGTTTATTTCATTTACAGTTCAGGTTGGATTGTATTTTGTGCGCTGCATGGATTTGCTGTGCATGTGAGAATGTTAGAGCAGTGCACGATTGTGCGAATGCGCAGCTTAGAAGAAACATTGCCCTCCCACTTTTTTTACCCCTACTTTTTTAACTTTGCTTGTTGGTGTTTCCAGTCATGTCATCTGCAAGCAGAGCAGCTGGAGGAAGAGTGGAAGTCCAAGTATGAGCAGGCCCTTGCCACTGCGAGACAACACCATGACAGAGAGATGGCTGAGCTTAAAGAGGAGAGAAATCAACTGCTGGAGAAGCTTCAAGAGCCAAATGAAAAGGCAAGTGTTACTTAACTGCTGTTGTATGATTAAGACATCCTTAGAACTCACCCAGATCTTGTTCACACTGCAAGCAAATCAGGTAGACACTGAGGGAAATACTGTATACTCTGGACTGTAAATCACTCCGAAGTGTAAGTCACATCAGTCAAAAAATGCGTCATGAAGAGGACATATATACACTCCTGATCAAAATCTTAAGACCAGTTGAAAAATTGCTAGAATTTGCTTTTTGCACATTTGGATCTTTTTGAGGTTTTAAGTAGAGCTAAAATATGCAAAAACAAGAAGGGGGAGTGAGACAAAAAACACTTTGAAAAAGTAATTTATTGAAAACAACAATTAAACTGAAATAGGCTGTTTATCAAAAGTTTAATACCATCACTCAAAAAATGACAAAAAACTCTCCAAACCAGAACAAAAAATGTTCTCAGTAGGACTCAGTAATGAGTAGCTCCACCGTTCTTGTTAATCACTTCAAAAATGGGTTTGGGCATGCTTGATGTGAGTGTTTCCAGGAGGCTAGTGGGAACATTGCTCCAAGTGGTGAAGATGGCTTCACGAAGGGCATCAACTGTCTGGAACTGATGGCCATTTTTATAAACTTCCCTTGCCATCCATCCCTAAATGTTCTCTATGGGATTTAAATGAGGGGAACATGCAGGATGGTCCAAAAGAATGATGTTATTCTCCTTGAAGAAGTCCTTGGTCAAGTGAGAACTGCAGCGTTGTCCTGTTGAAAAACCCAGCTGTTACCACACAGACGAGGGCCCTCAGTCATGAGGGATGCCCGCTGCAACATCTGCATCCGTTTGACGACCCTGCACCACCTGAAGCACCGGTGTTCCACTGAATGAAAAAGCACCCCAGATGGACCCCCCTCCACTGTGCCGGGTAGAAAACATCTAAGGTGGGATCTCCTTGTCCTGCCAGTAACGTTGGAAGCCATCTGGACCGTCAAGGTTAAATTTTTTCTCATCAGACAATAAAACATTTTTCCACCTTTCAATGTCCCATGTTTGATGCTCGCTGGCAAAGTCTAAACAGGCAATTTTGTGGCGTTGAAGGAGACGAGGTCTTTGAATTAGTTTTTTGTTTTTTAAACACTTTTCCTGCAGATGCCAGGTGATGGTTATTGCGCTGCAGTCGGCACCAGTAAGGGCCTTAATGTGGGTGGAAAACCGCCCTGTGTCTTGATGGACAGCCAATCCGATCCTCCAGCTCAGCGCAGGTGTGATTTTTTTTTTTTTTGCGGGGGTGGTCTACAACTTGACTTTTTTGTTCCATCATGCTCAGGACCTTGCTTATTCAGCTCGACAATCTGACCACATTCAAAAAGAGAAAACTTCTTAGCTTTAGCCATCAGGAGGGCATGACAGTGTGAATGCTTGACAGAAAATGAACATTTTGAGCAGATTTTGGCTTTTATAGCCTGTGGTCTTAAACTTTTGATCAGCTGATAAACAGCCTATTTCAGTTTAATTGTTGTTTTCAATAAATTACTTTTTCAAAATGCTTTTTGTCTGACTCCCCCTTCTTGTTTTTGCATATTTTAGCTCTACTTAAAACCTCATTAAGATCCAAATGTGCAAAATGCAAATTCTAGCAATTTTTCAACTGGTCTTAAGATTTGGATCAGGAGTGTATATAAAACATATATACATATGTTATACATGTATAAGTGGCATTTAGCGGTAATACTGATTGAGCCAGAGGGAGGGGACAATGTTTACACCAACAAGGACACAAACTAAAACTACAGAAGCTGGAATAAGTCACATTTTGTAAAAGTACTTTCACATTAAACAAATTACCAATTTTGCCATAACTACATTTTCCATTACCAAAATTCACACATTCTGCATCTGCTTTTTCCCTACATGCTACATTTACATGCATTTTCTACAGAAATGGCCTTCTCTAGTTTATGATAATATCCTAATAATGTAAAATGTACAAGAAAATATGAGTTAAACAGTTAAATATTGTGCAATATTTAATGTGGGTCATATTGACACTGCACGTTTATAGTGTTTTATTTTTATTAATTAATACTAATTAATAATTAATTAATTTGATCAATTTCCTATTAGTGTGAAAACTTGATATTCTTTTAAGTAGAGGTGTAATGTAATACTGGGAATATTAATAAATATGAAAACAATTACTATGGATTAGAACCTGTTTATAATATTTCAATAGTATGGAAGAACTACAATGAATAGTATGACTTTAAAGCTATAGAAGTTATCGTCTGCTTGTGCTTAAAAACAATATGGTTGTCTTCAACATGTTATTCATGATTGTATACATCTTGTAATGATTCATTGTGCTGGAATGAATGATTGTATTCAAGGATGTATACTGCAAGGCTTTGCTCATAGTCTTTCTTTCCCTCTTTTACTTCTTGTATAAAGTGCAAAGAGTTGGGGACACACAGAGACTTTGCCAAGGAGACACAAGAGCGACAAGTGACCAACCTCGAGACCAAACCGAGTGAGCAACAAAGTTCAGTCGACACAGCTGCAGAGGTAAAAGTTTTTTTAATGCATGTGACATGAGGAAATAACAGTAGAACCTCTCAAGCCGAACGCTCCTGAGAGAGTATAATTTAAGTGTTGCAGCACTTTTGGTACTTAGCGCTATTTTTAGCAATCTTTTGCTTATATTTTTATGTCTATGTAAGCTTTATATTTAATATGTAACACAAGATGGCTGAAGTGGAGCCCAGAAGTAGGAAAGTGTAAAAATAAAATAAAATAAATAAATAAGTGTGTGCTGTAGTTTTTATTGAGCTGTTGTGGACCCACAGGTGAAGCGTGTGATGAACGGAGTATTTCATTCCTTACGAGGACAGTTTGACCACAGTGAATCTTACACTGGCCATGAGGTGCTTAGTGTGCTCGTGAATACAATTAAGGTAAGATTTGAAAACCTTTGTGTAAGAAAGTGCTAACAGTGACTTAATAAAAACATTTTATGTATCGTCTGTCGCTTTAGTTCCCGTCATTTTTACATAGCAAACAATACATAACAAACATAGTACAACACATGCATACATCGATTGAAAATGAATGAATGAATTTCAGCGACGCCCTCTATTCCATTACATGTGGCATTCTGCTTATTCTGTGCCATGGCTCAGGTCGTCTGCCAATGGTTGCAAGTTCGATCCTCAGTTCGTGAATTTACGAGGATATTTAAACATTCATTCTACATTTCAGTTCAGCTTCAGCATTCACACGCAATTTCTACTTCATTGCTCTGTGTGAGTTATATGAATAAGTAAGTATGTTTGATGATTATGTTGTGTATTAAGAGTGTTTCATCTTGAAGGTTTAACGTATGTTGGCGTTCCAATCCCCGCACTGTGAAAACCTGTCGATGTATGTGCGTGTCAGGATGAGAGAGTGGAGACTCCCCTGAAAATTAGGTTTTATCGCTGCTTGCATGTATTTTTGTTCTTTGGATACTGCTTTATCATGTTTGTTCAATTTTCCCTTTCAATTTGGTATCACAATAATATGCAGATTTAAATCACAGCGATTGCAAGTGGACAAAAGTGAAGCTCAAGTTCAACCCATTCAAAGGGTCCCAACATCCGGCTGAAATAAAAGAAATGTAGGACGAATACTTAAAATACTTTATTCATCTCCAAGAGAAATTCACATCTTATCTATTTATCAGTGCTCATGTAAAACTTGACCATGCACAATAGACATTTTTGAACCAGAATTACTTACTTTAAAATGAATTAACCAATTCATCATGTTTAATATTTCAATTTAATTAAATGTAAAAATGGTGTATGTTTTTTAAGTGTGCAGCACTAGCGGGTAAATGTCTAAAGGGGTACGCAACTGTAAAAAGTTGGGGAACCACCGATCTAGTTGATAATGTTTTTCTTCAAGCTTTGAGATTTCGTACTTTGTTTGGCGGTCCTTGAACGCACCACAGTTATGTGCTACTAGACGGAAAAGTGAAACCTAGAGATAGCTTTATAGATCCGCCAAATAGAAGAGAAAGTGCAGTGTATTTAACTAGAACACACAGATCTATACTTTTAAATCTTAAATCCCAGCAGACATCTCACCCGTTTTGAGAGCCTCACTCGACACTTTTTTGAAAAAGAGAAACTGGAGGGGTCTGATTTATTTGTTTTTATTTGACATGTATGACATTTATTTATATGTTATGTCTGCCACAAATAAATTACTGCATGTGAAAGACTGACCTAAAAAAAAACCAAAAAAACCTGCTGCACATTGTGTCATCGTTACTGTCAAATGCAGAGCATGTACTGTATCTCCAGATGTTATGTCATGCTCCCTAAAAAGAAAGAGCTTGCCAACTTTGAAGGTACAGTACATTCTTTACACTGACGTGTGAATGATTTCTTTCCAGAATGTAACACTGAATCTCCTCAGCGGCAAGGATGAACTAACAACTAAGGAGGAATTGCCATCACAAAAAGAAGACCGTGACGATGGGACACAAAAAGAGGAGAAAATCAGAGTCAGCAAACAGAAGGAGACACTTGGTGATCCAAAGAATGATGATCAGCACACAAGCGACGCCCAAATACAGCAACCATTATCTGATTCCAAGACACAATTGCAATCTGAAGCTTTAGAAAGCACACAATCAGTTGCATCCACGGAGTCTAAAGCGCAGGAGATGGCAGCATCGGAGACTGAAATGAAGCCTGAGCAAGGAGAACATGATACCAGTGAGGCTGGACCTCAGGAGGGCATCCACACTGAGGTCGAACAGGAGGGCAGTGCTGCATTAAGTGAGGTTTTGAAGGAAAGAGAGGAAGATCAACAAAGTCAAAGAGCAGGGAGACCTGACTCTCATGAATCTTTCGGAACTCCAGTCAAGCCGCCTCCACCACCACTCTCAAAGGTTCAAGTCACCCAGGGTGAAGATCAGAGGTGGGTGCTCATTTAGAAGTTGCCTTTCACCGTGTTGGGGAGGTTGAGACATGGAGAGAGGTACACAGTGTACGCAGGCTTGTTCCTTGCTCGGTTTATAGTACATTATTTCTTGTGTCTATACAGTAATCCCTCTCCACTTTGTGCTTGGAATTCTGTGGCTTCACTCTGTCACAGATTTTTTTAAATGAACAAATCATGCTGTTTTGTGGTGGAGTACAGCCTGTTATTAGTCAAAAAATATGCATATTTAATTGCAGTTAAGATTTAAATGTAAGTATGCTAGTCTGCACTTAATACACTCAAAATACTAAGTGCAAGGATGAAAAGTGTGCACTTGTGATAATTGAAAGGCAGAAGGAAAACAAGGAAATGAGAACAATAAAAGCAAGAGTGTCATGCTCACTAAGTGTAAGTGTGCATTTATGTACTCAAAAGGCATAAGTGTACAAGTGTGAACTTACTGTATATACTTTCACTAAGTGTAAGTACGTATTCAAATGTGCACTTGTGCATACGTGTAAACACAACTAAGTCTAAGTACGCATGTGTGCAGTTATGCACTGGAAAGACAGTAGTACGCAAGTATGCCAATTGACACACAGCCACTAACAAACGCAAATGGAAACAGAAAATGACAACAATACTGTCATACAGATTATTACACCTCGTTTTCTTGATTAGCCCCAAATATGTGTCATCCAGGAGAATATTCAACTATGTTTTTGTAGAATTACTTGTTGCTGCTTTTTTTAACCCCTTAATATTCATCATTCATTTAAAGGTGAAAGATCCAAACACGTGCATTGTTTTTGTTTTTGAGTGTGGTCTGTCTTTATGTTCTTGTTGTCTTAGCCCGACTGGGGATTCGCCCAAGGAAAATGGAGATGAGACTTTTTCTCAGTTGGAATCCATTGACAAATCCACTTCACAGCCGATTGCGGAAGAAGAGGAAGATGAGCAGGTCAGGAGAATGGACAAATGTTTCTGTTCTTTAGGTCATCCTCTTCTGCTATGATGCTGTTGTAATTGTTTAAGATGTGAATTCAGAAGTAGCCAATAGTATTAAGTAAGACAGTAAGATGTTATTGTCTATCGCACAATGCTTAATGCTACAGCTTAAAATCTAAATCTGAGTTATATGAAGGACATAAAATACCGTAATAAAAAGATTAAATACAACAATTAAATAAAACAGACATCCCTGTTGTTTTGCACACCGGAAGTAGTGTTGGAAAGACAGGAAGTGTCAATCACGAGAGCACTACAAAGCTTAGTTATCACTGTCCATTTCATAGGAGCAGAACCTTTCACATGTTCAAAGGTACCATCTTTTTTCTTCATGATGGTCACTGCAACCAGTGTTGATTTCTCCACTTTCTGAACATGTCTAATATTTTCACTTCCCTTTCACTTCACTTTCCTTTTCTTTGAGACACTACCATCGTCTGTCTCACACCTTTTCTCAGTGTAGTGACGTGCAATGACGTATTCTTCTGCCAAGCGCATGTAACTGGTTTTCTCTTTCTTTTCTACAGCATTAATCATTGATTAGAGTGCATCCCTAACCACGAAACATAATAAATCATATCAAAACAAATAAGTGATCTGCATCACAGTAATAGGACATGCACTCATAAGTTTTGATCATATGTTTTACAAAGTCATCGATAGTAGTTGATTTATTTTTTTGCAGAGCCTGAAGGGGTGTCCCCCCCCGCCTCCACTGTTTGATGACGACGGGGACAAAGATCTCGACTGGCTGTAGCTCCGATGCAACAAAAAATGGATCAGAACTTATTCCTGGTGGTCCATGAAGCTAACAAGAAGCCACTGACTTCCAGCTGCCAAACTCGCAAAGGAGCCCCAAGCAGAAGATTGGTTGAAAAAAACAAACGTACGATGTAGACTAAATGTTCTTAACAATTACCTGTATTGCGTCTTGGGGGGGGGGTTGTTTTTTTTCATACGCACACTTCATACATTTCAGACAATAATGCTTGTTTTTACCATGCAAAAAGCTAAATTTTACACTTTTCCTAACTTGAAATTCGACTGAGAAAATAAAGCTTACTCTCCAACTCAGGGCTGGGAAAATATATTTGATATCTTTTTTGGGACAACACCAAAAAAATAACACTTTGATAGAATGTATAGTAAGTAGTCAGTGTTCAGTTTGGATAACAGTGTAAATTTACTGTCCCCTCAAAATGAATCAACAAACAGATATTAATGTTTAAACAGCTGCAACAAAAGTGAGTACACCCTTAAGTGAAAAAGTCCAAAGTGTAAATATTTAGTGTGGATAGCATTGGTTTCCAACACTGCCATAAGTCTCTTGGACATAGAGTTCACGAGGACATCACAGGTTGCCTACACTGCGTGCACGATTTTTTCGTGAGCATTTTTACCCTATGATCATTTTTATGCATATATTCCAACTCCAAGCTGTACAAATGTGCCTGTTTATTAGGTGTAGTCATATCAGGTGATGATATCTGTGGAATGAGGGAGGGCGTGGCCTAGATGATCAACACCTTGTATCAAGGTGTGCCCAATTATGAGGCAGATTCTTCACATGAAAAATGAGCTGAAAAATAAATTTGACTGACTCTGAAAGTTAGAAATTGTAAAATAAATATTTCTGAGGGATACAAGGTAAAATATTTCTTTTCATGTAGTTTCCTCGTATTTCTGCGTATCGATATTTGACAAATAATTGTGCACACCAATATGCAAGTATTTTCTTAAGACACAACCTGACTTTTACTTTCTTAAATATTTAGGTTTGATCATACAAAAATAAAACCATAAAAAAATTGTAAACGTTTTTTTTTATTTTCAAAAATGTTAATAAAGCTTAACTATAAATGTTGTAAAGATTTTTATTTATTTATTTGGATTTTTATTATTTATTTAAAAAAATATATATATATTTTATTTTTTTATTCACCTTTAAGCTTTATGGATTGGCTTGAGTAAGAGTGCTTTAGTTGTTAAAAATTTAAGTTAATCGTCAAAAATACAAATTGCCTAATAATTGTGCACGCAGTGCGTACATATTAGGTAAATACAAGTTAAGTTCTTAATGGAAATTTCTTTGAACGGTACTGTGGGTTTTTTCTGACTCGTGATTAACGTGCACATGTCCCCACACCGTAGTGGATGCGGAGCCAAAAGTGGGAAGAAATATTGGAAATGGACAAAGAAGCTTCAAAGCCCTGGCAGATGGCTCTCTTGAGACAAAAGTTATTTGTATCTACTGTCGCTGTGAGGTGATTTGTCATAGACAACGTCGGCTGCCAGAGGGAAGTGAGAAGTACTGCCGGTATTGTTTCCTTTGTATACGAGTGTACCAACTAACAGCTGTTTTTTTAGATGCGAGCCATTTGTCAGCTGATTTTTTGCTTTGAACTGCGAGCTAAAATGGGGGTTATGAGCTGCTAGTTACCGACAGGCATAGCCGAGAACAGCTATTTGGGCGCCTGTGGCAATGTGACCATGACTGAAGACAAGAATGGACTATAAATAGCATTCGCAGCGTGCTGGCTAGCAAAAGCTAGGAAAGATTTTCAACACATCAGCAAAACAAACGTACATGATAGCGATCTAATTTATCTTATTTAATATGTATTGTTTAAAACTTAGCGGAGCAACAAATTAAATGCACAAAATGAATACAGAGCCGCCATCCACCAGTATGAGGCTGGTTTTTCAGAGAGGTGCACAATAGCACATAGTATCAGCATTTTGAACCAAATATGAGGTGAAAAATACGGGATAGTAGTCTATCTGTGCAGCGTGGATGAAGGGTGCGGTGCATTCAAGGACTGTCGAACCAAGTGGGACAAGTCGCCACTCGCAGTAAACATGCAAAAACTAGGGGATTTCGAACTGATTAATGTCTACATCACTGATCTAAAAAAAAAGACTGGATCGAGCTTCTATTGTTTTATTTTTGAAGCCAATGGAAATTTGCGGCGGCCATCTTGGTGAGACCACTTTGCTGTGAGACAACAGTATGGCAACGCACTGGTAAAACTTCGATTGATCGTATAGCCACCAAAATCAACTGCTAAAGGTTATAACTACTCAGATTTATACGCTTTTGTGTCATTTATCAAGCTAGTAAGATGTATTTTAGCTTCGAGACGGACGAAAAATTGGCTGTGTGGCAGCCTGCAAACATTGTTTACGTACGGAATTTAAAGTCTATCTTTGTCTAATTATTTTCCTACGGTAAACCATTATTTTTTTTTAATCTCAGGATAAGGTTAAGGCAGGAAGAAAGCAGAAATTTTGTCACATGTCTTCTACCTTTGCGTGAATCATGTGTGGTATCAGAATTAATGTAACTTGGTAGTTGTGGTAGCTTTTAAAAAAGCTGTTTTTTGGTACAAAAAGACATTAGATAAGTGCAAATACTCAAAGCCTACTGTAAAAAACTGCATAGAAATAATTTTATCATTGATTGCTAGGCTAGGCACCAAAAAAAGGCCTAGTTGTTACAGGAAGGTGTAACTAGAAAATTCTTGCAAAACCACCCATCAAAGTTCATACTTTAACTTTTGGTTACATTTCGAGAACTTTTCAAAGCAAAGCCGTTCAAGTAGTGGCACATATATCAGGTCAAAAAAAGGTGCCAAGTAAAAGTACTTAAGAGTGGAAGGTTCTTGGGAAGTGCTTTTTAAGTTGTGTTTCCTCATCCTCGCTTCCTTCACTGGCACTCCTGATGTTTTTGATGATTTTTCACTAATTCTGCGTTCGTATACCAGCACAATCACAAAGCTGTGGCGCGTAAGGTGGTCTCACCAAGATGGCGGCGATCGAAAAAATCTGGCTTCAAATTTTGGCGCGTGAAAACAATAGGTTGCTCGATCCAGTCTTTTTTTTTAGATCAGTGGTCTACATCAACAAATGCAACCGTTAAATTGTATCAAATCATTCTGTTTTTAAAATATATAATTTTGTAATTGTAGCTTAACCCATGTATCTAGATGTTTATCATATCATTTCCCACAAAGATTTACATCCCTACTTACTATAGAGAAAAACTTCTTTCTAGCTGTGATTAATTATGAGTTACCTATGGACAGAATGCGATTAATCAGGATTAAATATTTTAATAGATTCACAGCCCTAGTACATGCATACAGTATGCATGTGTACGCATATGTAATTGTACACTGTATGAGATCGTATCGAATCGTTCTGTTTTAAAAAATATCCTTTTTGAATCATATTTTACCCCGTGTATCTACATGCGTATCGACTCACTCACCACAAAGAGATTTACATCCCTAATTATTATAGATAAAAAAGTACTTCTATCTTCAATTAATTGTGATTAATTAAGAGTTAACCATGGACAGATTAAATATTTTAATCGATTGACAGCCCTAGTATATACATATGTGTATGTATATGTATTATACACTGTATCAAATGGTATCAAATCCTTATGGTTTTAAAACATATTATTTCTGAATCGTATTTTAACCTGTTTATCTCGATACCTACCGACTCATTTACCACAAAGAGATTTACGTCCCTACTTATTATTAGGGATGTCCGATAATATCGCCCCACCAATATTGGCATAAAAATGTAACATCAGTTGATATCGTTATCAGCTTTTTCCCTATAATGAAAAATGATAATAAAAAAAAAATGCTGTATATACAGGCCTATGGGCTCCCGTGCTTGCTGTCATCGAGGCATCTAGCGGCAACAGTACGTGGAAATACTTCGTCACGTCCTGTGTTATTCTTCGCAGTCGGAACTGGGCTTGATATGTTGAAACCACAGGCGTGGGTGTGCCACAGATACCACTAACGTTAGCTAACTTGTTAACTTGTAGCCGTGCCGGCACGGTCTTGTTGTCTCTGTTGTTAGGCGACATTTTTACCAAGGATCACCAAATGTGGAGATGTGATTCCCAACGACACAGGAGTCGAGGTAGGTGGCACCAATCAGTTTGCTCTCCACTCAACTCAACAAGCAACAATTCTTTAGCAATAGCTAAGTGGCTACATCAAGGTAGGTAGGTAGGTAGATAGATACAGTAGATAGATAGATACTTTATTCATCTCCAAGAGAAATGTCTTATAATATTGTGGGTCACCACAATGTGTTAATTCTATGACAGGAGATATTTGGTGTTACACATATCGATATCGGTTGATATCGGAATCGGGAATTGAGAGTTGAACAATAGCAACACATCGGTTACTGGCAAAAAAGACAATATCGGACATACCTACTTATAGATAAAAACTTATTTCTATCTGCAATTGAATGGGATTAATTACAGGATGTATGTGTGTATATATACAGTATATATATATATATATAAATGTGTGTGTGTGCAGGGGCGGACTTACCATTAGGCAATTGCCTAGTGTCCTGAGATTTCCAGAGGCTCGCAAACGTCTCATAAACACTATTGATAATTTTGTCTTCTATTTAAAGTACATATGACTGTTTAAGTCTTAATTCATGTGCTTAAAATGACATCATCGTGCGGACACGATCATGCTCGTTTGGACCGCTCCCCCTTCCTTCTTCTCATGCAATGGACTAGTTACTGCGCATGTGCACATTGATTCCGGCAGACTGGAGCGAAACAAACTTGCTGCCGCGGTTTGGAGAAAAATGAAGCGGGGTTACCCTAGTGGAGAAGAGAAGGCGGCGAGAAGAAAACTACGTTTTTGTCAAAACTAGCGACCTGTTTCACAGTCACATCAAACGTAGACACACAAGGACAGCAGCACCGCTACTGTCAGTGTCAGGCGAGAAGAGTGCATAGAGATGAAGGTGAGAGTGACTCTTTTCATCACAAAGTTGTGAGTTAAAGAGCTAAACTATATTAAATGTTGGTTAATGTTCCTGTCAGTTACACTAAATGTGTTTAAATGATTCACTTATTAGGAGGTAATAACATTTTAAGGACTATCTCAGGAAATGACTGTGTTTACATGGGGTCCCGAAATGACTAAATCAGCCGCTGGGTGTGGTGTGAGAGTCAGAATTTCAGTGGTCTTTGGTAGTTTGGCCAGAAATTTAGTGGTCACGGTTTGGCTTCTCCAAATACTGAAAAGTTGTGTCCATGTATTTTGTCCAAGTGGCGACCCGTACCGCAGATGTAGCAAATGGGGTCAGTGTCAGTCTTGTTTGTCCAAGTGACTTTCCGTACTACAACTGTCTCACGCTCATATCGGATAGGACAAGTAGTGACGTAAACAAGTGGCGCCACATGCTACTAATATAGTTTCCACTCATAAGGTAGCAATAAGGAGGAAAATACTTGTCATCTTGAGATACAATTATTAATCAGCGTGTGTACAATGAGTGGCATGCGAACTGTCTTGGCCTCCTCCGGTCTGGTGGGAGTGTTGGGTCTTGGTTATGGAATGTGGTCGATCATTGCACCAGGAGAAGAAAGGAGGAGAGCCATCATCAAGGTGACTTTACGCTTTCATAACTTCAAATTAATTACCTACTCGAACCATAAGTTGTACGTTATGGATAAACACCTGTTGGACGAGCTAGTAATCGTTACGTGAAAGCCTTCTCTTTGACGTTCAAATGTTTTTACGGTTAGCTTGCTAGCATTTTATTTGACTGCCTTTCTACGCATGCGCCAGTCTCCATGGCGGACTACAGAAATGGAACAACATTCACAAAACAAACCCAACACCATTGAAGAGGAAATAAGGCAGTATTTTTTAAAGCATATGAATAAGATAAGAAACCTGTTTAATACGTGTTAGAACGTTCTAGAAGAAGACACTGTCCCCTGTTGTGTAGAAACTTAGATTAGACAATGACGCCATCTAGGCAGTGAATGTTGTACAGGTAACAAGTCATTAGAGATCATATTTTTGTGGTATCGCTCACCAGAATCTGCCTGAATCAAACCCAGTGAGGATGGAAGAGACGAGGAGGCGGAATGCTCTGGTGATGCAGTCACTGAAGGAGGCCGCAGAAACCAACGAGAATATTGCAAGAGGATTGCAAGGCTCAAAATAACCTGTTGGAATGACACTGACCTCTGTTTTGTGCTACAATTCTTCAAAGTGCAATATTTCACCACTGCAAAGTCTTCTAACTGTATCAACAGTAGTACAGTGGATCCCTCTTAAACTAAAAGTGGTGGGGGAGATGAGGCAGGAAAGCACTAGTAATAGTACTAGTAATGTCACCAATAAAGTGACCAGGTATCTTGACAGTGCGCCCCGGCCCTCCCGTCATGGGCGTTTACACTGACAATATAATTCTACATATTTTGTTCACTGTAAACATGTTTTGGGTTACTGTGTAGTCATATTTGAGAGTGTTGGTAACAATTACATGACAAATCAGGTGCTTTCATCCATGATTGATTGATGTGAGATTCAAAGTGGTTTGCACTTATTTCATTTTTTAGGTCTATTTCGTTTTTTTAACCTTGACCTCAGGTGATCTCCTGGACCCGACAGATGTGCTCACCAGAATGTACAGTAGCTAAGTGTGTATACTTACTACTATCACCAAAACGTGTGTAAAAACAGGTGTGTTTCATCAAAACAACACATTTTTTTCCTAAACTTGAGACATTATACATGTGGAGGCTTTTTTGTGTGTAAAAGTATAATAACAAAATGAATAATATATATAATATAAACTCAAATACAGTTTGAATCTACAGTAATTCCTTAAAATAGTAAATGTTTTGGTGAATCCAGTTGTTAAAACGCAATTAAATAATGGTTTTGAACCTATTTAATATCCATTTATTTCAAGACCGTCATATTTAGTTCTTGACCTTTGCAATTATTTATTGTAACATACGTATTTCATGACCTTTATAATTAAATTAATTTAGCTGAAATTTTAATCAAAATTGGAATTAGGGTGCGGTGGCCGAGTGGTTTCCGTGTGGAGTTTGCATGTTCTCCCTGTGCGTGCGTGGGTGTTCTCTGGGTGCTCCGGTTTCCTCCCACATTCCAAAAACATGCATGTTAGGTTAATTGGTGACTCTAAATTGTCCATAGGTATGAATGTGAGTGTGAATGATTGCTTGTCTATATGTGCCCTGCCATTGGCTGGCGACCAGTCCAAGGTGTACCCCGCCTCTCACCCAAAGTCAGCTGGGATAGGCTCTGGCGTACCTGCGACCCTAGTGAGGATAAGCGGCATAGAAAAAAGATGAATGGATGGAATTATATCTATTTCATGGTGTAATTAATTAAAATGTATTCTCTTACAATTGTAATTATATCAATTTTATGACTATAGTAATTTACTTTTTTACAAATTTGAGTTTATGAAAACTGTAATTATATATATTTCATGGCCATCATTCTTTAAATCGTATTCATTTCAAGTTGGAATTTTAATTACTTCATATTTAATTTTCTTTCAACTTGAATCTATTCAAATTATCTATTCCATTACCTTTGAAATTAATTTATTTTTAAATTTGATTCAAATAAAATTGGAATTATATCAATTTCATTACCATTGTAATTAATTTACTTTAAATTTTATTGAATTAAAATTGAAGTTATATTTCATGACCTTTGTAATTCAATTTTTAGTCAGTTGGAATTGTAATTACTTCATGGCCTTTGTCATTAATTCGCTTTAAATTTTACTCAATTACAATTGTAATGTTTGTTTAATGACCGTAATTATTTAATTTACTTTAAATATTATTCAAAATAATTATATTTCATTACCTTTATAATCATTTAATTTATTTAGTTTATATTTCAATAGAACAATAAAAAATGCATAAAAAAAATTACATTAATTAAAAAGGTCACGGACAGTATCATTATTTAAATTTGTATTTTCACAACCGAACTAATGAATGGGCAATTTAAACAATTATTTAAATTTTAGGTAATTATATTTAAATGATCTATTTGGCTTTGTATTGATTTAATCTCAAATAAAAATATATTAAAGATCAATTAATTGCAATTAATGTATTAATAAAAGTTATTTATATTACATATTTTAAATACAATATTTGAAATACGCGTTTTTAAGAATTGCATAATATTTTGGGAGACACAATCCAGTATCAACTAGATATAGGTGTAGTATACCTACCAGAAAGGTAATCATACAAAAAAAGCGTATGTTCCAGCCATTAAAAAGCAACCTTTTGTGAATTTGCCTTTGTTCATTTCTTACTGTAAAGCAACAGGAAATAGTGTTGCGATAATGTGGTTTTGCTTGCAATTGTTGTTCCGTACTCCGGCTCAGTAGGTGGCGGTAACGAGCATTTAAGCTGATTTGTAGGCGTACACGAAGAAGTAGAACGACACGAAGAAGAAGAATTAGAAATAGAAATAATCTTCGCTACAGAAGTCATGTAAGTATCGGTTAATAGAACCCAAACATCAAAGTGTTGGGATTGTAGTTTCGATTTTAATGATGTGGTTTACTGATTATTGTTTCATATTTCAATGAAATGCAGCGTGGTTGGTTCTAAATAATAATGGCAGCCTGGCCTAGACACGTTAACATGGCTAATAGCTCACCATGTGTCATGCCAAGAATATTTTACTACGATGTGAAACGTATGATTTTAAATGTGTTATAAAATAACCTTTCTAAGGCGTAGGTTGACCTATAAACTCCATTATTGTCCTCTTAAGACATTGAGTCAGTTCCTCATTAATTGAATTCATCCACACTCGAACGACATTTTCTCATTGTTGGGCAGCATGGAGCATCATTGATGTCTTCAGCAGCTAATTTTGTACAATCAAATAATATGTGCATGATGATAACGTTCCACATCCCTAATGCAAAATGTTGACGACCTTGTATCAAACTAGTATTCCTTACTGCAAGGTGTTCCTAAAGTATGGACATATAATATATAAACACAATTTAAATGGAACGAATAATTAAGTCATTGAGAATACATAAAATGTTTATTTTAAAAACAAAAACGGCCAATTAAAAATGTATTATAATACAAATCAGAATGTAATAAAATAATTTGTAAAAATTCAGATTAATCTTTTTTCTAGTAAAAAGAGAAAATGTTAAAATTAATGGCATTAAAAAGCATGCAAGCACAACAAACGCAAAATGTATCTATGATTACTTGAGCTGCAGCAATTAAGGAATCATCCATTGATTATCCAATTAAAACTATTTTGGTATTCGATGAATAATTTTTTTCATTTAAAAATGTAAATATTCTCTGATTTCAGCCTATCAAATATGAGTATTTTTTTAAATTTCCTTAGCCATCCATGAAAACAGACCTATTATCTTTGTGTGCAAAACCTGATATTCACGCACATCAATTTGACTTTGGAGGACAGTGATGCACATTTTTGCCTATTTTCTGATATATTGCGGCTCAAACCACTAACGGTTTGTGTTTGCTTCATATTGTTTTGGTCCGTCTGCGGCCTAACCGTTAACTCGATCAACCGAAACAAGCTTCAGATTAATCCACTAAAAAATAATCATTAATTTGATCCCTGCTTATTGAGTAAGTTTTCACCACCTTACAAAGATATCAACAATCCAAGATTTTTCTGTCTTCGCACGGAAGCTGTCAAAAAAGCTTGAGTCTGAATCCCTTTTTGTCTTTGCAGAATGCCTAAAACAAAAGAAGTGCTGTCCTCCACATCTGGAAGTGACTCTGATAGTGAGGTTGAAACCAAGGTTTGTGTTTGTAGTTACGCGTCACTTGCCATATAGAACATTACTCCTAATCTTACCTTTGTATGCTCTGTAAAGTTCATTTCTATGATTGTAAGGTCAAATGAAATGAACAAAATTTATACTGTTTTTGTTCTTTTAAGGCAAAGAGAAAGAAGTCCGCTACACCAGAAAAAACGGTTAAGAAACCAAAAAGTGGAGAGAGTTCAAAGCCTGGAGGTTCTTCCAAAGGCAGCAGTAACACCGATGACAACATGTTTCAGGTGAGTGACTGCAAACATTGCTTACTTAACAGTGCACAGCAGGACCCGCTGCTCGTTGAAAAGAGCACTGTGTCTCCAAAAGTGACCAGTAAGCGCAGAAAACGTCGCTTGATTTGTCACTAGTCACTTTTTTCCTGACACCCAATGGTGAAACCAGGTAGTACCTCATTTTCAATGAAAGCCAAAACTGTCAAGGGAAAATCTGCTGTTGGCTCCAAAAAAACCAAGGCGAGACAAGTTCTTTGAGAATCATGAGGTACAATTTCATAAAACTTGCGCGCAAGGAGAAAAATCAATACAACCTGAACATATGGCTTCTAGAGAAAATGTGTGAGTATTCATTAGGGATGTTTCAGACAATGTTTTAGACGAGTATCCCTTACGGATAATGCATTTTTGCTGAGTGCGAGCATGAAACGAGCACAGCTTGTCATTATCAGTAATCGCGATGAAGGAAAATGCTCATAGGGTAACTACTTATGTATTCACTCTTCACGCTCTGTGATTGGCCAGTCACACACAACGACCGCCCCTCCCTACACAGACTTGCTGCAGTCAGAGAGGAGCCGTGCCTCGCTCATGTACGCGGTGCAATTGGCAAGACGAATACAGATAGTGATGTACTCGCTCATCCCTAGTATTCATGCAAAATTGTTAGTTAATCTAAGGGCTCGCCATGGGGCGGTGTCTTCCTCCTGTGAGGGACAGAGACAACGAAGGGCAGACTCACATGCCTAGACACCCAACGCTATATGAATCAGGTGATAAGCATTTGGAGGACTTGTTTTGGAGACAAGAGGCCTCTAGCCTGGAGCAGATAATCATAGCAAGTCAGTGAGACATGAATGTGTATCTTACCAGGAATACATAGGTATGTTGGTGCATCATTTTAACTAATATTAGTCAAATCAAATAATGGACACAAAACGACATTTGTACAGTACAGGGCAAATGCCTTAATTTATGTGCAATATTGTACGAAAAGCAATGCAGGTAATTAAATGTACTTGAGTCAAAAGTGTTTTTTTTTTTTTTTTTTGTCCAGATTGGAAGGATGAGATACGTCAGTGTCCGGGACTTCAAAGGTAAAGTTCTGATCGACATCAGAGAATACTGGACGAACTCGGACGGTGATATGAAGCCTGGGAAGAAAGGTAAACTCCTCAGATCACTCCAATAAACAGTATGACACTTTAATAGGAGCATGACAGTGAACATGAAACCAAAACATTATTTTACCAAATAGGGTTCACCGTGAATGGTATGTGTACAGGGTGTCTGCAGGGTCTTAAAAAGGTCCAAAGTCCAATAGTTTGAAAATCTTAAAATTTAATAAAATGTCTTCAGTATGATTTTTTTTTAAGGTCTTAAATGTAAGGAAAACTGCACTTTTTTTGGACATTTATCCGTCATCTACAGTCGTTAGAGACAGGAACACGTATTTCTCGTTTCTGAGCTTTCTAAAGATATTAAAAACAGATAGAGACAGCTCATTACTGCACGTAATGGGACACACCTATGCTGCCAACAAAGACCGCTATTAAAACACCTCTAAAAAGGTTTTATGCTTTCATACACATGCCGTGACCAGGACTTCCTTCCTGGGCTCATTGATTTCACATAGCAACATAGAAATGAATGCCTCCACCAAGCATTAACTTTTCCGAACTCAAAAACATAAACGGCAGCAGCGGCAGCTCCAATATGTAGCGTTACCTTTTGGTCGTGGCTTGAGGCATTGTGAGAGCGGCGCTGACATGCTGCGGGCGACTAGCTAGTGGTGTGGTGTGGCAAGGTATCAACACGCCAGTAACTTAGTTCGATCTGCGTAACAATGTTGCCCTAGCTTGTTTAATATGCACGTCATATTATATGTAACTGGAGCTTTGTTGGTGCTTTTTGGAGTTTTTTTTCAGAAGGCTTTACAGGCGGAGTAAGTGTTTCCCATTAGGTGCATTCTCAGCTCCGTCTTTTTATCTGTTTTTATATCTTTAGAACGCCAAGAAAAGAGAGAGGCATATGTGTTCATGTCTCACACAAGGATTGTGGATGATGGGCAAAATTCCCCAAAAAGTACAGTTTTCCTTTTAAACAAATGCATAAACTTCTGTCTCGCTTTTAAATGGTTTGATATTTCAGTGCACAATAACATAACTACAAAGCGGAACTGAAGTACTTGTGGTCCAGAATTTATTGAGCACAACCAACTAGTGTGCTGTACGCACACGTAGCTAAACAGCGCCGAAAAACTTCTATACTATGTTTTAGAGGCGTTCCCATTACATTGATCGCGATGGACCAGTCTGTTGTGAAGGTAATGTGGGTCATCGCATGGCATTCACTTGACCGACAAACAGGGAAGCCAGTCTGACATTCGTATGGCATGCACAAACATCTGTAAAATAATGGACACTGCTGCATGGCCTGTGTGAGTTTACATTGAAGCTGTCTGTGTTTACACGGCACTGTGCATCACAGATATTTGTAAAAATATACTTGATTTAAAAATAATAATAATAATAATCTAGATCAAATTTGACCATAGAAAGACTCCTTTTGATGGCTTATTTTCTTTTAAATCTAATGTTATTGAAAAGATGCTTGCATTTGGATGAAATGTGAACAGCAGGTGGCAATAGTGAATAGCAGCTGGGCTAGATGCATGTTTACTGTCAGGAAACGGGCTCTTCCCCAGTCAGTTCTCATCTGGATGAAAGATTTGAGCAGACAAATGGATAAATAACAAACAGAAATGTAGATATCTGAAGAAGAATGAATGGCAGAGTCAAAGGCGGCCACAAAGAACGTTTTGCAACTACAGAAACGTAACAAACTCTCCAATCATGCTGGCTAATATAGCGCCAGGGTGAATGTTGGCGCTTTTTTAACAAACAAAAATGAACAATATGCAGTTGTCGACTGCGCTCTATCATACTAAGAGCTGTTATTTATTTCGTTTACACCCGGTTAGCTTCATGGAATGGACAAACTACAGTATCAAAACAACCTTCCTCCAAGTATGATGCAGTAAATGTATTGATAAGTGAACGTCTCTGTCAATCTCAATCAAAACTACTCATTGAGAACAGCGATACAGTCTGCACTAGATTTGTTGAGTCGCTTTTTTTTGTAAGCGTACCTAAAGGGAGCCTAAATACTCAATAAATATAGCAACAGAGTTGCTAAGTTTGCAGCACCGATCCTTCCTGCTTCATCTTCTTATTCTCTGACAGACGAGGTGCATTAATCTATTTGTGGCAAGCTGCCACTTAAACGAATGTATGGGAAACACTGTATTAAAATGGTGCAAAGTAGGATTCCTTATTCATAAATGGAATACTTTCATGGTTAGAGCATCGAAAACCTGTTCAGCACCTTCTAAATACAGTTTTTAGCATTATTAGAGCCCTCTAGACATGAAATAACACCCCTACAGTCACCTTTGCACATATTACCAAATACAGTAGACATAATAAAAGAAAATAAGACAAAGTAATAATACTTGTGCTTGTGTGTGTTGCTGTAAATGTGTTTTGGTGCTAGGGGAGCTGAGTGGGGGGCGGACTGAAAGTGGCGTCGGAGGTTCAGAGTTGCGTTTTAGCTTGGTGCGGGTAACAGGTGCAACAGAAGCCCATGTTATTATTGTGATTATTGTGCCTGTTGTGAGCTCATTCAAACCTGCAAAAAAAAAGCCTGTCGATCAGGTCTGGCGCTTGTTTTACCCAACATTACAGTAACATTACTGTCACCTAGTGACCAGTGTAGAGTACTACATATCATCACACCGTCTTTGATTGTATCTTCTGAATGTCCTATATTTGTATTTTACTGCATTTATCAATTTTTTTGCTTGAAAATTATTAATTTAGGCAAAAAAACATGAAAATCTGCTTAAATATGCACATTTTTTACTAATAATAGGCTGTATTCAACAATGAAACAACATGATTTATTAATATATTTTATATAAAAACGTGAGACTGAAGCTGCAAACTTCAAAGTGTGAAGTGGCACACTCTGTAAACTACTGGAAATATTTTGTACAAATTCAAAATGAAGATTATAAAAAATGTTGAGCATTTGGAGAAATTGACAGTTGGTCAGAATAAGAAAAACAAATAACATTTTCTTATTATAAGGCAAAGAAAACAGTGTATGTATTCATCTTTAAACAACACAAGTGTTTTAACAGAGGTAGAGTTCACAAACATTGCAGTTGTGTAACTTCAGGCCAAAAATTCAAGCAGTCGCCATCCATCTTCCGCGTCCTTCACATTCCAGAGGCTTTCTTTTGGGTTCAGGTCCATAGGTGGGCTGGCCTTGACAGAGTCTTGGTCTGGTGGTCCTCCATCCACACCTTCACTGACTTGGCTGAGTGCCGCGTGGAGCAGAAAACAATTCTCAGAGTAGAGAAACATTTCAGTATTGCAGTTAAGACGTGTTTGCATCCACAAACAGGAACAATATCAGCATTTACATGTGAATCACATATTCACAATATGCCATGCTAGCAGTGAGCGTGCACAGTAACAACTATATATTCCGACATTGTCTTTTTATATGAGCTCATATCGGGCTTGATAACAGTGTATGCTTGGGCTCACAATCAAGTATATCCCATACGTTTATTCATGTGTGGCGGCACGCCACAAATGCATTTGGAGCTATCCGTTTGCCCTCACTCATAAATACATTATAACAGGACTGACTGTGAATATAGCTTGTCATTCCAGCTCCGTACAGTAGATGGAATCGTAACTGTGCTTCTTGACGCACCTCATACGCACCAGAGACTAAGACGTAGGAGTGATCTGCGTTTCCAGCTTAGTGATTTTGTCGCAATATTTAGTGTGTATTCTGAATTCTGTACATTCTGTTTTTCAAAAAAGCGTCTAGCGACAAATTTAGTGACTCTTTCTGATCTTTTTGGACACTTTTGAGGACTCTAACATGAAAGATTGTATTGCTCTGCTCAACAAACAGCGGGTCCTCTCACACATTTTTGATGGCACAAACCACCAAGCTCAGGTTTACCAATCCACACACACTATTCAACTAATCAACAACTTTTTTGGTATTTGATGAATCATTTTCTGATTTAGAATTCCAAATATCCTCTGATTTCAGCCTCTTAAATGTGATAGGAAAAAAAACTTTGTCATTTATGGAAGCAGAAACAAGCTCGAGATTAATTGACTCAGAAAATAGTTAGTTGCAGCCCTGCAAGGCAGTCGACTCGTTGCTTATCAAGAAGAGCAATAAACCAGTTGGCAAAAGTCTCCTCACTTAACTTGTCACTAGTCGCTTTTCTGAAAAACTGAATCTAGAGGGTCGAATTATCGTATTTTCCAGACTATACATTGCACTTTTCTTCATAGTTTGGCTGGTCCTGTGACTTATAGTCAGGTGCGACCTACAGTATGTATCAAAATATACAGTCATCATTTACCACTTTGAGCTTCTTTTAAAAATAGCTTATTAGTAGTCAAAAAATATGCATATTTAAGCAACTTTTACATATTTGTTGCCTAAATGAGGCATGTTCAAGTATAACAATGGCTAAAATAAGTAAAATACAAATATAAGGCATTCAGAAGATGCATTCAAAGATGTGATGGTATGTAGTATTCTACGCGGGTCACTAGGTGTCGGTAATGTTACTGTAATATTGGGTGAGACACACAAGCACCAGACTTGATGGCCGGAACAACAGGCTTTTATTGCAGGTTTGAGTGATCTCACAACAGGGACAATAATCCCTGCGGCTGTAACTCACAGCAAGCTAAATTTAACACATTTAGCACATTTACAGCAGCACACAAGCACGAGTCATCATATTTGTCTTGTTTTCTCTTGTTATATCTACATATTGGGTAATAATGAGTGTAAAGGTGACTATAGGGGTGTTATTTCATGCCCAGAGGGCTCTAATAATGTTACAAATTGTATTTAGAAGGTTGTAAAAAGGGTTTTCTATGTTCTTAACTACGGAATAAATCCTACTTAGCAGAACTTCACTTCTCATGGTCGGGTCTAAAACCAATTAACCGTGATAAACGAGGGATTACAATGTTCCGCAAGGCACATGCAGGTTACATTTGTAAGACGCTATGCTTGAGCTTGTCTTTATACATCCTACAGGTATCTCTCTGAACCCTGAACAGTGGAACCAACTGAAGGACCAGATTTCAGAAATCGACGATGCCATTAAGCGAGTATAAGCATTCCATCCAATACCATGTGTAAAACTTTTGCAAGTGTTGGGCTACCCTGTTTTGTAAAAAGCCTCGGATTCTTTAACGGACTCTGATGAAATGTTTTATTTGTAATGCTTATTTAGTTGTTGTTTTCATGTCAAGCTTGTTCAGCTATTGTAGTTCAGCTAGTACCATCGTAGTTGGTGGGTGGGTGTGGCACATTACAGTTCATAACTAAGGGGGGGAACTAAGTTGATTTACTGTCTTACTGTGAATCAACTTACATGTTTGACCTTTTTTTTTTTTAAGCCGATCTTTAACTTTGTAGTACTGATACGGTTACTGCATAATTCAGACAGCTAAGCTCATTGGGTGCAATTCCTATAGACTATTAGGGCCAAAGTTTTTCCAAATAAATGGCATCATTGAAAACATTGTATGGGTATTTATTCATCCTCGGGTACCAATATATGGGTATTGAGCCATCCTTGGGTCTTTAGTACCTGTGTATTGGTATTGATTCATCCTTGGGTACATGTGGGACGACTTTGTGTCAAAACAGTCAACATCTCTAGCAAATCCAAACTTGTGTCATTCACGCCCACAAATTTTATACAGATTTATACAGTCGCTATGCTCCCTCGCTGTATCACTTTTTTTTTTTTTTTTTTTTAATGAATTTATAAATGACCGCTGTTTCGTGGTTGACTATGGACTATTATTAGACAAAAAGAGATGATTCAAACCTGCAATTACAGCCTGTGGGTGTTATTAGTGACACCTAGTGGCCAGTGTAGAATACTACATTTCTCTTTTAATGCCTTACACTGTATTTGTATTTTAGTTCATTTAGCATTTTTTGCGCTTAATGATTAATTTCTGCCAAGAATATGTAAAATTTGTTTAAATATGTATATATTTTTTTACTAATAATAGGCTGTAGGCAACCACAAAACAGCGATAATTCATTAATTAATTTTTGAAAACACAGATGAGTGAGGGCACAATGTTCAAACTGCAAAGTGGTGAGGGACGACTGTCATTGGTACTGGACTATAAATAAATAAATATATAAATTTAGAAATTTAGAACAAACAATATCTGAAAAGGCAAGTTATTGAACTACACAATAGGACACACAACAGGCTGAATAGGTGTTCAACACAACAACTTAAGGTATGTATGGCTGGATGTATTTTAAAGTTTCTTTTTGCTGCTAACGCAATAATCCCTCGCCATTTTATGCTTCGATTTGCATGACTTCACTCTTGTCACAGTTTTTCAAAAATATATTAATAAATCTGGCTGTTTCGTGGTTGAATACGGCCTAATATTAGTCACAAAATATGCCTATTTAAGCAACTTTACCTATTTTATGCCTAAAGTAAGCATTTTGAAGCATAAAAATGGCTACAATGAAGTAAAATACAATATATACATATATAATACAATACTTTTCCCACTAACCCACTAAACTCTCAATCCCCAATGTCACTTCCTGCCCACCCTGCACACTCAGCTCCTGTATTCCTGGAACACATTTATAGCAATGCACACAAACACTTATTTCTCTTATGTCTACTATATTGGTTAATAGGAGTGTAAAGATGACTATAGGGCTGTTACTTCATGTCTAGAGGGCTCTAATGTTACAACTCTATTTAGAAGGTGGTAAACAGGTTATTTTTATGCGCTCTATTTATAAATAAGGAATCCTACTTTATGAAAATTCACTTATCATGGTTAGGCCTGTAACCAATTAACCATGATAAACGAGGGATTACTGTACGTCTGCTCAGAATCCGCGTCATGAGAGTACGTAATTAGCACACAAATCCACACCAATGGGCCACAGTGTGGTCGCAAAAAATCCAATCTGATGACTTACTGACTGATGACTAGAAGCGCTAGAAGTATTTGATCCTCTACCACCCAGCAAACACTGGCGTATGGTTTGGCCCTGTCCTTTTAGGAAAGTACCCCTAATCTGAACTCATTATTTGGATAAGGCACATGTCACACAAACGCTCTCTTCCATTCAAGCCTCTGCACCACCATGGGCACGACCAAAGAGGTGACCTCAGAGACAAAGACTGTAGACCTGTACAAGACTGGAAATACTTATTTTGCTCAATCTAATACATATAAATTGATGATAAATTCTTTTATTTTCAATTTCTTTTTAACATTCTGTCAGTTATATAATACACTACCATAAAATGATGCACGGTTCATAGATTTCAAAGGAGTACACGGGATCAAATACTTATTTCCCCCACTGTATATCCTTGGGTAGTACTACCCAATTTTGTTGCTTTTTGTACTCTGTTCTCCTTTTTTCACCCTCTGTCCCCTCTCGAACCTAAAAGAAGAAAAGCTAACTAATAATACAGGTATTCCTGAAAATAACACATCGTCGATGGACTCCAACATGAGGTCCATCATCTTTGCTCTTCAAGTGTTTTCTAATTGTACTGTGCTGTCCTTTCTGTGTGGGAGGTAGAAGAATTTGGCCAGTCTTTGCGCAAACAAGGCGGCAAACAAAGGAAGAAAGGGAAGCAACGTGAGAGAGGACAGATGCAGAGACTAAACTTGTGTTTGACGACTGCTGATGGACGCCACTGTGGTGTTGATGATGTGACGACAAGGTCTTCCCCTTGGCCCGCTTGCCGATGACTGATTTGCATGCTTTGGATCTTTCCTCTAAGACGCTTGGAGAATAAAGTACAACGAGGCAAGTGGACACACCACAATATTTGTGCAGCGGAATTACTTAACTGTCTAACCTGTGCCAGCGAACGAGCGAACAAAGAATTCAATCTACAGGGTGTCCCTAAAATCTGGACATACATAATACACATAATATACCTTACTTAATTTTTTTTTAGAAGTTACATTTAATTAACTAAATATTTTTAAAGAATTACAATACATATACAGGGTTATCCATCTATCCATCCATTTTCTATGGCGCTTATCCTCACTAGGGTTGCGGGGTATACAGGGTCATGGAAGTTTAATTAAATTAATAATTAAAAATACTTCCAAAAATGTTTACAATACAAACGTAATATTTCTACAAATAAAGATCAATAATATATGATATGAATCAACACATTAAGTTCAAGTACTGTAAACAGAAGAAATATGTATGTTATATTGTTAATGTAGTATAATATACTGGATGTCCCAAAAGTCATGACAATAACAATTTATGTATTCATATTTTTTTTTAATCCAAAAAATTTTAAATGTGAGAATTAAAATTAAAAAAATTTAGCAATTTTTTTATGGTAAATACAGGGCTATATGAAGTTTCATGTAGTTATTTAAAACTTTTTTTATGTGTTTACAATATAAATTCATTATGTTTACTCATAAAATAATGTATGTGAAATAAACACATTAAAATGTATTAAATAGAATGAAATATTTCTGTTATCAGTGCTAGGTAATATGAAAGGTGGTCATTTGACATCAAATAAATGTCAAATGAAAAATATGTATGAAAAGATATATTTAAAGATAAATAATAAAATATATTACTTATATTATTTATTATTTATACTTTTATATAAAATTCTAAATACAAATAACTTTTTAAAAAAGTAATAAAAATCTAATACAAAAATAACACACTTAAACAAGGAAAATCTCTATACATAAGTGTTAAAATATTACATGTTTACTATAATTGTATAGTATGTGCATTTTTTGAGGTCATGTAAAACCACTACACTGGCCTGATGGAGATTTCAAGTCGGCACACTACTTGACTTTTTTTTTTTTTTACTGTTACACTAAACACAAAATAAAGCCAGTATTCAGATGAGAGACACACACACACACACACACAAACTGACGCACATTTCCCAGTATAGGAGCCACCAGCACACCATTCCCTGAAACATTCTCCTCTGAGTAAAGTTCACATCTTGACGCCTGCTGCAAAGAAAAGTGTGCTGCTAACTTTGAATGGAATTGACTGTTTACTGGTCTTGTCAAGAAAGGACGGGGCGACATTGTTGACATTTCCCAGGAACTTACTGTTTGTTGTCTGCGCTTTCCAACAGGCAGTCACTCTTTACAAAGCAAGACTAGAAGGAAAAAAAAAAAACACTTTTAATGCCGTCTTCTCTGCTGCTAATTATTCAGCATGCCACCTCTTGGATGCAACATGTCCATGCATATATATTTATCCAGTATAGTGTCCTTAGTGCTTCAATCGACGGATGATGGATAGGGCACATTTTAATACGCGTGTGTGTGTGTGTGTGTGTGTGTGTGTGTGTGCGCGTGTACAGACCTGATCAAAATCTTAAGACCAGTTGAAAAATTGCTAGAATTTGCATTTTGCACATTTGGCTCTTATATAGCTACAATATTGCGTATAGCTACAATATGCAAAAGCAAGAAGGGGGAGTGAGACAAAAAACATTTGGAACTTGCATTTTCAACAAAAGAAAAAAAAAAACTGAAATAGGTTGTTTATCACCTGATCAAAAGTTTAAGACCACAGGCTATAAAAGCCAAAATCTGCTCAAAATGTTCATTTTCTCAGGCATTCACACTGTCATGCCCTCCTGATGGCTAAAGCTAAGCTTTCTCTTTTTAAACGTGGTTGGATTGTCGAGCTGCATAAGCAAGGCCTCTCGCAGGTGAGGTTGGGCGCCGTAAGACAGTAATTCTACATTTTTTGAAAGATCCTGAGCATTATGGAACAAAAACAAAAATCAGAAGGCATCTGCGGGAAAAGGGTTTAAAAAAACAAAAAACGAATTCAAAGACCTCGTCTCTTACAACGCCACAAAACTGCCTGTTTAGACTTTGCCAGGGAGCATCAAACATGGGACATTGAAAGGTAGAAAAAAGTTTTATTCTCTGATTAGAAAAAAATGTTACCTTGACGGTCCAGATGGCTTCCAACGTTACTGGCATGACAAGGAGATCCCACCTGAGATGATTTCTACCCGGCACAGTGGAGGGGGGTCCATCATGATCTGGGGTGCTTTTTCATTCAGTGGAACACTGGAGCTTCAGGTGGTGCGGGGGCGTCAGACGGCAGATGCTTACGTGCAGATGTTGCAGCGGGCATCCCTCATGACTGAGGGCCCTCGTCTGTGTGGTAACAGCTGGGTTTTTCAACAGGACAACGCTGCAGTTCACAATGCTGGCTTGACCAAGGACTTCTTCAGGGAGAATAACATCACTCTTTTGGACCATCCTGCATGTTCCCCTCATTTAAATCCCATAGAGAACATTTGGGGATGGATGGCAAGGGAAGTTTATAAAAATGGCCATCACTTCCAGACAGTTGATGCCCTTCATGAAGCCATCTTCACCACTTGGAGCAATGTTCCCACTAGCGTCCTGGAAACACTCACATCAAGCATGCCCAAACCCATTTTTGAAGTGATTAACAAGAACGCTGGAGCTACTCATTACTGAGTCCTACTGAGAACATTTTTTGTTCTGATTTGAGGAGTTTTTTGTTCTTTTTTGATCGATGGTCTTAAAGTTTTGATCAGCCGATAAACAACCTATTTCAGTTTAATTGTTTTCAATAAATTATGTTTTGTGCTTTTTGTCTCACTCCCCCTTCTTGTTTTTGCATATTTTAGCTCTACTTAAAACCTCATTAAGATCCAAATGTGCAAAATGCAAATTCTAGCAATTTTTCAACTGGTCTTAAGATTTGGATCAGGAGTGTATATATTCTAATAATACATATGTATGTGTATTATTATGTATGTGTATGTGATGGATGATATATACTATGTTATTATGTAATCTACAGTACTGTACAGGCCAAAGGTTTGGACACACCTTTTCATTCAATGCATTTTCTTTATTTTCTTGACTAGATTCTCACTGAAGGCATCAAAACTATGAATGTGTGGAATTATGTACTTAACAAAAAGTGTGAAATAACTCTAAATATGACTTATATTTTAGACATATAGTATATTTCTTTTTTTTTTATAGCACTGCAAACCCTTAGTGTTGTCTCAATGAGCTTCATGAGGTAGTCACCTGAAATGGTTTTCACTTCACAGGTGTGCCTTGTTAGGGTTACTTAGTGGAATTTCTTGCCTTATTAATGGGGTTGGGACTATGGGGTTGTGTTGTGTGTGTCCAAACTTTTGGCCTGTGCTGTACATATATATTATATATATATTTATAAATATAATATACATATGATATACATGTTGTCTGCCTCGCTCGGCGTTACTTTTTCTCCCCTTGTCTCAATGCGCACTATCGCCTGTTCATTGTTGTGTATGTAATGAAGACGGCTGTGACGCTCACATCTTCACCCACTGTGGAACACATACATTAACATTAGAAACGTATTTGTGAGGTCTGATTTTTGCGAGGAGGCATTTTTGTGATGCAAATGTATAACTATTTTGATCTCGTATAGTTCTGAGAAGCCAAACTCTTTTACTTAAATGGTTCCAGCAACTAACCGGAACTACAAGTATACTGAAATCTGACCAGAACTGGGATCACGGGACCAAGTGGAGGGTAGGTCGTTGTTTATGGACTACACTGCTGATCGAGATGTCATACAACTTTGTGTAAAAAATCTGAACTACCCCTTTAAGACCAAACCGTCTTCAAAGGCCTCCTCTCTTTTAATGCCACACAATTGCATGTTTGGAATTTGCATGAGAGCACCAAACATGGGACATTGAAAGGTAGAAGCAAGTTTTATTCTCTGATGAGAAAAAATGGAACATTGACGGGCCTGATGGCATCCAACGTTACTGGCATGACAAGGAGATCCCACCGAGATCCCACATGGCACAGTGGAGGGGGGTCCATCATGACCTGGGGTGCTTTTTCCTTCAATGGAACAATGGAGCTTCAGGTTGTGCAGAGGCGTCAAACGGCAGATAGCAAGGGGCATCCCTCTTGGCTGATGGCCCTCATCTGTGGGGTAATGACTGGCTTTTTCAACCGTTCACAATGCCCGCCTGACAAAGGACTTAAACATAACATCACTCTTTTGGACCATCGTGTGTGTGTTCCCCTAATCTAAATCCAACTGAGAACATTTGGGAATGGATGGCAAGGAAAGTTTACAAAAGTGGACATCAATTCCAGACAGCGGATGCCCTCCGTGAAGCCATCTTCACCACAAGCCTCCTGGAAACACTGGCATTAAGTTGTGGCGAACAGTGCTCTGTATCTCCTACCGGAGGGGAGGAATTGAAACAGTGTGTGGGCGGGGTGTGAGCGGTCTGCAGAGATGTTGCTTGCCTTCTTCTTGCCTCTGGAACTGGTGCAGTTCTTCTATGGAGGGCAGGCTAGACCTGATGTTTTTTTCTGCGGCCCTGATTGCCCGTTGCAGTCTGTTCCTGTCCAGTTTGGTAACAGAGCCAAACCAAACTGTGATGGAGGTGCAGAGAACAGACAGTATTATTGCATGGTAGAATGTTCTTAGCAGTTCCGTAGGCAGGTTGAACTTCTCAAGAAGTACATCCTCTGCTGTGCCTTTGCTTGAATAATGTCTATGTGGGAGGACCACTTCAAGTCCCGTGAGATGGTGGAGCCTACTGTAGACACAGTGTTGTTGAGGATTGGGGGGGTAGTGTATCGATTGCCTGAAGTCCACTGTCATCTCCACAGTCATCTCTTATTAACTTATTTTTGTACTTTTTTCTCTTCCATTCCTTCCATCTTTTCCCCCCTCCATAAGTATTTATGTATTCTTGTAGTGAATGCTAACATTTAAAGACAGGAAGTGAACAAATGATGACTTACATACAAGTAGAAGGGGTAGGATCAACTACGCTCTGCTTCTTCCTACTCCATTTCAGACATATTGAATCGTGTACATTTGTGATGTACTTCAATGTAACTTGCAAAGCACGTGTGAAGCAAATACAATGATTACCATGCCCAATCTGGCCACTCCTCTGTTTTTTATGATGGCTGGTTGTCATAGCAACATTGTGTGAAATGACTGCCATCATTTACAACCCAACACATCAACTGTGGGGGTTATTCATGGGGAATGACACCTATTTTACAAACAAACTGAAATGCAGACCTGGACTTGACAAAACAGTAGAGCTGCCCTTTATAGCAGGGTTCCATACCATACCTTAAACAATGTCTATTTTAGACGCTGTAATAAAGCCTGGGCTATGTCTATGGCGCTACTGTATATTGCACCAATTTACACCCATACTCGCATAACACAACGCAACTTCAAGTCATCGAGCCATACACCTCCCTCACTCACAGTGCAACCATAAATCACAACACATACGGAACACACAGTCTAACTGCACCACACCAACTATGCGGGTATCGAAATAAACGCTTCCACACTAAATACACATGCAAAATAATACTATTTTATACCAATTTATAACCCGAAAGGCATGCTGGGAAGCCCACATGCACACTTCACCAAAAGAAAGTTATCCAGCATGCCTTGTGGGTTATAAATTAGTATATAATGGTATTGTTTTGCATGTTTTTATACATCTCTTCAAACAATTTGCAGTTTGTCTTTGACTACTTTCGATGCAGCTCAATCTTAACCACTGTAGGGCAAATGAGATGACATTTCTACCAAACAGTGACTTAATTATGGAGCTTATAAGCACAAAAAAATCAGCGAATATAGAACGTCTGTGTGAGCAAAGGTATGCATTGAAAAGACACGTATTTTGAGTTAAGAAGTGATGTCATATAAAAGTGTTTCAAAATGGATCATTCATTCACACATACCAAATTTTGTCATCTACATGTATTTATTCGTATGCTTCTTATTCAGCCTCTTTTTTGGTCCGCTAACTCCCCTCAGCCGATTCAGCACATTCAGGATATGTTGTCCCAACATTTACTGTAGTTAAATATTTTATGTGACGATTGAAAATGAATGGGCGATGTATTTGCCCCCCGCCCGGTCATTTTATATTTTGAATGTAAAGGTCATCTTCCAATCCGGTGGTTGCTGGTTCAATCCCCGGTCCCCGTGTAATCATTCGACATATTTATAGATTTCAACATTCAGTCTGCAGTTTTACTTTCCAACATTTCAAAATCAATGAATGAATGTACAAATTAAATGGTGCCCCCTACTGGCGAAAAATCATGTTACAATTTTCACTATTGTAATATTCCACTTTCTACGGGGTGAGTGAGTCAGGTGATGGATTTGGGTTGGGACCCTTCTCAGTGGTGGCTGGTTAAAGCCTCAGTTCTCGGAAATGCTTCAACATATTTCTACATTTCAACAATCACTCTACATTTTTACATTCCAGTGTTTCAAATTTCGCCGTTTTTGTTGTCGGACAACTACTCACACATTCCTCAACCGCTTCAAACCGTTCCAACATCAAAATGTTCAGCTCATTCAGGACATGTAGGCTATCTATCCGGACTTTTCTAGAAATTCCCACATGTTCCATACTTCAATACTTTCTCGAACATTTTTTCCATTGAAAATGATTGGGCAGTTTCAATGTCGCCCCCTATTGGTGGAAATTCATTTTACATTTAGCATTACATGTAACATTCTCCATATTCTGTTCACACTGGCACGGCTCAGGCCGTATAGTGGTCGTCTCCAAATCTTGTTGCTGGTTCGATCGTCAGTCGGTGAATAGATTGCAACACATGTGTAGGATATTTCAACATTCATTGGATTTTTGAGGACGTTATAACATGCAACCAAACTAAAGTACCTGTGCAGCCCGGTCACAGCCACTTTCCGTCATATCTTTTGTACTTTTTTGGGGTCTTAAATTGTATTCATGACGGTCTTTAAAAAGTCTCAAATTTGACTTGTTAAAAGCTGCAGAGATCCTGGATACTGGACAGGTGTCTTTTATCCACATACAGTAGTGTGTTGATATTCGGAGTACTTTCAGGATTAACATAAAAACCGGAAAATGGAGGTCAGAATGAACTTATGACCTTTTATTTCATGCTTTTGTTCGAATAAGGCTAGTGTGTCTTTGTAGAAGTCATTTCCCCGACTGTCCATACTCGTAGCCGTTCTAGCGGCTCCAATCAGTGCTTTAAAGACCGTTTAAAGTTTCTTTTGAGAGAGCGCTGCTAAATGACATTCCGGTTGTCAAAGGAACAAATCAATGGGAAGCGGCTAACCTGGTGAGTATATTACACTGTTTCCATGGTAACCGTCGGTGTGAAGGCTCCTACCACTGCAACCTTCCACTGAAAACTCTTTAAACGGAGTACACAATGGGCACTTTCCCGTTTGGAGTCAGTATCCCTGTAATATAATGTGCTAAGGGGTGGAGGCAGTGCTACACATAAACCAATACACGTGTGTTAAACTTTTAGAGTTTTGTGTGTAAAATGCAGCAAATTATGCTCGGTGCATTATTAAGTACATTTGAATAAATACTGTTGTTCATTCCATTGCATTTTATGGCGCTCCCTGACAGTAGCACTTTACGCTACATTTATAAATGGCTTATTAAGGCTTTGTAACTTTATTGTGATGTACTTAACACAGTATAAATCCTTGGCGAGATGCTATCATCCACGGGTTAACAACAGCACAAACTGCATTCTTCTTGCCAAACAGTCGAGCAAATAAAAAGGTAGTACAACGAATACTGAAACTCATAAAACTCAGTCTGTTCCACCTTGTTGAAGAAAAATGCTGCAGTTAGGTCCAAGCCAGGGAATAAACACAGGAAAAAAATATAATCAACAGTCATAGTAGTATTAGTAATAATAATCAAAAGTTGCCCTTGTATTATTCATATTTAAAAAGTACAGTGGAACCTTGGTTAGCGTCATTAATCCGTTCCAAAAGGTCTGAAATGTACTCTAACTGAATCAGTTTTTCCCATAAGAAATAATGTAAATCCAATTCATTGGTTCCAGAAAGCCAAAAATGTTAATGCAGAACATTGTTTTTATAGTTTTACAGTTATAGTTTTACATCCATAAAACAATTCAAAATGCATAAAAATGATGAATGAAAGGGATAAATGAAAATTCAAGGTTACTTTTACCTTCATTGAAGACATGATTGTTGCCAAAGACACGATGTGGCAGCGAGATCAACACAGACACCACCTTTTGTGTTTTGTCATGAGTTATTTCTTGAATACAACAGTGTTTCTCACCTCAAGTCTCTGCTTTTCTTTTGACCACGGCTGCAAAATAAGTCACAATGGAGCCAAAAAAAAACTCGCAAGTGCCAGCATTTTGATAAAGAAGGTGAGAAAATTATTGAATTTAAGAAACAACTCCTACACCAAGATGATGTCTGTGTTGATTTCGCTGCCATATTGTGTCTTTGTGTCTTCAGTTAAGGTAAAAGTAGAAGCTGAGAAGCAATTGTACGCAATTTTTCAACAAAATATTCCTACTACTTCTTATTCTGTCCTCCCACATTTCTCACCCGATTCAAACCAATCCAATATCAAAATGTTCAGCTCATTATGTATAGTTGGCTATCAGGACTTTTTTTTGTAATTTCATATTTTCAGTGGCAATTTTCCTATTGTAAATGAATGGGCAAGTTTTTTTGTGCCCCCTACTGGCGGAAAATCATTTTCCATTTCCCATGACTGTAACATTCGGCTTATTCTACAGCAGTGGTCACCAACCTTTTTGAGACCAAGATCCCCGGTCCCGGCCGTGGACCTGCGCATGATCGACCCCCCCGGCCCAACAAGGGGGGGTGTATATATGTATTTGTTGGCTCAGTGTAGGGGGTGAGCGATGCAGATTTATGAGAGAGGGGCCGGTCAATGCGCTACAACAGCCAGACCTTAGCGAGCGGCGTCGTCGTGGTTCAAAGATTTTTTCGGAGGTGCACGTCTATGGAGTTATATTTGTGTTTTAACATTGAGGTAGCAAAGGCAGATTTCGAGCTGTATTAACGTGCAATAATTACTGTCATGAGCGCAAGCACATCGCTGCATGCGCTCTTTCACTTCCCTCCCTCTCTTGCTCGACCTTTTTGCGAGCGGGGGCGGGGGGCGCAGTCGATGTACGAGGCGATCTAGTGTACCTCCAGCCGGGTTTTGGGGACTGGGCTCCTTGCTGGGGCTTGCAGGTTGCTGCCAGGCGTACGGGCGTGTTCAGTGGACAAAATGCGTGCCTGTCGGTCGCTCTCCGGGAGGTGAGGGCACTGATGTGATCATCAAATTTTTTAGAATGTTCTCGCGATCGACCCGCAAACTCCCAAAGGTCGACTAGTAGCTCACAGTCGACGGGTTGGCGACCCCTGTTCTACGGGGTGACGTGGCTCAGGAGGTAGAGTGGTAATTTGTCCTATGTATGGAAACGTATGGCCCACCCTGTTTCAACATTCAGCCTGCAGTTTTACATTCCAACATTATAAATTTTGACGTCTTTAGTCTGCTGGAGGGCCGCACGGTGGTCTAGTGGTTAGCATGTTGGCCACACAGTCGCAGTCCGGAGATCGGGAAGACCTGGGTCGAATCTCCGTTGGGCATTTCTGTGTGGAGTTTGCCTTCGGTATGAATGTGAGTGTCCTTATGACTGCCTGGCGACCAGTCCAGGGTGTACCCCGCCTGTCGCCCGAAGTCAGCTGGGATAGGCTCCAGCTTACCACCGCGACCCTAATGAGGAGAAGCGGCATAGAAAACGGATGGATAGTCTGCTAAAAATGGACAAATTAAAGGGCGCCACCTGCTGGTGGAAAATAATTTGACATTATGTAGCATTCCACACCTACAGCGCGACGTGGCAGATTGGTGGTCTCCCAGCCCATTGGCTGCTGGTGTGATCCTCAGTTCTCGTGTAATGGTTGAATATATTTATACCTTTCAACAATCATTCTCCATTTTTACATTTTAACATTTCAAATACCGTTTTTTTTTTTTGTCAGCTAACTTACTCCCACGTTTCTCAACCCGCTACAAACCAATCCGACATCTCATTCCGGACATGTAGGCGATCAATCAGGACCGTTCTAAAAACGCCCACATTCCCAACATTGTGCTTATTGTGTGCACGGTGGCATGGCTCGGGTCGCAGAGTGGTCGTCTCCCAACCTGATGGTAGCATCTTCCAACATTCTTCCTACGTTTCAGTTCAGGTTCAGCATTTCAGCATTCACGCACAATTTCTACTGAAATTGCTTCATGTAGTTTGTTGGATCAGTTTTACTGTTCAGTTGTGTAAGAAGTAGTGAGACATAAAAGTTCACAGAAGGTCACATGAAGTTCACCTGCAAAGGTTACAGTACATTTGAACTTTATGGTAAAATGTCACCCCAAAACCCCAAATCTCTAAATATTTGAATACTTCCCAGATTACAATCAACGAACTTAACAAGGAAAACAACGTCACACCTTGCCTGATTGAAATCCAACAGGCAACATTGTGTGCCGAAGTCATGTGAAACAAACTAATGAGAACGGAAGTATAAAATAGGAAGGAAGGAAGTGGTTTCTTCCACGGCTGAAAGGGAACGCATTCCACAGGCTACAAACGTCAACTTGGCCACGCAGAGTGTGAGCGTTCTATCTGATAAAAGCGTTTGACGTCATTCGAATTAGCGCGCGATGGCGAGGTGGACACCGTCCAAATCAACATTCAGCAAACAACCTTGTGACTGAGCGGCAGGGAAACGAGCAAAAGCAACACCAATTCATTCCAATCAAAGTGATGCACCACCCCAAACACGCACGTCCGTGAGCAGGCGTGGCATCAGCGTTCACTATTTGGCAAACACCAGGCAGTCAGGTGAACGTAACGGGGACGGAATCGTGCAGAACATTTACCCAACATGCTTTGTGGCTGAAGTTATTTGGTTGCGTGCACTGGCACTCGCCTGCAACACACACCTGTTTTATCTGTTGTCAGTCTGGAAGCATGGTGACCGTTTCATACCATGTTTCAGTACGTTAAATTATAACAAAACAAGTTACAGTAATTCCTCGTTTATCACTGTTAATTGGTTCCAGACCATAATATTGAATATTTTCATAGTTAGAGCACAGAAAACCTGTTTACAACCTTCTAAATATGTTTTTTTAACATTATTAGAGCCCTCTAGGGGGAAATAACACCCCTATAGTCACCTTTAGAATCCCATTACCCAATATGGTAGACTTAAGAGAAAATAAGATGGAAATAAGACTTGTGTTTTGCTATAAATGGTTAGCGCAGTGGCAGGTGGACAGGAAGTGACGTCGGGGGTTCAGTTTTGGCTTGACGTGTGTTACGGCCACAACAGTAGCCCATTGTTTGGGATTATTGTGCCTGTTGTGAGATCATTCAAACCTGCAGAAAAGCCTGTTTTTTCGGCGTCTGGTGCTTGTGTGTCTCCCCCAACATTACAGTAACGCTACTGCCACCTAGTGACCAGCATAGAATACTACTTTTAATCACAACCTCTTTGAATGCGTCTTCTGAATGCCTTATATTTGTATTTTACTTTCATTTTTATGCTTGAAAATGCTACATTTAGGCAAAAAAAAAGTTACATTTGCTAAAATATTCATATGTTTATTAATTCATATATATTTGAAAAACTGTGAAGCCGTGAAACTTGAAGCGCAATGTGGCATGGGATTACTGTAGTAGTACCTATAATAGCCAACTGCTCAACTGCTCTGTTTTGCTGAGACGTTATAAATAAAAGTTTGCCTGAAGGAAGAGGAAAGGTTCCTTCCTTCCTGAAGAGCTGTGCTTTCCCTCGTATGACACGATGACGTGTAATATTACGACGTTATTCTCGTAAATTCACAACGTCATTCTCGTTATATTACGATCTTGTTTCTCATCAATGTACGCCTTTTTTTTCTCGTGACTTTACGATTTTATCCTCCGTAAATTTACGACTTTATTCTCGAAATCTGATGCAACTTCCTGTGGACCGGGCCGAAAATTCTTTCAGAATACTCCACATTTGTCAGAGGAGCTAACGGGACTGAGTGAAATCCCGATGACACCACTTTTGTGTGTTTTTTAAGTTGTTTTTCCTTTATTAAGAAAATAAACTTAAAGTTTAGTTGTAATGTGTAACTGCACATTTTGTGTGAACAATACTGCACTCTGCCTGTAATTGTTTCTTCATGTGTCAAACTCAATTTAAAATGCGTTTAAAAATAAGCATTTTTAAGGCTTTTTGTGGATGAGTCCATTGTTTGTGGTTCCCACGAATGAATGGCGCTGATGTGTTGCTTGTACACAAACAGCGAGTGTAACGCACAAGATGGTTGAGTAGCCATCCCAACGCTCATGATACTTCTGTGGAGTTAATTTAAAAAACTACATCAGGAGGTTGCCTACAGCCACAGCTGCTTATCCCTCTCCTTCAGACACCCAGAACGTAAAAGAGACATCTTGCCATCCTCCCATTTTCTTCCATTTTTCCGGTTTGCGGGGTCAGTAGTTGCAGACTTCCTGGTCCCTGTCCACCTCTTCACCAAGGGGGACACATAATCCCTCCAATGTGTCCTAGGTCTACCCCAGGGCCTTCTCCAGGCTGGGTAACAAGCCCCCGAGATACTTCAACCCTCCCCCACCTCACTCCTTTTCTGGCTGAGAACCATGGGCTTGGATTTGGAGATGCTGAGTCTCACCCCAGAAGCTGGGGGTCACAGCGTGCTAAGGCCATCACATCCAAACTGGACACCCTTGGCTGCGCCGAGAAACTCTGTCTGTAAAAATAATGTTTTTATGGTGTCTGTCTCATTTTATTCCTCAGTGGAATCCCACAATCCCAGCGACAACTCAGTTTCACAGGAGGTCTGTCCTTCAACAGTCAGAGGTTTGATGCTAGTGTTTGTTCTTCACCAGGCATCATCCCAGATCACCATTTGAGGGATCCCACTTCTGACACCAATAAATACTTCAAAACACGAACATTTAAAAAATATATACTTATGTGATATATTTTTACCAAAAAAACAACAAAACAACAAAAATGACTGCCATGCTTTTATTTTAACGCTTCCTTTGCACTGTAGTGATGCATCGGTCACAAACAAATCGGTGAAATGAACGACAGTAGCCGGTTCGTGTCGCGGGGAGCCAATTGGGATCCGATCATTTTTTTTTCTTGTCTTTTTTTCTGTTAAAGGCGAATGTCGTTGGTCAAGATGTGTGGCGGCATCGCTGTGTCCACACCGAGCTGGGGGGTAGGGGCGGGGTTAAACACGCTGTGGTTCTCTTCGAGCCGATTCCTTGGTGAGAAATTTGCATGAAGAGATTTGACCTATTTTGACCCAACTTGTCTGTTGAGAAACATTTGATATCATGTTTTTTTTGTGTGTTTTTTTTACATTGGTATAATTCATTTTACACAATACATATGATTTGGTAATAAATTCATTTAAGACAACAAAAAATCTGAGGAGCCACTCGGGAGCTGTCTTTATTAAAAAAGCCGAAATTTCGAAGTGGTTCAAACTTCGTTGGGGTCGTCAGGTGGGCAGCCGCCTTCATAGGTGTTTTGATGATAGGCCCGCGCACCTCCAGAGAGCTCATTAGCAACACCTGCCGAGGGTGGCCCCCCTCTGCTTTCAACCCTGAGAGGGTTTTCATGGTTTGGCGTTGGACTTGGCCTGGAATTCCGGGATCATTGAGCAGCCTGATGGTAGACTCGCCCATGAAGCCTCGAGGCAAACCTTGGTTCAGGTCTGCCACCAACTTCCAGCCGCGTGCCCTTCCGGGCTGGTTGATGTCCGATGCGGTGTGGACTTCAGCTGGTGTTGCATCTTCTCTGATGAACGCCCTTGCAGATGCTGAATGGAGTGGCGGAGGAGGCAGGGCATTGATCTTTGTGCACTTGGTCAGTAAAGATTGTGGATTTCATTTCCGTTTCATGAAAGAAAAGTGAATTTAGACCTAAAATTCCCTTTAAAATGTGCTGTGCCAGTACACAAAAATAAGGAAATGATCACAAAGCCTGTTCATGAAACAACGTCTTGAGTAGATGATGTACAGGACGCAATACACACTTCTTTGGTGTAAATCAACTTTTTATTGAATAAAGTTAGGAAAATAAGATATTTATAACACGTGTGTACAAGTGTTACATGTTTGACACTAAATAAGACATTCTGCCACCAATGATGCGTGTTGAATCGTGAGATTTTGAATAACAAACGTGCGTTTGTATGGACGGCTGTGTTGCAACGTCTCATCTCACAGATTGACATATCGTTACAAACACCAGACCCCGCCTCCACATTTCAAATTGGCCAATAGGTTTATGAGAATGCGCCGGGGGGGGTTGTCATGACAGGACGTTTGCCTTTGTGGGTCTGTCATGGGGATTAGCGTCATTGTTTGTTTACAAAATTAGCAGGGCGGATCAAATACTTCTTTTTCATGCGGTACATTCAGTTGTCAGAGAAACACATGCTAATGTGGAGGAATAGAAATAGAAATAAATGATGTCAGGAGAGAATGCTTAACCCTCCAGATTTCGTACGGAATGCAGCAAGGGAGTGTAGCGTAGTATTAAAACTATTTGGCACATTTTATACGTAGCTTCATAAATGCAACACGTAAAGTCAGCCAGCGTCTTCTGAGAATGAATTCAGTGGCACCATTTCTCTAGCGGGCGGCAATTGAATATTTCAATAAACAGGTTTGGAAATGTAAAAAAATATATACAGTGCAAGCTCCAGACCTTGGCAAAGTGGGGACATATCCAAATATTAATACAGCGGAACCTCGTTTAGCGTATGCTTCGGGTAACGTAGAAACCTTATGCCAAAATGTGTCCTCGCTCTGCATACATGCTCAAGTTAGCGTACGATACTGCACGCGTTTTGTCGTGTTAACACGCTGCGTGAGCGCAACTGTACTTTTAATGTATTTTTATCGCAAAACATCCTTGTTAGCCGCTTGTTAATATGTGGAAACAGGAAGCGAAAGTCTATGATGTCATCAGCGGTTGACTCTGTACTTCTTTGCTAACAAAAAATTACGTCGCAAGCCTCGAAAATGTTAACACAAAACACCTTTTTGTAGTTTTCTAAATGCATATAAACGACCAATGAAAGGGATAAATGAACATTTAAGGTTACTTTTACCTTCATTGAAGAGGTGATTGCTGACAAAGACACGATGTGGCAGAGAGATCAACACGGACACCACCTTGGTGTTTGGCTATGAGTTACTTCTTAATTCAATAGTGTTTCTCACCTTCTTTATCAAAATGCTGGCACTTGCAACTTTCTTTGGCTCCATTTTGGCTTGTTTTGCAGCCGTGATCAAAAGAAAAGCACAGACTTTGTGGCGAGTACCACTAAATAAAATAACTCATAGCAAGCGTGGCAAATAACTCACGGCAAAACACGAAGATGGTGTCCACGTCGATCTCGCGACAGCTCCGTGTCTTTGGCAGCAATCACATCTTCAATGAAGGTAACAGTAACCTTAAATTTTTTTCATTTTTTCCTTTCATTCATCTTTTATATGTACAGTATGTATATGCATTTTTAATTGTTTTCTCCATGAAAAACTATAATTGTAAAACCCTAAAAACTTGTTTTGTGTTAACATTTTTGGCTTTCTGCAACGGATTAATTGGATTTACATGATTTCTTATCGAAACAGAGTACATTTCGGTTCGAGTCTGACCTTCTGGAACGGATTAATGACGCTAACCAAGGTTCCACTGGATTATGATTTCATTTTATATAGACATTTATTATTATCATTTATTTTAATATTAGTTATTATTATTATTATTATTATTAATGAAATAACTTAAATCTTGTACACCCGATTATTGTTTAATCGCTGAAGATGTACGTTGTTTAATCATTTCACCCTGGAAAACGAACAGTCTAAAAAAATCATGAATGAAATGAAAATGACATTGGTGCAAGCGTCTGATGGCACCTGCAGCTTCGTTCTCCACAAAGCAGTATCAGTTAGCAAAGCATCAACAAGAGTGTTGTCCTGTGTTGATTATGGCGGCGCTTCCACATTGTGTGTCCAGTGAGCATCGAGCACATGCTTCTCTTACATAATCCTACTTTTTTTAATTATTTGTGACAGGCTGCATTTTAAATAAAACAATGAAAATGTGACTTCCATGAGTCCCATCAACAGTTCCGACCACCAAAGTAGACAACGTAGCATCACATATACCTACGGTATGTAAGTCATTCATTAATGTCAAAACTATGGTTTTGTTTACAGTGTATATATTAAAAAAACACCTATATCTGTATAAAATTCTCAAAGAAGAATAAAATTGACACCCATACAAATACTCACTTGTGAAGAAAAACACACAAGTGGTGCTTCGAGACAGTAGTTGTCCTGAGATACAGTAGGTTTGGAAGTTAAAAAAACACAACCCCTCCCTAAAAGCACTGCTGCGTGTCACCGTCAAGGGGAATCCTGTGGCAACGTTTAAGCAGCGGAGAAGTTTGATCTGATGGAGTCCTCTCGTAACTGGCGGTGCTTCCCCGCGGTGCACTCTTCACTGTGTGCTCGACGCTCGATGGTAATCCTGTAATTTTTCCTGCAAAACACCACAGAAAACATGAGCGGAGTCCTGCCTCTTTGCCCGTTGCTGCGCTTTGTCCTACCACAAAGAAAAAACATACTCACAGGATTAAACAGACACACAATGTACAATATCTGACACCCGACCAACCGGCAACACCCCCACTGACTGTTTTTTACGTTTATGTTCGTCCCGCCCCTTTAAGAAAGTACTCTGAATCTCCATTCATTATATGGCTAAAAGACAAACACTCCCTTCCACTCAGACCTCTCCACCAAAAGTGATTGCCTCTCCTGTTAAAACATAACTTAACTGAGATTCATTGAGATCTATCAGTCTGGAAAAAGTTATAAAGCCATTTCTAAAGCTTTGGGACTCCAGCACACCACAGTGAGAGCCTTTATCCACAAATGGCGAAAATAGGAGTGAGACAAAAAAAATATTGTAAGCAATTTATTGCAAACAGCCATTAAAGTGAAATAGGATGTTTCAAATGTTCTAAACTGGATTTAGATCAGAGGAACACGCAGGGTGGTCCAAAAGAGTGAGGTTATTCCTCTGGAAAAGGGGTCGGTAACCTTTTTGGCCATGAAAGCCACATATTTTAAAATGTATCTCCGTGAGAGCAGTAAAATATTCTTTTAACACTGAATACAACTAAATACGTGGATTTTTAGACAGGATCAACAATTCCAGGTTTTGCCGATGGCTTTGTAGTCTGGTTGACACACGGTGAGGTTAAGTTTCGTGTCCTTCACTTGTGTTTCCTCCACTTGATTTGCCATCATGATGATACCATCGTGGACAGTTCTTGCCGACAGAGGAGAGGCATGTCTCTTATTCATTTGAATACCTTGTTATTGTGTGACAAGTCGTCAAAAAGTTCATTCGCCACATCAAGCATGAATGTTTTGGCATATTCGCCATCTGTGAATGGCTTTCTGTTCTTCGCTATTGCTAAAGAACCAGCAAAGCTGGCCGAAGACCAGTCAGCTTGTCGGCTCCATGCACGGAATATTTACATGCAAAGCCTGGCATGTGTTGAAGGGCCGCTTCATATTTGACCGTTTAATCGATGAAATTTGATCAGTTTTAAAAGAGTGTCAGACTCTGTGACAGTGTGGCGACGCTTCACTCTACTTGCGTCTGCCATCATAACAGAGAGGCGTCCTTGGTCTGGTCTATAATAAAAATATATAAAATATTATGGGAAAAAAATTAGAATATTATGGGAATACAGTCATAATATTACGAAAGAAAATGATGACGATTATTTAAGAAGACCCAAAGACCCAGGTTCATATGAATAATCCACTTTTCACCCAGATCTTAGATCTTAGATACGATTTTTTTTCTTGAAATACAAATAACTTCTCATCATACTTTCATTTTTCAATACGTAGCACTCGGTGGAAAAGTGTGGACACCCCTCCGATGAACATAACATGCCTGTTTTGGGGTACCCGGAGATGTTCCAATGAAGAGATACCAGATCAGTTTGAAATCTTGTTGTCAATCTCATCACCTTGAGGATGAAATCCAACAGGTTGTCTAACATCGGTGTCTGGCCTCATAAATGTTCTTCTTTATGGATGGGCAGAATTTCCACAGACACAATCCAAAATATTGTAGAAAGTCTGGAAGCAGCATCGCTTCTGTCTGGTCTTACCTGAAAAAGTAGTATGCTATGAGCATCGTGGTTCCCAGAACAGTTCCCACAATGACTCCAGTCAAAGCTGACACTCCAAGTCCACCTGGTGAGAAGAACAATCATTGGCCACAGCAACAGTAACGCACTCAAAGGAATTCTAAATAGTCATGTTCCTTTACACGATGTGTCTGATATCTCCGTTTGAGTGATCTGTATCTCTTCCAGAGTGAAATGGTCATGGTTGAAGCTGGACAGGAGCTCAAAGGTTCCATTCATACCATAGTAATTGGCCACCACCTGGAATCACACAATGGATCGTTGAATAGATCAGTGCATTCAGGAAAACCAACATCAACAAGCATTACCGAGGCAAGGAAAAGCTCCAACAGAACTCAGACTCTATCTGCGACTGCCGACAGCCCCGACTGTTTGGGCTGATATAGATGGACGGAGATAGAGAACACAGGACGGAAGGATTGTGACTGAGGAAACAATGCCACCTTGTCTACTCCCCATTTCCGATTGGGTAGGATAGGTCTTACATGAGTAGACTGCATTTCGAGGTGAAAACAAGACAAAAACCAGAGAGCTGTCTTTGGCTGAGATGGAACGATCTTTCTTCTTCTTACCTCATACGTTCCTGCATCAACATTGGTCATTGCCATCAAAGAGAAATCTCCATTTCTGTCCCCATTAACATCCATGGATACCTGACCAGCAATTCCTGCGCGACAGTGAAAACAATGACAGTTACACACTCAACATTGGCACCGATGTCATATTCATGTGTCACCATTCATTGTGAGCCCTTAACTCTTTCTCTGCCAAAGACGTCTATTGACATCTACGACAGCTATTCATTCGTTCTGTTGTCTTTTTTTGATCCCTCCTTCCCTGTACGTTCTTGCTCATTCATCTGTGAGGCATGCCATTGCTCGGCAACTGCTTTGAAATCCGCCCATTCGCGACGGTTGACTTGACTTGCTGGCGGGGAATATATCAACTAAACTAAATATATAAGCAAATATGGCAGTAAATATGTATTTTTTTTCATTTTGCAAATAAATACAGCAAATATAACTAAACCCATAAATCAAATATAAACATTTACAGTAATCCTTCATTTATTGTGGTTAATTGGTTCCAGACCCGACCGTGATAAGTGAACTTCCACAAAGTAGGATTCCTTATTTATAAATGGAATATTTTTGTAGTTACAGCATAGAAAACCTGTTTACGACCTTATGGCATTGGTTTTTAACAATATTAGAGCCCCCAGACCTGAAATAACACACCTATAGTCACATTTACACTGGTATTACCAAATATATAAATATATATGTAATCACAATAAGAGAAAATAAGACATAAATAAGATTTTAAGGGGGGTCAGACTGCCCGAGATGAGATACCTACAAGATTTTTCACAGACAATTTCTAAAATAATTTTCAGTCATGAAAATGTATTTCACCTTCAAAAGTTCTGTTCCACATTTCTGATGTGATTTCGGTTCCGTTCTTCTTACTGTATCCCTTTTTCATGGCTCCATGCAAAGCAATGGCATAAAGCAACAAGGCATCGTGGAATCCCTCAACAAACATGTTGACCTAAAACGTCAAAAGTGTGAAGAAAGAGATGATAAACAAAAACACAAAAGACACGCTAGCATTGCTCATTTTGTCCTTGTTTTGTATGCGAGGCCCATTCATCTGATCGTAGCCATTGCGTCAATACATATCGGTCTATTAGTGGTGCAACGATACAGAAAATTCATGGTTCGGTTTGATTCGATAGTTTAGTGTCACTGTTTGATATTTTATCCATATAAAAAATATGTTCATGCCTTTTTAGATTCGTATTTTATTGAAATTACCAACATTTGTTTCAATGCTGTACTCGTTTTCTGCTGTGCCACTTAGAACCGTATTAAAACAAAAACAACATCTTATAAAGATAATAATAAAACAAGTAATTCATGATTCAATTCAATATGGCAATAAAGATAATTACACCTAATTCACCAATAGTTGTGTTCAAGGATTCAATGGAATTTCATTGAAACTACGTAGCATTACTTCCAGTTCATGTACGCATGCAGTTTGCTATAACATAACAATATAGGGTATATAAATAAATTAAAACAAAGTCAAGGCAACACGTTAAAACTCAAGCTATAAAACAAATTTTTCCGCAATTTGGATAATAAAGATGAAAAATGCAGTTTTGCATTCCACTTGAATGCTCCCGCCTGCGATGATTTTGATGTCAGCGCACATCTACATCTTGGTTACAGTATCGTTCATAGTGCTTTGAACCGAGACGGTTCGATACAGATGCATGTTGCAGCCCTGCAATCTATATATCCTCTAGCAATAATTAGCCTTTATAAGGACCAACTCCACTTCTTCGGTATCTTACCAAAATAAATTGGCTGCTGGAAAAGAACTAGGACCAGTTGGTACTAGTGGTGTAACGCGATGTATACCTAGTCCGAACCTTCAGTTTGGTACAGACCTGTACCGATTTCCCACACAGTGCACATTAATTGAGAGACAGGAAGTGTTTATTCCGTGTGTTTTTTTTTTTTTGAGTAAGCAATTCATGAACAACCAAGTGAAATAGGCTTTAGATGATCAAAAGTTAAAGACCACAACCTTTAAAAATGTGGATTCAATGTCATTTTCTGTTTGGTATTCACACTGTTATGACCAATAAGACAAGTCATTTGAAACTGCTTCAAAGATCCTGGGGGTTATGGAACAAAAAAAGTCAGGTGGTAGACCCAAAAAAATGTCACGGGTCCTGACTGCAAGATCCGATAGGCTGTCCATCAAGACACGGGATGATCCTCGGCCAAAATGTAGGTTGTTACTGGTGCCGACTGCAGTCCAATAACCATAAGATGGCATCTGTGAGAGAAGGATTTTAAGGGTTTTGCCCATTTGGAATCTGCACAAAGAACACTAAACACGCTTTATTCTCTGATGAGAAAAAAATGGAAACTTGACGGTCCTGACAGCTTCCAACGTGACTGGCATGACAAGGCGATCCCACCTGAAATGTTTTTCACACGGCACAGTGGAGGGGGCGCCATCAAGATCCGGGCTGCATTTTCCTTCAATGGAACAATGGAACCTCAGGTTGTGCAGGGGTGTCAAATGGCAGCTGGCTATGTGGAGATGTTGCAGGGGGCATCCCTCATGACCGAAGCCCCTTGTCTGTGTGGTAATGACTGGCTTTTTCCTCACTCTTTTGGACCATCCTGCATGTTCCCCTCATCTAAATCCAACTGAGAACATTTGAAGTTGAATGGCAAGGGAAGTTTACAAAAATGGCCATCAGTTCCAGACATTTGATGCCCTTGGTGAAGCCATCTTCACCACTTGGAGCAACATTCCCACTAGCCTCCTGGAAACACTCACATCAAGCATGCCCAAACCAATTTTTGAAGTGATTAACAAGAATGGTGCAGCTACTCTTTGTTGAGTCCTTTTTTGAACATTTTATTTCTATTTTAGGGGGACTTCGGGTTTTCTTCAGCTATGGTCTTAATCTTTTGATGAGCTGATGAACGGATTATTTCACTTTCATGGTTGTTTGCAATAAATTGCTTACTCAATTACCATAGTGCCAACAGTGCAAAATGTAAATTCTTGCAATTTTTCAACTGGTCTTACCATTTTGATCAGGCGTGTATTTATAAATACATGGACAGTACTTAATGAGAGACATACGTACACTTCCACAGTCTTTGCAGTTGTCCAGTCCCATACTTTCACTGGCCTTTTTAATTTCCACCGAGAAGTTCTCAAACTCCGGCTTGACAGTCCGAAGCAGCGTGACAGTGTTCAAGTATGCGTAGGCTTGCCTTGCATCCTTGTCGAATTTGTCTCCTCTCCTCCACGAGCCGTTGCCTGAAACCACAGGCACAGAACAAGCGACGTCTCCGTGAATGTTACTTTTCGACAGACGGCCGGACGTGGGTGCGTTCCACATCTTTACCGTAAGAGGAGGCGTTGAAGAGTTCGATGTTGAAGAACATGTGACTTCCATTGGTCAGTCGTCGACGGTGTGCAGCAAGCATAATTTCTCGAATTTTGTTGGCTTCCATACACAAGATCACCACTGTAGGAAAATAACAGACACAAGATGTTTTGCAGTTTGCATATAAACACCGTCTCAACTTGAATATGAGCAGTGATGAATGTTAAAGCGCAAAAAGGGCCACATTGTGGCTTCTTTTCATGCTAAATAAGAACATCTTGCACATGCACATTGTCCTTGATATGATGATATGTGTCAAGCCAAAGACGCGTGATCGTAAAAATGATAACACATCATTACATGTAGTCGATACCTGTAACCCCTAACCCCAATACAATACAATCACTGCAAAGATGTGCAATATGACACATCACGTCAGTCCATCATTATCAACGCCGAATCCTCCTGAGAGGACATTGGAGGAGAGGTGGGCAATCCGATGGCGAAACTTGGAAATAATTCCACACCACGGACATATGATCTTATGGCTCTGTGGATGATGTCATCACTTGCGTGCCGATCTCAGCAGACAAGAGCTTGGGCTGCTGCGAAAGGACTGTCGCTCATGCTCAGGGCTGCTCACACTTTTTCAGCCTGCGAGCTACTTTTAAAGTGACCCAAAAAGTCCCAAAGATCTACCTCCTACTATAAATATAGAAAACATATATATTTGCTGTATTTATATATAAAAAAGCATATGAGTACGTATTTATGTACGTTATACACGTTATATACGTGATATCAGGGGTGCACGCACTCTTTCAGCATGCAAGTTACAAGTCAAAATGATCTACCTCGTTCTTTAAAACAGAAACATATATAAAATCTAACTGGTAAACTTTGAAACACTATTGCAAATATTAATGATTAGTATTTCACATTCACAGTTTCAAAGTTTACAGGTAATCAAAGTAGTTGATATCATAATTGTACTCATTATGGCAATAAAGATAATTACACATAATTCCTAAATAGTTGTGTACATAACCTGAGTACTGGTAAACGTAAACGTAACGTAAACGTAAACGTAACGTTCATTAGGACACACAGTTCATGTATTACATCCAGTTAGCATTTGCTATCAAACATTAGCGATATACAAGAATTGAAAATGATTATGCAAAAGACAGTCCAGCCGAAGTCAAGGCAACATATTGAAAAGGTTTCACCAATGGGCACATTTTTAATTTCATCATGAAATAATAGTTTAAGAAGCGGACGTGTAGAAAACACTGATTTCTGTAGTGGAGTTCATGACGTGAAGCAAAGCCATTAAACTTTTACTTTTACACTTTTACCAATTAACCGCCAAGTATTACTGTAGTAGTAAAAGTATTTAGGACAGTAAAGGAGCAGTCAGTGATTATTATTGTTATATTTTACATCTTTGAGGATTAACACAACCAGAAGAACCAAAGCAGATGTAATTTAAACGCACATTCAAACCTTAACCATCACACGTAGGACGCGTAGAAAGCCAAGTGACCACACCGCTTCTCCCGCTAACACTTAGCTATTAGCATGTAGCATCCTCTTTCTCCGTGACGAGAAGGCCACACAGCTGAATGGACCAAAATTGCCCCCTCGTGTTTAGGAGGCACGCAGCATTTGTCCAATGATGGGGAGTTTCCGGAAAAGTGGGAATCTTTGGGTAAAATGGTTAGCTTGAATGTTTTGATGCTCAAATGTTTTGAATCGGGTAAGAAATGTGAAAGCAGCGAGAGTTGTCCATTCATTTGCCGTGGAAAATGTGAGAATTTATTTGGAACGTGTCAACAGAAAACTGTGGAATAAGAATAATAAAAGGAAGGATTTGAGCCAGAGAATATCAGCATGCGCAATACAATCATGTATTCTTTGTTGCGGCAAGAAGTAAACACACACGTACACGCACAAAACATGCGATTGAAGAGCCCGAAGCTCCTCGCATTAATAAGGAAGATTCAGACTCTGGCTGGAACATTCCTCACAACTCTGTCACTTCCACACACCTCCTGAAATGCGCCTTGAGTGGCTGGGACAAACTTCACCTCAGTGCTGCCAGCAGTACAGCACCTTTAATTACACGCAGCCATCCACACACTGCTCACCCTGTGTGCGCTCGCTCTGCTTCCACATGCGCCAACGCAAGCAGACAGCAATACTTCACATCTTACACTTGTACTTGCTACCTCACTCATGCGACCATACCAACTCACAGACAAGACTATTTGGAACATAAAGAGCTGCTTGCAATACCATGAGTACTTCAACAAGGATGTACAGTATGCGGCAGGGTACAGAAAAGACATCGAGGCGCCGCAAACCTTTTAAATTATTCCGTCTCACTTGGTGTTGACTGAATGACTGCTGGATAAGTTCACTGATGCATTTTCCTGTTTATCGTTAGCGTATGTGCAGAATGATATTATTCTTCCAGGCAGTGTTTACCATAAATGTACGTTTGACCCCCCAAACACCAACATTTCATACAGACTCAGTGTATAGGGGGACTTTGGGGGAATGGCTGCAAGTGACCGATTCAATTGCCTTTCCAAAGTGCTTCATACAGTATACTACATGCTAGTGCAGCGTACGCTTCACACTTCTCACAGTGGGCGAAAGAAGTAGTTCATGCCCTGCTGATGTTGTAACTTTACCCCCTGCAAAGATAAGAACACATCATTTATATTTTAACAAAGACTATCAAGAGAATTCATCCAGAAAAAAAACATATTTTTACTCGAGGGCCGGGTTATCTATAATCTACAGTAAATTCCCGCCTATAAGCCGCACCCACTAAATTTAGAGGAAAAAAACTGATTTGTACATATATAACCCGCACCGCTATAAAAGCTGCACGTGTCCACGTCATAAAATGGTACATTGTGGCGCGCCTGGTCTGTGAGGACGGGGCAGCTCTTTATTTGACGGTAGCCAATCACAACGAGCTTGTCAACCCATTCGAAATCTTAGGATGTCATTACTCAGTGTAACAGTCTGACTCACGGTGTCATCTTACTAAGAACACTTTACTAACACACTAAACATTCAACATACAGCAACTTAGCGCTCCAAAAGTATACCCCAGAAATATACAAACATGTACCAATACGTGATTAAAATGAAAATACCCCAGCATTTTATTGTGTTCTCACAAAGCATTGAGAAAACCATTTCATTGGTGGACAAGCAGCATAGAAAATGGTGGATGCAACGCTGCCTCTGTCCACCAGAGGGAGCAAGAGGCTGATGTCAATGCAGCGCCCCGATGAATGTGTTGCTCAGACGCAATGCCTTACAGACAAACTTTAACATGTTTTTTTTTTTCCATTTTAATCTCGTATTGGTACATGTTTGTATATTTCTGAGGTATACCTTTGGAGTGTAAAGTTACTGTGTGATGAATTTAGTGTTGTTCGTAAGATGAAACCGTGAGTGGGATTGTTATGTTGTTATACTGTTACATACGGTATAATGGACGCCTGCGATTTACAAAACGTCCTTGTTAAAATTAATTAAAACAGGAAGCGGAAGGCAGATAAATTGAATTAAAAGTGGTACAAAAAGAAAAATAAACTATTATGCAATTTTTTTTTACAGTCAAAGTGGATTACTATTGTGAGATTTGATATCTTGACAGTTGATGTGAGCATCAGTGTTTCTCCAAACATTCTATTAGCAGGGGTGCTGCACCCCTCATATACAGTAGAACAGATCTAGTATACGTTGTTCTTTTATTCTACTAAATAGCTGTATGTTATTGACATGGCAGCATGTCATTTCTGTCACTACATGCTCACATTCACAATTCATCATCTTCTCTCCGTATCGGGTGCGGAGGAGCGATCGCATTCATGAAATGATGACACGTCTTTCTGACTTTATGTCTTGCTGTCTATTATGAAAGTGAGTGAAATATCCCTGTGGAGGAGAGATTGCAATACAGGTACGCTGCACACATTTATGTCGGTGTTTCCACGTGCATGTGTGCACCCCAAATGTAACTGTAGAGGAGCGATCAAACGTACATGTTTGTGCGGCGTAAAAGCAATTTTATCGAATACGTGATTTCTCAGGAACACTTGCTGCGAACCTTTGATGTTGATGAATGTTACGATATCCTAGAAATGTGTTGAAATCTATTTACAGACTGAGAATCGAACCAGCAACCATAACCATGTCTGACAAGTACGCAGAATGTTACATGTAATGTTAAATGTGAAAGGAATTTCCACCAATAGGGGGCGACACTGAAACTGCCCATTCATTTTCAAAGGGAAAAATGTCACAGAAAATACTGCATCATGGAATTTTTATAAAAGTCATGATAGAAAGACCACATGTCCTGAATGAGCTGATTGTTGAAATGTATAAATCTGCTGACACATTACACGACACCCGAGGATTGAACCAGCAACCATCATAAAACAAAACACTAATTAAACACTAACACGTAGCCCTTCCAACGCTATAAGTATTATTCCTGTACCACTTATCCTGCAGTAGAGAGATGTACATTTTCTTATCTGCAGTAACCATCAGTCTTTACCTTAATGTCATTTGCAGGCTTTAAGAGGTAAACGACTGCATGTATTTGTCCAAAAAATAATAGCACGGGCAACACATTAGAGATGCACGTTATGCCACTTTTTCACCCTTTTGTGTGCGGCGGTTCAGAAGTAGAAGCTTTTCATCGTGGAGTGTCAACAATTTCTCACATGCTTGCATAAGTAAGCTATGGCAGTTGATGTCTTGTATTTCTTGTGGTGACGGTTGGATATAGGATATTTGTTAAACACTGTGTACAAAAAGTGCAGACAAAGTCGCCGCGTGTTGCAGATGGCCGACTGTATTGCAATTGCTCCTCCACTGTGACATTTCACATGGTGGGGCAAACGCTGCACCGGTTGACTGAGCAGAAACTTACTTTTTATGTTCTTTTTGTCCGCTTTCTATTTCTGTTTGCAGTGTATCGACCAGCTTTTTGGACTTTGCTTTGGATCTAACGTGACTGCCGTCCAGTCTGTTTAACAAGAAGGAGCACAGATCATCAAACCATTTCACTCTGCCAACCTTGCACTTGTGTGAAGAGCAAATTGGAGAGGCTAGCTTGTTAGCTCAGTAGCTTTTTATGTTAGAGGTGGCCGTCTCTTATGTCCCTGCAGTCATACCGTAGCCTGAGCAATGTGGTGTAGGCAAAGAATAATAGGAGTGTAAAGACGACTATAGGGGTGTTATTTCATGTCTACAGGGCTCTAATAATGGTAAAAGATGACTACAGGGATGTTATTTCATGTCTACAGGGCTCTAATAATGGTAAAAGATGACTACAGGGATGTTATTTCATGTCTACAGGGCTCTAATAATGGTAAAAGATGACTATAGGGGTGTTATTTCATGTCTGAAGGGCTCTAATAATGGTAAAAGATGACTATAGGGGTGTTATTTCATGTCTACAGGTCTCTAATAATGGTAAAAGATGACTATAGGGGTGTTATTTCATGTCTACGGGGCTCTAATAATGGTAAAAGATGACTATAGGGGTGTTATTTCATGTCTGAATGACTCTAATAATGGTAAAAGATGACTATAGGGGTGTTATTTCATGTCTACGGCGCTCTAATAATGGTAAAAGATGACTATAGGGGTGTTATTTCATGTCTGAAGGGCTCTAATAATGGTAAAAGATGACTATAGGGGTGTTATTTCATGTCTGCGGGGCTCTAATAATGGTAAAAGATGACTATAGGGGTGTTATTTCATTTCTACAGGGCTCTAATAATGGCAAAAGATGACTATAGGGGTGTTATTTCATGTCTACAGGTCTCTAATAATGGTAAAAGATGACTATAGGGGTGTTATTTCATGTCTACGGGGCTCTAATAATGGTAAAAAAAATCATAATTACAAAGTCATAAACAGGCTTTCTCTGCTCTAAATACAAAAATATGTTGTTTATTAATATTGAATCCTACTTTTTGTCTTCGTCGTACTAGGAACCTTATTTCCGCATGACGTGAATGTTCTGTCATCTTTATTTCTTCGTAACACTCTTTTGTTTGGACTTTGTTTGTGACTATTCTGCGGCAAGTTTTTTTTTTTTTTTTTTTACAGACCATTTTCCCTGCCACGCCCCTGCATGTATCTCTAGCTGACATCCCAGCCATTCGGGGGGGGGGGGGTTCTTGGAATAGACTAGCATGGCTCCTCTGTATAAATAAACATACTTTCCAATGAATACATGAAAAAAAAGAAACGTGTATAATATATACTAATATGAAATTAACACATTCGATATTGATTGATATTATAGATATAATTTGTAAAAAATTATTTATTCATGTATTTACTATCTATTTATATATTACATACACACACATATACTGTATATATATATATATATATATATAAATAATTGCCTAATTGTGCATTTTAGATACTACTATAACATTAATAAATTAACTATTGATAGATATTTTTTTAAAGAAAATATTCATGTATTATTTATTCTGATTATATATCTTAAATTTACAAATATTATATATATATATATATATATATATATATATATATATATATATATATATATATAATTGTCTAATTAGATTTATTTTAATAATTGTCTAATTGTGCTTTTTATCCAATAAATATTGATTGATATTATATTTATAAGAAAATATTTATTTAGATTTAATCATTTAATAATATATATATTTATACATTGTCTAATTATACATTTCAAATACTAATAATGAGCGATTTTAAGAAACAATACAAGCAGTTGAGGTTTGCAAAGTACAAGTACAAGGACAAAAGAGTCCCTGTGTACTACAATATTATGTCTCATCACTACTACACTCACTACTAACTCTTCATTCGTGTGAGTTCATTGTCAGTCTTCACCCATCATCCAACTGTGTTCTGTTATGTCTATTTTATGCATATTATTTATTAGGATCGTTAGAGGAAGTAGTTACGGTGACAAGAACTTTGACTACTGCTTTACCACATTATTACGTCACCTTTCCATTTTCCTGCGTATTTTAAACCACAAAAAGAGTACATGTGGAATACAGGAAGTGAACAAATGTATTGCAATTGATGTGAAACGGATGGGGGGGTAGGATTAAATATCTTCCTACTCGTTTTGAACGTGAGGAACTGTGAATTGTACTTGTGATGTATTCCAATCTAACATGTATGCATGTCCAGAATAAATTAAAACATGACCATTATATCAATTAATAAATTCAATATTGATTGCCATTATAGACATTGTTTTCAAAGAAACATTTATGTATTATTTATTTATATTTGATTTATTTTTATTATTTTTATCCCATTATTTTACATACAAAATAATATATATATATATATATATTTGTATACAGTTTAATAATTGTCTAATTATACATTTTTTACAACAATACAATATTAATAAATCTTGATTTACTTTATAGACATTATTTTTAAAGAAAATATTTTACATTATTTATTATATATATATATATATATATATATATATATATATATATATATATATATATAAAAAATTTACTAATTGTATAGTTATGCATTTTATATACAAATAACAATATATTAAACATTTATTTATATCTATATAATTTGTTGATATATATATATATATATAAGTACAGTGAGCGACAGAGTGCAAAGGGGCAGCAACGTACAAACGCTCCAAACCCAGAAATGATGAAGGGAACGTAAATTTACACCGTCATCCAAGCTGTACACAGACTACTTTACATTGTATCAAGGTGTCCTTTCTTCACTATCGTCCCATGAGAGGATATCATCAAGTATTTGCAGAGATGTGAGGGGTGTACTCACTTTCGTGAGGTACTACACCTTACCTGATACACTCCCATTCTGGGGATAAGGTGGATTGTCACATGACCGCCACATGACAACCACTCCTAAACGTCGCTTATACGTCACTTCGGGACTTGATGAGGTCAAGTCCAGCACAAAGCAAAACGTTGTCATGTGCTGAGAAAAACTTGATACATAAATATATAAAAAAAATACTATGTATACTGTATATAATATACTGTACATCCACACTAACAAATGAAATAAATATTACACTAAAAACGTACTGTCACCTATAAAACATACTGTAGCTGACATACAGGCTGTTTTTTACACAAGGTGTCCTTAAAGTCTGGACATATAATAGACAAATTACGATTGTATCATATTTTTACAAAAGCTTTTAAAATTGAATTCATAATTCATGAAAAAGACACATAAATAAAGTAATTTCTTTTTTGTTACCATAAAGGAACACTGATTAAACATGTACTGACCATTCTTGCCAATCATTTTTCAACAATGTAAAATGTAAACATGTGTTATACTGACGTCAGATTCACAAATATTGTTATATATCACATATCATGTTTTTTAATAGGATTGAAGGGATTTTACAAAAAAGGTTTAATTGACAATAATTCATGAATAAAAAAAACAATAGCAATACATGAATAAAATATATATTTCTAAAAAGCAGGCAATGTCACCCCTAATATACACTTCATTTAAATATTGGTTTATAATATAAATATGTTATTTTTTGTAATTTACAATTGGGTAAATTTGATTTAAAACAAAAAATAACTGATTATTAATTAATGACTGAAGTATTATTACATAAATAAAATCATTACTTTTTAGGTGATAAATAAAATGTTTTCTGAAATGAATGAATTAACTGTTGATGTACAGTGTATTATACTGTATATTCATCACTGATCATTAATTCATGAAAAAAAACAATGGCAATACATGTTTTTATTGTTTATTTGTGAAATAAAACCGGGTGGGTTGTTGCCTGTATGTCCAGAGCTGAGGGACCCTTGTAGAAGGTCTTCCCCGGTGGACGACAGAAGATTTGTCTTACCTTGAGTGTCATACACGCTTTGGATGATGTCCTCAGCGTCCACGTGGTCGTCGTGGGACACAGAATAGGTTTTAATGTTCATGTCAGCCATGAGATGATAGATGCCCTCCACCGTGAAGTAACAGTTCCGGTCCTCCTTGTCGTCCTCGTAGACCAGGACGGCGGTCCTCCACGAGAAGTACTTGAAGATCGCGCTGAAGGTCTCTGCCATCTTGCCGTAGGACGGAGCGATGCGTGTGAGATGGGAGAACTCCGTCTTCTTGTCGCTGAAGGCGGCGGCCAGGGCACCTGCTGAGATGACCGGAATGTTCCAGTGGGACGCCAGCCGCACCACCGCCGCCGCCTCGTACTCGCACACCGGACCCAGGATCAGGTCCGGCTTCTTCCCGCACGACCTGTCCAACAAGTGGAAGAGGGCATCGTTGACACAGTTGGAGCTCTCAAAGTGGATGTTGAAGTGGAAGCTGGAGAAAGGCGCTCCTGATGCCTGCAGCTTCATCTGCGCGTAAAGAACCGCCGGCGCGACCCTCGCGTAGGAGAAGAGGTAAGAGTCGTTTTTGGGCAGGAAGACCACCACGTCTATGTCCTCCTCAGCCACGCCGCTGGACGCCGCAAGCAAGGCCAACAACAACACACGCACAGAGCTGCACATGACGCCACTTGTCCCAATGTTGGAGAGATGTTCTTCAAACGTGTCTTCTGCAAAAAGCTCCACTTGGCGGCGCAAACTTCAAGCCTTCCCGCCGCAACTTGTGAGGAACTTATATTCGATATGTCAGCGACATCAACGTGTCTTTTGCGGGCATTGAGGCTTCCTTCTGGATATGTTGCAAGTGTTCTTCTCCGTAAGACCACCACACACGAAGCCTCTGGACTTTAAAGCATCTTCATGGCTCAAACCTGCGTCATCGCAACCTTCTCCACCTCCCTCTTAAAGCTACACGCCACCACAGCATGCGGGATCTGGACGATACCGCACGCTCTGCTATCGACCGGATCCCGAAGAAATTAGCGCTATTCGTCAGGACTGCCGATACCGATTCTTTTGCCATTTTTCAACAAAGGTTGTGATTCTTGCCTTGAATTTATTGATGATAATCACAGTAAAACACGACATATTGATTTAAGTGGGCATATTTCAACTTATTTTCTTTCTAATGTGGCTTTAAAATCTATTAAGGGAAATAAGGGAAAATGAGGAGGAAAGGAAAATAAGGAAAATAATAATAATATTGATATTTCAATATTTCTACTTTTTCTTTTTAAGGCCGTGTTAACATTTTAAGGGAAATATGGGAAAATACAATAAGGAAAATAATAATAATATTGATATTTCAATATTGCAACCTTTTCTTTTTAAGGTAGCGTTAACATTTTAAGAGAAATATGGGAAAATGAGGGAAATAAAATAAGGAAAATAATAGTAATTTTCATATTTCAATATTTTAACCTTTTCTTTTTAAGGTAGCGTTAAACATTTTAAGGGAAATATGGGGAAATAAAGGAAATAGGGGACAATAAAAGGAAAAATATGGGAAAATAAGGGAAATATAAAAAATAAGGGGAAATATTGGCAATAAAGGTAAATAAGCAAAAATGAGTGGAATAAGGCAAATAATGGGAAATAATGGAAAATACTGGAAGCAGACTGCTGTTGCTCAAGTGTGGGTATCGGCACCATTGTCACCTGCAGTACCGGAGACGATTGGAAGTTAAAATACGAGAATTCAATAAATAAATGGGACGATGATAGGAAATAAAGTCCAAAATACGGGAGTTTCCCGGAAAAAAACGGGAGGGTTGACAGGTACGGGCCTTAATCGTCTTTCATGTTTCATTTTATGTAAAGATGGAGCTGTGGGCCGTTCAGACCATTCGTGCAGTGATGGACGTGGGAAGAATGGACTGGCCTGCATTCACTACTCGTCCTAACACTTCTAATCTCAAGTTTTACTGCAATTTCTCTGACTTTGTGGATTATTTCCAGTCTTACTTAATAACAAGACAATAGAGGTAAAGCAAACGTATAAAAAGGGGGCTAGATTGATCGATCAATCAATTGTATAAAGAGTTGGTGCTGAAAGTGGTAGAATTGCTAGTATGAAACATTACTTGGTGGATTAACCAGGCTCATTGGGACCTCAGTAAAGATCTAAAAAGGAGAATTGTAGAATCACACATGTTGGGAAAGCCTTTAGTATTTTGAAACAACTGCAGATTCCAACTTCATCATCTCAAACACTTGTACCTGAGTACCTGAAGACATGTTTTACCTGGCATATTGCTCCCTCTCCTGGCCAGAACCGATTAACACATTTCAATTTACCAACTTCGATTCAGCCAACGCATTTCAATAAATGAAGATGAAGTACATTTATCTAATTCAGTATTCACATTCATCTACTTACACTGGGCCAAACGTTGAAAGCAAGTCAGTGGCGGCCTGCAGGCCACATCCAGCCCGCCACAGCCTTCTCACCGGGTCCTGGAATAAAATGACTAAATTCAGCACAGTCGTGAACAAGACTGGGTACGGACGGATACCCAACAAAAACTTCACTCACCTCACTTTGCAGTGTGCAACATGAATATGGCATCATTTACCCTGATTTCCGAGACATTTTGGCATCTATTTGATGAAGTCAACGGAGGACAGATTTGGAAATGGTAGTACAGTAATCCCTCACCACTTAGAATTTCGCGGCTTCACTACATCACAGGTTTTTCCAAAAGACTTTGTATGAATGAATAAATCTGTTTCATGGTTGAGTATGGCCCATTATCAGTCAAATATATGCACATTTAAGCACATTTTACACATTTTTGGCCTAAATTAATCTGTAGAAAAATAGCAAAATGAAATCCAAATGTAAGGCATTCAGAAAATACATTCAAAGACGTGATGATGTGTACAGTAGTATTCCACACTGGTCTCTTCTTGGTGTCAGTAATAGCACTGTAATGTTGAGTGAGACACACAAGCACCAGACAGGCTTTTATTGCAGGTTTGAATGATCTCACAAAAGGCACGATCATCCCTAACACGGGCTACTGTTTAAGGCTGTAATCCATGACAATCTGAACCTCTGATGTCACTTCCTGTCTGCCCCCATTCAGCACCGAAACACATTTTTCCAACACACATGAGTAAGTGTCTTATTTTCTCTTATTATGTCCACTATATTGAGTAATTGGGGTGTAAAGGTGACTATAGGGGTGCTATTTCATATCTAGAGGGCTCTATTCATGCTAAACCGTATTTACAAAGTTGTTTTCTGTGCTCTAACTATGAAAATATTGCATTTCTAAATAAAGAATCAGACCAATTAACCGCGATGAACGAGGGATGACTGCATAGAATAGAAATGCGAGAAGAAAGTTGTGAAGAAAGCAATAAAAGACAGCAGAGGTTCTCATCCAGGATCACATGCAAAAGAATAGGATTTTATTTCATGTTTTATCTAAGATCTTACTAACTCTTGTTTGAGATTCTACTTTCAGCGGTTGTTCGAATGAGACCTATTCCCTGGCCTGACGTGACTTCACGCAGTTGCTTTGATTTCCTGATTCAAGGTGTTAGTTTCCTCCGTTGACTTTTCAACAAACACATCAAATTGTCAATGAGCATAACCGTTTTAGGGCTCTAAACGCCCAAGTTTAAACCCCAGGACCTATTTGCTATTTCCAGTGGTTCATGGATGATGTGGCAGCAACATACTCAAAGAAGCCGGAGACTTTTCACATCATCACTTTATTCCAAAAGAAACATTTGAAAGCGTATGGAATACAGTCGTGCTACGCTCATCTTCACGATGGGATTTTAATGATTGCAAACGCTTTTTTTGCAGGGTGGAATAATTACCCAAGTTATATCTTCACTGATTTTTTTAAAAACAAGAATTGAGCTGACAGTGACGTTTGAGTGTATTTTTGCTTTACGGAATCCACGCAGGGTGAACATTACATGATCATACATTCAGTCAAATCTTTGAATGAATGGCGCTAGAGGTTCAAGAATGCCTGATTAATTTATCGCTAGAGATTATTATTTACTGCAACTTATACGTTTAGAAAGCGTCTAGTCAAATCTGATATTTCTATCTCGGCTGTGTCCATCCTTGGGTAGAACGTGCTGCAATCCTTGGCTGGACAGCAGCCTGTTGAGGAAGCGCAAGTACTACAAGGATGCTGGAGATGGGTTGGTCATACACTTCTCTAGACCCTCTCACGCCCTCTTTTGGAAGACCGGGATGCCTGGAAAGTCCTCGTTTGCGGGCATTAGGCTTAGGCAAGTAAACAAGTACAAGTATTTGAATGGTCTGAAAGAAGACCCAAACTGTCACCCTCAGATGAAAGAAAATTCGTTAAGATGACCAGGAAGAACCCAAGAACCAGCAAGAATCAAACCTGCCATGAACACCAGTGTCACTGTCTGCGCAGTGAAGACACTTTTACATCACCACCGACCCGGACGATGCTGACCAAGAACGAAAAGGACACCTTTGACTGACTTTGCAGCGGCCCACATGCGCGAGCCAAATTCCTTCTGGATGAGTTTTACGGTTTATGATCAGACGAGACAAAGATTGACTTATTTGGCCGCAGTGACAAGAAATATGTTTGGAGAAGACAATGTGAGTCTTTCAAACCTAAGAACACTGTAGCAACTGTCAAGCATGGCGATGGTAGCATCATGCTGTGGGGATGTTTTTCCACCATTGGTACTGCTTCACTCTACAACTTAGATGCTGTCATCACCACCTTTCCATGCACACAATATTCTTTTTTCATAATATAATATACTATTCATATTACAGTAATAATAATACAATAGCAATCATCATTATAAATATTATAATGCATTACCAAAACACATTATCATGTCAATGTATTTAATTGTTATTTTACAAAGACTATCTATAAGCAAAAGACACAAATGCTAAAGAACGTTCAAAAATGATTCCAAAGCCAGAACAACACAGGCACCTGAGGTCAAAAGCTTGTTAAGTTCTGGAAATGTAAGCAATATTTTAGGGAAAAATGTGCCTTATAAAGTCGCAAGAACTTCAGAATTTGAATTGCCATTATGCATGATGTCCCCAATTTTACAAGAGTTTTACTTGGCAAGCGTATGTGATTTATTCCATGTCAGTGTGAACAGTGCAATTCACATTTTTTTCAAATGCGACCCAAGTCTCTTTCGTATGTCGATATAAATCTGATGTGTATCTGATGCTCCTGCAGTCTGAAAGTTCGGCTCTTGTACATCTGAGCAAAAGTTCTTCTCGCCATCCAAAAATAATTTAAAAAAAAATATGTCAGGGAAGCAGCTCACGTCAATGAGCAAGTTCCCCAAAAATTGCCAAAGCGAAACCTCTTGCCAATCAGCCTTAGTCACCTGTTAGTCACCTACGCAAATGAATTTAGTTAAGAAAATGTTCACTCTGGTTGCACAAAACCCTTGAAATTTCCACAAATGCACCGCATTTACGTCTGTAAACACACTCACGTGTGTGACATCGTATCTTATATTTGAATCATCAGCACTCTTTTCTCTAAAGTTACAACCAGATTAGGCTCTGTTTACCGGAACAAATCCTCATTAACGCGTTCTGCTAAAGTGCTTCTTGTTACAATGACTGTCCTCCCAACCTTAGATGACAGAGATGTTCTTTACAGATCACCATACAGCACGCAGCCATCCACTCTGTCACAACACCCACCACTGTAAACGGCACTCCCTGGTGAATCAGTCCTCTCTTCACTCACCGAGACAAACTGACTGGCTCCTGCTTATCTAGAAAACGCTCATTGGTAAGACTCCACCCTGCCTTCGCTCACTGCTCACCACTCATACCACCAACGGGTTTCAACTGAAATATGTTGTTTATCACCTGATCACCAGTTTAAGACCACAGGCTATAAAAAACAAAATCTGCTCAAAATGTTCATTTTCTGTCAGGCATTCACACTGTCATGCCCTCCTGATGGCTAAAGCTAAGAAGCTTTCTCTTTCTGAACGTGGTCGGATTGTCAAGCAGCGTGCCATTGCTGCTGAGGTTGGGCGCAGTAAGACAGTCATTCTACATGTTTTGAAAGATCCTGAGCATTATGGAACAAAAAAGTCGTAGACCCCAAAAAAAATCACACATGTACTGAGCCGGAGGATCTGATTGGCTGTCCATCAATACACAGGGTGGTCTTCCACCCACATTAAGGCCCTTACTGGTGCCGACTGCAGCGCAATAACCATCAGACGGCATCTGCGGGAAAAGGGTTTAAAAAACAAATTCAAAGACCTCGTCTCTTTCAACGGCACAAAACTGCCCATTTAGACTTTGCCAGGGAGCATCAAACATGGGACATTGAAAGGTGGAAAAAAGTAAAGTAAAGTCCAGATGGCTTCCAACGTTACTGGCATGACAAGGAGATCCCACCTGAGATGTTTTCTACCCGGCACAGTGGAGGGGGGTCCATCATGGTCTGGGGTGCTTTTTCATTCAGCGGAACACTGGAGCTTCAGGTAGTGCAGGGTCGTCAAACGGCGGTTGCTTTCGTGCAGATGTTGCAGCGGGCATCCCTCATTACTGAGGGCCCTCGTCTGTGTGGTAACAGCTGGGTTTTTCAACAGGACAACGCTGCAGTTCACAATGATCGCTTGACCAAGGACTTCTTCAGGGAGAATAACATCACTCTTTTGGACCATCCTGCATGTTCCCCTCATTTAAATCCCATAGAGAACATTTGGGGATGGATGGCAAGGGAAGTTTATAAAAATGGCCATCAGTTCCAGACAGTTGATGCCCTTGGTGAAGCCATCTTCACCACTTGGAGCAATGTTCCCACTAGCCTCCTGGAAACGCTCGTATCAAGCATGCCCAAACACATTTTTGAAGTGATTAACAAGAACGGTGGAGCTACTCATTACTGAGTCCTACTGAGAACATTTTTTGGTCTGATTTGGAGAGTTTTTTATTGTTTGAGCGATGGTTTTAAACTTTTGATCAGCTGATAAACGGCCTATTTCAGTTTAATTGTTGTTTTCAATTAATTACTTTTTCAAAGTGCTTTTTGTCCCTCCCCCTCTTCTTGATTTTGCATATTGTAGCTCTACTTAAAACCTCATTAAGATCCAAATATGCAAAAGATCTTAAGATTTTGATCAGGAGTGTATATAAATTAAACACCATGAGTTCATCCCTTTATGGATCATCTTCTATATACATTTTATACTTTAGATGTGTTTCATAAGTGTGTGAAGCATATTTAGCGCTTAAACCTGGATTGTGTCGCTAGTGAACAATGGCAATTGAAGAGAGAAGGGAAGGCTTCTGGAGATGGCGGTGTCAAAAACAGACATTTTTATGGGCAGTTTTTCACCTATCGCAATCGTATAATGTTGCCCCTGCGTGGATTACAGAACATCCAAACTTGTGCACCCAACTTTTGCTTTAAAAACCTTTAAAAATATGTGTTATGCAACCATTCCACTGCTGGTTCAAATAAACCATTAAAATGTACTTAATACTTCATATGACATTGACGCCCATGATGAGTGTACATCTGACCACAACTCTGTATGCTGATCTCATAACATTCCCAACAGTTATTGACGTGCAGAGTTCCATCTGCCTGTCATAATGACAAATATAAAAATGAATAATAATATCAAATAAATATTAATATTTGTCAATTGAACTGTGTACTTTCTGTACGATTCCAATCATTTTCTTAAGTAAAAACAGCTGAATTTGCACATTTCCTGATCGAATACAGGAAATAAGCCTACGGTGAGGCCACCTGAGTGTGGCTTCTTGACTTCGTGTGCAAGCCCCGCCTAATGCCTGAAAGCACACGGTTATGTTTGTCAGCATATCGCCAATAATATAATGTTGAAGAAACATTTATTATACATAATGACTTTCTTTTAATGCCTTTAGTGTAAGTCTGACATTAATCAGACAATAAATACATAGAAGTGTCATACGGAGGTACTTGCAGTACCGCTGCTTCCTGAAGGGGGTGGATGCAAGCGTGAGCTGGAAGGTGCTTGTCGCTGACGTCCTTCCACAGAGGAAAAGACCAGGTTTTTTTCTTTTCCCAAATGCGTTCAATATAATTTTATACTCTGCTGAATGAATGAATACGTTTGACGGCCAAGATGGAGGATTATATACCCAAGCTCACCAGGAGGTGATCACACTTTTACAACAAAGCTCACCAGGAGGTGATCACACTTTTACAACAAATATCAGAACTTTTACTGGAGAAGGAAAGACTGTATGTACTTCATATACAAAAAAAGGTAAGAACACAAATGTGTTTGTTTGTAAAAAAATAAAGAAATGGATCTGAAGTATCTGAAAGCATTATGAAAACATTTATTTCACCAAACTGAATTATTCTCTTTTTTTTGGTTATCCTCTTAACGAGCAACCTGTATAAGAAACCCCAAAGGAGTCAATGCCTCACCAGCCATGAACCTCACCGCACGTCACTGCAAACGTCAAGATGTAGGACAAACACAAATTACAGCCGTTCACTGAACTTGCGGATGGTAAGGCGATTGGTGCCGTCATTCGTAGCCTTTATGATTTTCCAGGCATCGTGATGCATGAGACCCTCCAGAGACAATCCATTTATGGACAAGACCTCATCACCAACCTCGATCAGCCCGGACAGCTCAGCAGCGCCTCCTGTTGTGGAAAAGCAAAGCAATTCACTGTAAACTTGAGGTGTATTCTCTTATTTGTCCCCCAAATCCATTTTAAAAAGCTCTGAGCTCTATCCCAGCTGACTTTAGGCGAGAGGCGGGGTGCACCCTGGACTGGTCGCCAGTCCATCGCAGGGCACATATAGACAAACAACCATTCACACGCATTAGTTATTCAACTACACAATAGAGCAAACAGAAAGAACACACCCAGGAGACTGAATAGGCTAATAAACACAAAAGCCAGCGAGTCCAACAAGCAAGTTATCAGTAAGCAAGTTCACCAAGTTTCCGATCTCATTCCACATCACTCAGTCCATTGAATTTTCGGCTGCATATTCTACATATATTTTCTTTTCAGGGGCTTTTGCCTGTGTTTAATCGTTCTCCCGTCTTCCAGTCTTTAAATGTTTCAGTTCATTATTTCAGGGTACAGGAGCAGCACATCTAGAGCGCCCTCTCGTGGCTGTTGACGGAAATGTTCTCCTTGGTTCATACCAGTCAGTACCAATTAACATTTAAAAGCATGTTAAACTAGATCAGGGGTCGGCAACCTTTACCATCAAAAGAGATATTTTCCCTCCTCTCCAGTACAAAAAACCCCGTCTGGAGCAGCAAAACATTACACGGCTTATAAACTTGTAAAAGAAAACCTATTTTAAATGTTACCTATTACAACCCCAAAATTCAACAACTCTGTAAGTCTTTCTGACTGGTTCACATATTTGTATACAATAAAAACAAAATGTATGCATTTTTAAGATAAAAAACTCTATCAGAGTTTACATATCTGCATATCAGTGTTCTTTGCTCAATACCAATACGCCTGCAATGAATTGTCATCAGTAAGCATCCTATTGGTCCTGTGCTGGACTGTCTTTGCAAAGAGAGGCATTCTCTCATTTTCGGAATAATTTCATGTTTATTTTTTTAATTCGGAGAATAGATGCTCTGATATTTTTATGAATGATTCTTTCATGTATTCTCCTTCTGTGAATGGCTTCTCCCTCCTTTCCATCTCAGTGTTACCAACTCGGCAATTTTCTTGCTTAATCTGGTGACTTTCCAAATCCTCTTGGGGTCTTATTTTGTCAAAAGGGACTAGCGACAAATGTAAGGACTTTTCCTGACGTCAGTGGGAGATTTTTCTTGTATTTGGAGATGTAAAAGTGAAAGAACATAATGTTCTGAGCGGCGAGGGAGCCCCGCGGCACACTATCTGCCTCTCCTGGAGTCACCACCTCGATGACTAGCGTGCCACGGGCTCTGAGCACATAACTACAGCACGCCTCTTGTTATGAAACATATTGCTATGCTCTTAATTACACCGTTTTATTTTATTGTGCTGTAACTTGCTTCAAACAACTCAAATCTCCCTCACCTTTTTTTCTCTCCTGCGGCCGTGAGACTCACCGCATACTCTAGCCTACCGCCACCTCTCTTGCCCATCCAATCAGCAGTTAGAACGCAGTGTAGATGCATTCACGGACGTGCGGTGAGTCGGATGTTTCATATTCTTTTTGAAAATACACGTTGCCTACTTCGTTGTTAAAAAAAAAAATCACCGCGCTTGGCAAAGTGAGCCACAACAAGGAGGCTGAAGAGTCTGAAGAGGTTGGCGACCCCTGAACAAGATGAAGCAACAGTAAAAATTGTCCGTCAATGCTGAAATGCTGAAGCTGAACTGAAATGTACAATGAATGTTGAAATATCCTAGCAACGTGTTGAAATCTATTCACTGACTGAATAGCCATGCCATCGTGCACAGAATAAGAGTATGTAATGTTAAATGTCAACTGAATTTCCATCAATAGGGGGTGACATCGAAATTGACTAATTATTTAATTAAATAATTTCCAATGGGAAAAAATGTCACATAAAATATGGAATTATAGAAAATTGGGGATTTTTTTTTTTTTGAAAAATCCTGATAGCTACCCTACATGTCCTGAATGAACTGAACATTTTGATGCTGGAATGGTTTGAAGCGGTTGAGAAATCGGACAAAAAAGCGGCAGAATTTGAAATATTGGAATGTAAAAATGGACAATGATTGTTGAAATGCATATATATATATATTTATACTGTATATATACCGTATATGTTGAATAAGTATGTAGAATAAGAAGAATGTTACAGTGGTGGACAATGTAAGATGATTTTTCACGAGGCACCATTTCATTTGTCTATTAATTTCTTAGCAGGCTGAAAATGGCGGGATTTGAAATGCTGGAAAGTAAAAATGCACACTGAATGTTGAAATGTATTAGTAAGTTGAATGAACCAGCAACCATTGGGTTGGGAAACAACCACTCTACCTCCCTGAGCCATGTCACCCTGTAGAACAAGCAGAATGTTGGAAAATGTAAAATGAGCTTCGACCAGTAGGGGGTGCCAGGTAAATTGCCCATTCACACTCAATGGAAAACTTGCCATGGAATATTTTCAAATTACAAAAAATTTCTGATAGATAGCCAACGTGCTCTGAATGAGCTGAGCATTTTAAAACGATGGATTGTTTGAACTGGTTGAGAAATGTGAAATGTAATGCTGCATTACCGTACGTATATAGATTTTCATATAGAAGGACCAGCCAAACTATGAAAAAAAGTGTGACTTATAGTATGAAAAATGACATGCCTGCGTGTTCCATGACTCACAAGGGACTGCCCCCAAATCACCTTTGAATATGCGTTTCACAGTTAGGGGCTTGTCTCCGTGACTTGAGGATTTTCCGCCATCCAGGCTGAAGCCAAGGCCAGCAGACGTCTTATGAAGCTCAACTTTCAAAACCCCATCTGGACCTAAAGAGTATGTTGACCATGTTGACTGTACTGTATTTGATTTGCAATGCACTTTACTTTTCAATTAATCTCAAAGTGCTCCAGCATTCAGGTGTGGACTAACAGATAAAATCACCAAGTTAAAAACAATACTAGCAAAAAACGCTAAAGAACAAAAAAAAACAATCAGACAAGAACAATAGAGGCCTTCTTGAATGAAAATGAACAATAAGAATAAATATAATGAATAAAAAGAAGATTAACTGTTAAGATTAATTAACAGACACAAAATGTTATGGTTTTTCAGAATCTTTTTGAATCCAGAAATGTCAGATTTACGCAAGTGAACACTGTTATTCAGACGGCATGCATGAGAATATTGTACTGATTGGTTCATTATCATCATTATTTATGAATATTGTACTGATTGGTTCATTATCATCATTATTTATGGGGGAAAAAGGTTCTACCTGGTCTTTTCTCCAAAGATATCTTGAGGGCTGAGAAGCCCATCTGTGGCTTGTGGGCTGAGTCATGCTTTTCAGGGGTACTCTTTTTATTGTTCATACCTCTGCAAATAACCACTAAGGCTTGATTTGAGCCTTTAGCTTGATGTAGGCAAGAAACAGCCTCTCCGTGGGTTTTTCCTTCCAGACTTGTGCCATTTATTGATAGGATTTGGTCACCTCTGAGAATGGTGCCCTCTAGGCTTGCTGCACCTTTGCTGAAGACCCGATGGACCTGGTGACAAGTAACAACAACCATTACAAACTGTCAAAGTACTGCCAAACAACCTCAATAGCATAAATGGTGTAGACATTTAGTTGTGTGAGAAGGACATTTGTGTAGGAATTGTGTGTCTGTGAATGCTGACCAATTATTTTACTTACAGTGATTATCTTTTGCTCAAGGTCACTTCCTCCAGCAATACTAAAGCCAAGCCCTGAGCCTTCTTCTTTATGCAGGACCACAAGGTGTGTTTGGTTGCTCACCTGGGGAGACGAAGACAAAACTAACTGAATAGGCTTAGTGATGACTAAATGATGTGGAAGTTCATGTCATACCTCTGTGAACGCTTTGCTTTCCTTAAGCTGAGCAGGAACGGATATCTTATTTGTCCAAGTCAATGGAAGTGTTTGCACAGGAGAAGACGCTGCATCTTTGAACCTGCACACAAAATATATTTTATTTTATTGCAGTTTAATTCCTTGAAGGGAAATTCTCGGTGCCTTGCATCAAGGGCACGTCAACAGTCAGTCCTCCTTCCATATTTGTTGTATATATTCCATAATGTTCTTGCATGACCGTATGATGACAATTCCTACAGAAATCTTGTCAAAAGCCTTCTATATTTTATTACATTTTTAGTTAGACTAGATGTCCCAATACAGTGGATCCCCTCACATTTGTGATTCAGTACTCGCTGCCTTGCAAATTCCACAGATTATTGGTCAAAAAATAATTTATAATGAATAATTCTCTCTCTCCCCCCCGTCTTTATGCTTCATTGATAAGCATAAAGACATAAACAATTGCACTGACGAGAGGAATCTAATCTAATAATTACAACAGTCACTTTTATTGCAAATGTTGACCCGAAGTCAAGCTAACAGAGGGATTTGGAGGGTGATGAGGGAGCCGTGTGTCAAAAATAGACATTTTTAAGTGCGTCTCAACTACTCACATTTTTTTCGCCATTCGCTAGTGGTCGGCTCTACCGTACATGATCTATTCTGTCTATTCTGACTACTTAAGTGCACAGTTGAAGCATGTGCAATTTACATTTGATCATTTTTGAGTGATTCATAAAGCCAGACATTTAAATTTGAAACATAAATTCTGAAAAAACTATGGAATATAAAAGGTATGGTGTCATCTTAACTGGTTTAACAAAATCCCTTACCTAACTGATGAGCCAGACTGTCGTCGAAGGACCGCAGAGTTTCTCTCAGGTGTTTCTTGCGTGGATCCACTGTTACTTTGGCTTTCTTTTGGCATCTCTATTTTCGTTAGGGTTGCAGAAGGTGAAGAGCTCAAAGTCTCTGTGGCGGCGGAATGAACGGCAGGCTCAGTTTTCTCTCCCGCGCCATCTATTCTGGCCAACAAGTCGCCTGTGCTTAGTTTCCCCAGTTCAGGCATACTGAGAGCCCTGGATTGCCGCAACCTGTGGCAGGACAGTCTGGCATTTTTCCTCCGCACAACTGGTGGGGTCCCTGGTGTGACATCAGGAACTTTCAGGACTTTAGAGACAAGACCGTCCTTTGTTGGGTAACCTGAGTTCGCATATGGAGGGTCGAGGTTTATCAAAGCGATGTTAGACGGAGGTTTTACTGATGAGCAGGATAGGGTAGATAGTTGTTGCCGTGTCTGGTAGTCAATCGAGTTAGCTAAGCCCAGATAACCCGCAATCCTTTGGTTTAGTGAGGTTCCGTATGCTAGGGCATATGACTGAATTTCACTTTTAGCCACAGGTTTGTCAAAGTGAGCCAGGTTTTCGAAAGACTTTATCTTGTGTTGGACAGAGAAAGGATTGTAGTCCACAGAAAAGGGAGTGTCTGTGATGAAGCTTCGCCTCAGCATTGTTTTCTTGTACAGTTTGGAGATACCAGACTTTGGGTTATCACTTGTCTCCGCAGTGGCTTTCAAGTTAGTATTTGTTGATGAATGAGTTTCCTTTATTTCACCAAAAATGCAATTTGTTGTCCGTAGTATGGATTTGGAATGTGGGAGTGCACTTGTGCCTACGTTAGCGAATAAAGAGTTCTTTGAGTCCACAGTGCGCTCGTTTGCCATTGTGGGAGACGTACTCGATAAAGAGTACAGTTTAACTTCTATGAACGTTCTCTGAGTGGCAGGTTGGTGTAACAGTGTCTGGGGTTTTGACATTGCCGTGACACCTACATCGTTATCCGTCTTCTCGTTTGAAATGATAGGTCCAAATGTGTCATCTGAAGCATCGTGCTCAGTCCTTTGTTCACCACATTTGGGTAGAGCAACATTGTTCCTATCCAGCTGGTTACTGGCATTCAAAATGGGAACCCTTGTGTCCTCTGGTTGTAAATCTCTGGGCTGGTTCAAGACCACATTGCTTTTTGAAAGAACTGGACTTTGACTCTTGGTATGATTGTGCAATGGCGCCTCTGGTCCTTTAGTAGTCTTTATCCATAGACCCTTAAGTTTAGGGCTACTATCAACTTGAAATGTATCACAAAATGTAGGGATTGGTCTGGCATTTGAGATTTGATCAATTTTGGACTCTGTTCTACTTGAACTGTCAGTGATTACGTGGTAAGTCTGCTCCAATGACATATGTTCAGGTGCTTGCGCATTCAAAGTGTTCTGTTTCAAAGCATCGGAGTCCAGCAAGGCATCACAAGGCAACATTGTAGGGGTATTGTGATTGGGACAATCAGGTGAGGGAAGGTTGCCATGAATACTAAGGCTTATAGGAGGATTAAATGCCTCGTTATTTTTGCCAGAGTCTGAGCCAATCTCACTATTAATTCGACTCTCCATGCGGAATGGCGACATTGCATGTGAACGTGGGCAAGGTTTCTCTGTGGCTGAGACATTCGTCAACTGGGAGTCAAGAAACACGCTCCTCTTCTGATTGAGCTTTTTCTTCTCACTGGTATGGTACGAAGGCAAAGACCCATTCGATGTTGTGCTTGCATGTACATATTCATCAGCAGCAAGTAGTTGGCCATCACCAGAACCATGATGCCCTTTCTCTTCGTTCTTCATCTCTTCAAGACTATAACTGCCACTGGCCATTTTCCTGAGCTTGTCACTTGTGAAGTCACCACTCGAATCACTGAGATCTCCTTTGGGGTCTTTCCTTTTATGCAAAGCTTCAAACCTTTGTGGGGATAATCTATTTGAAGCTGTAGATATGTATTCCTTACTTGGGTTGGCATGTGTAGGAGGATTTGAAAGGAGGGGACCGTTTCCATTTGAAGTAGACATTGGGGAATAGTCCTGAGGACTCGGCAGGGCTGGAACTTGAAAGTCGTCTTTCTCAGATGTGTTTTCTGCAGGTGTAATGCAGGGGTCAATAATGTGGCTCATTTCTTGTATAATATCATCAATGTTAGAGATAGGTGTTTGACTGTCATTGTTTGTTTGGGGTTTGGGGTTAGAATGTTCGATATTTGCAGTTAATCCTTGGTCCTCATCCGATGATCCCCGAAGAGATTTGTCTGGGATCAGGCTTATGGCTCCATCACTGCTCCCCAAGGACTTTGTCATCGTGGACACCCCAGCTACAGCTTGAATCAAAAATAAAAAAGTACAAAGTAGTGAAAAAAGAAAGTAGTTTAGTCAGTAGGGGTGTAACGGTAAGCCCTCATCATGGTCAATTACTCATGTTTTTTTGCCATTTGCAGGTGGTCTGAGAATGTAACCCCCACGAATAGCGGGTACAGTTGACAGTATTTGTTTTTAGTGAAGTGCAAGGGTGCAGACAAGTGCAACAGTAAGAATTTGAAGCGTGTGAATGGTTATTTTATTTGTAGTATAGAAATGTTTCTGATTGGTTGAAGTGTAGTATTAATAGTTCCAGCATGCAGTTCTGTTCCCCATCTCTACTGAACAGTGGTGGCACATTGCTTTCAATTTATCGCCATGACCCCCGCACTCTATTTACCGACCAAACACTTAATGTGCTTGTGTCTGCGTGGGGAAATCAGCATGCCGCCATACCGTTTCGAAACATCTGATGACAAATACATGTACCGTTACACCCCTATAATTGAGGCATTGTAATTATTTTATGAAAGCATTCTATAATACAAGTTAAAATTGTGTTACCAGGCGCCACAGCAAAGTCTATGCTATTAGAGAGATGTCTACGGTATAGGTTAAAACTACTGTACTGAAAAAATTATCTATAAACTACATGCAGGGATGTATGGTGCAGGAAAAAGCTAGCAATGATTACGAATAACAAAATATACAATATAGTCACCATGGATAGATAGCCAGATGCATGGATGCTGCTTTAGGGAGGGGAAAAAGGGAGAGTTGATCCTAAATGGTCTGCATTTAAGGGAAGATCAGGTTGCAGGGTTTACTGAGTAACAATCTGGGATATTACAAAAGAACCAGAGGAGTGAAGGTCAATTGAACTCCCAGTGCGGTTGTCAATGCCAGTACAGGAGGTCCTCGGTTTACGTACATGTTCTGTTCCTACCACGGTGATGTAAGTGAAGTTTTAGTGTCAGTGGGAATTTATCGCTAAACTAAATGAACACCTAAGTCACACGGAATACATTAAAGACTTAAAAAACAATAAAACAAAGATTACAAGAAACTGTAATCAAAAAGTAAAGAAAAAGTAAAGGGGCATGTCTAATTTCACTTTCAATTTCCTTTTCTTTGACACATTGCCTTAAGAAGAGTCTATCTCATGCTTGGAAGACAAAAAGGGAAGGGAAAAAAACACGTTGCCCTTCCTCAGTGCAGCGATGCCAGTTATTTTTCTCTTTGTACAGTATTAATCATTTAGGGAGTGCGTTGTAACCATGAAACGTCACAACACAAAACATCGTAACATAAAACTTTGTAACACAAAACATAACACGAGGACCACCTGTACTATTTATTGCGTTACCAATGCAAGATGCACCCCAAGATTGTTTCCCCACCACCCTCCCTCCCAAGTTCCTCTGGCACTGCTTTGCTGATAACATATTGCATGTATTTGTGCAGAAAGACGAAACATAAGAAGGGCTTACCTGAGACAGGTTTCTTAACTTCCAAAGACAGCGTCATAGGAAGGTTATCCATGAGTTCACAGATTTCCTGGTAGCTGGAGGAGCTCACCTGTGTTTCACCAATGGTTACAATCTCATCACCAGGGCACAAGACTCCTTTGGATTCCTACGAGTAGGGCAACAAGGATCACACACAGAGCGAGCAAGGCAGCGCAGCAACGTTAGTAAGGAGTGGTGAAATATGTGATCAGATTTTTCAGCACGGAACACACTCCCACTAGCCAAAGGCTGGACCGCACTGCTTTTGTTTACCGAGTAGTGTCAGGGATTGGTACTGGGGTGTTTGGTCAAATTTATTGACACTCAAGAGTACGTAAATAAGGGTGAAGGGAATCCTCAGTGGGCTGCCGGCCTTACCACAATCTGGCCTTAAATAGGATTTGCCATCAAAGACTGTGGCCATGATTCCATATCAGACCACTTTAAGGAATTACACATCAGGGCGCTGCAATAAAGGTATGCAGCGGGGGCTGCACAAAGGGACAAGCTGGCTCTCTTTGATGTTCAACTGATAGTTTCTTTGTGTTTTCTGCCACTTCTTAGGTCCTCCTTTTCGTGCACGTTTTGCAATGACATTCAACTTCTTCCCTGCCTTACTACGTTGTTTCGTTGCTGCCCAGCCTTCCATGCACTGCCCACCGAGGAGTCCCTCTACCCCTGTTCAGGTGCTCTAAAGTATCAATAAATTCTCATCTTTTGCTCACAGTAAGGTGTGTGCATTTTGGAGTTCAGCCCACCACCCCAGTACCAATGGCTGACAGAACAACAACAACAACAGAGCCTTCTAAGGAGTTGTACATCAGGGCAGTGCAATAAGGATGTATGTAAGGGGAGGAGGGATCTGGAGGGATCCTGACAAGTAGACGTATGATGCCATGAACACTTCCTGACCCTCACGTGTACTGTGTGAGAAATAGGTCCACCTGTGAGCTGAATTGCGCATTCAGCCCTACCTTGACAAAATAGTAAACTCAATCAGACATACCCTTTCCGCTGCTCCTCCAGATTTTAACCTGTTGATGACAACTTTCAGAGGGGACGCCATGATCTCCAGGTCCAGCCCAAAAGATTCGTCCTCACACCTTGTCAGAATCACAGTCTCAACAGTGCAAACGCCCAAAAGCTCACTTGTCTCTACTTTGGTACAGTGGGGTATCAATTCACTTTCAGCCCTGGAATTTTTTCCACACTGTGTCTGATCTGATGATGGCTCACTGACATTTGACTTTTGCTGCTCGTTTGGAGTTTCACTGCTTTTGGCAAGTGTCACTGCATGATCCATTTGGGGGACATGCTTTGACTGCAACTGTCCATCTTCTTTGTCTGCTTTGTGCTCTAGAAGGCAACGAATAGGCATAAAGGGTGACTCTGAACCAATGACTTTGGAGTCGCCGGTATAGCCTTCCTTATAGTCATTGCAATTTCCATACAGTGGTGTTGTCACATCATTACTGATATTTCTGCCACTGCCATCATCTTCTACATCTAACGATGCTGCGTCTTCCTCTTTGCTTAGCTCTTCCTCGTAACGCATTATCCTTCGTTGACGAAGAAGTGGGCTCCGCACTGTGGTGGAACTGGATACAGTGGGCGGACCAAATGCCTCTACATCGTCCTTACACGTGACATTGGCTTTGTCAGGTGATGCATTGTACACGGTGTCACATTCCACATTAGCTCCACACGAGGCGTTTCCTGAGGATGACAAACAGCGTCATGTTAAACCAACGTAAAAGCAAATTTACTGTATCTACAGCACAGGTTCTAATTTGATAAACGCAATTGGTGGTTTCTTGGAACTGGGACTTTCTTATACAGTGGAGAAGTATTTGATCCCCTGGTGATTTTGCAAGTCTATTCCCTTAGAAAGGAAATAAGCAGTTGATAACAATAGAAAAGGTGGTTTAGTAGTTGGTGTAGAAATTATTTTTGGCAAGCACAGAGGTCAGATTTTCTTTTAGTTGCTCACCAGGGTTGTGCATATCTCAGGAGAAATTTTGGTGAAAGAAACATCCCCAAAGCAGAATGTTTACACGTCCATGATTGACAGTAGAGATGCTGTACTTGGACTCATTTTCACCACTTGAAGCATGCAAAGAGCTCCATTTTGGTGTCATGCGAGCACATCAAATTCTCCCAAGCCTTGGAAGTCATTCAGGTGTTCATGTGAAACGTTCAGATGCGTTTGTACATGTGTCTTCTTGAGCAAGGGGATCTTCCGGGCACTGCAGGATCTCCATCCATGACAGCAAAGTGTCTTACTAATGCTTTTCTTGATGACTGCCCTTCCAACTCCCTTGACATCATCAACCAACTCCTCCCTTGTCATTTTGGGCTGTTGCCTCACCTTACAATCATCCTTACCCAACCTGATGAAATCTTGCATGGAGCTCCAGAGTGAGGGTGATTGACTGTCATCTTGCATTTATCAATGATTGCACCAATAGTGCTCTCTTTCTCACAAAACTTCTTGTATCTCCATTCCAGTCTTGTGCATGTCTACAATCTTGTAGTCCATTTTGGTCTTGTGCAGGTCTATAATGTTGTTGATGGTCTTATAGTGTATTCCAGTCTTGTGCAGGTCTATAGTCTTGCTGATGATCTTGGCGTCTTGTGCTTGTTTACAATGTTGTTGATGGTCTTGTAGTCCATTCTAGTATTGTGCTGGTGTACAATCTTATCAGTGATTGCATCAACAGTGCTCTCTCCTTGACACCTCTTTGGTCTTGCCCACAGTGGTGGAGATATTTGAATAGAAGAGAATGATTGTGTGACAGGTGTCTTTTATCCATATAATAAATTGCGATTAGGAGTACTTTCCTAAAGAGACAGAACTGGTCTATGATTGTCAGAATGCTTTCTGGTTGTTAAGGGGTCCAGTACTTATTTCACTCAAATATAAATTAATGTATAAACTTTATTTAAGGTTTTTTTGAGGATTTATTTTTCCATTCTGTCTTTCTCTGTTAGAATAAAGCAAACATAAAAATAATTTACTCTTTATATCTTTGTAGGAAGGGGGTAGACTTCCAAATTCAGCAGGGGATCAAATACTTCTTTTCCCATGTATGTCTTTTCCATACTTAGCTGTTTGCTGTTTACTTTACTAGAGAATTAGCTAAGAGGGAGGGTCATTATTAATTCATATGATATGCTTTATTGACTTCTTGTTTTACACATTTTTAAAAAGTATTACCCTGAGGCTGGGATGCAATGTCCTCTATTGAGGTGTTGCAGCTTTGTTGGTGGAATGCTTCATCGCTATTTGAACCCTGTGATGTCAGGAATGTGTGGCTAGGAATGTCCGAGGAGAAGTGTTGTAATAGCTCTGTCTCTGAGCTAAGAGACCCCTGCTGGATTTATTAAGGAAAAAGAATAAGGATTAAATACACAATCAGATGCTTTAGAAGCATTAATGTATGGCTTTCAACAATAAAAAGAAAAAGCAATATTACATTTGGTTAGTTAAACATACTTTCATACAGTGGTGAAAAGTAAATGATAAATACTTGAATAACGTTTTCTACCTTCAAGATACTCGATGCGCTTTGACACTTCATTCAACAAATGATGAATGAATGTGCACTTAAGAACACTTGTGAATTAGGCCCAGTTATCTTAAATTGGTACTTACCCTGCTGGCTGGATCAAGAAATCTCTTCATAGTCCAGCTGAGAGCATGCAGTCCATCTCCTTGGCTGTCAGATGGGCTCTTACAGGAAAAGCCTTATGATTTAGAAAAAAAAAAACAGAATATACTTTTTATACTGTTTTCATGTGGTGCAATCATACTGCACTCAACAAAAATAGAAATGTATCATTTTTGTTTATGCTCCATTCTTCCACGTACTGAACGCAAATATTTCAAACTTTGCTGTGTGATGAGACTGCACATTATGGAGTGGCCTTTTATT